>NC_087094.1:14815000-16015000 GCF_963855985.1 Ostrinia nubilalis
AATTTAATATTGCGTATTTTGTCACCTATCTAGTTAATTATCTAGAAATTCCCGTCCCAATAGCACAAATAGATAAGCCGGCACAGACACCCAGTTACGAGTAGCTATCACGACAAATTGTCAGCAGGTCAGGCCACTATTGTCCATAAATTAGTTATATTTCTTATTATCTTTCTTGTCACAACAGAATGACATACAGTAAGTTTTAGCTCGTACAAATGCAAATACATATTACAAATCATAATTAAGTAACATTGATAAGAAAGGCTAGACACAAAAGTGTTTCCTTCTTTTTCTTAGTCGTTTCGCTCTTGGACAGAGCTTATCGACATTATGTAAATTGTTAAAAACTAAATAATATAAATCCCAACTAATATTATAAATGCGAAAGTAACTCTGTCTGTCTGTCTGTCTGTCTGTCTGTCTGTTACGCTTTCCCGCTTAAACCTCGCAACCGATTTTGATGAAATTTGGCATAGAGATAGTTTGAGTCCCGGGAAAGAACATAGGATAGTTTTTATCCCGGTTTTTGAAACAGGGACGCGCGCGATAAAGTTTTTCTGTGACAGACAAAATTCCACGCGGGCGAAGCCGCGGGCGGAAAGCTAGTAAATAATATAAATTAAATGTTTCGATTAAATATGAAATTACTGATGATTACATTGACGAATAAAATAAACCAATTAAGGAATTTTATTAAAGAAACATAGTAAACGCATAGGAGGATCCTGTTAGAACCACCAATGTATTTGATAATGTGCTTCTGTAAGAGCGAGCCTACTGTTTACATGTCTATGCTAAGCTTTTGTTGTGAATAATTTAATTTTGTTATTGATTGTTGCAGCGGACTGTATTGCAATCTTAAGTAGATACTTATCTGTTTAAATGTACTTATTTAATGTTAAAGTTCAAATAAAAAATACTAAGTATGTGTATTTTATTTTTTGCGTGTTCTAATCGCCTTACTACATGGTACTTAGGGATAAGCTCTGCTTAGATTGGAATAACTAAATTTACTATTGAAAATATCGCCAGGCCCCGTGGTAAAGTCTTCTAGTCCTTTTCAGATTGAGGCTACGTGCAATATTGTCGTGTCGGCGTAATGTCAGTTGTCGGCGTCGGCCAAGACGGCGTTGTCGGCGAAAGTGGCGCCTCCATTCAATGCTAATGAACGAATTAGTGCAGCCTTTACCGGCGCTGACAGTCGGTTAAGGGTGTGCTAAGTGACCGGACTGGGACATAAACGTTTGGTAGGTAATGCTGTAGCTTCTAGGTTTTATCGTAATGTGAGTAGCTTTGTAATATATGACTAGAGAATAAATGATGGTGGGAACACTCGGAGGGTAAACTAGAGATGCCTTATATCGACTTGGTTACACACCGTGTAACTACACAGCGCAGCGTTAGCGAGATTGATTGTCGTGTATTTGATTTTATAATAAATCCATTCCAATACCGTTAAGAATATATAAAAAAAACATTTTTGATTTCCAGACAAATTAAAAACCTGTCATTCGTGGCAGTTTTAATTCCGTAATAGCTTCTCGTTGGTAGATAAATAATCTACATGCTTTTAACTGATTCACTACGTGAAGTCATGTTACATTTTTATAGAGCTTAATTTCAAATTATTCTATCTCGATGCCGAGTACGAGCACGTAGTTAATTAACCCTTAATTCGACGACGTGCGATATACTTCCCATTGAACGAAAATAAATCTCCGTAAAAAAATTGACCGTATATCTTGAACTCAAGGTGTTTATTTGCTCCCTGAACTATCTAACTATGCTGTCAAAAATCAGCAAGGCACCAATATCGATGAGACGCGAGCAATCTCCAATAATATGACGGGGAGGAAGGGCCCGCTGTGCGGGCTCTCGGTAAATTGCATTTTATTCATTATTTTACGGCATAATACTCTTGTAATATTATTAAAAACTATAGATAGGATACCTGCGAAGCTACTTACAATGTATTTACTGTCATACAGAGTTTTGTTTTCGTTTCACGACACCTATAACTTGCATGTCCAGTATACTTCCCGTCGTCGAATTACTAGTAAAGTAACTGCTAAATACTATGTCCAGTATTCTTCCCGTTGCCAAATTGTTAGAAAATTAACTTTTGTGGGTTTTGATAATAATATTTTAGGGATCCACACATAAAATGTTTTCTGCCTCACTATGTACCGTTTTTCAGTGTATCAACTCTAAAAAACAAGCCTTAGTTGCATTGGTGCCACCTAACACTACTCCTTTTCATATAGATACTGGTTTTTATGAGAAAATTGTTCTTCTCACCCTGCTTTTCCATCAGTTCTTACATAGAGCACATGAATATAGACAGCTAAATCTTTAACTTTGTCTTACGCGAGGGAATAATGCCAGAGGCATGGACCAGAAGCGTTGTGGTACCCTTATTCAAGAAAGGGGATAACACCTTACTGAAGAATTATAGTCCCATCACGCTTCCGAGCCATATCTATAAGTATTTATGCGAGGGTTATTACATGCCGGTGTCTGAGAAGTCTTTGTAACCATAAACCACATCCATACACTGCGGCAGGGTTATACAGAAGACCAAAGAGTATTACTTGCCATAACGCTTGGCGTACGTGGACTATGAGGAGGCTTTCGATTTGATTGAAGCTTGAGCAGTGCTGTAGTCTTTCCAGAGAGCTTCCGTATTGACCCTTGGTGCTGAAGTGCTTGCACAAAATGCCACCTTGATGGCGGTCCAAGTGCAGGAGAAGAAATCAGCAACAGGTCCAAGTGTGTTCCCAGTAATCACATAATGGTACCTACTGAAAGGTTACTTCCCACAATAAGCCCTCTCTATATCACAGCATGACATGGAGAGGGCTGTGCTTGGTGTTTCTGTGCGACATCTAATGAGAAGATCCGTAAAAGAACTAAAATCACTGATATAACCTTATGGATTAGCATGCTGAAGTGGCAATGGGCAGGGCGCACATCACGCAGAACTGATGGCTGATGGCTACAGAAAGGTTCTAGTATGGAGGCAACGTGCCGACAACCGCTGCGTGGGAGGTCCACTCACAAGGTGGACAGATGAACCCATAAAGGTAGCAGGAACGCGCAGGATACAGAGTTAGAGATGGGTTATACTAGGTAAATTTGATACTAGGTGCACCTATTCCAAGTATTTATTAATACTCGATCCAAATACCTGTTCCACCTAGTACGTAGTAATTTAGCATACTTGACGCGACTAGTGCGGACTAATCCAAGTAATATGACTTTAAAATACAATTTTCTTTGAAAAAATACAACCGTAGTATGAATAATGCAATTTGAAATTGAATAATAATATAATTCCTCCCTTCATACTTCAACAGGCTTTGGACTGTCAACTTAAAAGTTGGCGTATTTAAAAGATATCAATTTCATAAAAATATTTACATACTTTTTTCTTATTTACCTACATGAATATGGTTTGACTACGTTTGTGTGCGTTTGCTTCGTCGCGCTCAAATTTGTTTGGTCAGACAGAGACGGAGTGAATCTCTACGTTCGCACATAAGCTTAGCGAGAAATACTAGGTGCGCGTAATACACGACTACGGATTACGCAATAATAACCTCTATTACTTTCAGGGTAGGGTCGGAAATCGTGTAATTTCTAAAATACTAGGTGGATCAAGTATTTTTTAAAATGGAATAGGTGCCGCCTAGTACTGTAAAATACCTAGTGTGTGGATCTGTTCTAGTAAATACGTCTCATCTCTATACAGAGTGACTATCAGATTGGCCGGTTGTTAGCCCACTTGCCAACCTGATAATCATTGGGGGAGGACAATGTTCATTAGTGGACGTCATAAAGCTGAAATTATGATGATGATAATTAATATTTTATTACGGAACCACTTGTTTATTTTTTCTGTCTCTTCGACAACGGGAAGTATACTGGACATAGTTGGAGAGCGTCACTTTCTTATGAACTTGGCAACGTCCAGTATACTGGACATAGGTTTTTCAGAAAACTGAAATAGTTGGATTTTTTTGGGTATTTTTTCTGGGGTCCTAGACAAGCTAAGAAGCGAAATCAGTAACTGTTTTATAAATTTAACTAAAAAAAAATTCCGTCGAATGAAGGGTTAAGTTAGGTTACTTTTAGTTAGAGTCTAAGAAGTAATAAGTACATACAACTACGCTGATGGTCCGATGGAGAAAAACCTATCTGACTTTTACATGAAAGCGATTATACTTGATTGCGATCGATTACCAATAATGTAAGAAGTTTCATTATAGAGTGAGCAATCAGAGGACACAAAAACAGACAGAAAATCTTCATCAATATTAGAAGTACATAATAATAAAGGTAACACTAATAGTCTAGGTATTATAAGCAATTACCTTCTGACTTCTTCAGGGCCCGCCATTTTGTCGAGTCGACTCCGCCAACATCTGACGTCAGCGTCTGACGTCACCGGCTCTGGATATCCTGGAAAGTTTATTAGTTTAAGTAAGTACGTTGCTGTTTCATTATATTACGCGTAGGTATGCAGTGAGTAGTAACTTATTTGGTGCCACTCGGCTCCTACCTAGATAGGTAGGTACAGTCAACAATACTCCAGACCAGGGTTTCCCAAACTATGGGTCGCCTCGACCTTAATTTCGAACTCCTCCTATGTTCTATTGATTAATTTCGTTGCAGGTCCAATGACAGTTTAACTTTCCCCCGGGACAAACTTGACCTTCATTGGTTGGGTTTTTATGGCGGTCAATCTGTAGATCCTGACTACACAGGAGTTGCAGTGGTGGGAACGAGATGTGGGAATAGTAAAAAAAAACTATGCCCAGTAGTGGGTCGCGACCCTTGATTGGGTCCTGCCTGTACCACCCTATCCATCCAACCGCTGGGCAGCGGGCGAAATTTCCTATAGGTGGGTCCCGAGTTTGGGAACTTGTATTAGATGAGTCATAGCCCAGACAACTTTGGGAACCACTGCTCCAGACTATACATTTTTGTATTTTAATTTCATTAATCTCAGTAGGTACCTACATACTTTCTTAGCCTACTTCTTCTTTTGCTAGGACTCCGAGATACGACCTTAACATGAATATTGATATTTTGTAGGTACTCACCACTCAATGTCGCAAAAGTGGATTAATTTACCCATTTAAGATAAAATTAATTAGCAAAAATGCTACTCGTGGATAATGGTAGGTATATCCGCCATTCACTGAACTTATTAAAGTCTAATTTAAATATTTAAATCACTTTTTCATAAACCAATGAACTTCACAACATGACATAACGTTGTGTGAGATGTCAACTGTCCAAAGCTACAGTTTTCTTTTTCTTTATGAGACAACGCAAAGGCATAGAAATAAGAAAATGCTTCCGTATTTTCATAGCAAGAAGACAGATTACTAAATAATTTAATTTACACGTGTTTTCATGCGATGGCCAAGTCAATATATTTATGTAAAACGTTAAAGATTTCCTGGCCTGGACTTGGTATTACATGGATCTCACAACTTTTTACCGTAGAACAACTGAGTTGCGAGACTTGGTTTTTTTGACAAGTATTGTTTTTGATGGGATCTCATTTCTTTTTGTATTTTGTAGACAGCAGTTATGTATCTAGAAAACTGGACCGAAATTGAAAAATTTTACTCGACTTGGCGGTTGCACTACCGTGCCCCCAAATCTCATTTCTTTTTGTATTTTGTAGACAGCAGTTATGTATCTAGAAAACTGGACCGAAATTGAAAAATTTTACTCGACTTGGCGGTTGCACTACCGTGCCCCCAAATATTTTAGTTTTTCCTAGATTCATACACCAAACATTCATTCATATTCCAAATTTGAAGCTTCTAGGTCTGCTAGAAGTGCCTTAGAATTTTGATGATCGGTGAGTCAGTGAGTCAGTCAGTGAGTCAGTCAGTGAGTGACAAAATTAAGTAACTTTGACCCGTTATAATTCTTAAACTACTGGTTCAAATTGAATGAAATTTTAAATATACCGTGTCTTTACAATGCCTGCATAGTAGAGAAAATTCAGCCTTCTAGTTTTATCCACAACGAAGTTACAGGCGGTCGAAAATGGCCTGAATTGCTTCGAGAAAAGGATGGTACGGCCGTGCCGCTTTTTTGCTCGACTTGGTGGGGGCACTGCCGTGCCCCCAGATATTAACTATTAGAATTGCATATCGATAAGCTAACTGAAAATTATTTCAATTAGATTCTTAAACATATTTTTATTCAATACGGAAGCCAGCAGTTTCGCCCGGGGTTTTCCCGGAAATTATTCGAATTTTTCTCGCCGTAAAAGCATCCTTGGACTTCAACGAACCTTTAAAAAAAACGATTGGTAAAATTGTTCCAGGCGTTGTTGACTTATGCACTTACCAACATTTTGTGATTCATTTTTAAATTAAAGCTTATATTTTGACAGTTTAATAAAATAATTGAGTTTCACAAACTTTAGCCACATACGGATACAAACACGGTGGTGTAAACAATACCTTCTTGAAAGTAGGAAGAGGTTTAGCGCTAAGCCTCTGAAACTAACTGAAGTTAAAACTAAATCAACAGCTACTCTTTCAAAAGGAAAGTTTAACAGGACTAGGTATAATTAAACGTGTAATTTATTAACTTCCACAGAAATACATTTTTGGTATCAATTTGTAGATGGGTAATATTCTCTCACCCACAATAACATACCTAAATTTACCTAAATACGCAAAAGTATCCTTGATACTTACCTAAAACATACTCGATACAGTTTTTACCCGACTGCGCCAGAAGGAGGGTTATGTTTTTGGATAATGTCGGTAGGTAAAACAATTTTATTATGAAAAGCTGTTCCCTACTTGCTTTACTTATAGGTAGGTAATCCAAAGTGATGATGCATGATTCAATAATCAGAATTTTTGAACATGTGGATGCCGAAAACCCTTGGAAGGGTCGCAGCTACTTCAAAGTTTAAATTTTAAAAGGGTCGCTAAAGTAAGAAAAATGTACGCTAAAATGAAAGAGAAAGTGGGGGAAAATGGAGGCATTTTTTTTAAGGTAATTCTTGAAACTTTTAGGTCGATTCATGAAATGGTTGAAAGTTGAAGAAGTTCTAGTGATAAGAATCGCAAAATCAAACTAAATTACACCGGCAATTTGTTTTTTTTTTTTTTTTTTTCAAGTTATTTAAAACTAGCTTTCCGCCCGCGGCTTCGCCGGCGTGGAAAAACTTTATTCCACGCGTCCCTGTTTCAAAAACCGGAATAAAAACTATCCTATTTCCTTTCCCGGGACTCAACTATATCTATGCCAAATTTAATCAAAATCGCTACAGTGGTTTAGGCGTGAAAGCAAGACAGACAGACAGAGTTACTTTCGCATTTATAATTTTAGTATAGATTTAGCTGAAGAGACGACATAAAGAGTTTTTATTGTAAAAACTTTTTATCAAATGAATTACAACCAATTAATACAATGTATCTATAATGTACTAATCTCCTCGTAAATCACATGTATTTAGAAATACCCAATTATAAGAATATTTCTTAATGATCCTTTTCGAAGTCAACTTAAACCTGAATTAAAACCAGGACACGTCCACAGAAAAATATGCTCAACACTGATTTCACCCCAAAAAACAACTTAAAAAACAAATTGGAAAAGTTCCCGTTTCATTGTCCAACTCGAAGGTTTATCAAAGACAACATGTTTAACCCCCTTGGGTCAAAGTCGAATCGAGGGTGTACTAGCTTAGAAATAAAAGCCAAACTCAGTACACGACGGGTTTATTACGTCACCACAATCGGTTAGTAACAAGTAGGATGGTTAATGTGAACGGTGGTTCAAAACCTTTATATATGGGTCGCCTAAAACTTCGACACCGCGATGTAAGTCAGCACAACGCCATCTATTGACAGTCTTGCGAACTAAAATGTCTTAGAATCTACGGAATGTAACTAATTGACTGGACATTGACTTATAGACTATTCTTACACAACACTTTTGGGGAAAACCAACAATATGACGGGAAAACTCGGCAGATCATAAAACTCGGGGAGTTTTATTCGTTTGTTTTTACCCTAACATTAACGCCCTATAGAAAAAGACGCGTGAGAAAGATCGTAGCCAAGGGCGTATGGTGTTATAGGCTTGCTTTATTTCATTGACCTCATTGACCTTTATTTCATTTGATACCTGCATGACTACTTCGAAACCTAGAGTCGGCTATAAATTACAAAAAAAAGAAATTTATTAGGTTTTCCAAAGTACAGATCACATTTATATTTTTACCTTTACCAGTTAAATATGGAAAAAATGTGGGCCACTCTTGAAAAGAAGCAGTGCAAGAAACTCAGTAATAAGACCCTTTAATCTATACTTCTATACTAATCTATACTAATATTATAATTGCGAAAGTAACTCTGTCTGTCTGAACCTATTTTGACCACTGAACCTATTTTGATGAAATTTGACATAGAGATAGGTTGAGTTCCGGGAAAGGACATAGGATAGTTTTTATCTCGGTTTTTGAAAGAGGGACGCGTGCGATAAAGGTTTTCTGTGACAGACAAAATTCCACGCGGGCGGAAAGCTAGTCATTAATAAATTAACGAAATAACAGCAGCTGCCAGCTAGCGTATTGATCACCGTACCCAAATTTAGTCAGTAAATATTAATAATTTGAATTAATAGGCTGTTCTAGTTTACAGTCAAATTGCTCTAATTTAACTAAGGCTCGATCAAATTAAATAATTAATGTGATACTGCTCGATTATTCTCCAATACATATCCATAACTATGTATTCTAAGGCTTAGAAGACACCCTTGCGAAGCAAAGTTTGTTATTAGAGTGTTACATAATCTGGATTGTCCTCATCCCTCCGTTCGCTTTTCCCTCGTCGTATAAGGAGTCAGCCTTAACAAGGCGGCATCAGAGGTATTAGTCTGTGCAAGGGTGACCACACAGTATGGACAACAACACACTATCTTCTAAAAATATTACCCAATACTCTTTTAAAATATGACAGCAAGTCTAATCACACCTTGAATGTAAAAGTTTACTTACCTTTTTTTTCTGTAGGTACAATAAAACTTGCAGAAGTTGACTTCTGCAAACTGTTACCACTATGTAACTAGCTGTGGCAAGTTCTACAACCGTTGCAGCTTGCGGACCAAGAAAATGACGTCCTTGCGACGCAACAAAAATAAAAAAAATACTTTCATATTGTACAATTCTTTACAGTCAGACGTTCTCATCAAAAACTCTTGCAAGCCATGACCATCTTCCTCAAAGCGTTATTATAAACCTTTATGTAGTGTTTTTATCTAATTAATTACTTGCTAAATTACAATTAATGACCAACAATTGAAGTGTCAGTAACCGTGAATTGGTTGCTTAAATATGCTTTAACAATTATGGTACAAATAAAGTCCCGAAGTTTTCCACGTAAAGCATGGTGACAAGAGTCATGAATGGACCCCTACCCTCGGTATTGATTGTGCAGCATCACGCTGTCGCCAGGCAACCATGGCGTCGTACAGTCTGCTGCAAAACTGTACGTCAAGTTCAGACTTTATTACAGAGGAATAAGATACAATATGCTATAATTACTGTACTGTACTTAGTGGCGTCTGAAGTATTGTGAACTGTACTCGTGTGTGTTATAGTGTAGTATAAGTACAGCGAATTTTACCCCACACTTAAAAAAAGATACCTACTTCTTTGTAAATATTCACTCTAAAGTTAGATTTTGATTCGATTTAAAATGAAATTGTGCGCATAAGTGTTCTAAGAATTTCAGGAGCATGCTTACTGAAAACTCGTTAAAGTTTAGGTACAACTAGTTTCAGCTAAGATTACTGAAATTCTCATTTAGATTGAGTTTGCTTGGATTGAAGGAACGATTAATTTAAGCGTTACATAAAATGTAAGACGACAACACGTTAAGCTATACCTACACAGTTTCTATCTAAAATATAGTTGTAATAGCGGTGATTTTCCAATAAAAATGTGTATAGCTGATGTGCTGTCATCTTATGGCATGGCATCTAAGGCCTCGTTCTCACGGTAATCCAGTTTTACAGGATTCAGTAATGCAGGATTTTCGATTCGAACAGATCGGTTTTTAGTGGATTACTGCAAACGGGATGTTAGTGTGAACGTTAATATTAAAACAAGTACCTAGTACTAAACAGGATCCTGCAAAAAAAAAACAGTTCTTGCAAAAAACGGGATGTCTACGTACAAGACAAGTCCTTATAATTTGCAACAAAAATGTGTGCAAAGATCTTCAGCCGACGTATTTATATCTACCTAAAACTTTTTTACTCATAGTAGGTAATTGTTGTTATAAACAAGTCTGGACATCATTTTCTATTTACTGCTAATTCACAAATCCGCACGATCCCTATCTTAGTAATAATTGATCGGCCAATACAATATCTCTTAACCCTAAATTGTTTTCTAACTAATATTCAGGATCACACTCAAATCTCAATTAAACTTAGCCATTAGTTTCGGCTAAGATTGCTTGAATTCAGATTAGAATTGAGTATTAAGTGCAGATTTGAGATTGAATCATTTACATAAAGGTAATTGTGTAAATAATGAAGGCCAAATCGTCTATTTGTTACATTTTACTTAAGTATTTAAGTTTTCACGCCTAATACCTTATAAGAAGTGCATAGATTTTTATTGAACCTAAAGAAAAAAAAACAAGTTGGATAAATAGAATGAGAGTTTTAAAAATCAGACAAAGAAATGTTATTTGTATGAATAAAAGATACTGTTTTTGTGATAGACACATACTGTTTCTGTGACGCGCACGCAATAATTTGAATAAAAACATTTCAGTATGAGCCATTTGCTATTCTAAAAATCAAAGTGCAATAAATCGAAGTTTATTTGAACGATTACAAATATCTCCTTATCTGCAATCCATACATTCACCACAAACGGTTATGGGCCATAAAGGAGGGTTCCCTCGAGACGGCACCCTCTGAAACCCACATTACCATTCCAGAGGCGCATGAGGGGAGGTTTTCAATCATGCCTCTTAAATATTCACTTTGTTTCCCAATTCATGATAAAAGACTTTTTGAAATTATACAATGGACAATTTACCTTTGATTTTTCATTTTTCGTCAAATAAGGTCCAATCTTATTCGTTGTAATCAAAGCACTTCAATTACCTCATTTTTAGAGGATTCCGTCAACTGGGACCGCAATTAACTGGGACCGCGGTCCCAGTCGCCGGATGCGTAAAAATTAAACAATTTTCTTCCGGCGACTGGGACCACTCATGGATTTTAGTACTGTACCGATTTTGGATTGAATAATATTTTCTTTTAAATTATCTATGAGTGGTCCCAGTCGCCGGAAGAAAATTATTATTTTTTTATGGATCCGGCGACTGGGACCGCGGTCCTAGTTAATTGCGGTCCCAGTCGCCGGAAGCCTCAATTTTTAACGTAAGTGGGTTTTAGCAATGAAATCCCAATTAAATATTCGTTAAAAAATCCTATTTCTAATGAGAATTTAACGTCTGTTGCCTTCCCATCGAAAATATTCTTCTAATTGGATTTTATAACAAATTCCTACATAAAATACCCATGGGAAATGATTGATGGTTAAACAAAGGGAAACTGGAATCTATGTCCATTTTGTGGACAAAGCAACTTTACATCATTCAAACAAGTTTTAGTAAGTATTCCAATAGTATTAAGGACAGCGCACACGATGAAAATAAGAGCAGTCTTAAAACAAAAGATGCGAACTATTTAGTTACTTAAAATGATGTCGTCGACTTTTGGCGACTTTGGACTATTCACACCTCTCGTTCCCATCACTTCAACTCCTGTGTAGCCAGCTTGACCGCCAAGAAAACCCCAACCAATAAATAAAAATAAATAAAATAAATAAAAAGTATTTATTTCGGATAACAGGGAAGGGACAATGAAGGTCAAGTTTGTCCCGGGGGAAAGTTAAACTGTCATTTAACCCGCAACGAAATTAATCAGAAGAACATAGGAGGAGTTCGAAGTTAAGGTTCGCCGGCACGACATCAGCAACTTTTTGGAAATTTCTATCAACTCAAAGGGATAACCGTGTGCAGACAAGTAACGTTGTATTTCTTGAGTGTCAGCGGGCAACAGATATGCCGTAGGTCTACTCTATTGCCCATCTTGAAATAAAAAAATTGCCTGCCATTGGTGGACTTAGGGTATAAGTCCAAGATTGGCAGCTGACTGCAACCGCAGGCGATACGGCCAGAGGCTGCGGTTGTCCGCAGTAAAAAAAATCAAAGAAACCGTGGTGGCTTGCAGTTTGCGGTCTGGAGTCCATCTTGGAGTCCAAGTACAATAAATTCGATGGGTGCCGGGAATAAAGCCACAATCGACAAAACACAATTTTACAGGAGAAGAGATTTAGTGTCAATTTTGAATAATTCTAAACTACGAGGCGTATCAAAACGGTTTGTATATCAAACGATGCGTTATTTTTTCTGGAGTAACATTTAATGTGCATAAGGTTATAGTGCTTAGAATATACTTTAAAAAAAGGTAGAAATACATATTGCCGCTTCATACATTGAAAGTCGGTTCCGTAAGAGTCCATTGTGGTTTTATTCCGGTAAAAAGTGTGCAATTAATCAAACAGCAATAGCATATTGCAGCCTCGGGCGCTGATCTGAAGGATACAGTAATAGCCGTTTGCTTGTAGAAGATTTAAATAAAAGTTTTAACATTGTATATGGCACGATTATTCCGGTCAACAAATTTTAAATGATGAATGGGAATAACGATTCAATATCCATAGTGCTTTTGGTAAATCAGGCAGTTTCAAAGATAAAATTCTGAAAAAAATTCAAAAGGTGTATAGGGACCCGCAGTTTACTAAAATCACTTAATCGGAAAACTGCTGCTATGGCTATTGCGGCTTTATTCCAGGCACCCATCGAATTCTATATAAAAGACTACCTGGCCTATCATTTCAGCGGGAAAAAGTTTCGTCTGCGCTAACCCTAAGCCGCATGCGCAACAAAGTAAGCTGGTAATACGATAAATGCGTATTTTGTCCGCGAGGGCGACTCCGCGACGTGAAGGCCCTTGTCGGCTCCAAATGCATCCGTTGCACTGCTCTTGTTACTTGGTACAAGCATTGAGCAGGAGCGATATAAAACGTGTATCAAAAATTTTCTTGGAAATAAACTTACCTGTTAGCTGCTTACTGCTGGATACGATCACATAATTTGACAGCTTTCACCAAATCAATAAATCTAAACAAATATTTTTTTAAAACACCGCACTGTATTTTAAACTTTCATGTTGCATTTTACTAAATTTTTACTACGACGGGATTTGGCAACACACAAACACTATTAAAAAAGGTAACCTTCCCGACGTTTCGACCCGATTGCACGAGTCATGGTCGCGGGCAGACTGAAGAGATGCGGCGTCGTCTGCTCGGGCACGATTAATATTTTTCACCTACCCGCATTTGCACAATAGTGAAAATTTATACTGCACTATTAGCCCTGAAAACTGAGTTCATTTTCAGATTCAGTTCAGCTGTAAAATTCTTGATAGTGTTCGCGAACTGGCAACAATATAGTTTCCCTTTTGGGACGTGTGTAATTGCCCTGAAAAGGGTCATTTAAAAAAGAAAAACAAAACAATTTAATGGAGAGTCATTTTGGCTATAACTATCCTAATCTTGACTCATTCCCAACGGTACAAGATACACAAATACTTGTAGATTTTAATCGTCGTTTCAACCAAATGACGTCCACTGCTGGACAAGGCCTCCCCCAAGGATTTCCACAACCACCGGTCCTGCGCTGCCCGCATACAGGCACTTGCCACGACCTTCACCAGATCGTCGGTCCACCTCGTGGGAGGGAGTAGATTTTAATATTGAACACATTTCCGCTCATCCCACACTACACAAACCGATTAGTTGCATCCGACCCGGGCACCCGGGGGCAGCGCAGCAATTGATGGACCCAATCAACCACCATTATGCGCATTGGCCGCCTTTGTGTCGTTATTTATTATCTGCCCACGCCACCGGCTCCCAAAGTCCCCTCCATGGGAGATAAGGAACTCCCCTTTGTAAAAGGACAATGATGATTTTCTTGAAAGACTATTTAGAACGTAACAGATGTGAATTTGTAAAGAAAATCATCTGAGATTGATGAAGCAAGAACACCTCTATTGAGGGAGGCTGTTTGGACAGAGGTAACCAATAGAAGTAACCACGAGCACACTGCCAATAGCGAAACGAATAACAAGAAGAAGAAGAACTACCTAATAGAAAAAAAACAGAGTATCTAATTGATTGAATATTAATAGATAGCAGGAAAATATCGAGGTTAGCATTGCAATAAAAAAGCTTCTAATGGACTCTACAGACTGCTACCTACCCGGTTGTATATTTATCTAACACAGGACTTTTGATAAGATCTATTGAACAAAATACTTTTTCTTTTGACTAAAAACTGAAATTGTATAACCCACGTGAAAGGGTTAATTCACTGCTTCAAAAATGTTTTTCTTCATTTCTAGCTAAAATACGAGAATTATAAAAATGTTGACACCCACTGGTCTATCCAGATTAATGACACATCTGAACGGGTACAAATATCATAACCCTATTACAAAGGCTTAAGGATTAAGATGCCCTGAGTGTCAGGAGTCAGGAGTCGCTTTAGTTTTGTTTTGATTAATTTTCGAAATTGGATTTCTACGAAGCATTTACAGCAAGTGTGTATGATGGATGATAGTGATGTGATAATATCATGTGTCAACGTCATTGCCTCAATTTTAATCCTAAGCGTTTATTATCCAGTAAGTGTGCATTTACTTGCAGTGAAAGTGGTTTATTTCGAGTAAACGTGAGTTTTTATTTTGATAATTGAGTTTAAATTTTCACAGAACTCCCAAAATATGTAAAAACAGCCTAACCTTCAGATTTTGGAATTTTTAATGAAATAAATAAAGCCTATGGAATTAAAATATAGAAAATAACTAATAATAATCTGATAACATAATGAAATTAATTTATTATTTGTTTAATAACTTTTTACGACTCCAATTAACCCTTAAATGCGCAATACCCTATTTAACGTCATAGCGTAATAAAAATAGGGTGATACCCACGAGAGTTCGTACCATGTTAATTAGAACGAGCATTCGAGGGTTAAGGGAGGAAAGCAAACTAACAGGCATGTGTTTTCGACGTTAAAATTAACTATTTACGTTAATTACCCCCGTGTAGGGCGCCTGATAAGCACGAGCGGGTTTGTTACGGAAAGGTAAAGGTAAAATGTTATTACATTGGAGAATTCAGAAAATAAATTAATCATCAAACGTATAATTTATCAATCTAGTTATATTTGAGTCACATAAAAATCAAATTTTTAAA
The DNA here is from genome assembly GCF_963855985.1 of Ostrinia nubilalis. Taxonomy (NCBI): domain Eukaryota; kingdom Metazoa; phylum Arthropoda; class Insecta; order Lepidoptera; family Crambidae; genus Ostrinia; species Ostrinia nubilalis. The sequence goes on from NC_087094.1 coordinate 14,830,410, forward strand.
TCAAACTAAGGGAGAAATGTACTAATAATAGAACTCCCAACTCCCATCCCGTCTCGCAGTACCACTAGGAGAGCGTGGGGATTGTACCAAAACCTCCAGTTTCATAGAGAAAGGCATTCATATTTCATACCCTTACAGTGAGGATTAAATAACCAAATCAAACTTCTTTAGAATCTTAATGACTAATAACAAAACAAGATAGAAAAAATACAGTTTTTTCTCAAAGAAAATCTAGGATTTACTTAGAATTTTCCTTAGCAGTTAATCAAGAGAGGACACGAACAAAGGAACACCCCGATTTTACCAAACAAATAGCCTAGTCCTTCGATTTGAAACCTTATCCCGTTTAGCTAAGATGTACTTTAGAATTAATTTGTTTGGGTCAGCAAATAGCGACACGGCTTTTACATCACATTTCACTCAGTAACACTCGTGATGCAGAATTATAGTTAATGTTTGTTATTTAGATAACTCTAACTCATAAACACAACAACTAAAAACAAAATTGCCACTTTTTCCCAAAAATAAATGTAATTTTGAATTTAATACACACTGAGTGCAAACTTTTTCCCTGAATTTATAAAAACTTTATAAAAAGTTTACAACCCCTCTTCCCTGTCCCCGAATCGTATTCACAGGCGTGATAACAAAATATAAAAATACCCTCGCATCCAGTGAGGTGTGAAGAGCGCGACTTTTGCTACGGGGACCGACGCGTCCAGTCGGGCAAGCAATTATTGATTGCTTGATTTATTGGTGTATCGAAGGCCTAAATATATACTGTTTTCGCGCCAATAGAAACTGCAAACTTTCCTATAGCTGAATAATATTCACTCGCACCCGAGATTTAAAGTAAACCAAAAGAAGTCTTCCTCGAAACGCGCCCATTTTGAAGTGCACCTAAACTATTCCTCGAAGTGTGCCTATGTTTACTAATGTAAAGAATTTTGAACTCTACTATGTTTACTATGATGAATAAAAAGAACCAGGGCAACATAACATATGTGCGCTTCATTAGGTGCGCCTCAAAATGGGTGCGCGGGTGTAAAAAAATAGTTCATTCTGTATGAGTAAATTTTGACCATGTCTACAAAATCTCTCTTAGCGCCATGAACACATGTGTGAAATAAAATAATACCTGTAGCCACACCTTTTCATACATTTTTGTCCCAAAGTAGCACCTTTTACATAAAATGTCTCAGTGTTTAGACAACTTAATTAATATACGTCTAGGTGCGTGAGTATTCCATAACTTTATTGCTTGATCAGACAAGTTATTTTCATCTTGGAAAATAATTTCACCTTCACAATCACATTCGACAGGTCTTTGTAAATTTTCCCCTCATATTGTGTAGGTAGAAGTTATAAATAAAACCGCCCACGTCAGTACATGAGACATCAATAGAGTTGGCTCTAGAGATGTAAGTACCTACCTAATTAGGCTCTGAAACTCATAAAAAAACTCATTTCATTTTTGCAAGTAGGTAGGTTTTTAAGGCTCGCAGAATTGCTAAAATCAAATGGCAGTGGGCGGGGCACATAGCTCGTAGAGACGATGGCCGTTGGGGCAGAAAAGTTCTCGAGTGGCGACCACGGGCTGGAAGACGAAGCGTGGGCAGACCTCCTACTAGGTGGACCGACGATCTGGTAAAGGTCGCGGGAAGAGCCTGGTTGTGGGCAGCGCATTACCGTGCATTGTGGAAAACCTTGGAGGAGGCCTTTGTCCAGTAGTGGACGTCATTTGGCTGAAACGGACGAACGAACGAGGTTTTTAAAAGGCACTTTTACACGTCCCAGTATTAATTCTATCACTGCTTCGGGACAATAAATGGGTCAGTGCTGAGAAGAAGCAGCGCAAGAAACTCAGTCACTATTGTCAGCCTCTTTCTCTCTAAGGATAGAAGTACCAAATCTAAAGGAGGCGTTATCGTGTATTCCCCTTTTAAAAACCGGGATAAAAACGATGTTTTACACTGGATGTCAAACTAATTCTATATCAAATCTCATCTAAATTGGTTCAGTGGTTTCAGCGAGAAAAGGCAACACACACAGACATAATATACTCACCATAATACGTATTAGATAATCTTGTATCAAGTTTCGAAAATAGAAAAGTCTCGTAGCAACCACAAATTGCTTGATGAAATATTGTGCAAAAGGATGACGTCATCCATTTCTATTTTTAATTATCCCCCGACTATAGCTCATCCCACTCAGTGTAGTGACGTAACTTATTCATTTATACTCCCACTACTTGGACTAAAATAAGGGATGACATACGAAGAGGCTGTGTTTCCATTAAGAGTAAATTGATATGTATTTTTAAAAGATGTTTTTATTTTTAGAAATGTAAACAGTAAAAGTAAATTAGAACGTCTTGGTTTCTGTATTTCTGATGATTTTGAATTGAATAAACAATGTTTCGTTCTTTCTTCCATTTAATGAATCCCGATCACAACTTCTTGATCATTTTAGACCAGAACTCCCTAAGTCCTTACCATGAAAACACTGAACGAATTTTGAGGAAACTTTCGATGTACGAGGAGGGGATAACGATATGCTAGCAGAGGAAGGAAATCTTTAAAATAATATTAACAAGATCAATGTAACTTAAATTATGTATTTGATCCTATTGATATAACGTAGACATTAGACAATTAAATAACTTTTAACTGATAAGTTGACTAATTGAGGTTTCCGGCTACTGGGACCGCAATTAACTGGGACCGCGATCCCAGTCGCTGGATCCATAAAAAATAAATATTTTTCTTGCCGCGACTAGGACCACTCATAAATAGATAACTTAAAAAAATATATTAACTGCGGTTTAATATCTTTTAAAACTTGTTAAGGTGCGATAAATACTTATTCTCGAATCTCGCCTCTACATTATTTACTTATTTGTTTTGACTGTGCCAAGAATGACGTACTATGACGTAGGCCTTCGGATTAGGCAATTAGGTAGGCTTGTGAAAAGGACGCCTGTGGAGAGATTTATAATCAAAAGATCAGCTAGACTGAATACTGATTTATGTGGGCGGAGAAAATTCACGGAGGTTTGAAAAACATTTTTAGTGGTACCTACTTAAATATTAGGAGAGTGGATTTTATGAGATTCTATTTAAATTTACAAATACAAATAGTTGACTCAGTACATATGCCCTTTTCAGGGCACTTATACACGTCTCAATTAAAAAGTATTGAGAGCAATGTCTGGAACTATACCAATTTATTAGGATAATCATCAATTAACATATTAGGTTTCTTCTTAAAAAGGAGTTTGTCATCCAGATAGACGCAGGCAAATCTTGCTGAAATGAAGAAAATTGTTCTTGATTAGTGCCTTCATCGTCGGCGTGGAATCAGTGGGTCTTACATAGTTTTAAGTTCTGCTTGGTTTTGGGCAAACTCATAACTTAGTGAGAACTATTTATTTATACAAGGTGTCTCAAAAGAAAGTTTACATTTGATTAGCTTACTGCGTGAACGCAACAAATCCGAGGTGTGCGGGGGTTATGTCAATCAGTAGCCTGGCTCTTGGGAATTTAGGTGCTATGGAGTATTTCTCGGGAGCAGACCGCGCGTTGTCCTTGCGAGAATTTTACAAAAATGGTTATTCTGCGACTGTAGCGCGTAGATTTCGCCACTTAAATGATGGTCCAAGCATTCTTCTTCTTAAGAAATGGGCCAAAAAGTTTTAAGAGGCCTGTACAACGCTGGAATAGTAAAAATCCGGGCGACTATAGTCATCAAAAACGGTAGAAAACGTGGAGAGTGTTAATCAATCCGCTCGTGACGACCCGAACCTTTCAATTCGGAAGCGCACTAGTGCTTTAAATGTGCAGATCATCATTATACCGCATTTTTCACAAAGACCTAAAGCTACACTCCTACAAAATTCAATTGATGCAAGAGTTAATTGCCCCAAGAAGCCAATCAGATGCTGGTCATGAGAAATTTTCTTTGGAAAATTGATCTCCAGGAGAGATGACATCAATTGTCCTCCACACAGTCCTAATTTAACCACTATGGACTTTTTCCTATGGAATTAACTTAAATCTAAAGTTTGAGCCACTAAACCAACTTCCTTGGTATTTAAAGGAAAATATCGGTCATGAAATGGCAGCCATCACTGAGTTTACCTGCCTGAGCCGTCAGCAGTGATTTTACGGTTCGATTAAATGAGTGCTACGAACGCGAGGGTCTACATTTGGACAATATTATTTTTAAGAAATAAATTCCCAAAATGTGTACTTTAATAGTTACTAAACATTTTTTCGATACACGGTTTACTTTATTTTTAATCGATCCACTAAATATAAACTTTCTTTTGAGACACCTTGTACCTTAATATCAACTAGATCACCCTGTATGTAGAGATAAATTCATAGTTACAACTTTAAGTTAAGTAAACAACTCATTTAGCCAAACATACCTTGCCATTTAGAAATGAAATACTCAAGCAATAACCAGATTCATTCCTCAGCATTGCATTACCGATGTCTAATTACGTTCAGACTAGTCCTGAGCCGCGGCTTGGCCTGGCTTTTAATTAGTTGTCAAAACAAGCGACTTGAAAGCTGCCGCCCGAACGAAAGCACAGAACAAGTTTTAACTAAAACTGAATTTGGTATTTTGAACTTCAATTTTCGGAATAAAGAACCAAGAGAAAAATAAACTATTTGAAGAAACTGGAGCAATAATCAAAAGAGATAGAGACAATTAGTTGAAGCCGAATCTTTACTGTAATTTGCTAAATCCGGAATTCGGGACGCATGTTTGAATTTGACTGATTGCCTAAATTTTTAAGAATTATTTTAAGTATATTACTTAGTTTTAATGGCTTATAATGAAGGTGTTGTTTATTAGTAACGGGTCTGTCGAAGTCACTATCTTTGCTTTTTTCGTTCGTCAGTCGCGCTCAAAGGCAGTGACGAAACCTTTTTATTGTTTGTCCTGCTGACTAGCAACCGCTAAGAACTGGATAGACAAAGGAATTTGTATTTTGAAAGCTCTAACAGATAATAATATAAATTTCGGCAAAATATGTTTGGATACAAAATATTTCTTAGATATAATATTGTTATGAATAACTTTGAGTCAAATTCAATGTATTAATAGGCCCTTTGTAGCGCTTAGGTATAAGCGTCCTGAAAGTTTCGGAAAAACAAGTTACAAGATAGGGCAAGCTATATTTGGGACGTCTTTATGTGACCTGAAAAAGGGTTGAAAGGATTTGAATTACAATTTTAATTTCAGCTTGAATGTATGAAGGCGACAATTAATGCTAAACACTTTTTAATTTAATAAACAAATGCTGTAACACTAATTCATGTAACGGAGCAGTTACAATTATATTATTTTCCAGTGGAAATTTGCTAATCTTCATAAACAGTAAGACCCAAATTCATACTCGATCACTATAATGTGACAACACTATCTCCCAAATGAGCGACGTCATCAATCAACAAATGATTGGATTATACCATAATTCGGCCCCTAGCTAACTTTATCCCTCGGAGTTGTTGACAGAAGGCAACTTGAGAACTATCGATAGAATCGATATTTTATAGATAGTACGATGCTAGTTCAATATCGATTGACCTGTCTATAATTACGCGAAGTGATGGGATGATGGGTGTTTTCGATAAGTCAAACTACATTAACATAACAAAAAATTTAACAGGCATTTTCGAATCTATATGTACAAGCTTTATACGAATTTATTTATCACTAGCTTTTCGCCCGCGGCTTCGCCCGCATGGAATTTTGTCTGTCACAGAAAAACCATATCGCACGCGTCCCTGATTCTAAAACCGGGATAAAAACTATCCTATGTCCTTTCTCGGGACTCAAACTTTTGGTTTTGGACCAAAAATATATGAAACGTGGATGACTTTAAGATCTCAAATACTACGACGCACAATGGTGATACAGCTTTGGTGCCATAGTAACAAATGCTAAGGCGGACGTGTTCTATCAGAATACAGCACTTTTTTTTATTGGCCGGCACTTTTGATTTTGGACCAAAAATATATGAAACGTATTTATGATGTCCTTTCATCAAAATCGCTTCAGTGGTTTAGGCGTGAAAGCGTGACAGACAGACAGACAGAGTTACTTTCGCATTTATAATATTAGTATAGATAAGATTTGTCAACATTCCGCCTCACGTATTCACATTTTTCTTGTTACTTTAATTTACTGCATATTTTTGATAATAAATTAAATATTATTTCTAGAGAAATTCTTATTACGTTGAATTTTCCAAAAAGCTGATCAGACGGTGTATTTATATGAGACATTTTAATTTTAATTCACATACGAATTCGTACTACCTATGCTTTAAATACGGTACATTATTGACATCACTAAGCTTTATACTATACTAAACTATTGGACAGAATTCTTATTTTTAAAGCCAACTGTCGATATCGGTAAATTAGGTAGTACGACATCACTACGCTCTACTTAGACCCTTGGAGTTATGAATTGATTCCGAGCCATGATTTATTCAACTACCTACTTACTTCGAATTTTCACGAAACGTGAACGCTACGAAAAATTATGGAACCCTCTGTAATTTTGATGAGGATAACTTAGGACGGGACTAAAATTAGGACACTTGGTAAACAAGTTGGGACTTAATAATTTTTGTAACAAAACTTCTCTGAAATATTTTAAAAAGAATTGCTTTTACATCCTACTAATATTATAAATGCAAAAGTTTGGATGTCTTGATGTCTGGAGAGTAACAAACTCTTTCACGCAAAAACTACTGAACGGATTTTGATGAAACTTTGCAGTATTATTGTTTAAAACCCAGAATAACATACTTATAGGCTATAATTTATGACGATCTGTGACAAACGAAATTTCACGCGGGTGAAGCCGCGGGCAAAAGCTAGTTTTTTTATAAATAATGATTTACCATTGTGTTTAAAACTGATTATAGTTTTTTTTGTTTGCAGTTTTTAAGTACCAAGATCTGCAGACTAAGTAAATAAAGAACTCGGAATCTTTTATATCACAACCCGAAGGAAAATAGAAATCTGTTAGAAAATCTTCAATATCTTCGTAAGGAAAGAAAAAAGAAAAAGGTTTTATTCAATGACAAGGCTGTGGTTAGAATGACATGACCTCCTAAGGTGATCTATCAAACCTTGCCATAGTATACCTATCTGATATACTTTATGTACAATGGTATTCAATAACCTTTTAATTACACGTTAATACAATACACGTTTTAGGTAGGGTGAATGCGTAAAGAATCTTTATTCATAAGAATTTATTGACTACTTGGGAACTTATGGTTCAATTCAACATTTACTAAGGTGTCAATAAAGAACACATTTTCTTAACCACACGCTAATAACAGGTACAATAACAAAGGCTTGAATCCGACTGCCTGAGTAGCACAAGCCCCAATCGCCAGATCTCCAAGGGTTGATCTGCCTCGATCGTGCGCGGAGGCTGCGCCGGCGCACAGGGCCGCGGGCGCTGTCTTACGTCATAACACAGGCGTATACAGTAAGGCAACATAATAAATTCAAATTATTGTCGGAATTTCTAGGTATTATTACTAAATAAATCATCAAATTAATTAGGTATGCAGGCTACAAGCGTTACGATGGATTCTCGTAGTCAATGAAAATTAACCTTACATGGAAACTATTTGAAAAACTATTTTCTTGAGAATTTATTAAGATATTTGTTTATTTACTCCTATACCTACGCAAAAAGGACTAGATGGATGTAATATTATACTTTAGAAGGTGAGGCACGTTAAATAGCTAGTCTTGCACCTACACCATACTTAAATCAGTAGGATTAATCCAAAACCAACAGTCAATAGGTACACAAATTAATGTGACGTCTTTGTTATCTTTCACGGTTGTATTATTTCACAAAAGTTAGCCTACCATCATCTACGTACACTACATAATCTACATGCGCGCGCGCCTCGAAGACAGACGTGCGATCACATCTCCGGACATGCTTAATTCAATTTTTCACGCCTTATTATCTCTCCCGATCCGCCATCTAGCTCATTCATCCAACCCTACCCTTATCACGGTGAAATACGTGTCATTCTCATTTGAATGCAAATGCCTTAAGTTTGCGACTCCAGGGTTGTGAGAGCTCGTCCGTCCGAGCTAGACAAGGGGCCTACGGGTCTTCCTACGTTTGTGTATTTATGAAGCTGTTCTCTTAGCACGCCTATCAAACTACGGACCGTGGTTGGATCACACAATGCAGACAAAATCAGTAGTTTTTCTACTTCTTTAATCGCTTGCTTTCTCATCACCTTGATACTAAGATTTGTAAGCCTATGGTTCTGAAATTACTATAATAGCAATCCAATCATAACCTTAACCATTCCAAACCACTGAATGATTTCTCGGATAATAAGGTTAATTTGGCTCTCCTATTTACAAGTAATTTCTATTACACACAGTACTTACCTAAGCGAAATTTTTAAAAACTTATTGTCACAAAGCTAAGCAGGTAGTTTGTAAAAATAAACTAAGACGTGTAAAAGCGCTTTTTAAGTCTTTTTTTAGGAAATAATAACGACTTTTTTGACTGAAAAAGCAGATACTAACTAACCTGTCAATTTTCCTAATGGCTGACAAAAGCAATCTATAGGTACCTAAAATTTGTATTTGATTAAAAAATATTCCACAACCACCAGCTTTTCTAAGGTTGAAGGTTAGTTATGCGCATATTTGGTAAATATTTTATCCAAAAACGGAGTGACCCCACTCTATTACATTTATGGTAAGCTGATGGAAACGATACCCTGAGATAAGTAGACATGCTCGCGAATGGTTATTAGCTCCAAGTGTAGAACGCTTCAGATTATTTTGAGATGGTTCATCTTAAATGGACGATATGAAAAGGAAAGTAGGAATTTAAGCCCTTTTATAGACTCCTTTGTTTTAGTTTTCTTGATATTTAAAAATAACTTAGCGGTCGACTTAAATTCCGTGGTGAACCCTAGGTTCGATTCCTAACCAAGTCAAGTTATGGAGCGATCTTTCCACTTAATTTAGTCTAGGTATCTACCCTAAAACGCAAACTTTGTAGTCGATGATACATAATTTAAACCAACTAACCATATGCACTTTAAAAATATAGGTAATCTTTCTTATATCCCTTGTCTAAAAAGTTGACTAACACACAAACAAAATTAAAGCATAATTAAAACTAGACAGATCTAGTCTTCCGTGGAGCATTTTCTGGTCTTCTCGTTGTACGATGACGTCACAGTAGTAAGGTCCAGGTCGAGACTTCCACTACGTCACATCACACGTTGTACCGTGATGACCACGTGACTGTGAGGTAATGGCCATTTCAACCCTGAACTTCTTCTTTCTTCATCAGTCTTGATAACATTCTTCGTATTCATTTTCTTTCTTGGCAGTTCTTGAAAAGTCTTGACTTTTTATCAGGCGTTTTTGAAGTTGTTAAAGAATGAATGAATGATATTACTTTAAGATTGCCTTCAAGATAATAAGTATATCTTTCAATTTGTCTAAGAAATTTCGCTTATCCTCTGTAGTTAAACACAACCACTATTTGTTAATTTTTCGTAAATAGCACATAAAATTAAAACTCCTTATTTAAAAAATAATAAACAAACTCGTATGTTTTTGTATTAAATATTGAGTATTATCGTATTATGTTGCATTACAATACTTCTTTACGTAACGTTGAGTAAAGTGTGAACCCTTTTGCAATACAAGGCAGGAAGCCGTGGAGTCATAATATAATAGTCTCGGTTACAATGTTGGTACGATAGAATTATTGTATTTCATTGTTGTAAGAGCCACCTACACCATTTATAAGAGGAGCATAATATTGTAACTTATTTGAAATCAAATAGGAACAGAATACGATGTATTATGTGACCAGCCGGGCTAGGGTACGCGCCGTGACCTCTTATCGACGTCAAAATGTATGGGTAAAATCGATAAAATGGCGTGTGATAACAGCTTAGAGTAGGCGCACACCGTTGATTTTTCGTCGGCCGATAGTTGTCGGGCAGTTGATCAGTATGGGCATGTATGGGAGTGCGCACACTACGCCGATTCGATTTGGCCGATTCTCCATACAAATTAAAATCGGGCACAACTATCGGCCAACTAAAAATCAACGGTGTGCGCCAACTCTTAGCATCCTAGGCCTACTGCACTACATGAAAAAACATTATTCCGTCAAAACATACTTAGTAAAATTATTATTACGTCACTTACCGCTTTACTGCTACCAACCACCGGAAGAGCCAAAATCGAGACCATCACTTAACTCCATAGTTACAACTGAAATTGCAAAAAATAATAATTTGAGGATGATATTAGTTACAGTAGTTGCTATTCTAGTAAGTAGAACTTTCTCCAGAAAGTTAACTGTCCCCGGGGACAAGAAATTGAAACTCTATAATTCGCTACGCAAATATCCTAGCATCCAGCAAGTTAATACAAATAGTGAAAACTAATTTTTTGGGAAGAGATAATTAATTTCAAATAAATTCTGCACGACTCTATCAAAAATAACTACAAGTACAATGTAGAAATCAGCACGACTCTATCAAAAAAATGTCTAGTAACAATTGAAATGACAATCGACAAACAAAAGGAATTTTCCCCCTTTATTATTCAGGTTAGACTTTCTTAAATTGTCTTATTTCACCCCACGTTTTAATATTCCAAGTAAAACGCCTTTGCCAAATAATACGAGATAAGAATTGAAGCAATACTTCGGGATTATATTTTGACTGAATCCAGGCTTAGTTAGGTGAAGGTCGAAGTAAATTCGTTCCCAGGGACCCCAGGGTCATGTCTGCAAAATTGACTCCGACCGCGCGAACGGCGCCTTGAATTGACACAACTGAAGTGGATACAGTAGTACCACCATTTCTGGTTAAACAGTCCACAGTAGACGCAACAAATGCCACAATACTATTACTCAATCTCACACTTTTTTTATACTGTAAAAATATTTCGCTATGACAAAAATATCGCTTCTAGCTTGGCTTGACTGAAAAACTAGCATATCACGTACATTATTTAGCACTTTCGCATAGCAGTGAGCCTTCTGGTTCTACTTAGAATACTTAAAGGAAATTTTCTTGACGCGTAGTTATACTAAAATAATATCATGTAACAAATAAAACTACTTTCTTAGAATCTACGCATTAGCTTTGGACCTACGGTGTTAACGTGCCCCTGCGAAGCCCGAAATCATTATTTTTGGACATAGCGCAATAACCGCTGGGTCCCGCTTATAATATTTTTAATTACTATAGAAAACCAGTAATGCCAAACTACATGTGTGTGTTCCACCGGGAAATCAAACCCTGGACCTTACAAGCCTCTCTCGCCACTCACTAACAAATTAGAACACACAAGTTTCAGATTACAAAAGTGACGTCTACAATAAATAGTTCTATCTACATTAAAAAAACAAATTGAACAGTAGGTAGGTAGTAATAAAATATGCAAACATAACTTACATCGTCCGGTAGCGAAGAGCTGCGCTGGAGTCGATGACGTCAGCAATGCTGACCCGACGCGCGCGCGTTGGGTGTCCTGTTCGTAGGAATTACACTTTTAAATATCGAGCAAAAATTGAACGCTGTCAAGGACAAATGCAATTCGATATGCACTATGTTTGCACGGCGACATGTTAGAATGTGCGATTATGGTATTCTAATAATTGGTAAGTTATTGCGACTCGCTTAGTTAATGGGACTCTCAAAATAATGATTTGTTAAATACGACAACAATTTAAGTGGCAACTAACTGTATTATTTTAGATTAGAATAAATTGATAGAGGAAAATTGTTAAATCAAGTGGAAGTAACATAATGTGGGAAATTTGGAAAACTGCACAGCTGAATGCACTGAAAGTCGAAAAAAACTAACTTGACTTCTAAAGCAGAAAATAAGAAACAATGTTTTAATTAATGTGCATTTTCATGAAATTTCACTGAGGTACTGAAATAAGATAGAGATAGGTAGTTCTGAAAACTTTTTAAAATCCTAAAGTCCCAAATCCCTAACGAAATCCCTAAGAAGTTCTAACTATGTAAACTCTAAAACTTCTAACTAGGCCTTAGATCTAGGCCCCATTATTTTTTTATCAAATTAACTAATGCAATAAAGAAAATGAAATGCAAAGAAAACTATCTAAGTTTGTAGAAAAAGACAAGCCAATTTATCTTAACAGTCCAATATTATAGCTCTATTCTATCACATTATAAAAGTTAGTCAATAGTCAAACCTATTTTACATTATTAAATAAGTAAATCTACTTACGTCTCCGGTGTGGTCCGTCCCGGTCAATTGCTTGCGCAGGAGTGGCCGCGGGCCGCGCTCGCAGCGCCATGTTTGTCGCAAACGCTGACAATGCATCCCGATGCACCGCCAGGGAAACTGCAATCCGTCCTGTTACTATTAAAATTATTGTTTGGTTTCAAGAAAGATTATTTTATAGGCTTTATTTTTGTTCTTTATTTTTTTTACAAAAAGTAGTCCGGGTCTAGAAATCATTGATGGAGGCCTAGATTCAGTGGGTGGACGTTCTGTAGCCGAAATTATGAATGCTGATGATGACCTATAGTAATAAAAAGCCTACCTCAGAGCAGGACACAATGCTGAGCGGATATCCATTTTGCCAACCATTTTGGTTCAAACATGTACAAATACTTTGAACTGTTAAAATTGTAATAGGTAATTGTTTTGGACCAAATAAACATTTTTCTTTCTTTCTTTCTTTATGATAGGCGCTGGTCCTCACACTAGGATTCCCTGTGTCGTGGTGGGACCTGTTCTTGATTGGTTCATCATCATCATCATTTCAGCCATAGGACGTCCACTGCTGAACATTGGCCTCTCCCAATGATTTCCATGTTGATCGATTGGTAGCGACCTGCGTCCAGCGCCTTCCTGCTTCTTGATTGGTACTCACTTTCAATTATTGAGAATTTTTAATCATGTAAATGTAACTCTACAAATAGCATTTGTTTTAAAACGGATGGAATTTATATACAGCTTCAATGGGATTTGAATCCACATACTTTTGCTTGCCAACTTTGTTTGAGTGAGACAACTAACAATAACTCTTTAACCAACTGAGCTACAGAGATACAACAGCTATTTTTAGTAGATATTACATGTAATGTCGATTTCAAGACTAAATTAATAAATATTAATAGAAGCTATAAAAACAGTAAGTAGTCGAATTTGATACAATTTTGAATCAGTTATTAGGACAATCTAAAATACAGCAGCAAAATTTTAAAACATTAGCATGATTTGGCTCAGTATCTCACAATTTCCATTTTTCAATTCATTCTCTGTAATAAAATACACAAGTTTCAAACAATTCGTGTTGACTTTGAGATGATCTTACTAAATTAACATTTTATTTTCCTCACGTTTATTCAAATTTGTGAAACTCTACCAACTTCGTATTTTTCGCAGCTTTTGCTAGAGTTTTGTTATCGTTTTCAAATCTTACAAGATTTAACATTTTATTTCGTTAGGTAAATAGGTAAAGTAAACAGCTCTCAATTTTGTTACTTATGTAACTAACTCATTCAAATAAAAGACTAGTTATACGACTTATGTATCGAGCTTCCAAAAACCTATATTCATTAATTTCGTAGCAATTTTTATTCGATGAAACGTATTCGCTACATTTTCTACACTATCTAGCTGGGTATAGTTCAGTATAAAAATATGGAAAGGTTAGTTTTAGTTAAGACGTTCAAAAAATGGATAATTATCATCATTGACATTATATCAGCTATGTATGGCTGTCCACTGCTTGACGGAAGCCTCCCCAAGGAAAGCTACAAAGCCCGAGCTCTTTTCAGCTAGCTTTATGAGGTTGTAAATTTTCCATAGGTAGGTCTATTACCGAATTTAAAGTATGCAATAAACCTGACATTCCAGATGCTAATGCCAGGTGTCTAAATACATCAACTACTTATCATTTTATTTTTAACTCCATAGCGATAGTCCATCGCATCATAGCGATAATAAAATTATTGTGCTGTTTCAAACAGTGTGGTGTACCATAAAGAGTTTCTATCCAACCATTCGTATTTTCGTCCACCCACAAGGTGGACCGACGACATCATAAAGGTAAGTAGCAGGAAGGCGCTGGACGCAGGCCGCTACCAACCGGGCAACATGGAAAGCATTGGGGGAGGCCTATGTTCAGCAGTGGACGTCCTATGGCTGAGATGATGATAATTCGTATTAGCGGCCGCCCGCGACGATCCCGTTTTACCCCCTTAGGGGTGGAGTTTCGTAAAATCCTTTCTTAGCGGATGCCTACGTCATAACATCTACCTGCATGCCAAATTTCAGCCTGATCCGTCCAGTGGTTTGGGCTGTGCGTTGATAGATCACTATGTCAGTCAGTCAGTCACTCACCTTTGAGTTATAATATAATAATATATTTAGATAGAAGATGGAAATATTAAAAATCTGTATTTTGCACCTGACTGTATCAACCGCTGGGGTCTGCCAGTCACGTCGCCGAGCTTTCGGGCGCGAACTAGCAGATAAACTAATAAAAGCTCTATTGAGGGCTCCAGACTCCATTCCAAGTATTGGCCTTCGATCACACAGACTTGTTCTTAATTTTCTTTCAGCCCCAGTCAGCCCTTCTTAATTAACTTTCTCTCAATTAGTTTACGGGGCACTCGAAGTTATTATTTGAAATGGCTTGCTAGGCTTTTAAAATAAAGTTTGAATTTAGGTAATATTTTATTCTCTAACACCTAAAAGCAATTTGCCTAAATTAATCTTTAATTAATTCGCTTACTCAATATCTACAGTCAATAAATAACAACTTAATACATAGTTATTAACTTACTCGAATACGAGTAATAAAATAACCCGATGCAACTTTATAAGAGTCATGTTATCTTCATTTGAAAGCTCTTACCTTGTCTTTTTGGGACAAAAATAACTTTTCTTAACTTTTGTCAAACTAGTGTGACATTTTTACACACTGCTACAGGAAAATTGTATACAACACGGATTACACGGCTTGTACCTATAAGTATAGAAAATTAAATCTTAGACGAAATAATCGAATAGAATAAACTGATACAGGGTATCTAACTAGTTACTCTCTATTATAACTTGTCTAAAATACCCGGGTATTTTAATGTAAATAGCTGTACTCCAAAAGATAAAACATGTAGAGTACCTGTGCTACAGTTAACTTCGTGTCAAAGGGCTTTTTAAAGTTTTCTTTATCTTATAAGCCTTATTATAATAATTTATCTATTTACCTACCTATAACTTCACTAGGAACCACTTCATTAGGTAAACTTGGTGTTAAATAGTGTTCAGTTAACGTTGATCTAATTATGTATATTTAGACTAACTTATGCACGCCTAGATGGCGGAACCAACTGCTTGTTTTACATCGAAATCCTTAGCGATAATAATGTTAATTAGATCAAATCGTTCCGATAAATCATTGGGCCCCAGTTGGGCGCACCTGGCCCGTATCGCGTTGCTGTGAAACATTCTTAGCCAGCGTTCCCGTGCTGTTAATACCTTTCACAACTACTCACATTTATTATTAATAATAATGGTACACTGTAAAAACATCGGCGCGATCGAGTTGTTCAAAGAAATCGGAAACTTTAGGTCTTTTAGCAATTTTGCATTGACGTCACCTGTAATACCGGGTTGTGAAACTGTTTGTGAAGTTAACTTGTATTATTATTGATACAATTTGAAATGATATACATAATTGATACTTACCATTAATATCTTTGGCTGCATCCACAGGCGAATAAATAACATGTGCTTCTTTGAAACACCCTTGACAGATTGAACGTTGCGACAATATATTCAGTTGATTTTTACGATAAAATATTATTTCACTAATTTCACAGAAATCAATTTATTGTAAAGTGTATCAGGAAGGTTTTCTCCCAACTGACTATAGCAGTAGGTGGTAGGAAAAATATTAAGTAGTAGTGGAGGGTAGTTGTAGGGCAGGATGATAAGTAACTTACTTGAACTATGATAAAACTTCAAATCTTTAAACTTTCATAATAAATATTAATTTCTCATAACTAAGCAGGTGTTTCTTTTTACTGAGCTTTTATACTTCCAATCTGAGTAATGCATTCTAAAATTCCTATTAATTTTCAGTTTTAATTAGGTAGGTGCAAAAAATTGTAGATCACTACCTATATTATTTGCCGGCATAATAGGTTGCTACTTAGTTATGACCTAGATAATAAGAAACTACTAGCTTTGCCCACGACTTTTATTGGGCATTGTCACTGCCATCCTAACTTGTTTGTGTTTTTCTTCTGATTATTAGTTTTAAGTGGTGTAATAAGGATTGTCTACCTATCTATCTGATCAGCTGTGTAACGGTATTTTCTATTTTTCTGGGCTCATAAGGCCCTTGACTAGACATGGATATTTATTTTTCAATTTAATTTGCAGAATCATTATCTCTACAATTCCATTTTCATTACAATAATGTTCTCATCGATGCTAAAAATAACTGCCCTAGGCATCGTACTAACTAGAATGTAACCAACACCTGCCAACATTACACGTGCTTGGGTTAAAGGATATAGGTACAGTCGACAGCACATTAGATTATACATTTTTGTTGCAAAATAACACCTATTACAACTAGAACAAGGCACAGTGTTTAGTTCAAGTACAATAGTATGTAATACTTACCTATCAATGCCTTGAGGCAAATGTACTTTTCGCTCTACTGAATACTCTGATTCAAATATCACAATGACTTATAGTACGAGAGCCCACGACCAAAACCATGTCTCATAGCAATACGGCAAAAACCCTATAAAATCGTTAGATTGTATGATTCTGAACCCGACTAGGTGTGTAGTAACGGTCGAAAGTGTAGCAACTGCGTGGGAGGCCATTTCTGCTGTGTCAAAAAAAAAAGACAGTCGGTATTATAGGAATACGTCTGATAGTGAAAATGTACATAGATTTTATAATTGTATTACGAAAAAGTTTGTTTTCAGACATTTTGCGCGTAGCATATAGCCTGAGCGCATTTTTGAAAATGTCAACAAATTTAGCTGACCTGTATCATAGCAATACGGATAAATTTTTTTTTCAACTTTTCGTATTGCTGCCATGATTACCAAAAACCTGTTTTCAGACACTTTAAGTGTATCAAAAAGTTGTATGATAGAGAAGGTGCTACACTTAATTTGTCTGATATAAATTTTTTGCACATGTGGACAACTTATTTTATCATGTCCAACAATTTTCAGACATATTGCTATGATACCGATCGGTAAAATTTGTTGACATTTTCAAAACGGTCTCAAAATTTAATGCGTTCACATTTCCGTCTGAAAATTGTTTTGTTCGCATCAAATAACCAAAATTTACTAATAAAAAAGATTTTCAGACGTATTGCTATGAGACATTTTTTTTGTCTCATTTTTAATTTTTTTAAGTGATTTTACGGGTTTGCGCTACACCACTAACGTCTGAAAAATATGTTTCCGGTATCTCAGAACTATCATTCAACTACAGTCTGCAAATCAAACATATTGCTATGATGCAGTTCGGTAAAATTCTTTGACAATTTTGAAAATTCGGTCAGATCAAACGCTACGCGGAAAATGTCTGATATTGGTATTTTCGAGTTCAGGATAATCGTATCTATCGATTTGATGCGGTTTTGGCCGTATTGCTATGAGACAAAAATTTTGGTCGTGGGCTCTCGTACTATTACTCATTCTAATTTAAATCATTATCTAAAGCTATTTATATTAGATTTCAATGTCATTCTCCGCCTTCCCCTTATTTTACCTACAACTGTCCTCTAGGTTGTCTGGAAGAGAGAGCGACTTGATGTCTTTTTTTATTTCTTGTCTGTGTAGTGACTTTATTAGTAATTTGTGGTAGTACGAGTAGTGTGCTTTTGTGTGTCAAGTAGGTCACAGCTATTATGTGAAATACAAAAACATACCTATATGTAGGAATCAATGTGATGAATGAATGTGTATTGTGAATGAAGCGTTGAACAATAAAACACATGTTTATCAATCATACAATATGTATTTAATATAAGATACAGTACTTGTGACAGGTGGACAAACCATTGTATTTAAAAAATCTTAATAATCACTACATTGAACAAATTTAAAGGTTCGAGATTAAATTAATATTTACTATTATTATGCCCAAATGTGTGATAAATTAATTGAGGTAGATTACCCATTCCGCTGTGGGTCAAATTATAATTAATTTTCGGATTTCACCGTCGAGGGATCAAGCAAATAAGACAACGCATTAAACATTATACTATATATAATTAAATATCTACAAATTGAATATAAGTAGTGCACACTATCCAGGATACAGACTCCACGCAATACTATTGTATCTCGTCAAACATTTACAATAAAGGAGAACATTCATATAATAAACGCATAATATAGGAAACATTGTGAAAGACAACTCCGTACGCTACGACTAATCTAACCGGCCAACCAGGCGCGAAGCAAATTACAGATTATGCAGAATAATACTTAACATTAAATACACTTAACTATATACATTCCAGTTCGTCTGAACAAACGCCGCGTCGCGGTAACGAAACTATTTGTCTATTAAATTCTGAATAGATCGCGCTATGTTTGTTTGTAGTCCCGGTCGCCGCGTCTGCATTGCAGCTGTAATGTGTTTCACGCCTTCACAACATCGTGGTTAGATCCCAAACCCGCGGCAGAACAAAACTATGGGCATAGCACGCTAGCGCCGCCGTGACGCCTGGCGCCGCGGCCGCGCGCGGAACTAAATACAACTTAACTACTCTCCGTGAGCAAACGCGGCCACTCACACACCCAACTATGACTATTGTGGCAGTGACAAAAATATATCTTTTTGCGCTTACGAGTTATGTATATTTTTCGATATAATTTAGTCCCCCGTCGACAGGGTTCGCTTTCACAAAATATTTATCTGCCTAACGATCCGAACGCCTAAACACTAGCCTAATGGAGATAAGATACTTTAGTCCGTGATCAATTTTGACAAAGTTTGTTTCAAAGCGCCTCCGTACAGTAAAACGAAATTTGTACTAGAACTGTAACTAGGCCAGTCGGTTTGTTTATCGTGCAATGTAAGCATTCGAATTGAACGAAACTTAGCGAAGGAACCGGCGCGTGCGACTGCGCCGTCAGTCTGA
This sequence comes from Ostrinia nubilalis, assembly GCF_963855985.1. Lineage (NCBI taxonomy): Eukaryota > Metazoa > Arthropoda > Insecta > Lepidoptera > Crambidae > Ostrinia > Ostrinia nubilalis. The sequence continues at coordinate 14,849,652 of NC_087094.1, forward strand.
GATCAAATATTCAAGTCCATATTGTTACTGATAAAACAAAACGCAATTTTGTCTTTCTGATTTTGGTGTCGAATTTCACTACAAAAATAATTTATAAAAAAAAGCGAGCCAATAAAATATGGCACTACTATCAGTGCTGAAAATAATTACTCTAGTTTTTAAATTTAATAAAAAAATAATCAGTACATTGGAAACGCTCCAAAAAGAAGTCTAGACTGTAGATTTAGCATACGATCCCATTACTCATCAACAATCAGGCACCAACTTGACTACTGGAGAAATTTTTCTATTACACTTCTTTGGGTCTACGCGCGCGAGAGCCACCGTCTTATCGACCGACATTATGTATTAATTCGCTATGTTAATGAACGTTTAAGAATAATATACCTTAAAATCGATAAGACAAACTGGCTACGTGATCGCGCTACATTTCCCTATAGGAGTACTTTCGCGGGCCCGTAGCGATTTCGTAGGGCCACCGCGGTCTTAGGGCCGGCACAGACGGCCGTCTCACAACTGTCCACGCACTGAAAGTGTTATTCATTCGGTTCGTAATCACCGACCGTCGCCTGCGCCCGCCCTTACCCCAACTACCCACTTTACACCCCAACACTCGACTTATCATACTTTATCAACCTACCGCTTCGCTACGACCATCTAATATAGAATCTCCGTTACTCTTATGACGTCGAAAAGCGAAAGTCTGAAAATACGCACTGGTGTCTATTACCGTTAAGATACACCACGTCCACACACAATTCATCCTAACTTATCACTATAGGCACTAACTAAAAATACTAGCGAGATCGTGTGAGCACAGAACACAATTTACTCCATTCAATTGTATAATCCCTTATTGCTAAAAAGGCATTAACAACTTCTGTATAAGGGGACTCCAAAAAGTTAACACCTAAATTCTGCCTAATAAATCTGTTATTGACGTTAAAATATCAAAATCATTGGCATGTTGTGTTTATGTAACCACTAATGCATGTATCTTTAGTTCTCCGCTTGCCGGGCCGCCAGAACGGAGAGGTGACTATGATATTTTGGTACTTATGTCTATGTAATTAGGCAGTAGTTTAGAACATTAAGTCATACGGTAATGTCTCCTCGGTTCTCACGACCCGACCGACCATCACTTCATTAACAAAATTGATACTAGAACATATCATAGCTTTTCCAAACTCATGCCACTGTATAACTGTTGTATACAATAATACACAAAATACAAAACACTTGTGCGTGGAAACGAATATATCTGTTATTCAACAATTAAGTCACTTATCACAAAACGTTTATTGCTAACAGTACAATCGTCGATGTTGTTACAACGGCTTTAAACTAAACACTTTCAATGGCAGTGTCGTATAAATAAGTCATCGGACACACTATAAAATACGAATCACGTTTGGAAGAACACTTCAGTCTGTTTGACCGAGACGGCGCTATACGAGACCGAAATTAGTAGATCGTCATCCTTGTCACTCCCGAAATCAGCGTTCCTTCCAAAACGTTGTAGACAGTTGTTGATTCTGTAAAGCGTCTTAAAATTCACGTTTCGAACACAAGGACTGGATAAAACTCCGAATATCAAAATGGAACTCTAACAACTAGTACTAACTGCGAGTTTCGTCTGATATGACTACACGGGTATATTGATATAAAGTGAACACTACGTAGTACCGGTAGAACTGCGCTATCGAGGCACTTGGTGAGTCGTCAGCCCAAGTCCGGAAGACACCCGAAATGCATCGCGCATTATACAACCATAGACAACGGACCGGAGCCCGCGTCACGTGACATTCCTCTTTGTGAACCACAAACTATTCACATGAACAAGTTCACAAATGAGAAGCGTCACATGATACTGACTGGTCAATTGGTACTATGACAAAAACACACAAATCGATGTATATTGGCACGTAAGCGAAAGCAATCGAGACGCGGTTAATCACCACTAAACGAAACCACATCAAAAAGCGTCAAAATCATATTAATCTAAGCTAAACGAATGTTTCATTAATCATCTACTATGTACACGTTGGCAGTGCTGCGTATTGCTGGTCGTCCGTGTCTACGCGACACAACTTACTCTAAGGACGGGCGCACACCGCCCACGCCGTCGCAACCGACCTGACATTACCTAAACACTTTTTACAAACCACGCCAGTCGACTGTCCGAATCGCGACAGTGTGCGCGCGCCTTAACAACTTAAAAATATTCAGACTACTCCGTCCACTAACTAACTCGAATAGAATCTATCGTATGCACCTACAACCTTTTTACAGTTCGCGCTATTTACAGCTTCGTGAACGAAGTTCTCCCTCAATATCATTATAAAAAGTAAGCATCAGTCTTGTGGGTGAGGCTTGGACTGCGAGCGGCAGGGATCTGAGAATATTTGGACCGTGGATTGGATCCATGGTCTTGATTCTTGGCGCTTGCAGTCCAGGCCTGTATGTACTCGCTACATTGAGCCCGGGCGGTTCGCCCGAAGAATCAACATCTGTCTTCGCGAATACTACTAACGCTCCCGAACCTTACAACATTCTTGTCACCCATTGGACGAGAAATTTTCGACGAGTTGAAATTGAAATAAAATCTGCACTTCTCAATTAAAATAATTCAATTAATTCAAATTAAAACTCATCCAATTAAATGACGGAACGTAAAATCATTGAATAATTAATCAATTTAAAACTGTATCATTAGATCATCGACATAAAATTAAATTACAATTCACTATAGTAAAATTGAAATAAGATTAAAAAGCCTTGTCAGACTGATAAATAAATAACATAAAATCGATTAAAAAGACCTGACGTCAATTTCGCGTCCAACGTTGACGTTTCCATGCGTTAACAATTCACGCTATCGTTCGACGGGCGTGTGTATGGGGCTTAATAGGTTTTCATCTATGGGAGTTTTATGGAAGACTGGCGTTTGTACTCTGGCGTCTTGTGTTTGTTTATGGGACGCTAACGAAGTGGGATGTCTTTGTAATAAGAATATGAAGTAGCTAAAAAATGTACAAAACTCGCCTGAATCTGTTTATCAAGCAATTTGAACCTTACAGCCTTATCCTAAGGTCGCATAAAAATCAAAACTGTTGCGCGTGCAGTTATATTGTAAAATATTAGATAAAATTGACAGTATTAGATAAAATCCACTTCGGAAGCGTACCCTGATAAAATCTAGCCGTCCTACTCTATAACACACGCCCGTCGAATTTCGTTGTCTCCTATGAAAATGTTTCGGTCTTTCATTCGAATTACAAAGAACGGATTAAAATTATTTGCTATTGAAAAATTGTGTAAAAATGTTATTAGACTACTTTCAACCTTCGAAATATTAATAAATGTGGAAGAACTATTTCATACAATCTTTTATGATTGTATTTGTACATCTACTATTCGTATGGGCGGGTCTTCCTGTCAAATATTGTCAATCTACCGCCATAACTATGCGCCGCTATGTCGGCCGTTTGGTGTAGTGGTTCGAATTGGACTATTATTCCGGAGGTTGCGGGTTCGATTCCCGCACAGTACAAACATTTGTGTGCATGAACATATTTGTTTGTATTGGACTGGATGTTTTCTATGTATAAATGTATGTATTTACAAAAAAAAAGTATTTAAGTATGTTTATATCCGTTGTCTAGTACTCATAGTACAAGCTTTGCTTAGTTTGGGGCTAGCGGCGTAGTGTAAAATGTCCAAGGATATTTATTATTATTATTATATTATAACTGTTTACGTGTAATTCGTGAAGCTTAGCATTTATAAAAGGCACATTAAATTCTTATTATGTTCAGATATCCAAAGCGTCTTCCATATTTCTTATTACTTCGATAGTAGATAGCTGGTGTTTCAGACGTTATCTAACTTACTGATGAATAGGCACTTACTGAGCGTCTACACTTAAGGTGTTATACTATAATAGTACTTAAATCAAGGCTACATTATCCCAGATTAAAAGAAAAGACGAAACAGATTCATAGCGAGCTTACAGATAGGGAATTATCGTCCGGAGGGCCAGAAGGCGTCGTAGCCGCCATACCGGCGGCCCATCTTGCGTTTCTTGGCGCCGCTGACTTCGACGCGTTCCGGCGGCGGCTTGTACAAAGCGGCGAGATCCGGCGTGGAGCATTCCGATTTTTTCTGCTTTTGCTTCGCCAGTAACTTGTTGAGGAGTCGCGAGGATGTGCAGTGCCTCGCCGGTAGAACTCGCGTGGTAGGGACGGCCTTTTTCGGCGGCGGCGGGCTTGGACTAACGCGATACGCCGCGCAAAACTGCTCGTAGAGTAGTACTTTTGTGTGCGCGGGCAACGTAGCTATCTCGACACGCTTGATCCGCTTCACGTCTTTCTCAGGCACCCATTCGTCTTCGATCCTGTGGACGGAGGAAAATATTAGAGGTAATTCGACCGTGTGCCACACAGATGTGGTTGCAAACACAATGGCAGTGCCGCGCTGGTTATCGCCATCTGAAAGTAATGTTACATTTCTCCAAAACCCGGTCTCCGAGCACGTAGAGTTTTGTCCAATGACCCCAAGCTACCCGTCCTTATCGCTCGCGCGTAATTATATTGCTGTCGCGACTGTGCGACGGGCGCCCGCAGTTAGTGTGCGAGCGCCACAGCAACATAATTACGCGCGAGCGATAAGGATGGGTAGCTTGGGGTCATTGGACAAAATTCTACGTGCTCGGCGACCAGACTATAGATCTTTCGTTTGGGAGTGTGTTTGCAGCCACGGGTTGCTATCCCCTCTACGAAGAACGATGCGTGTCATGCGACTAGGAAGCTTTCAAAATAATTTCGCTTACAAAGTGGAAAATTATAAAGGTTAGTTGTGATGATAAATGAAATAGATATACTACCTACGATGAGCTAAATCATAAGATACGGCCAACTATACATACAAAAAGGACAGGCAACCCTTGGAGATGCTAGCAGAAACTGTCAGAAAACAATTGTCAAACTTTCCTCTATTTGCCCAATATAATAGTATTTATTTATTTATACTTCAATGCCAAAAATATTAACATTAGGCGAACTTAATGCCATAAAGCATTCTCATACAGTTTACCTTTAGTACTGGGCGAACAAGAAATAGTTTCTCAATATTAGTGATAATCAGTTTGTGTGCTAGCAACTTGAGATTTATCCGATTTGTCGTTTCTGTGTGGCACCATGACGCAACATTGAGCATGCAAAGCTGAATGTTGCTTGCGGACCAATTGCCACCTTGTTGGCCGATCAGAGTTAACTTCTCTAGGTACTTGTTTTTTTAATTAGACTTTTATTTCTCTTCTCTAAAACTGTAATTTAGCAGAAGAACTGTTTATTGTTTCTTTTGGAAGGCAGCAAATGATCCTTTTCAAATCATAAGCGAAGCAACCATGCTGTATGATATGGTTAGCCATGGTAAATTAAAATGAATGTACCTTCAAGACTAAACATCAAGTCTGAAAGAAACTATGAACAACAAGAATGAGAAAATGTAAGGTTCACAGAGAAAAACATTAGAGCATCAATAATTTTGACATATTTGAGTATGATAAACAGCTGTACATATCATCACATAATTACATGTGAAAATAGGTCGAATATTTTACTTTAAAGTATCATGAATGTGAGAAATAATAAATTAAAAATGGTGGGCGTCACTCGCTGCATGTTGAATATGAAGACATTTAGAATTCTTACACCCGTATTCACAAACATTACTATGAGGTCTCACAGTGCGCGTGGACGCACAGGGTGACACACGAATCAATCACAGAGCTCTACTCAACGCTGTGCGTTCGATTTGCTGCTTCGCTTAAGAAAGCATCGTTTGTGATACGGGCGTAAGACACAGAATATTCACAATTTAATTTTTCTACAACTAATTGAAGTTACCAGACCCACCTGTGTTACCTGATAAGTTATAAATTACAAAGACCGACGATAAACTCTGATGCTGTCGAGTAAATCGTAAAAATGATTTGAGTATCATTAGGTCGATATAAGTTATAACTAAGATATTAACTATCTTAACGTATAGGTTATTTATAAACGTAAGGTTGGGCTAGTCGTAGTCGTATGACAGAATTCCTCCATAGTCAAAGTCAAAGTCAAAATTTCTTTATTTGTTTGGACTAATAAATAGTTCTTACAAATCGAATCGTTCGTCGTTCTTACCATCCTATCCTATGTGCCTTGTTTCATGTAATAAATGTTTGAATTTGAATTTTTATTTATAAAGTATAGTATCATAATAGTTGCACTATAGAAACTTATTTCTCGTGAATTGTAACTGTATAATATGTACATTTTAAAAGTTTTATTCATATAAGTGCAGTTGATGTGATAAAAACTCCAATTAAGTCAGTAACGACTAGCTAAACCTTACGTCGTTATAAATATACGCTATTCCTTCACTCATCATCATCATCATCATCACAATAACACGCCCCACGTAGCCACGCTCCACGTAACTTATGGTGATTTGTGTTATCGCTAATTTCCAAGAATAAGACTTGGACTACAAGTACGTACTTACATTTATTTAGAATAGTCAAAAACATTTTGAACAACAGATTGAATCTGAATTATGTTATTATGTATCAATCAAAATCAAAAAATATTGATTACCCTTCACAATTCAGGTACCTACACAAAAATGTATAAGTTCTTGTAATCCAATCGACATTCTAGTTGTTAACCAATCACACACACATACACGCATCCACCTACAACAGCAGTTTAGCTAAAGAGGCTAGCATATTATATTTATTCAGGCAATTTTATAAATTCGCGCCGTGTAGGGAAAATTTCCTACACAGTGAACTCAAGAGCCCTACGTAGATGGCGTTACCTTTCATGAGGGCTTGTAGTATAATAATGCCGCGCTAGATGGCGTATAAGCTGAATATATTTATACGCGGAAGCTGATTATGAGATAACTTTTTGTAATGTTCAACTTACATATCAATTAAATGAATGTTACATTACATAAATCAGCAGTAAATGAATAAACTTCATTATAAGCGAACATCTATCTCATGTCATAGACACGCGAACTAAAAAGTGTATTTTTACAGCAGTAACTACCAGTTACCACTTCAAGACCTACTATATCATTAGAGTTCTACAATTCTGTGTATTGCAGAGCGTAGTAGGTACTAGTATTTAGTTCGATTCGGTCAAAATACCGTAAACATTAATCTTAAACTTTCTATTATTTTATTTCAGCAATACCGGTGTTGCAGCCCACACATTGCGCAAAAGGTTTGCCAATAGTTTCAAAATGTTGTTGCAATAAATTTACCATTTTAATTTATTACATATTACACACTAGTAGTATTGGACGCGGTCATCTTTTGTGTAAAATCTTAATTTGTTTGGCAAGTTTTTTCCCGTAAAGAGCTCTTTACATATCGTTTCCTTATCTATTTAGTTCTAACAGGCGCTTCGAGATCGAGAAAAACATTGTAGTAACAGAAAACCTTTTGCGCGTGGACAATAGTGTCTCACTATATCTAAACTAGAAATATGACGTTCCCAAAGTCATTATTTAGGCACGGAAAATATTTCATTCCTAAGCAATATTTTTCGTAACATACCCCAATATTTCCACCCAGCGGGAACATTTCCATATTCCCGGTAACCATGCCCAATATTCCCTGTAACCTATGGTTAACCCACGCGTTCCTTCCACATACTTCTTACACGTCATACGTCACCTCCATATTCCAACACAATCCCCAATATTCCCTGTAACCTACGGTTCCACGAATCACCTTTTCCATACATCTTAGTGGTCATCATCCCTACGTTATAAAAAGACTAGCTTTCCGCCCGCGGCTTCGCCCGCGTGGAATTTTGTCTGTCACAGAAAAACCTTACCGTGCGCGTCCCTGTTTCAAAAACCGGGATAAAAACTATCCTATGTCCTTTCCCGGGATTCAAACTATCTCTATGCCAAATTTCATTAAAATCGCTTCAGTGGTTTAGGCGTGAAAGCGTGACAGACAGACAGACAGACAGAGTTACTTTCGCATTTATATTATAGAATATAGAAGTATAGAAGTATAGATATAGATAGAAGTATAGAAGTATAGATGTATACTCCTTTTGAGTTGCATCTAAGTTACTGCCATAGCGTCCGTTGAGAGACCACACATGATGCGACCAGTTTGAAACTTTCAGTTTCAGTTTCATTCATAAGAATCATCAGAAAGTTGCAGTTTCGTTTCACCGTCTGTTCTGGGCCTTATTGGTCACCATCCCTACGTTATAAAACGATGTATACTCACACATGCGGCGGGTAGTACGTCAGCAGCGCCTCGTGCGCGTGCGCTTGTGCGTTGTACCGCGTGGCTTGTAGCGCGGCGTGTAGCGTCAGCGTGTGTCGGCCGGGCGGCTCGCGCAAGGGACAGCCGCCGCCCAGCCGCCAGCGGGTGACGCGCCCCAGCCGCCACGCCAGACCCTCCATCATGCTAGCGTCGAAGAAGTCGAACATGCGCGCTGGAAATGATAATAGAGTTGGTTAAACAAGAGATTTATTTATTTATTTATTTATTCAGAAACTCAACAGCTGTTTTACAATATTCATGTTAGTTTGATGAGCATTAAATCTAAGCCAATTAAAGAGTTTCCTAGCTGCTTAAATAAGTTCGTACATTATTACATTTATCAGGTAATGAGTGAGTACTAAGTACCAAGCGCTGCATGCTCAACCATGCCTAAAAATAATAATCATGATTGAACATGCAGTGCTCAGGTTATACAATCTTAGTGTAATTAAGAGATCAAAGAAGAGTAAAGGAAAACGAGACAGATAAAAAAGTCAAATTAATTAACAGTAAGCTGGTCTTACAGTCTATTTCGATGCTGGATCGCTGAACTACACCCCAAAAACAAATGATGCGATCAAACAGTGATAATAATATGTGCAAAACTGATCATCAAACAGTAATAATAGGATAAAATAACAGCTAACTATGTGACAATGAGATAATCTCGTAGTCAAAAAGACTGATGCTGGATGGCTGAAGCTAAACTCGTTGTCGAAAAAATAAATGAGTAAATGGGATCAATGACTTTAAGAGTAGCAAGTTCAAGCATTATGATAGAGTGGGTGACTATTTCAGTTCTTCTTCTTCGTCGCTACACTCTTGTCAGAGTGGTCGTCACACCCGGTCCGGTGGCAAGCCTCACAATCCGTCGCCATTCCTCCCGCGCTGCAGCCTTTCTTGTGCACTCGTGGAGTGGACCATTGAGTGCGGTTAATGAAACCAACAATATTGGTGGAGGTTTGAACTCGATGACACAAATCAAAAGCATGCTGAACTGAGTGAAATTAACTCGCAGTATATGTAAAACGATAAATATCAAACTCACCCGACCAAGGTTGCCTTCTATACCGCAGTTTCTTGCCATTCCTTCGTATTAACTTGGAAGCACTATCAACCGCTTTCTTGCTGCCGTTCGTCCCTGGAGACACCTCGTTGAAGTGGTTGTTTACGTGCCTTTCCAACAATATCTGTAAAGTAATACCATCAAGTTAGATTTAGGATGAGAATCAAGAATATTAAATGGGTAACAGTTATCCTTGAAGATTTCGAAGAGCCTACCCAGAAGATGTCGACTGTGTTTGATTCAAAACACATCATCATCATTCACAATATCATACACAGATTATATCCGAAGAAGAAGAAGAAGTAACAAATCTCTGGAAGAAAGCATACTAACTTAATCTAGCTAGTCCTAGCACAATACTTGTATCATCCTTTATTTCATCAGCTCGTCTCGATGTGAATAAAAAAATTAAATAGGTATGTCGAACAATAAATTTATCAAATTTCGAAGGTCAAATAAATTTATTGGGAGACAAAAATGATAAGACACGGAGTGGATCAGGCACAGGGACTTTGTTGCGTAGTCTCGAACCCTTAGGAAAGAAAACATAACACACATTTTAACATACATTTTTGAGCGATATTGCTCTAAAAATCAACGCCAAATGTGGTCACATCACTTTTACTACATAATTTTAATGACGAAGACGCTAAACGATATGAAAAATGCAAAATTGACTTTATGGAAGACTCTTAATTAAAATTTAAATAATGGCTTAAAGCCTGACGATACTAAATGGACGACACTGAATTAAGAAGAGATTTTTTATTAAATGACTATAGTGATGTGCCACGTGATCATCCAGCGATTGAATCACGGCACGTATTAACAAAACTGACGAAAGACGACTAGGAGACAATGAAAAAGTTTGACGACAATATTTATATCTCCACAAAACAGAATCTACTTCAACCACGTGATTATAATCCAATCACTAGAAGATTGGCCGTGATTTGAAGAGATCACCCAAAAATACACACACGATACAATATTTACACACAAGTTTTCTACGATGAAACTAACTTAATCTGAACAACAAAAAGAAAACTATTAACCTACACACCTCTTTTAATCAAACAATAAAGATATACATGTAAACTCCCGTCCCGAAAACCAATTTAATGTCACAAACAGATTAATAACGTATTTATTTAATAAAAAAAAAAGAAAGAACAACCCAATTTTACTGCCCCAATTTTTAACTAAATCAAACAGTAAAGAAAAAAAAATTAAAAATGGTACTTATATTAATACACGATACAGAGAAATAATTTAATTTTGAAGACGACATGTACTGCACCAGAAAACTAAACGACCAATCAAAATCCTTAATTACAAGACGTTCCTACTCTTATGTATTAAAAGAATGAAGAAAATTCTAGAGAATCTACTAAAAATCAGACTTTTACAAGTTGTGAGACAACTTTGTTTTTAGAATAAGTACCTTACTTTTAGATACTATTCAAGATTGGGTGCATTGAGAAAATTTGTTGTAACCATAGGTTACATGGTGAATTATTCTATGAGGTATTGACGACATAAGATTGGACCTATTTTTAAAGGACTTTGAAATGAATATAACATTAGTAAGACCTATAACAATGATTAGTAACTAACTATGGGCCAAAGCAAATGGCGGACTGTATTTCTGGAAACGGACAATTTTACAAACATGAACAGTCCGTTACCTGCTTAGACCCGAATCATAAATACCCAAATCCTGTCTGCTTGCTTTCACTTTTTTAATTTTTTAATTATCGTCGGCTAAAGTATTTGATTTTTTATCTTAATATTCATAACTCCGCATAAATTGTATTGAAACTTTTTTAATCCACTCACTGTTCCCGCACTTAATATCATCTAAGTTTTGCGCGAACTTAACCCTAGCCGACGATTGACGTAGTTTTAATTTTTAGGGTCTGCCATCTGTACGCAGAGATCGAGGAGAAAGAATGTACCTGTGTGGAGAACCTTCTGTCGCAGCCGTCGACGATGCATTTGAAGGGTTTGTTTCCTCCGTGGGAAAGGGCGTGCCTTTGCAACCAGAGCCGCGAACAGGAGGGCTTCCCTCGGACCTTGCACTTCTGCCATAGGCACACGTAGTTTTCCTTTCCTGCTTGGCTCTCCACATGGACTGACTGGAATGGGTAAAAAGAGAAAGATCAGTTAATGTTTTAAAAGCTTAATAATATATTATTAATTCAAAGCATTTTCGTAAGGAACATAAGAATAAACATAGTGAAAGTTATAAAAAAAGGATTTTAAAATTTTGAGGGTGCGGAAGTGAACCTTTTTGTTTGTATTCGTTTGTATGTAAGCTCATTTCATTTCAAAATGTATATGGGTACTTGGGTGCACAATTTGTAAACAAAGGACTGTATTGTTGCCGACCACAAAATGTGTTATTAATGGGGGTTTCTTATTTTGCGAAAACAAAATTAAGATGCTCACCTGTAAGTGCTCCAAGAGATCTGTGTCACTCTCGAATTCACTTTTGCAGTTTTCCCACATACATAATGTAACTGTTGATGTTGTATCAGTACTTGACGTCCTTTGATTACTACCGGATTTCGCTGGATTCCTCGGTGGAAACCTCAACGTTTTCGGCTGCTTCAGAATTGGACTCTTCTGGCTACTCTGCACGTCCACTGAACACAAACTTATACTTAACGATAACGATGAGTCGTCATCACATTCCTTACTGGTTTGCGAGTCGCTCGGGGAGTCGATAGACTTGTCAGTACCAATCCCCGATTCTGACGACTCCGTAGTGGTGCTACAGTAAGTTTCTTCTATCACAGTACTTTGAACGTTAGACGAAACGTCTTTCAACACAGTTATCTGAGTGAAAATAGTCTCTTCTCTTCTTGCTACTTCTTTAATCTTCCTTAAGTCTTCAGTACATTCAACGTCTATGATCGTGGAGGACTCTATCAGAGTTTCTCGCACTTTCTCTACATGAAATTCGTCTAATCTCTCCGAGTAAACTTGTGCAAAAGGCCTCGAATTTAGTTTATTAGAATCTAGCGGAACAATGTTATTGTTAACAGTTTTTGAAAGCCACGGTATATCATACTTTGAACTTGTTACCTCACACACTTCTTCTTTTACCGTACTACTAGGCGGGTCTGTGCCCTGAATTGGATTGTCGGGCGGCTTGACCGGCGCTATTGGTATACTACTTGTATGTAAGGCTTCCGTAGTAAAGTTCGCTACTAGAGGTGGCGGGTGATGGACTATTGGATTGGAACACGTTATTTGTGATGATGATAAGGCAGTATTCGTGTAGCTCCATGTCTCTTTCACATTCATATTTGGCACAGATGTCACTATGTACCCAGGTTGAGGCATTAGAACAGGATGGCTTAGGTTAACGGTATAATTCGGTTTGGACTGCATATGGGTTATTCCCACGGGTTGTATTCCAGGAACGTTTTTATTCATTACAGGAATAGGTTGACTTGTAACAGGAGCCGTCTTGTTGACATTAGGGTACGTAGACGTCATCGTGTTAGCTAACTTTAAAAGAGTACCGTTTATGAGAATTTGTGCCGTTTGTTGATTCTGTAAATGGTCTTGCCTGGGTGTTGTTAGCTGCGGTGTTTGAGGAAGAACAAAATTAGGCATTTTAGCCATTAGATTTGGTATTTGCAGAACGGTTCCATTGATATTCTGCATGAGTGGAAACACAAATTGGCCGTTCAACTTTGTCGGGCTTGACACATTGACATTTGGCCTATTAAAAGCGGTCATATTACTTTGTTGCGTTAACGTTTGTGCCGGTATTCCATTCTGTGGTATCCTTAACGTGGCTAACATAACATTTTGGGGGACCGCTACAAATGAAGGTAAATTATTTGAATTCACTGCTCCATTACAAGGCTGGGGAATATTTATTTGGTGACAGTTCTGTAAATTGTTCACAGGTACATTTATACTACCGAGATTCCCATTAATCGTCATTGGAACTTGACGAACACCATTTGGGATATTCATCTTTGGTGCTGTGTTTGCTTCACCTGGTAAATTTTGCATGGATGAATTCTGAGTAGAATTAACACAATTTTTTTGCTGAAGCTGTACTTGTTTCAGGTTATTAACCTTAGACCAAGTAAGGTTTTTGCTGTTAGCTATGCAAGCTGAAGATTTTCGATTTGTTCTTTTAGCTTGAGGAGTGGTCTTCTTTGGAACTTCTTTCTTCGTTATGGTGATTTCAGAACTTAAACCTAAGTTATTTGATCCAATGGTGACCCCATTCATCCTACTATCTAACTTAGTAGTGGAACTAACAACACCGTTTACTCTCGTTGAGTCAGGTTTTGAAATCAATGATTTCTTCGGCATATGACTGGCAGATGTAGCTGGTGCTATTCTTACTCCATTTAATTCGTTTGACATTGGTATAGGTACTTTTCTTTTAGCTGCTCCTATGGTATTTGTGGTATTATACTTTGTGCAATTGGCGGATGGGTCTGGTGTTGCTTTATTATCGAGGCTCTGCTTTTTACCGTCGACCAACCCGTTTATAAGCCCATTTGAAAGTTTCTCTTTGGTCGTTTGGAACGATTCGGTCGCATGCCTAACTTCAACAAAACCATTCATGCTGGTATGATGATTTTTTTCTCTACCCTCCTTAGACCTACTGAAATCAAGCTGACTGCTAATATTCGTATTAGGCGTCACTTTACTGAGATCTGTCGGTTTGGTGGAATCAACAACTCCGTTGACGGTAGAGTTGGGTTTCTTCATGGTTTCTGCTTGTTTCCCAACATCCATCAGGACCTTAGGACTGAGCGTCTGTGACAGATACGAGATGTATTTCTCTAAGTCGTCCGTGACGCCGTTTTTGGGTAGGCACTTTCTTTTGGTGTCTTCGTTATTGGTCGCGTTGGAGTCGCGCTTTAGGCCGTTTTGAGGCTTCATTTTGTGGCTGAAGTATTCTGTGATGCGACGTCGTATGGGAGGCTGGGGGCGTCGCACGGGCGCGGGTTGGGCCGCGAGGCGTCGCGTGCCCGGCGGCGCCGGCTCGCTCGCCCACGGCGGCATACGCGCGCCCGCGCCCGCGCTCTCCTCTGGCGCGCTGCACGACGACTCGGGGCTGCGCGGCGAACCCGGCTCGGTGATGTCACTGCTGCTGCACCCGCCGCTTTCCGTCGGACTATGCACCGCTACGCCACTGAAACAATAATAATATTCAATTAGAAACGTCAAGGTCACCCAAAGGGCGATGGAGCGGGCTATGCTCGGAGTTTCCCTGCGTGATCGAATCAGAAATGAGGAGATCCGCAGGAGAACCAAAGTAACCGACATAGCTCGCAGAATTGCTAAAATCAAGTGGCAGTGGGCGGGGCACATAGCTCGTAGAGACGATGGCCGTTGGGGCAGGAAAGTTCTCGAGTGGCGACCACGGGCTGGAAGACGTAGCGTGGGCAGGCCTCCTACTAGGTGGACCGACGATCTGGTAAAGGTCGCGGGAAGAGCCTGGATGCGGGCAGCGCAGGACCGTTCATTGTGGAAAACCTTGGGGGAGGCCTTTGTCCAGCAGTGGACGTCATTTGGCTGAAACGAACGAACGAACGAAGAAACGTCACACCGCACGTTGCCATAAACGTTCTATTTTTATAGCCTGACCAGTCCAGTCCATAATAGTGTCACCGATTGCGCTTAATGACAATCAGCTGTTGAATGGTTACGATCGATCGTATGCGAGGATAGACGAGTCGCGAGAACGGGACGGCATGCGCGATGTTTGTCGGCGGAGTGTTGTGAGCGCAAGGTGCATTGCCCTGCCCGTCCAGTGCAGTGACGCAACGAGACGCGCCGCTGCACTGACCGACCGAACCCCACGCACACACTCAAATTATTATTTTCGGCTGTGTGACATTCGCTGCACGTAGCTAACACTACACTCAGTGTGTGACAAATGAACAAATAATTGTACTTCTTTAACGTTCGGTATCCATTCTCATACTTGGATAGATTATCAATCATGCATTCACTTATGTGATGTTATTTTAAGTTCACGAACGAACTCCCACATATCAGTCGAAGATTATTTATTCTAGAAGCATTCTCCGCGTAATCTTTTGTTAGGTGAGAGATCTACAGGTAAATGTCGAATAACACAATTTTGACACGTAGCCAGAAGTTTCTTACGAGCGATTATGAACTTTGTGGCTGAGTTAGCGGGTGTTATTTTTGTAAATATCTTTCGGCAGAGGGGTGGCGAGCGGGATGGGACATGTGGGTGGCTGGGTGGGGTGGCGTCTCAGCGTCAAGGGTGCACTCGCTCTTTGTGGAGCCGCAGCGTATAGTCATAACTAGGGTTGTACTCCCCTCCCTTTTCGCACTTCACTAGGAGCTTTGTCTCTAATTGACCCAATTTTTAGAGAAATTTTTAGATCAAAAATTTTAAGACGATTCAGGTATCTTTGGGGGGATCTTAATTTAACGTCGAAGATCATTAAGCTGGGATTATGAGTGGGAAAAAGTTGTCGACGGTAGAATTCATTGTGTAAATTGTTCGTTAATTGGAAGTTCATCGGGTTTCAATTAGCAGAGTCGTGGTATCGTTAGCACAATGAGGCGGAAGCATCACGGTTCACGGGTGAGGTGACACGCAATCTCGGTGGTTTAAGCGATCGGTCGAGTTGCTTATGTTTTTTGCGAATGTCGAAAGCAAAAGTGGGCGCGTATGTAGGTGAGGTTGAGCTGCAAGGTCGCGCCCGCGCCGATTTCGGTCGACGACCCGCTCTCGGCGTTACATTGTAATCGTTCGAATATCGAGTGGGTGGTCTATTCCGACCGTTTGTTTTGACGCTCTGCCCAATTTCGTGGAATTCTTTGATGTATTCTATAAGGTAACACGACGTAATGTCTACTTTCAATTGAAGTTACGATTGCGTGATAGCGCTAATAGTACTAGGACTACAACGGCTGCGGCTACGTAAATAATAATTCATTATGCAGGTAGAATGCTTGATGAGAAAATAATGATTCCTGAGAAGCCAGCGACCAATACTCTGGTACCCAGCACATGATCAATGACAAAGGGAACCGACTCTACTACCTGGCTCTCTATGACCGAAGACATTTTGAACAGCAGCAAGAAGGTATACAAGAACCAGTGATGCGGCATTATTATTAGACGCCATAGTTAGTTGTGTCCAATTGTAGAAAATGCGTAAATAATAAGTTGTTGCAGGAACACAATTTTACTTTTTGAACCAAGAGAATCGATTCCAAATTTCTAACTACCCTATTATTGGCAGATGAAGATTAGGTAGATACCTACTGTAATCAATAACATTTTCTTGTTGCAAGAGACCTACCAAATCTGAATTGGCAACATCGGTATTCGGATGGATTCTGGATGACGATGGACTCTATTCCACTGTCATATTCCGTCATCACAAGTCCCAATCGGCAAGCCCTAATGACAGCCCAATCCGCTTCCATTCCGGCTCATAATTGTCGACGGTATCTCGGCACATAATGCGCGACAATTGAGCGTGACCCGATAGCATCGTCGCCGGCGCAAGCTAGCGTGTCGCCCTCGGACTAGCCTCGTATGAATAGGCTGGGCTTTGCCAGAACTGGGAATATTGCGAAAAATATTTTGTTTTTAAATAGACCTTACACTGCAATATGAAAGGTACTACTTATCTATCTTTGTCCAGTGGACGTCATTTGGCTGAAACGAACGAACGAACCTATCTATCATATCTTATATTTTTCTCCACTTCAAAAAGGCAATAGTCCCATCTTTTACTGTAGTTCGTTTCAGCCAAATTACTTCCATTGCTGGACCTCCTCAAGGATTTCCACAACCATCGGTCCTGCGCTGCCCGCATCCAAGTCCAGGCGACCTTCACCAAATCGTCGGTTCACCTAGGAAGCCTGCCCAAACTACGTCTTCCGTTTCTTCTTTCACCGTAGAGTCTATTCAATAATATTTGGTAATTTGCCGATGTTCGTGGCATAAATGATACAATGCAAGTCTTGAAAAATCAAACAATAATTTCATTAAGTTTTCATTATAATGGCTACATATTAGATAATGCGATGTGTACGCATGATGACCACAACTTCATTACGTCGCTGCATGCAATTGTACGTGTGGCACCATAAAATAACGGCGCTCATGATGTTCCAACCAACTCCAAGCCAAATAGCTCGTAAAAGCATAGAACAATAAATTGCCTCATCACGCCATGTTCTTGTAGGATTTCCAATCAAGTACAATTAAGGCCGATGTCTATACGACTATTGTTCTTTATTCTATAGTGTCTCTAACCTTAGGTCGACATAGTCGAATGACATATTAAAAGCTCTTGAAGATACATAATACCTACCTAAAGATGTAAAGCAATTTATTACACAGGTTCGACTTGGATACCTATTAAATCAAATCGAGAAAGCGAATAACAATATTTAATATATTTTTTCCTTTAGAAACGTTCACAAATTAATCAACATTACCATCTCAATCTCACGTCTAAGGTTTCCTTTTAATAACTCAATTAGTTAGATTACATTCAAATTCAAATTCAAATTCAAATGATTTATTTCTTAAAATATGGTATGTATGTAATATCAATTCATGTTATTTAAATTATTACAACAGTCATCATAACATTTCTAATTTATTGAATTCAAATACTTACACATGCTTCAAAGGGGAAGAGACTTTTCTGTCTTAAAATTCTGAGTAAAAAAAAGATATTTACTGAGTAAGCGTGTTTTATCTTATTAACCCTTTGTCGATCTTTCTATCAGATGAGATGGTTCCAGTTTTTGGCTTTAATCAGTCTCATCTCATGAAATTATAATTTTCTTTCATGTATTAATTACATAAAACATAGCAGCGATAATGTCCTAAAACTTACAGGACATCATAGTGGCTTCAATTTTACGTAGACGTAATCTACGTATATCTACGTCAATATAATTATATTACCAGGCTACCAACAACATTACTACGCGCACGTGTCCGCGTTACGCGTACGTTACGTTATATCGTAACGTTATCAAACGCAAAAATAGTACTACAATACGAATACGTAGAAGCGGCAATCACACAGCCCTGCGATAAGGCGGCGCGTCAGAACCCACTAATTGTTCTAGGAAATTACTATGCGATACTACGCGCGGTCGCGAGTCGGATGTTTTTTTCATTTGTCGTCATTAACGAACTTCATTTGTCTACAGGGTTCGTTTTGTTTGTTGTAACGCGACGTGATGCCTGGAACTAATTGTAAAATTACCATCCGATTACGTCACAAAATTTATTAGTGAAAATATTATAGTTACAGCTATAAATTTTCTTAATACGGAGGTAAATGGACTTATGGACGTAAATTATCATAACATATTCCATGATGAAAAGCTATTTGAATGAATTAAACTATTCAGCACATTAATCAGTGTTTAGTTAACTGTCCTTCCTTAAGCAGTATACCTTTAATTGAGTAAATTATGTAGTTAGTGTATATCAAAACTTATAAGTCAGCAGTGACAAGTTGATTTACGCCGCGATCGTTCTAAACGTAAATCTTATCGAGAAGTTTATCGCTAACTGAAATTGGTAAACTTGGCGCAATTGAAAACTTCGAAGTAAACACGATAACTCGAACTAGTTATAGTGCATTACGAAACGAATGGTTGCTGGCTAGCAGCGATTTACGTTAAATTGAACTAGGAGCTAGTTTATGTGCTAACTTTAATAATTCCCTCGTAAAAATTAATCTGGATAATTCGTGTGCTAATTTAGGTGTGCTTTAACGACAATTATGTATTTAGCGTTAAGTTAATGTAAGTTCTCGAATAAATGACAGTAGGGATAATATAAGGCCCAATATAAGGCAGGTTATTATTACGAACCACGGTGGCCCACATCAAATGCAAATTACTTTTTTACTATAACTAGGGGAGAGAGATAATAAGAGCTATGGAAATAATAGATATAGTATTTGTATATTTTAGCTTTTTACAACATTATTTTAGACCTCATACTTGATAAATTAGGGTCGATAATCATCAAATAACATGCGACATTTATCCCAGTGTAGAGTCATTCATGAACATTTTAGTCGTCAAGTTCCGACTGTTCTTTTTTGTCATACCGCCCTTTAGTAGAATGTCTTTTCCTACCGTTTTCTACACGCATAACCAGGATTTTCTATATTCCTAGTAATCCTAGCTATACGAGAGCCCCTATCTTATGGATAACGATTCGTCATCATTATTATTTCAGCCATAGGACGTCCACTGCTGAACATAGGTCTTCTCATTCATTGCTATAATGAACGGTTGGTAGCAGCCTGCATCTAGCGTCTTCCTTCTACCTTTTATGAGGATAACGATTCCTGTTGTCAAATAACAGACCATATGTGTCCTGTCCTGCCACAAGTACACCGGGTGATTACATGCAGGACACCCACCGCGCAAATTGCCGCGCGGAATGAAAATGGCGCAACGCGTCAAACGCGGCCTTTGACAATTTTCGCCGAGCACGCGCCGGGGACGCATAAATATGTGGATTGCTATAATTAAATGCGGATTAGGCTCTCGGACATGGTTCAATTTAAATGATTATGAGATAAATGAAGAACATGGTCAAAGACAAAAATGTATTTTGAGACATAAGGCCTTTTCCTTATAACTCCGCCACATATAGACAGAAACAAACTCTGAGGACTGTCCATCATATTCAAAGGACGGTTTGGTTTATACATCAAACCTGAAGATCCAGTTATTTATACAATAGCACCAAACCAAGGATAAACGTAACGCCTCAAATGAAATACAAAACGTATGACAGTGATTTCCTTTTCTTTGTAGGTACAAAGCGAATTTGAGTCCAGGAAGCGAAGTCGGTTTACGACAAAAACATGCATCGTAATGTAGATATTATAATAACAAGCAAAGGGTGTGTAATAATCATTAATTCTCCAAGCTTGATCAATACACTAATGTGGGAAACGCATAATATGAAATGCATTGAAATGTTGAACATCAAAGAGTTCAGAAATACACAATCGAGCGTTGCTTCGTGTGTTAATATTAATAAAATCAAACGCATCAAAACAGTCCCCACTGCACAGTGCGCGCGACGTAATAGGTGGGCGGACAAAAGCGCAAATGATACGTCACTCGCACATGTTACTAAATCTAGTAGACCCTAGCGTACGTCCCTAGGGGACAGATTATGCACCGCACCCCGAGATTTGAATGGAATAACTACAGGGTTAGTGCCAATACAAAGGACGTACTGTACAATTTGTTACACTGTAATTGGCACCTAATTTGGTGTTTTCACAACCACTGATTTGCGCTTCCAGAGCTGCAGCATTAATCGAACAAAATTATGCTTGCATTTGTAAATGCCTTAATAGCGAACTTGAAAAACACTAACAAAATGTTGAACAAGTTACAAAGTATTTTTCGGTGTCAGATAGTTTATTTCGACAGTTATTTATCACCACTTAAATATATCCAGAACAAAACGATACACCTGACACGATACGAAACCTTAAACCCGAACGAGGACAGATTAAAAACCCAATTATTTCGAAGCCAATATATTTGCATTCTTTTTGGGTTTGTAAAATGGAATATAACATTTTAGCGTTGGAAATTGATCATCGTGTAGGGAGCCGCGCCGCTGGGGATTTTAAATCCTTGTCAAATTTCACTCAAGGAAGGCGATTTTTTGGATTTGTGTGTTTATTTTGGTGGTGTAAGGTTGAAATTCGGGTGTGACGGTTCTGGCAGGGCGTTGTGGCGCCCCGCGGCTCGCATGTCCCACTGTGCACGTTGTACGCTACTTAATTTCTGAATAAATTCCAACCGTTATTGAAATTCCATACTCCCAAATTACCTATTACACTACTGAACGCTAAAATTAAGCCCAAACTACATTCGTTCGATGAAATAAAAATTAAAGAGTAAAATATTACAACGGCCTATGAAAATAATGGTTTTTATACCATGCGTAAATTAATTCTTGTGTGGAGAATGCACATAAAATATAATTTAAACCTCATTAAGACTTTATCATCTACGCTTAGGGCGACCTAATAAAACGCGAAGGTTATCGTATACAATTTATTAATTAGTTATAGGGATAATGAAATGGGATTTCCTAATTTAGAGAGTCGGAAATGATACAATATCATTCTAAATATAGTTATGTAGAGATAAACTTTGTAAAGGTCATAATGCGATAATAACTAACAAAAGTTATTAATTAAAATAGTATTAACTAGTCGCTCACAAGTCAATAAACTGTGTTGCACTTTCCTTCTCTTGTTTCTGGCAAAAGAGTGAGCATTATTTATTATCTGCCTACCCGTAATGATAAACGTCTACGGCAAAGCAAGTCTCGTTGTGTTTATATGTGAAATCAAGTTTTAAATAATTGATTAATGAAGTCTAACTTGAGAAAATATGGTAAAACATCAAGTATCAGTTACAGCTCGAGGCGGGATAGGGTAATTGCTCAATTATTCAGCATGTGTCTAGATTTTAATGACTTTTTCTTTCTAGATCTTGTTACGATACGACTTTATGGCTGGATTTGGAATGCGATATGTTGTGGGAAAATAAAAATAAAGTTGCCGTGGAAATATGTTGGCGCAGAGATTACAGGGTAAGAGCTCTATCATCTGGCTCGCTTAGTATTAAGCCAGGCATGTTAGATTCGTTCCATTTATGTTTCATCATAGTAATGTAGTAAAATTACGAACGCGAATTTACCACACGGCTCGACAAAATGGGTCAACGCCCGAACGTATATTGATTACGAATTATCGCATGAAATTATGCGTTACATTTTCAAATTGATCCAAGTAGAAATTTGCAACAAAGTAATTCTTGTAATATCTTACGAAACATGCTAATATCCAATTCCATGTACAAATCAGTAATAAAACATCATCATAGTGAAAGTACGTAGGTATCTAACAACAGCAACCATTGATTTTTTAAATAAAACATCATTGCAAGATTGTTCTACATAGGTACTTCCTACATAAAAAAAAATATAGTGCCCGCCACTCATTCGAAAGCAATGTCAGTCAGCCCGAGCCGTCATGTCAGCGGCTTTCAGTCGTAGACGTCTGGAAACAAAAGAAAACGCCGCCCAATATACTTTCTAGTCATAACAAGTTTTCAATGGCGCGTACGTACGCAATGTAACGTTTCCGAGATTATGTCACCGCTGTTTACGCGGACCCATTCATTACGGCTGAAAGGAAGCCCGTCGCGTGAGAATCGTGTCACAGACCCTGCCCCCTGCCCACCCTCCCCGGCCCACCCCCGCGATTATTATGCTAAGTGTCTGTAGGGGAGCGCGGGGCGAATTTTTCGCGCATCTGCTATTTATTTACGCGCTTTTTATATTCATGGACTCGTAACCGCGTAAGGCGGGTAACTCGGTTCGAACAGTGCCGTACAGTTCATTACACATCGCAACAACGCTTAGTTTGCTGCTAGGTGTTGGGATTTGACCCTTCCTACCTAGAGGTTAAGGTTTCCAGTTAGGGCGTCGAAGTGGGTTAGCGGGCGCACCCTGCGTGACGCCCTGTCAAATGTCGTTCGATTGATTTCGCTCGCTACTGAAATGCTTTTTCGAATTTGTGTTTAGTACGGTAAATAACGAAGTTGAAGACATTTTTCCCCTTTGCACTTCCGCGATACGTTTAAGTTATGAAGTCGACTTAACCCTTAACCACTGACGTGTCATTTTGTTACACTAACACTGACGTACGTACGGCATACGTACGTAACTTTGAAGACCTCCTGATGTATCAATAGAGTGTAACTTTGGTGAAATTTTAATTTAAATTATTTGCACATGTTTATATTAAACAGAGATAGTAAAAAAAAACATAGTAATATTAATAAAATTGTATGATATTGGTGAAATCTTCCAGATGTAATAAAAGTTAGACAGGCATTTTTTAAAAAATCAACACAAAATTATTCGATAACACTAGGTACTTCTATTTTGACCATATTAAAGATTAATAACAGTTTTAATCAGGAAAAAATCACAATTGCAATAATTCACATATTAAGTCACTTTTTAATACAGTTCATTTGGGAAGGCTATTTTTTATAGTTTTTTTTTGTTTGATGACCTGGTCACCAGTTTGCTGTGCTTTAAACTAGCTAGGAAATATGAAAATATGGTATACAATCTTCAGAAGAAGTCAAATCCAAAGCCACGAACTAAAGCTCCTTCACCATCATGATGATTGTCCTCGAAAACCGCAACTAATATAAAAAAAAATATTCACTGGATTTTTTTGCTAATTTCTTCGTCATTTGTAATAATTTTTGGCGTAAATAAGGTTTTTTATATATAGACGGCCAAGTAAATAAATCAGACTGCTAACAGTTAATTTTATATATGGACCAACATACAAAAGCGATGTTGAAAAAGTTACACTAACACTGACGTTACGTACCACATACGTCGGGTGGTCTAGTTATCCTACTTAGGGACGTGCTACCCATCTATTTTCTCCCGTCGCACACGCATCTCTGGCCACTAGGAAACTACCAAAAAGGACACGCAAAAATTCCCGCACAAAATGAAGTTTTGAACGAAAAACCGTTTGACCGACGTACCACGTACGTACGTCAGTGGTTAAGGGTTAATCCAATATGCATTTAGAATGCATTTGAATATGTTAAAATTATTCAAAATGATGTTATTTCAAGCGAATGCATTGTATGAAAATTTATAGAAGGGACGAACATTTTTTGCATAAGTAATGACATAAGTATGCAAATCAAAAACCAATCGAAGCTATATTTGGAGCTAACTGTTTCTAACTGCGTATTGAAAATTGGAATATAAAAGAAAAACGCTTAAAAACACCTCTTTCTTCCGTAAATGAGACGGTAAATTAAAGATACAATGTTAGGTACACATTCTCGGTGCACACACCTAAAATAGCCGTGTTTTATTTGAAGTAAAAATTTTCGAGCTAACATGCACGGTATAAATAGTTTACGTGTGCTCCGCCGGCGGTCTCAAACGGGCCACGTACGGCGGCTTTCAGAAACTCAATTTCCTGCTCAAATCGCGGCGATACTAGATAAACACGATAGTTCTGCCGTGAGCATCGTCCGCAAACGAATTTCACTTATCCAGGGATGCCAACTTGCCAGTCGTTGTATAAATAAGCAGAAGTGAGTTTGAACTGACTCAGCTCACTTCAAACTTACTGAGCATCTAAAGATAGAGCACGTCTTCGCAATCATACTTTCGCCCTTGGAAAACCAACCGAGCTTTAATTTTCAAGGGCAGTAACATGCTTACGAAAGTTACGATAGCTTTAAAGTTTAAGTCCAAGAATCCTTGAAGTTAGCGTAAAATTATGGAACTTTGGAAAGTCTCGAATGCTACTTGCATTGCTCGTCTTGTTATTTCAACTCTCCGGCTAAAATAAACTAGAGTAGAGGTTTGCGGTATTTGAGTTGATATCCAGACGTATATTCTTGGAATATTGAAGTTCAGTTACATAAAAGTAAGTGCGGTCGGTTCGTTAACATCCCTACTCGTACTTACGTACCGGCGTCAACTGGAAGTAAGTTAGTTGCGCCTAAACGTTGGATTAATTGCTTGTAGTGGCTTCTGCTTCATTGCAGTAGGGGCGAGAATCGCTTGCGTGTGTTGCATTATGTTGCAGCGTAAAGACGTTCCCGTCATCCGGAGTCTGCGCAGGAAATAAGGATCCAGCGGGCGCTTTGTCTCCGCCGCCACTTCAGCTCTTCCGACGAGCGAGCTCGGGCGGTGAGCCAATCCACCTTATTCGGTGTTCCGTTACAGTTGAATGCAATTTAATTAACCAGACAAGCCCAAGTAGGTGTAATTACGCTATTAACTACTGTAAGACCGCCTGCCTACTTAAGATCGTAAATATTAGTATTGTCTAGTAGAGCGCGAAACAAATAAACTAATGGGGGTAAAACTCATAAAAAAATATCAGAGAATACTGAGAATAGGTACAACAAATAATCTAGATTTAGATGAATAGTCGCCACAAATAACGGCCTTACCATTTTCCGTATCTTTAACCCTATATTGTGTTAATTAAGCAAATGCCTAACAGGAAAAGTTAATGTGAAAGTATCAAATAACTCATGTAATTAATTTAGCAAACCCAGACACAGTAAAAGCAAAGAAATTCTAGACATATGGTGAACTTTTTGTTTAACAATCACACATCGCTCGTGAAAAAACAAATGAAGTAATGAAATCATTAGCAGCAACGAACAAAAAGTGCATTGAAAGCGACATGTTTGAAAAACAAGCCGAGCGAGCGCCGGGAGCGAATAAAAGCAACGCGCTCAGTGCTTCCTATTATTCCGACCAGACTAAACACATTGTGTAAGCACATGATATTTTGACTTTGCGCGGCTTTGCCGAAAAATATACAGACGAAATATAGATAACGATAGTATAAAGATAGACCAGACACAATTAAAAACAATATCTGACACTAGCTTACAGACAGACCTTGCGAATACGATAAGAAAGGATGATCTTGAAGCAAAAATATCCATGATCATCTTTTGTATTACACACAACATTCACAACACAAAAATTGAACGCGAGAATTTATAAACAACTAGCAATTAGTGATTATTCGAGTAAGCAAACAAATCTAATTCTGTTAACAAGATCAAATGCATTGTTCTTAGATCACAGCGAGTCAGCCGTTACTTAGTAGGTATGTGGCCACGGAAATCTGCGCGACTATGATAATAAGGCTATATGTTATAAACAACGTCTTCCGCAGAAGTTTATTAGTAAAGAAAATGTAGGAAATCGCTTGTTTGCTACTTAATTCCTAGCTTACACCAATATAAAAAACAATTTTGTCTGGTATAAGAATATTAACCAAAACAGTTCAAGTAAACCGTTTAAACAATAACAATGCTCTGATGGCAAGAGAAGATTTGACAGAGGTCGAAAAATACAAAAATAACAACAAAATTAGTTTTTGTTTTTAATTAGGTAGATGTCAAAGTGTCAAAAGTGTGAATTCTTATCTTACATTACAAGGTTACTGCACCTTACAATGATAACTTTGTCATGCCCCCTACAATACTGCACAAACATACCTTCAGCAATAATGATAAAGGTCACACGGTAGCAAAAAGTGATTTGCAACGTAAATGTAATTAACCGTAACCCATCATGCTTTTTTGCTGACAAACCTATTGAATTTCATTGCAATACTGGGAATAAAAACCTAACTATAGCTTCTGCGAATAGTCCATCAATCATTAATGAAGCAATAACGCATCCTGGTGAAACTAAAAGGTCTGTATCAATTTGGAATGGTTGATAATGATCTATCGGATGCAGTTTATATTGATGACGTCATGTTCGAAATTGGCTTAGTTATATCAGCATTGCACTTTATACAATTGTACAATAAAACCAAGGCAAAGGAGTGACCTTTGCAATCGATCTTTACCATCACGTGCCGACAAGACGGTCTAACCACCAGTTACAGTGTGAAGTGTGTCCCGAACGCTAATACATATAATTTCTTTGTCTGCGATGTGTGTCAAGTGCGGGCCTGTCATTAACGTGAATCACGTATCGATGTTGCAGTTGCATGATCGTCGCATCGAAAACGAAAGCCCCTACCAATGCTTTATTAAGAGCGATTAGAAACGTTACAACATTAAAATTTATCGAGTAAAACAGTCTTTAATCGGACTATTGATTCCGTTGAAGTGAATACTCAAAATGAAATTTCTCACGAGGAGTGTAGGTTTATAAAATGTGTGAATAATTAGCGGGCAGGTAAAGGAAGTCGTTAATGGCCGATGTCCCGGAGTGATATGATTTAACTTGAGTTATTGCTCGTTACATTTCAGGGTAGAAGGCTTTCCCGTAATTAAAATTTACATAAACACTGAGTTTAGTGTAGTTATAATGTAATCAGTGGAGAGTGGACGCGAATGTTAATGTGAGATCTACAGTTACATGTTTTGTAATTATTTATTACTTACAGCCTTTATATTTATAACACTAGTCTTTTGCTTCGGTTAAGTTAGAAAAGTTGAATGAGCGCAAATAGTTTTAAAACAGAATTTTACGTCAAAGTTCGCTCAGAAGAATAACAATACTAAATTGAAATAATACTACTTTCAAAAGAAGCGAGTAAGCTGGCGATAACAGTATTGGGGTGAACTTTAATGAAGGGCGCTATGGATTTTGGAAAAAAGCTTTGGGGGAAGCTTTCGTGCGCACATCGACAACATCTAACCTTGAGCCGTTTTGGTGATGAAATTTGCGATGTTGTCATATGATATCTAAATATATAAACAAAGAAACTGACTGACTGACTGACTGACATGTCAACGCACAGCCTAAACGGCTAAACGTAGGTAACTTGAAATTTGGAAGGGACGTAGCTTAGGTACCGTAGAGGTGCACTGAGAAAGGAATTCCCGAAATTCCCACGGGAACGGGAATTAGCGGGAAAATCCTTTTGTATGAAAAATCTAAACCTCTTAAGTTAGACGCTTGAAATTTGGCATGCAGGTACCTTAGTAAACTTAAAGCTTAGTTACAACAGGATATAGCAAAATCCCCACGGGAACGGAAAAACATTTGTATGAAACGGGATCCACGCGTACGAAGTCGCGGGCGGCCGCTAGTGTGAAATATAAATATTCGCAAACCAGTAGTATGATATTTGCTAAAGGGCAACGCATACCGAGTGCAGCGGCCTTGGTTGCCGCGATGACGCGCGGCCTCGCCTCTCCTGTTGCAATCGCGCTAAGACAAACGACCGACCGACTCTTTGTTGCACCGCTACTTATGCAACGTTATGCGCTTTGCTGCGCTTCGATACCCTTCCGATTGGGTGAGCATTAGGTTACGAATTTAGAACTTTGTTTAACTATAAATTCTGAGTCAACTGCGCTTTGTTTATGCCAAGCTGTGAATTTATTTTATAGGCATAAGGTTGTTTGAAGTCAATATCAATAATCCTGCTAATATTATAATCCAAATGTTTGTGAGAATGTTTGTTACTCTTTCACGCAAAAAGTACGAAACGGATTTTGATGAAAGTAGAGTATTGTCATAGATTATGCTGGAATAACATAAAGACTTTATAAATAGAAATCTGGAAACTCACACTGATATAAAAGCTGGTAATGTATGAAACGAAGTTAGGTATGAAAGTGGCTGTAAAAGAAGAGTTAAACGTCTAAACCTGAATCGAGTTCTATACCCAAAAAGGGGAGCCTGTAATAGTATTTAAAATTACCATTCCTATTGCAAGAAAGGATTTTTTCCTGGCGGCTTTGTGACTGGAATTGAACCGCCACCGGTGCAGACGGAGAAGATGGTGAGTTGTCTGCACGTGAAAAAGAGGTTGTCCGGCTTGCAGAAATTTATATAAGTTACCGTTCCTTGTGTGAAATTAGAAAATGTAAATAAAACAGCTCCCTCTCAATTGACACAATTTATTTTTATCTCGTATGCTCCTATATAGTTAACAATTACGATATTATAATAACTACTGTAATAGTGCCAATCTCAAGGGATTCAGGGTCGTTAATTAGGTTCGGTTTGGTGAATATTATTGCCACTACAAATTTCTTAAAACTCAGCCTAAATATTAAAAGACTCTACTAGTTAAGATAACTGCGCGATGTCAGGTCGGAAAGACTCCTACTTGAAGGATGGAAAAGTGGGTACCTTGGAAGCCATGCGGTTATAAGCCGTTACCCTGAACGTTCCTCTCTTCTTCCGGGGTCTAACGGGTCTCGCACACTTTTAGGCTACAAGCAGCGTCCTCCACGGCCTCAAGCGCGCAGTACCAGATGAAGCTCTTGCATTTTCTCGACAGGAAAGCGTTCAAACTCTTGCAGAGACAGAGGTTTGATGACAAGGAGGAAATGCGAAGAGATCAGCAGTTCAGAAAGGAGTAATAATTATAGAAATCAATATGAAATATTGAAATATCTAAAATATGAAATGTAAAATCGTAAAATATGAAATTGTAAAATACGAAATTTGAAATTGTTTAAACTACAAAATATTGTAAAATATGAAATCTATGAAATGTTAGAACTATAAACATTTGTAAAATTATGAAATCTGAAATTCCCGCATCTGAAACGAAAAACACGAGTGTCAGGATCACATGTGGAACGTGGCATTAGGTTATGAAAAAAACCGCAATGGGAAAGAAATACTTACGAAGACCGTTCGCTAATCTGAGCTTCACTCACAGTCTTCAGCATCCCAATACCCTCAACCGAACAGGATTTAGGGAATTTCTGAAAGAAACGATGACATGAAATACCACGTACTGGAATACGAAAATTATCAATCACGAAAAATAAATAAATTCTCCGACGGGAACTTACCTCATGTGTGATTATTTTAAATTATATTATGAAATTATCGTGGATGCATTCTGCAACACACGATTTAAAACACAGGGGATTACATCCCCGAAAATAATAAAATTGCGGTTGCGCAAGATCGACCAAAATTCCAAAGTGATTTGACAGCTCAACTGACAGCCTGCAAGTCATTGACATCGCAAGACGTTTCGTTTCGCCGCTTAGGTAAAAAGCAAATACTAATAAAAACCATGATGAAAACAATCTCCTGAACACTGAAAATATTCTATTAAAAAATAGAATAATCAAAATAAAAACATTAGGAAATGTTTCAATAAAGTATATTTCAATTAACTGAGCAAAAAGCGCCATCTATTGCAAATTAATTCTAAATCACGCCAATAGATGTCGCCAGTGGTATCCAAAATCAGAATATTGAGAAGAAATATTAATTTGTGAAAAAACAGCAAACGGCAACGTTACAATACCCTCCCCCCTAGACATTCGCACGGAGAAAGAATCTGAGCTGCCCTCAGCGAACTACAAACTGAAAAAGAAAAAAAAATGTGTCTAAACGCAGAAAGACCTCAAAAGAAAAAAGGGTTCCAGCAGAAACTTCAACTGAAAAAAAAAATCGAGAAAACAAACAACGAGTTGTAGGGTATGCTGACATAACAGGAACAAAAACAAACTGACTTTTCACTAAGCACAACAAACCAGATGAAAACCAACTACCAGGACTGATGTTCTTCAAACCTAAAACAATCTCTGCTGTCCGAGCATAAATAAAACCCAACACTAACATACAATCATCTTTCATACCTCTCTTTCATTCCTGTAAGCATCAGTTTCAATTTACACTGCTAGCCACCTGCATTCAAAATTACCCATAGAGTCCCAACTGTGAACCAGTGGTACTCGAATCCCCAGTAACGTTGTAAGGCTATTTCGGCCATTACGAACATATTTTCTGGAATAGCCATCCAGTGGGCCCTAGGGAAAGTGTATATTTCAACACATGTCATCCCTAGAAAAAATGTCTGGGTTAAAAACCACAGAACAAAAATGTCGCTGGCCACAATATAAATTGGACGTCATCGCAACAAAACACAAAACACAGGGAATAGTGCATAGAAGCACATGATGTCATCCCTGGAAAAGACAAAACAAACGAGGCATGTATATAGGAGATACATAGCACTCAAACAAAACAAAACAAAAACACAGAGATAAAACCTCTGGGAAAAAAAAAATATCTGAACTTTCAAGTTACAGATAAAGCACCGAGGCAAAACTGTAGCAGATACCCGACAACTCGATTGTGTCCAAAAAAAAACTTTGCTAAAAGAATCTACCGTTAATAAATTCCTAACAGAAAAACTACACAATACTATTGTGTCCAAAAAAAAAACTGCGATAAAACAATCTACCGTTATTAAATTCCCAACAGAAAAACATTACACAATACGATTGTGTCCAAAAAAAAAAACTAAACTCATAAGTTAGTTATGAAAGTAAAGTACCTACCTACCCAGAAAAAAAAATCCTAAGTCCTACGACTGAGAACCTTGGCATAACAATAATTTAAAAAAAAAAAACTTCCTTAAAGAAGGTAGCATAATAAAAATATTTTTGAAAAAAAAAAAAAACTATGTGGCAAAAATATTTTCCAAAAGTTATATGAAAATTATTATCATTAATAATTAAACTACACAAAAGTTATACAAGAAGAATGGCACTTTACTAAAATTAATAACTTTAAATTGTTATCAAACCAAAACAAATCAATTAAGTTATTCCCGTATAAAAATCAACAAGTTAGTAAGTGTACCCACAAACAACTCACTAACCAGTAATAACATTAAGTCATTAAGTACCAAACTTTATAATACACTGCAGTATAATGCCTAAATAACTAATAGGTATAACTGTATTTACTTAATTAAAATCCATTACTTAAGATTCAAAACATTTCCACAAATGTAAACAAATATTTGCCAAAAACTAATAAAAGTTATAATATTATGCTAACATTATGTAATTAATACAAAATAATGTGTACTAGGTAACAAGAAATAAAAGTTTATATGTCATAGTGACACAAAAGCAATTTGTTACCTTAGTACATAAACAACGTTAAAGTTATCAGTTAGCATTATGTAACAAAACATCCGGGTAGGCACTTTAAAATACATTATGTACTCACTTATTATGAGTACAAATTAATAAACACTAAAATTAAAATTAAAACTGTGTTTGTCTTGTATGAAAAAACAAAATAATTAAAGTAAGTAACTAAAAGTTATAAGCTATAAAGCCCAAAAGCAATGTAGGTATAAAATAAATATAACCTAACAAAAAAAATGTTACTTACTTGTCCCAACATAATGTAAAAAATAAGAGTTGCAACACAAAAAATATGTAACCTAACATCATGTAAACTAACCTCATATAGAGTAGTACGCTCTGTTATAATGGTTAACATAATAATATGTAAGTTGACATCCTAAATAAAAAAAAATATGTGGGCATCACAAATAAAATAAACAACAAAAAATAACAAGACAAACAACAGCACACACATGAGAGATTCCCTAATAAAAAAAATATTTAACAACAAAATAGAAGTGTATGAGCGGATAGTCAGCACACAATGTTGCTTCTATTATTGGCTTTCCACCCATAAACTTCATAAAAAAATGTGGCAATAATAAACATCAAAAGATGGGCGCCACTGCAAGAAAGGATTTTTTCCTGGCGGCTTTGTGACTGGAATTGAACCGCCACCGGTGCAGACGGAGAAGATGGTGAGTTGTCTGCACGTGAAAAAGAGGTTGTCCGGCTTGCAGAAATTTATATAAGTTACCGTTCCTTGTGTGAAATTAGAAAATGTAAATAAAACAGCTCCCTCTCAATTGACACAATTTATTTTTATCTCGTATGCTCCTATATAGTTAACAATTACGATATTATAATAACTACTGTAATAGTGCCAATCTCAAGGGATTCAGGGTCGTTAATTAGGTTCGGTTTGGTGAATATTATTGCCACTACAAATTTCTTAAAACTCAGCCTAAATATTAAAAGACTCTACTAGTTAAGATAACTGCGCGATGTCAGGTCGGAAAGACTCCTACTTGAAGGATGGAAAAGTGGGTACCTTGGAAGCCATGCGGTTATAAGCCGTTACCCTGAACGTTCCTCTCTTCTTCCGGGGTCTAACGGGTCTCGCACACTTTTAGGCTACAAGCAGCGTCCTCCACGGCCTCAAGCGCGCAGTACCAGATGAAGCTCTTGCATTTTCTCGACAGGAAAGCGTTCAAACTCTTGCAGAGACAGAGGTTTGATGACAAGGAGGAAATGCGAAGAGATCAGCAGTTCAGAAAGGAGTAATAATTATAGAAATCAATATGAAATATTGAAATATCTAAAATATGAAATGTAAAATCGTAAAATATGAAATTGTAAAATACGAAATTTGAAATTGTTTAAACTACAAAATATTGTAAAATATGAAATCTATGAAATGTTAGAACTATAAACATTTGTAAAATTATGAAATCTGAAATTCCCGCATCTGAAACGAAAAACACGAGTGTCAGGATCACATGTGGAACGTGGCATTAGGTTATGAAAAAAACCGCAATGGGAAAGAAATACTTACGAAGACCGTTCGCTAATCTGAGCTTCACTCACAGTCTTCAGCATCCCAATACCCTCAACCGAACAGGATTTAGGGAATTTCTGAAAGAAACGATGACATGAAATACCACGTACTGGAATACGAAAATTATCAATCACGAAAAATAAATAAATTCTCCGACGGGAACTTACCTCATGTGTGATTATTTTAAATTATATTATGAAATTATCGTGGATGCATTCTGCAACACACGATTTAAAACACAGGGGATTACATCCCCGAAAATAATAAAATTGCGGTTGCGCAAGATCGACCAAAATTCCAAAGTGATTTGACAGCTCAACTGACAGCCTGCAAGTCATTGACATCGCAAGACGTTTCGTTTCGCCGCTTAGGTAAAAAGCAAATACTAATAAAAACCATGATGAAAACAATCTCCTGAACACTGAAAATATTCTATTAAAAAATAGAATAATCAAAATAAAAACATTAGGAAATGTTTCAATAAAGTATATTTCAATTAACTGAGCAAAAAGCGCCATCTATTGCAAATTAATTCTAAATCACGCCAATAGATGTCGCCAGTGGTATCCAAAATCAGAATATTGAGAAGAAATATTAATTTGTGAAAAAACAGCAAACGGCAACGTTACACTATCCCGCGAAGGTATTACCATAGAGATTGGCTCTAGACGGCATTATCACAGCTGGTTTCGACGAGCTGCCAGTCTCGAAATTAAATTTAATACAACGGGAACTTGTATGGGTATCGTAATAACGCTCTCAAATATAATTTATAGTTGATGGAGACGAGATATACTCTGGCACGCAAACTTTGAATGATAGTCCATGAATTGAAACGAGTTTTAGTTAATTGAAGTGAATGAAGTCCGGTTGAGGAATTTTGGTGCTGTCGAGTACGATGACATTAGAGTAAATTGAGCGTCCTCGCGATCATTCATTAAACGATACGACACAACGTATAAACTCAGAATAACGTTTTTTGTATTGTTATTTGTAGATTTATCTTGCTTACTTTGTGATTGATATGCGATTTCTGTTAACAATAAAACCACATATTACAAGAAATTACAAACGTGATTATCATTTGGGTTTAGATAATCATTATTCCAGCATAACTCTACGTTGAAATTCACAGCAAACTCAATGGATTCACTTTGCAATTACAGAGTCAGTCATTAGATTTTAGTAGGTAGCCTGTGTAAGCGATTGTTGAATTATTAAACATTTTATACAACAGGGAACAAATTTTCTGCGACACGTAACATGGCGATGTCGTGCGACGTCGTTAAACATCTTGTCGCGTGATTTTTTCGTACAAATTGGTGTTGTCAGACGTGTCGCACTATGTCGAGCAAACTCGTCTGTTGTAGCACGATTTAGCTTGGCATGTGTACAATTCGAAATTTTCTCTCTAGTAAATAATAAGTGTTAAATATAGTTAGTACACAATGCGATAAAGAAAAAGGAACGGTCCTTCGAACCACGTTATCAAATTCTGATAATACTCGTACAATAACAACTTTTACTGTAACTTTTTCAACTTAGGAATTCGCTGCCTGCTGCTGATTTCCCGAAGACTATAATCCGGGTATTTTCAAGGCGAGGGTGAATAGACACTTACAGGGCAGTTACGTACCATCCTAGACTGAATCCCACTTAACACCAGGTGCGATTGTGGTCAAATACCTGCCTTGTTATGCATAAAAAAGCTCATATTCTCGCACAGCCTGTATCAAAGTGCTCTGCCTTACAATGCTCGGTTTTAATAATAGATTTTCACATCGCATTAGTTAAATCGAGAGATACGGGTGCGTTGTGGTGCCGGCAATCGGAGGGCGCCCGAATTCGAGGAAGCACGCATCCGGTGTATAATTAGGTACCGAGGTGCCGCGGTTAACAACACGTGAGTCGATGGATATTAACCGAATTATTTTCATAAGGTTTATAATTATTATGGATATTTATTACGGAACTTTAGATGGTTATCGAATGCAGGCGTCAGAAAGATCGTGCCAAAATTTTAACACTACAGAAGGATTTGGGATGCTCTGGAATTGAACAGATTCCTGATGTTTAAGAAGAGAGACTTTGCAAAACTTTGACAAAGATATTATGAAATAAAGTAAATCCAGAATTTTTTGTACCTATACCAAGTGGCAATATGCAGCAATATTGGGGACACTAAACAATTAACAAAAGTCTACTATATTGACGACATTCTATTGAGTAAGATAGACCACCCAAAGACTAAGGTTTCCTGAACCTTGACCCGTTTCGTTTAAGGATTAAACTCTAGTGGTGGTCCCTTGACTAATTATTCAGAAGTTGACATCTATGTCATGGGAATTGTTCCCTAAGACACCTCGCAGTAAATACATAAGGCTATGTGTTTGAGTTACAATAATGACATCACAATGCTCGTTACTATCTGCAGTAACATGCAATGCATGAATATTTACTGCGTTCTGCTTGGCATATGTGCATTTTGTGCCCAGCTTTGTTCTAAAGTCAATGCAATAGGGTCACAATTTGAATGTGCATTCTCTATTGTCCTTAACTGTGCGACATACGATGCGTGTTTGTCTTATTGTTAAATGTTAACGTGTTCTTCTTAACTACCTTATGTAGGTACCAACTGGGTGCAACCCATCGTCTGTGAGTAATCGATGTTTCACAAAGAATACTCCGAAACATTCTGAATAAATACTACGGTCTAAAAGAAATAGAGAATTTATTTGATAGAAAGGTAGAATCCAACATGTAACTGCTTTCAAACCATAAATAAAATGACTCATATTATGTGTTAACACAGGACATTATCACAGTGACTTCATTAGAGCTGTCTCATTCGTTAGTACATAAACGATAAGCCGAAAGACACACGTTTTAACCGCTATCAAGTCTACAAATATATTTCGCAACAATTCCGATGACGTACTGTGCAAACGATTCCGTATATAGATCAATCTAGATCATAGAGTTCTAAACAGACCACGTCATGGATCTAAAACTTGAGATCATAACTCGTAACTACGTGCTTGTAACAATGGAATTGAATGCGCGTACACTATGTTTATTTTAGACGTCAGCTAAGGTGCCAATGGCCTAAAAAATCTCCTTCGCGTGATCTTGAGCTAGCGTGGAGCTAGACAGACGGCCAGGTTGCCTGACCGAATAATTAGGGTTGATACTGAGTAATTTAAAACAAATTTCAGAAAAAAGTCCACCATGCTTAATTATACATCGACTAATGAATTTAAGACAGAACTAAAAGGCCTGGTAGTCGATACGCGCCATTAGCCCAAAATAGCGTGCCGCATTCTGATGGTCATGCCAAAGTTATTTTCACAGGCATTGTCACCATGACAGCAAGAGCAAAGCATCGCAGCCCTGCAGTTGTTACTATCGGGGCCGCTACGTAAATAGCCGTCTGTGAGCGAAAGTGAACGCGTTGCGCTTGACGTGCCGATAGGAATGACTTGCGCAATCCGCGCCCGCGCATCGCTGCAGCGGCTGCAGAATCGCGGATTTACGTGTGAATCCTGACACGCTATGTTTGTAACTATTTAGTTTATGAGTATTTTAGGTTACAAATAAACTTTACATCGGGACTTTACTTTCACTGGTTAGGTTTTTACTGGCGGTCAAGCTGTAGATCCTGGCCACACAGGAGTTGCAGCGGTGGGAATAGTAATTTTTAAACTGTTTAATATTATTTGTGAAAATCATATTAAACAGTGAGTTCTTTTGATGGTTACCGGTTCAAATGCAGATAAGAGTTTGCTTGACGCTTGATTTCAAGTCAAATCAAAACTATTTTATGTTAGTATTTTTACAGTTACAGTTGAAATTACAATAGAATGTAACAATAAACTTCACGCAATGAAAGCGGAAAGTGTATTTACGTTCTTTGTTCGCCTACGTATCTTTCGCACGACATCGTCGCTTCCTTGCAGTCTAGTCTGCAGCACTAATTGTGCTTCGAGTTTTGCAAGCTAGCGGCCGACGAAATATAATTAAGTGCGGTTTAGGTAGCCTAGTTAATCCAATAAGCGACTGTAGAGTCAGCAATTTGACTAATCACCTTTCTAAGGCTGAGTTGTACCACCTCACTTTGACCGTAAGTACGGTAACGATGCTTTTAGTATGGAGTTTGACAGATTTTCGACGTTTGTTAAAATTAAAGTAAGATGGTGCAACCCAGCCGAAGTCTATCGCTATAAAACAATGTTAACAACATTGTTGTGTTTCGGCAGTTGGAGATAAGATAGCCAGTTCCTCTGTGGTTAAGGATTCCGGGCAAAGCTCGATTCCACCTTCAGCCTGATCATCACTTTCCATCAGGTGAGATGCAGGTCAAGAGCTTCCTCGTTTTGGATAAAGACAACTTCTTTTGTTTTGTTATTAACTATCTACTAGACAGTGCATTGCTGTAACTAATGCTTTGTTCATTCGACTGTAAACTATCGCGGATAGTACTTAGTATTAAGTATATATTCTTCTTCTTGTCGTGTCGACAATAAACCTACAGCCAAACGTCAGCCCAAAACTCCGCCACAAGAGTATTAACTTAGTATTAAGATATTGTAGGGGAACATTTTAAATAAAATATTTGGGTCTTAAAAGCTCTCTTTGTAACCTCACTCAAGAGTAACAAAAATCTTAAAGCACCAAATCGACTCACGCACCACAAACTGTATTGTCCGGCGCACAATGGGCATGCGGGCGCAGTGTCCGAGGTTCGATGCCCGCCACAAATCGCCCCCATGATCGCCGCCATGATACGTCTCCCGTCCAGCTTAATAACCTCATAATTTACACTCACAGGAGCATGCAGTTACAACTCAAGCATCGATCTGTGTTGCAGATATGAGATTGACATCGTCTGTGACTTCGAAAATAAAATAAAGCGTGTTGTTTTTATTTTTCAGGACGTTATGGCGGTTTGGAAATTGCCTCCTTTAAGATGGCTCGCGGCAAGGTGTCAGTAGCCCGATATATGCTGATTATGATGATAATTATTTCATAAAACCACGCCCGAAAGGAATTACGTTATAAACGTTAAAATATAACTAATTAATTGAATTTGTGCGATAATTGCATGAAGAGAAGTCAACTGTAATTTATGTTATTTCATTATTATTTTATAATAGCTTTCGTTTTTACACCGCGCTCTACAATTTACTGACAAAGATATCGGTTGCTCGTTTAACATAATTTATTGGCTTTCAGTAAGTGAATTGACTAATGACTTTATAACAGACAATGAAATGTAGATTTTTAATCAAAGTAAAGAAAATGAAGTTGTCTCTACATGCTAATATCGCGGCAATACAATAATTACATCTTTATTAGATACCACTTATAATAAGTTTCATAAATCTTTCTTTAAAAGGCATCGACGGTATTATCTCTTTACTTTTTAGCAACAAAAACAATCTTGCAATGAAGTAGTGTAATAATACACATCACCTGTCAATAAATCTTCACGAGCACTCAGTGGGTGCGTGAGTAAGTATTAATCAAAACGGTTGTAATTAGCGTTAGCAGACTGCCCTGGCCGGTACCCACCCCTAGACTTGCATGCGATAGGGTTGCCTCTATGCTCAAACTGGAACTGTAATAACTGGCATTACCTAAATTGACCACTCGTTATGGCAAGAAAACCCTAGCTTTAATGTATGATGCTTACTAATCATTCTTGGAAACACCTTTTAAAATACAGGAGGACCAGACATGTAATTGGCTGATATTCAACACAGGTTTAGCATTTTATCGTATCAATTTAGTAAGCAGTTTTTTTCCTTCTTTAAAACTTGTCTGTTCCTTATCGAGAATTGGTTCACAACCCTTAGCTACCATGGTCATGCGATAGAGGTGTGGGTTAGCGTTCTATGCCCAACTAGGAATGCATAATTAAAACCCTGTAATTATCGGTTATGGCAACGCTCAGTATGCAACAATAGCCGCTACCAGCAATCACTTAGTTCACACATTCTTCTACTTGTAGATGGATGGATATAATGGTGGACATGAGCAATAGCGAAGACATCGCATAAACAGTCAAGTTTTTATTGTTTGCCTTGATAGACTTCCTTTCAAGATAGTGATTTTATGGAATCTAGTTTTTTGCGGCAAAAAAGATCCCTTTCACGCAATTCATAACGGACGAAGCGTTTCTAGTAAATTACGTTGCATATTTTTCCGGACTAACAGGTTTGCTTCTACATTTAATTGCTGGTGTAAAAAATATTTCCTGCTAAAGGATTCTACCCGTCAACACGTTATAGGATCAGGAAGTACAAGAATAATGCAATTATACTGGAAGCTTGCGAACAACGCAATCTGCGTGCCAAGTCTGCTATTTTTGGCATCATTTTATATGCGATTCATCTTAAAGTAATTCTACTACAGTTATCACAAAGCCTACTTAAATTGACAATTGGTTTAAGTAGATTCGGGAAACATACAAGCAAAATTCTACTTTTCAGTTGAGCTTATTACCCTTATGACGAACATACGAGCAGCAAGATAAAAAAATAAAAAATACTAATTGTAAAAGTTGTATATTTTACGTAGTCTTAAATGGTCTTACACGTGAGTACAGCCATGTATGTTTTAGGTAAAATCAATTTATTTTAAAGATCTCACTCACCGCACCGTCCAAGCGAGTTTCACTTGTCGACACGGTAAGCAGCGTACTATGTCATTATCGCGACACATCAGCATAATTTACGTTTCCGACGGGCGCGGCGCGGGCGCACCGGGAATACGCACTAATGACCGCACCGTTAAAGTTTTTTATTAATTGCAACTACTATTGTTTTTTGATGAAGATATGGCCTCTATTATTTCGGTCGAGTTTTTTTTTATTTTTTTATGCATAACAAGGCAGGTATTTGACCACAATCGCATCTGATCAATCGAGTTTTACAGTCGTTTATCGAACTGGAGCACTAAATTAACCGGTAATTATGAAATTTTACCTTATACGTTTTTGCTAGTCTATAAGTGTACGTAAAATAATATTTCGCAGTCACGACACGACTAACATTTTACGTTTAATTTAAGTATTAATAAGCGATTTCGATTTATCGTATACTTGTATGGGCTAATGTTTTGCTACAAAGTTAACTTGATTGACATTTATTAAAGTAGACTAGACAGGCTCTGTTGTTTACAAAGTAAGTCCAAATTAAGTCATTATGCTGTTCCCTTCATAATTACATTCCCGATTAGGTCATGTATGATCAAGTTACTAACATTTACAAGGATTACAAAATTCTGTTCAAAGTTGTACTTAAAATAAAACAATTCTTGTTAAACACACTATTATCTATTTTAGACGACACAGATGCACTTTAGACCATATTGGTTAGTATTACAAACATATTACAATTTACTAAGATCTTTTATGTCTACCAATTAACTTGTATAATGTAGTTTATTTACTTATTAGCCACCGCACTTGCAATAACGTGATAATTGGCAAATCCGTTTAAGCGGATGATAAACATCGACTGCATTGATAAGCCGATCGTGGGAACCGATTGTAAATGTCAAATCGATTAATTAACCCGACATTGACATATCTCGCCTTACCTAATTGATTTATCGATTTCTCAATCGCGTTGAATCCGTACACGAGTGTTAAAAATGCGCTAATTATCAATGATTGATTAAGAGAAAAGTAAAAATATTACGCTACACGCTTTCGAACAACTGGATGAGTTGCAATGGTTTATTACGGATCCCGCAATAAAGTTTGAAACCTCAGTCTAGGACGGCGCAATGGAGAAATTCTTTAACGGTGTGTTAACAGATAGATAATTCGCTATCATATCAATTAAAGTAGGTAGAGCTTCCATTGCGCCAGACACACTTAAAAAAGTTTTAAAACATAAGATAGGTATAATTTGGGTAGTTCCTATGGGTTAAGGAACTGACGACAGCGACTAACACCCAAATAAAACCAAGAGATTCTGATCTATGATCATGACTAGAACTATAGCTAGAGATTAATACTAGGTAGGTATAATAACTAGCAAACTTTGGTTTTATTACATTTGTTTTGTTCACTGAAATTGCTTTGTTTAACTCACAACGGAACATCGAAACGAATGATTTATATGCTACACAAGCTTTCACATGCTCGGTAAACTCTACATATAATTTTATTACTCACATTCACGACTTCACAATACAGATACTAATCTTGTACTTGCTACTTTATAAAACAAAATACAAAAGAGGGTGCGTTCTTTTTTTGACATTCAAAATCTGTCACAATTTAACAAAACACTGTCCATGCATACTTTTTGGAGTCTCAAAAAAAGAAAAAGACAACTAAAGTAAACATAACAAAAGAAAGTGCGCAATCGAAACCTTACCGGTTCACTATCATAAACTTGACCGATCGGCGACCATTCACTCGACGAACCTGTCCCGCTTCCGCTCCGTTACGGCGAATAGACCGAATGAATATACAATGGCGTTTACGCACAAACCGGTATCTGGATTCTAACTATTTAATGATACGTAATTATTATGGAATCTTCATAAATAAAGCGGTTAATGAATTGTAATGTGTTTAATTGAGCGCTCAAGACTTGTTATTATTTTGTCGTTGTATCGTACGTTCGTACAGTAGTACACATTTAATAAGGCGCGTCGTGAATCTTCGGCCACGCAGACAAGGACAAAATTTTTCCGATTATGTTCC
This sequence comes from Ostrinia nubilalis, assembly GCF_963855985.1. Lineage (NCBI taxonomy): Eukaryota > Metazoa > Arthropoda > Insecta > Lepidoptera > Crambidae > Ostrinia > Ostrinia nubilalis. The sequence goes on from NC_087094.1 coordinate 14,891,854, forward strand.
CCGTCGCACTTGCGCAAGCCCCGCCCATTTCATAATTACACTGCAGGCCAAGTACGGGGAATAAAATATTTATCTTTTTGAAAAAGTTTAATAGAGTATTTAAATAAATAAGATAAGATAAGAAAAACTTTATTTGACACAAAAAGAAAAAATAAAAAATAGAACAAATACACTTGTGCTACCCGTCGTTGTTCCCGATTTCCATAACACAAGTGCTTTTGCTACATACTTTAGGATCGATCGGAGCAATGTACGCGTCTAATATGTATTTATTTATTTACTTGCTTTTGCCCGCGGTTTCACCCGCGTGAAATTTAGTTTGTCATAGATCGTCATAAATTATAGCCTATATGTTATTCTGGGTTATAAACAATTATAAGTTTCATCAAAATCCGTTCAGTAGTTTTGGCGTGAAAGAGTAACAAACATCCAGACATCCAAACTTTCACATTTATAATATTAGTAGGATTATTTTTGTGGGATGTATTTAATCCATAATTTAGAAATGTTATAATTTGCATGCTACATAAATAATTGTAGCGAATTACGATAATGCACTTTATTTTATTTATCATATCTTTAATATACTGTACTCTACTAAATGGCAAATAAATATTTGAATTTCCGAATGTGAGAAGGTTAATGCTGAATCTATGAATGAATTGTGAATGTGATGTACGGAGATTGGAGGCTCACAAAAATAAAACACTTTTTTTGCCACTAAGTGTACTTTTGTCAGCAACGCGTCTACGCACTCTAGAGTATGGCGGCTGACTAACATGTGTCACATCACAGCACAGCGCGCGCAAACATGACACGCGGCGCTGACCAATACCGGCACAGGAAGAAGACGCGCCGTGCGTGGAGTATCCCGATAGGTCAATAGCATTTCCCGCGCTACTTAAATTCGTCTTCTGCGCAGGTACATCGGTGAGCCTTATTAAATGTGTACTACTGTAACGTCTTCTCAGTCTTTGACCTGCCCGTGTGTTAATGTAGGTAGTTAAAACAACGATATAAACATTGTTAATTTTTTTAAATACATGTCATACCCATTTATTTTACATGCAAAACACAGAAAACATATGCAAACAACCAATACAAAAACATGCCGCGATCTTTGGCATAGTGGATAGCAGACTTCTCGCTCAACCACTATGCTAAATCGGTTGTCAAACCACCAAATTCTGGATAAGTTTCGCGCCCGAGTTTTTCACGGAATTTATAATAATTGTCGTTTTCAAGTTTCAATATACCGTCAAATAATGCAGCGGTACTGGTGTACTGCGCAACGCATCGGAAGCGTCGCGATAACCTCCGACCCATTTCACAGTCTCGCGGGCAGCCGGCTGCGTCGCCATCATCGCGCCGATTATTATGCGTGCCACCACGCGCTTGATCGCGCAGGGTTCACGATGATGGCTTTTATTTAAATACTAGCTTTCCGCCCGCGGCTTCGCCCGCGTGGAATTTTGTCTATCACAGAAAAACTTTATCGCGCGCGTCCCTGATTCAAAAACCGGGATAAAAATTATCCTATGTCCTTTCCCGGGACTCAAACTATCTCTATGCTAAATTTCATCAAGATCGATTCAGTGGTTTAGGCGTGAAAGCGAGACAGACAGAGTTACTTTCGCATTTTTAATATTAGTATAGATATCTAGATATCAACAACACATTTTCAGCTTCCATCAGATACTAGAATATTTACCGCCGAATATAACAATTAATTATAACATAGATAAGTATTCAGCCCCACAAATGGCTTCTAAGAACAGAATCAAATCTGTGATTTGTCGAAATATTGAAATTGAATTTCAATATTTTGAGTGCAGTTTCACAATGCGGGCGTAAATCTGAACGGCATGTTTTCATCATTGTAAATACAGATAACTGGTTGTCTGTTTCCACATAGCTAAATCTTAATAGCTTCACATAAAAACCTATTCCAATCTTAACAATTTTAGCTCTCAATTTATCTAATATCTGAGATGTCAATTCGAATTTCGAACTTCCTTTATTCGAAGTGTTTGGCAGCCCTAATCGCACATATATTTAGCGAACGTCGCGAGGTGAACGCACCGCTTTATTTTGTAACGATCGCGTTATGGTCCTGAAAGACAACCGAAGATGTTTTTAACGATATCTCCGCGGCGAGAGATAAGCACTTGCGGTGCTTTAGGAGTCTTTTATTTTCGTTCGACCGGCACATGTGCGTGCGGTTCAAAAGTACGGCCGGCAGCACATCAACCTACCACTGAATGGCAAATTGACTTTGAACCTTATTGTAGAGCTACACAATTTAAAGTCCGGGCAAAGTGCAAGCTGACGACTGTACAACGAAAGCAGCGGATTTCAGGACCATTCATATTAGAGATGAGACGTATTTACTAGAACAGATCCACACACTAGGTATTTTACAGTACTAAGTGGCACCTATTCCAATTTTTAAAATACTTGATCCACCTAGTATTTTTTAAATTACACGATTTCCGACCCTATCATCAAAGTAATAGAGGTTATTATTGCATAATCCGTAGTCGTCCACCTAGTATTTTTTAAATTACACGATTTCCGACCCTACCATCAAAGTAATAGAGGTTATTATTGCATAATCCGTAGTCGTGTATTACGCGCACCGCGTATTTCTCGCTAAGCTTATGTGCGAACGTAGAGATTCACTCCGTCTCTGTCTGACAAACCAATTTGAGCGCAGGCAGGTGTGAGATAGGAATAGCCTGTTGAAGTATGAAGGGAGGATATCAATAAATCAACAGCCAGCAAAAACATTATTATTCAATTTCAAATTGCATTATTAATACTACGGTTGTATCTTTTCAAAGAAAATTGTATTTTAAAGTCATAATACGTGGATTAGTCCGCACTAGTCGCGTCAAGTATGGTAAATTACTACGTACTAGGTGGAATAGGTATTTGGATCAAGTATTAATAAATACTTGGAATAGGTGCACCTAGTATCAAATTTACCTAGTATAACCCATCTCTAATTCATATCATCCTGGATGATTCAGACTGTTAAATTCTGCGTAAAGCAAACCTACTTATTCCCTTTACTTCGCGCAAACACGCAGAATACTTGTTTTGATCCGGCTCCGCTGTTTTATTTTTATTATTCGGAATTCTCATGCAAATATAACACGTAGATGTGTTTACCTTTACGAGTGCATTCATCTCAAGCGCAGCGTAAAATTGCGGGTTACCGATTAATGTATTGTATTGTTCTGTTAATACAAATCTCACGTTTTACATAGAACTTTAGTATTAACAATCAATTTAGAAAGGCAAGCAAATGGAACGCCTATTACTGGGCGCAAAACAATGACATTTTCCAGGCCGGTGGAAATCTTAACTGCTAAGCAGTTAATGCGTTGTTTATGCGAACAACTAATAACAAATAATCCATAGAATTGTGTGAAATCAAATTTATAAACATTAATAATAAAGTACTATTGTAACACGGCGAATAGTCAGACAAATGCAGAATAAGAATAGACTTACACGACGCATAAAAGCAGTTATACAAAATGACATACGTAATTATGATGTAGTTATTCATATCTCTATGAATTAAGAAGGGAGAATTTATTCTTATTTATTCATTGAATATTATGTAGTACGTTAATGTAATAAATAAGTAATCTCCGAGTAAAACCACTGAATAATGGTAAAAGATACTATACATTGAATCTAATTTTTAACAGAACAGCTCAAGATAAAGTTAATATTATCTTATTGGAGTTTATAACACATGTAACAAGCTAAGCTGATATTGGTTCAAAGTACGGTCTACGGTATCATGGTGTCACAGTTACTGCTCGTAACGACAAAACAAATCGGTTAATGTCGGTTATTGATAAGGACGGCTCGCACTTTATCATCTAGTCCACGGGTGTGTTCTATGGAAGGCCCTCGATTCTATTATAAATGTTTGAAATTCGAATATTACGAGATACATAAAAAAACATTTATTTTAATTCGCCAAAATCTTTGTCATGACCGAACCCAATACAAAACACAATAAAATTTTAAACATACCAAACATTTAACAATGATCATGTTACCAATTGAGGAAATCCCGTGTAGCTTCGAGGGAAACTCACAAATTGCTCCCAAAATAATATTCTGAGTATTAGTGTAACAGTTCCCGGAAAAACGGAACGAATTATCCGGTAAAACCTTCGATAGCTGTTGAGGGAATACCCGCCTGTTACCTCGCGATAACAACTTAGGAACACGTTATGGAAACGTCGAACACATTAAAACAGAAGCAAATAATAAAATGGAAAACAATCCAACTAGTTTTCCAAGGAAAACGTTGCATTTAAAGCGTGGAAATGACAACTTGCCCGACAAGGGCAAAAATGTAGATGCAGTGTAGGAAGTACAAGAACTACTCGCGGAATATGCCGAGCCTACAATAAGTATAGAAGAGAAAAAACTGGTTTACTTAACGCTAAGGCGCATTCTTTTAGATAATATATATTGCAAGCGCAACACAACCAAATAAGGGTGATGCGTTGTAAATTAACAATAAACAACATTTTTAGTGCAATTCATCTCACTAATATTAATAATCACATTCTATTAAAGATACCATAAATACGTGCATAAAGTACTACAGAAGCTTATAACACAAAACTTCACTTGAACAAAGAAAGCAAGAAAACAGCAAAGCAAAGCAAAATCTCAATACATTAAAGAAGTCGCAAGTATGCAAATACAAAGTTGCCGTCGAACTATCCGAAGAAAAATAACTTGAACTTGAATTCTCAGTTTATTTCCAGGTAAAGGCCACCGACCAACCTATAATGCGACGGAACCGGATCGCGATGCGAATTTATCTGAGATGCATTCAGCATACAAGTTCTACGAGAAAAAAGTTGTTGAATGTACCTTATGATTGAAGATAGCTTTTACAAAATGTAAATGTTCCAGAACAGACGATTTCAATTCATTTGTTATTGTGACGTAAATTCTCAGCTAAGAGGTAAACACTGAATCAGCTGATAAAGTGAGTGAATTAGTAATAGCGTTATAGGAAAACAAAGCAATGACAATAGAAATAAACATAACGTTGCGTTCTCAATGCCGCATTCGTAACCTATAATTTCCCAACTAAAGAGATCATCAATCGCAATACTAACGTAATAACCCCGACGAAGAGAACTAAACGAGAATTCTGCTTGGAACGTCAAATTTCTAGCGTTTGCCAGAAGAAATTCGCCGTTTGCAACGTCAGGTTATTGCATCTAGGCAAATAGTTCAGGGGGCCGCTCTGCAGATATGAAAATGTGGGGATCAGTGCACGTTACGTGCATTCGGCTCGGAAATTGAGCGTGCTTGACGTCGAGATTGCTTTTAAATCGCATTACGCCACTCGAAGCGCAACTGCAGGACGACAGGCGGCTCCGTTAATTAGCACACTGATTTTGAACGCCAACCAAAATTAGGACGTGGAAATTTCAGAAATTATACGTGAGGATATTATCGGGTAATTTTCAATACTGTTTGCGTTACTTTAGCAACAAGAAAAGGCATAGTATAAAAATACATAGTTTCACATCTAATGCAGCTATGATTTTGAAAAGATCACCACTACCGAAATCCTTTCCAAATTACATCACATGAACAACAACTATAATTTATTGTTTCAAAGGAAAGATGTCAATAATTTAACAGAAATTACCTGTCTTGATAAAAAAAAATCAGAGGAGATAGAAAATTATTTCTACAAATTAACCCAAAACGATTGTGACGACAACAAAGAGTCATAAAAAGCCGTTACGTAAATGACAATTATGTATTGTTATCGAAGGTCCACAAGTTTACAGCCAACACAAACTGTGCCGCAAAAGCGTTTGTTAGACTTTGTTAATTGCTTTCAATAAAAACAGATAGCAACCTATTAAAAGAAATAGAAAACCAACCATGGGTTCTGAGAAAAATAAACACTGAAATGCTTGCTGAATACTGATTATAGGCGCTGACAAAAGTATGGCTGTTTAGCATATTACTGTAGAAAGCAACACTGACAACCAAGAAACAAAATTATTTCATATTGTTGAACGTAATGAAAAACTTAAAGCATTTGTCCCTGCGATAAACACGGCTAACGACAATGAGATCACACGCATACTTTTTATGCTGATCTGTGATCACCACTTTGCAGTTAAACATGTGACTGCAATAACAATTATCGACATAATCTCATTGAACATGTGTTGTAACTCAGCGTACACGACTGTATGGGAAGCATAAATGATAGCGAAGTAAAAAAACAAATTCACAATTTAAATATCGCGCCAGGTCACCTCGGCACATCTGCTCACAGACATTTTTTATTCTTGACACGTGGTGTTAATGATGAAAAAAATTAAAGGCAGGCAGGCACACAATAAAACGACGGTGTCGTCCGTCCATAATAAATCTTCGATATATCAATGATATTTATCATCGTTAAAGGTAATTCTGAATTTTATTCAGGCAGTGTTATGGCACAGCACGATTGCTATCAAAATGTAGAGAATGCTAAAATTTCGTAAAATTTTGGCTAGTGTCTTTTGATATCGACGGCGTTATTTGTATAAAAATGATACAGATAGTAAATTAAGGATTAGAGTAATGAAACCAAGATCACCAGATTATAAATAAAAGTTAACCATTTCCGTGGATGAGTCACCACCACATCTAATGGCCACAGACCTCGGCGGACCTGTCCACATTACATCTCCAAGAATTCCAACGACTTCCTTACAGAGTGAAATTGGCGGTTTTTCTACTGCGGATTGTGAGTAATTCAATGGGTTTTACTTACTTTGGCCTCGGCTTAGAGATAAAACAAAGAATAGATAAATTATTCAACGCATAAAACCGGAAGGCTAGGCACAAGGTGCTAGGCACACCTGCCAACTATTCCTAGACCTTTGCTTTTTTATGGCAAATGAATTCAACTAACAAGCTAAGAATTTAATTCCTTCTATCGTCAACGTGGAACAAGTTGCTCTTATTAACGATTAAACTATGTTAAGCAGGTGAATTAATAAGTGCAAAAACACCGACGCCATGGAAGACAATTCTAGCAATATCGTGAAGTTTATAACATAATTAATTGAATGGTGGGTTTCCCTGTTATAATGAAATATTAATTCTCAGATATGGAATAATTTTCTATTAAATTCTGACGCACGCAAGGATATTATTGGTAATACCAGTAATTCACATGAACTTCTGGCTCACCATGACGTTCGTGATAAACCGCTACGTTTCAAAGTGCATGATTATACGAGTGATTGCACTATTAATATAAATAGGAGTATTATCTGAACACCACGCTTGAATAAACAAATTGTATAAATGATTCATATTCATAACAATATCACACTCGCAGCAAAATTAAAATATCATTTACTGTTGCTGTTAATTAGGAAATACTTTTAGAACAGTGGCAATAATAGTTACAATTCTAAAATTTATTTTTTAAATTTAGAAAATAATATCTCTTAATCTTGACATAAATGTATTTATTATTATTAATTTCAATTTCCAAGATATCTTTCGAATACTGTGCGTGTACGTAATAAAAACTAGACCCTTTTTATTTAACAGCAACAATGAAGCTCCCCAGCGCAAGGGCGACGTCCATTGTCGAAATTTGATAAAAAACCAAAACTTTTTTGTAACGCCCGTCGGGACGGTGTTTTTTTGCTCCATTCACAAAAAAGCGCGAAAAAATTTGGGCTTCTCTTACCAGCTCAACAAAATCATGGACCGTTAACTGAATACGATCACTGGAAATCCATTGAACGGTGTTCACGGTTCCCACACGCATGCATGGTGTTTTTAGGGCCGAGGTCGGGATAATCACCTCGGTCGGTGGCGTAACATAACTTCTCATCGCCCGGCGGCGCCTGGTCAGCTCCTGGCTGGTTCACTGCACATCCTTGGGTCACACACAGAACATCATGATCACACGCGGGTCGGCACTCGGCACGATCGAGTCGTTCACTGCACACACTATGTCACTGTCACGTATTATCGCGGGACGAGCGGCGGCGGCGTGCGCGGTGCGCTATCAACGCCGATGCATTGGCGGCAGTGTGCGCCGCGCTCCCGGGCGCGCAACAGCTGACGGGAGGAGCACTCCCCCCCTTCCCGAGCCGCGCGCGCAGCCGGTGCGTGCACCCGCCCCCCGCGCCGCGCCGCCACCCCGCGCGTCTCACCCCACCTCTAATCCATTATTTACGGACGGCCGACCGGTTTCAGGCGCGTTCGTTCTGCCCGCCGCTTCACGACGATCGTTCAAATTTAATGCCCTTCCTATGTCCGGCCTCTAATGCGATAAGATTACGGTCGTCGAGTTTTGGGCCCCGCACGAATCCGGAGCATCGGCTGTGCTCGGACGATCCGCGGCACCGACGTCAGGGTCATCATCGATGCACGGAATGTCGGAGATGTTACAGCGGGGACCAATTCACGAAAACGATGTCGAGGATGAGTCAATGACGTGACTGATATGACAAAGAGGGTAGGTGAACGAACTGCAGGCAGGCATCGACTGGCACTAAAAGCGCTAAAGCGCCTATAACCCAAAGTAATATTCTGTTGTAAGCCACAAATACTCTTTTCAAGCAGTAAATATACGTGGCCGGCCATAAAACCGTAGTAAAAATAGTATTGGATAACGAATGGTTTAGGCTGAAGTATTCACATACAGTGCATGTGAATCGTATGAGCCGGCTGATGTACAGATACTGTCGAAATATTCCTGGGAACATAAAAACTTTCACAGCAGATCCCTCACGCATGCTCAGTTTATCTTAGCATTTATCTTATTTCCGTGAAAATAACTTAAACTTAATCCTTATCTCCATTCTGAGAATATCTCTTCTACTTGTTTCAAGTCCGGGAAATCTTTGAACAAGTTAAACAAAAGTTATTAGGAATCCTATAACAGTAACTGTATAAATCTGTATTTAATAATCATCTGCTTAAAATAATCATCTTCAAGAAGAAGTTAAATCTAAAAATCGATCAGCTGTAGAAATATGAAAAACATCAATGAGCTCTTGAATTATGAGAGTCTTGAAATTAAAACTTGGATTAAATCATTATTTCGCAAGACGCAAGTCGGCTCTATTTTTTAATGATTGACACATGGTTCATCCTCAATTAATCTAAATTATAACAGTAAAGTTTATTATTACAACCCGGGTAATAAATTCTATGCGGGAGAATAGTTGAGTTATGAGTACTGGTAATTGGGGCACGAAATAATATCTTCAAGACCACCACGATGAATCGTGGTGCCATTAGTGGCATGAAAGCATCGTCGCTGAGTTGGGTACTTTCTGGAATGTGTTAGATATGAGACATTAGATACTCCAAAAAGTACAACGCGATTTAGTACTCGGATGGGGGTCTGATCCGATGCAGCAGAGGGTGGTGGACGGTGGTCCGTGTCTCATTACAAGTTCCAGGTAAGATTAGCGCCAGGCGAGTGGGTCCCGAGATACCTACTCGGGGAGGCTTTCGGACAGCCATAGAAATCACGTAGTTCGCGGAACTTTGTTACCTGTGGTGCGGCGGCAACGCAGCGCCAAGGTGAACGTTCGGGCCAAGGACGGCCCGAGTGGCGGGAGGGGGACGGCCGCGGCCCCCGCGACCCCATTCTCCCCCCGGACCTCAGTAAAAACGCTCCGAACCTTCAAAGACGGGCGGTGCAACCCAGCAAAAAAAGGGCCCGACCGACGTAACAAATACAAAACGCTCGACACAAAAAAGAATACAAATACTGGGGTCTCGGGTAACAGAACTAGTTAGGCCGTACTCTGACGGTTGTCGAAATGTACGGTTCGCGTGTCACCTGCGCCTACGCAGACAGGTCACGCACCGAGACCGCGCGTGTTCCTATGATGTAATAGACGAGCGATAAAAAACGACTAACGGAAGAGGCGCGGAACCGGCCGCATCGGCGACGGTCCACTAATCACCTGCCATTTTGTATTTTCGCAGATATAAAGACGGAATGATAGAATCTGCTGGATCATTAATATTCTAAAGAACGTCTCCATTTCAATTATTCATGTCCTTCTTTCTTATTCGTGAAACGCCATCGTTTTTCTAGTTGTATTAAAAAAACTAGTGGCGACAGGCGATAAAATGCCGGGACTGCTTCCTACCAACCAGTTCAGCGGCATATTGTAGTAATTTTCTCAAGAGAAAAAGTTGTGGTTAGCGCAACATGGGCTGCGAAGTATTCTATAAGATCGAAATCTCATCGGACAGAAGAAAATAAGACAACAAATATTGTATGGTCTCGTGTACAGCTCAATAACGATATTGTAGAAGTTGGTATTGGTGCATTGGGAACATGACAATGAAGTCCTGATTGCAGTTATGCGGAGTGTATTGCCCGTGTTACATCACCGTTCATAAATAGACTCTCCTGGAGACGTAGTACTTGCGTACAGTGCGTGCAAGGAGGCGTAACACTCCACACTCTTCTGACCAATGCCAATAAACAAGAGGGAAAAGGACGAAGCAGTGTTACAGTTAAGCAGGAACTCTATTTATATGCAAATATAGCTTCGGAGTCGACACCTGTTTGCGTATTCTCGTCGCTCGCCGTGCTTTGTGGCAACACTGTCTCCGCAGTATCCTTTAGTTAGATTATGAAATGCAAAAAGCTAGTATGTACAAACTAGAATTTATTTTCACGAGCCTATGGTTCTTAAGCGTTTGCACGAGGAATCTAAAATGAGGTCATAGTCCTACAGATCAAATTCACTTTATTATGAATACTTCTGTCGGCTACTATGCCGCTTTGAATAATTTAACATTCCCAATTTTTTGCAGACAGACATAAAACTATGAACTGCGTAATCGTACGTATGGGTCCGTTGAACCTTTCAGAATAAGTTCTAGGAATGATGCATTGAAAATTAGTACATATTCAGCAACTAATAAGCTCGGGCATGTTCGTATTAAATTCAATGTTTGCAAACGCATCGTTATCTATTTCCCCTGCGGTTTCGTGCAGTCACGTCTCTCCATTATCATATTTCGCCCTCCCACGCCGCACCCTGGAGTTGGAGAAGACTGCGGTCCGGTGGACGTACTGGTTCATTTATCATACTTGGTCCTGGCCTGAGTGCGTTCCTGTGTACGCCTGCCCGCGCAGAAACGTTGTTTATTTTGTTTACATGAGTTTTGCTAGTACGTCTGTGCTTATGAAGTGCCTTCTGAAATCAATAGCATTAGCATTTACTTGCTTAAATTCATGTATGGATTCTCGTAGGTCTTTGTTGTAGATTGTTTTGTAAAGTCAGTAGTCTCGCACGTCGAGATATAATGTACGAGTATATGCTAGTAATTTTACTTCAATGGTCTCGCATTGAATTTGAGTTTTTTTTCCGTTAGAGGTATTTACTATCCGGCTTGTGTCTCGTATCAGAACAATTTTTAGATTCGCGCGTACAATCGGATTGCCTATTGGTATGCAGATGAGGCGGCATCAGACGTTGTACCGCTATCTATCTACGTCGCAGTAAGCGTGTGAAACATTTGTTTATGTCCACTTTACGGTTATTGTCAAAACATGCAAAGATTATCGTTTCGTTTGAAATAGATGTTTTAACTGTTTTATTTTTGGACAGATGTGAACATGATCGGTCTCTATTAGGTCTGTATTCTTCACAGCAGTCGTTGTGAAAGAAGCCAGTTGTATTGGTATGCAGAAGCGATACAGCGCTATCCGTCGCTTATCGTGTGAACAATCATATCGCGCGGGAGCGACGCCCGCGCCGTCCTTCGTCGCCCTTTCGGATGCTAGCGCACTGCCACTACACGCGGTGATGCGTCGAACGCCGAACTCTAATAACTATACTCGTAACACGACACGATACATCGCCATTCAATTTTTATTACAAAATGATTGAACATAAATGATCTCGTTACGATTACTCCAGTAAAACACGCTCTTGTTAATAAATGTATCGCCAACTGAATTTATGTAACGAATTAGTAGTTATATTTTTATTCAGTAACATTATTGTTGAGTGCTGAAAACGTTTCTATGCTGAAAGTCACTTGAGTCACATTCGCATGGGTTTGCTTTTCAGTTTTGCATAACACAATATCTGCAAAGTCAATAATCTCTTGACTTTCGTCGAACTTTGCGTTGTGTGTCGGGATCGTGACGGCGATGACCGCCGGCTTATGACTTATGATGACGCATAATTACTTTTTAGTGCGGCAATTATTCGCGAACAACGCGCTGAGCACGCCTCTCGACTCAAATAAATTTTTGTATCTTTAATATGTGCAAATGTGAATTTGATTGAATACACATCAGACTGCGGAGTTTATTTATCATTTTTCTTAACTGAAGAAGTAGTAGACATTTTAAGCAGTGTAATACAATTAGTCTTAATAGGAGTTGATTCAAATTTCCTCTCCACGCCTTGCCAGTCTGCATCTCTGTAACGCAATAACTGTTTTCCTAAAAAACGAACCCAATATCCTTGGGGACTGGGTCCGCGGGAATCCGATGAGACTTTTAATCAAGGCACTCCAAGTCAGCCTTAATAGGTGCAGATTAAATATCCTCGTTTCTGGCAGACGGTTGCTTTTAATACTCTACTACAGTCGCCGCGTACTTTTTAGCTCATTCATTTGTTGCTTGTCGTGTACTTTTTCATTCATTATTATCTAGTTCTTTGTATCTTGAAAGTACTATTTTTTGTTCTTGTTTACTAGAGAGCTGTGTATTTTTAAATTCACTTGCATGTTTGTTTTAAGAAATTTTTGAATCAGTGCTTCCATTGTGGAGCTAACAATTTCGATGCAAGGAAGTTCTGTAATTTCATATTAACTTTTTTTTCTTTGATTTTCTGGTGGTTGGCCAGGTTCATTGGTTTGTTAGGTATTATTACCAAGAAACTGCTCGTAACGAAATAACACAGGCTGCACTTTGATGTCAGCTGAGCCGCAGTCAGCGACCGGAGGGTGGAAAATCACCCGCGGCGATGCTGCGCAGGGCTGACAGTTGCCAAGGATACGGGCTTTTAATGACATTTTGATTTTGTAGGGTCATTGTATCGAGATTGTTTTGTTGATGACTTTTAATTTGCTGAGTGAAGTAAGTTTTGCAATTGATGTAAAAAATTAAGTTCCTAAGAGAGACTCCTTCGAGAACAATGCGTTTTACTTTATCACTAAGAACGCTATAAAATATTTACAACACAAAAAGTAATCAATAAAAACAAAAAATGATTCCGAAAAGCTCGTTTGATAACCCTATCGACCCCTATCTAAGAATTTCATATTCAGCTACTTCGGAGAAAACGGCGCAGCGTACGCCGCGACTGACGGCGTCCAAATTAGAGCTACACTCGCTGACCTAAAACTTCAACGACAGCTGAAAACAGCTTTACAGGTGAAATAACAGTGATTTTAAAGTCGAGTTTCGTTTAATTTTTCTCTCACCAAGCAACCCTACAAAGGAGCTGAGAATTTAAAAGTCAGCAAGGGAGCGTCGCGACGGAAGGCGGCACAAACTTGGAGCGCGACGCCTCTGACCTATAAACCGCGTCGATGCTATTGCTCGGATAGTGCGAGTAAGAGGATTTGATCCGAGTCCCGATTCCAGTCACGAAAAGTACGGGATTAGATGTGACAAACCGTGGGGTTTACGGGTTTGTTACGGGACAAAATTAGTCGAGTATAAATTTAAATAAAGGGGAATTAGAAAGAAAGAAAGAAAGAAACATTTATTGCCATGGACATCACAAAAGAGGTAAAATGAAAAAAAAAGCAAATAAGACAGAGGTGACATAAAACATACAATGAATGAGCAAGTAAACTAAGCAGTGCCACCCTGTCGCACAGCGATGCCCATCGCAATGGGACCCCACTCAGCATATGCCGTGGATTACATAAATGCAGGATTTTTGCTGATAAACTAGACAAGTTATTTGTTGCAGTTTAATTTATTATTTCTTTATCAGATGATAAATTAATAAGCTCTACCTATATTTTCTACTTACTATTAGACTACAAACAATCCCGGGTTTAATTCAATACGATTCCCGAGATTAGGAAACAAAAGGGGCGGGATCTTTCCTAAGTGCGAGTTATAAGAACCTTCGCTCTGTCGGTCGATCGGTACAAACCATGGCATTGGTTGTGGCATGGCATGGCATTTACCTTGCGACTTTTCAAGTGAGGTCAGACTAGTCGATAACAAAATAAGAAAACAATGACAGTTTTTTTGAGTGACTTCACTGGAGGAAAGTAAAAAAAAAAAATCACATAGAATAAATTATGCTAACTACACTAAACCAACAATATTATTGAATAGAGCGTCTGACATCTCGATCGTATCTTCGAGTCCAACAAGTCGTATATTTGGCACAAATATTTTGTTAGGCACTCCACCCATACAATATTTATGGGCGCGAACCCTCCTACGATTAGAATGCCGTTTCTTTACAATATTGAGAACGTTACTGGCTGTATCTTACTTCCATATGGATCTTTGCATATTTAACGGGGGATTGCATCAGTCAGACAGAATTTGTAAACATCCTTTGAAAAATACAGGGTGCTAGGGATGGGTGTTCGATTTTAGCTTAAGAACGCGAGGAAAGATTTCAGAAAAAAATCGAATAAGAAAAAAAATTACCAAAATGATTCGATGAAACGCTTTTTCACGTTAATTGATGCTCAACATGAATTTTATAAATAGGTAATTTTGTATTTTAATTCACAATTATCTTTTGGATAAATACTTATGATACTTATAATTGTAATCAGATTGGATTTACAAGATCTAAGATCGATGAAAATATCTCATAATCTCAACCCATAAAATCGATTACACCATTCGACGAGATCACCATCCTTACAGGGTATTTTATATCCCCAGGCTTCTAAAGCTTTAAGGCTGCGAGCCAGTTTCTCCTACTCACGCCGGATTAATTATGTCATCAACAACTCTCTCGAGAAACTGGAAAATTAATATAAAGACTAATCTTGCTGCATCAATCCTCTAATGCATTCGCAAAGGAAACCACCACTTTATTAATTTGCAGCTGCAATTTCTGCTTAATTGCGAACGTTAAGAATGTTTCGTTTGACCTTTTCTTACAATTTTAAAACCTGTTTTGTATTTATCTTTGTAATCTTTCTATCCCTTGCTTATTTATTTTTTGCAAACCTAAAAAGATATCTGTATTTTATTGGCAATTAAACAATTTTATTAGCAACATAGCAATTAGCGAGTTATTAATTTAAAACAGGATCAAAGTAATATTTCAAGTCACATGCAGTGAAATATTTTTTCAATTAAGTATTTAAGTAATAAGTAATTCATTTAATTAACGCATCGTCAACTCTTACATTAGTCTCAATTACAGTCTCAAATAAAGCTAAAAAGAGGACGCAAAGACTTGTTGGTATAATAAATAGATAGCTAGTTAAAAAATATTTAATTGTTATTTTCACGCTGTTGAAATAACTTTGAACTTCGAGTAGGTACAAGAAAACTTATGGACGTGAATGAAGAACCAAACCTTTTATATTTAAAATAGATATATGAAATATCGCACGTCACTAAAGCTAGAACTTTCTGCGAAACATACCAAACGCTACTAAGAGCTAAGCGAAGATTATTTCTTATACGCAAGTAAAAAGTCACCTACGAAATTCTAATGCAGACCTCGAGTTCGTTATTAAAAAGCCCCAAACAAACGCAAAGTGGCAGCGGATCCGGCAAATTGCCGTCTAAAAGGCCGCCAGCAGGAAGGCGACGCGACGACATTGCGGCGGCGACAATTTTCCAATCAATCGGCCACTGGACCGAGTGTTAACTATGTCTAACGTCACTCTACTATGTACAGACTGGAATGCATGTGAACGTCAGTGAGTTACTTTGCAAAGGAGAGCGTTAAGATAAATCGTTGTAGTGTGAGCTGCAATATGAATTCGCTATAATAATATCTTACTTAATCATACTGGAATGCTGACTGACAATAGTGTAAAATGGTAGTACAAAAGTATGGAAATCAGTTTTCAGAGTAAACAGGCCAGCAGTTGATGTTTAAATAGTGTAAGTTGTATATTTTGGAAAAGGCCCTATGCTTTTCCAGACTCGTAAGCTTGTTAAACAACCATTAAACTTACACGTGTAACGGTTAGACCATCCAATTATTAATTGATTTGGTCCTGCGAGCCGGATACGCTCCCCGTACAAACTAAATTAAGTGAGAGGGGCTACAGTGTTTGATGTCGCATCGGATAGTGAAAGAAAATGAATTCAATAAATTTAAAAGTAATCTCAAACGCCCAGTCACTAATGAATACTTTAAATACAGTAAATTGCGAAAAAATTGCTAAATGATCCTTCGTGCCGGATGCGATTAACACGACACTTTTTATGACATTTCAAAGGAAGACTTCGATATAGCGATAAAGTCGAAAAACTGTTAACAAATTGCATACAAAATTCAAGTTATAATCAAATTGGGTGTAGTGACCGGACGTCCACACCCCTTGCTAGCACGTATACATGTTTGCGAACAAAATATACGAAGTGAATTCTCTTTAGATGGCGTTTAAATGAAAAACTTTAATATTTATGGCACATTATGCAAATTAAGTACGTGTCAGGTGCCTTTAACAAACAAAGAGTGTTTGCATCTTGACATATTATTTTACATTCGTAGTATTTATGACGCCCTTAATTACAAAAAAGGTAACAGGTTCAGACACCTTTGTAATTACGCTGCATCGTAATTAACTTGTTGTATTGACTTATCTATAGCCTCAAATTAATAACGTGTCAAAAGCAACATAAGCAAAGTGATCGGCTAAGATTTATTGTTTGGCAATGGCATAGAAAAAACAACATGTTGTGGGCAAAACTTGATGACTTAATGAATGGTATACTCATTTACTGTGCAGTAAATAATTCCTTTTCGTGTGAACTTAATCAAATTATTAAGCGCATTTATATCAATTAAGCACTAATTAGAGTAGAACAGTACTCCACAAGTTTCAGTTAGAACTGGATACTTAATTGAGTTAATGGATATTGTAAGAGTTAAAACTTTTATGAGAAATTTTTCTTTAATACTTTGTTTCAGAGAAAGTTAGTTGTGAACAGGAATTAGCAGGTGCGAACAATAATGTAACAATCAACAAGAATGATCTAAGAAAATAGTTTTATTTATTGAGCATCGACTGAAGAAAATAAGTATTAAAGAGAGCTAACTTGTTGACAACATTAAGACTGCAATATTTTAAAGATACCGAACTGTACTGTAAATGAACACGCACACAATAAAAATCTTTTAATTGCCTAAAAGCAACAATGACAAACGACGATCGCAAGCCCAGAACATGCGGTTAAACTTTCATTAGCAATAATTGGGAGTTATGTATGTGCTCACACGCTTCGTCTTCTTTTTACGATTACGTATCTTTTTGTTTCTCTCATGAGATATTTGCTAATTTATTATTGCTTTTCTTAATTTGCAGGTTTACTAACTACGAGTATAGCATGCACTCAGTCAGATTCTACTGCACTGCACAGCTCGACAAGCGTGATACATAGTTGCAATGCAAAAATGTCTATCAAAATTTTTGACTTCTCTATTGATTGATGCATATCAAAGCGTAAAAAAAGCACATAATAAATTCCTCGAAACAAACCGCAAAGATAAAAACCCGAGAACTATTATTAAGAGCATGCAATTTTCATGATACCATTGTATAACATCTTCCACAGAATCTTTAACGGTAGTAGCGTCGAATACTTTTCAACAACTCCCTACTACATACAGCGAACACAGCGGAGATTCCAGTAAAGCTGTGGGTTTGCCCTACACATACAAGCAAAGCACAGTGACGGTCGATATACTATTACGAACGTTACTTTGAAGCATTTTTTATTATTCTCCCTCCTTTTTCGAAGTAATTTGACTATTTAATACTAGCGTGTAAAATAGTACATAATTGAAAATCAATAAATTCAACTAATAAACATTTTAGCAAAAGTTCGTAGCAGCTGTACGACTACAAGGTGTTAATAGTAGCTTTATTAACGGCTATAGTAAACCAGCGGTTGCAATAGAGGAATAGAGCGTGCTCTACGTATATTTTCTAGTAGCTATAGTTGTAGAGAGGCACCGCGCCGCGCGGGAAGTGTTCTCTTGTGCCCTATTTCTAAGTACAGTCGCATACAAATTAAGTGCTCGGTGAAGATGTCGAGTCAGGGAAACTTAGCTCTTACCGAGGTGCAAAGCAGGTGTTTATTTTTTAAGATTCTATGAGGATAGCCAGTAAAAGATCCAAAAGTTTTCTAGGATTCATTTGGAAACAGGCACTGAAAATGCGACTGTCAGGTGTCTTCAGAGATTAACGTACCGCCATTCAAAGTTGTCATAAATAATCCAACTATTATTTTAACGGGATTATAATAAAAAACCATTCTTGGAAGCTTAACTTCGTGAATTTTAAAGTACTCTACGAGCGCATTAAAACTAATCTTAATAGGGATCGTATCGTATATCTTTTCCAGGGAAAAGTTATTACCGTCTCAAAACACCCAAGTGCTGCTAATGCAGCGTTATGAAAACATTGAGAATAAATCGGCTTAGGACAAGATGAAGCAATAAACGTGTTTTTATTCGCTCTCGGTCTTTTTGCGTGCTCGATGACTGAATTATTTCGACTTAAACTTTGTGCTGGCGATGTAATGCATAAACATTTGCGTACTGCCCTCCCGTCGAGATGCGCATAAAGATATTTATTCGCGTTTTATTGTTGAATCAATTACGTATTTATGTCGGTACAGCCTTTTAACTGTACCATTAATTATGATAAACTAGAAAACCCTATATGGTTACTTCGCACGTCATTATGCGAGTAAAATAACACCCTGTTCCTTTTGAATATTGTGAAGTCATGTATGTAAAAGCTTTTTAAATGAGAAGGAAGATACGTTTTGAAGCGAATCCTTTTGCGAGATATTCTTATAAATATTTAAAGTGTGTAAACGTGGGGCCGAGTAACTCGATTCCGCTGGTTTCAGGTTGCCTATTGACATATCCATTAAGTATTATTACGCTAGTATAGGGTAACTAGCTCGCGACCAAGGCTATACTTTAAAGCAGATACGAATTATAAATAAGTGTTTGAAGCTGAAAATAGTTAAAGGGTTTAAAAATAAATGTGTTAGTTAAACATTGGGTGAGTTTGTAGAAAAAATATTTATGATAAGGTAGGAAGAAAGAAATACCCACAAAGACGTTTCTCAGAATAGTAAAGATAACTTATAACAAAAGACCACATTTCAAGGGTAAAAATATGAAAGTGTTGGTATAAGGTACATTGTTATTTAATTTTAGTTTTCGGCATGTTTATTGGTAGAGATTGTAACTATATTTTAAAATATTTTTTAGAAACAATGTTTTCGGATTTGTTTGTAAAAAATACTTAAACATTTTGCATCAGACTGTACATTTATACCCGCAGATAATTCTACAATAAACTAAATGGCAAGAAGTCTTTATGGCACTGAAATTGGACTCTACAAGTCAGAATTGAACTACTTAATATATTCTGTAAACATTATCAATAATTCTACTATAATCGGATTCTTCAAGTTGGTTGTCTTGAACTACTTTACATATTCTGTGAACATTATCAATATTGGTATCATACTTATTGGTGATTAACCTTTACGCAGGGTGTCAGCTGTCAACAAACTGTAAACAGCTAATTTAAAATGTATTATTCACAAGCCGATATCCGCTTCCGTTGCAATTTGAATTATGCGATGGCAAAGCTTATATTATACATCACACATATGCGATGTACCCACATTGTAATTATTGATGCATACCTTAAGTTAATCCAAGAGTATCAATACAGTGCATATTAATATTATAAATAAGTTGCTTTGTCCGTGCTGTCTATTACATTTTTGCGGCATGTTGATAAACTTTTGTAAAGAAATATTATGGGATTCAGGGAATATAATTTAAGGAATTGAGAGTGCAGGATCATAGTAATTTTTCCCATTTTCGATAGTATGTAAACTAATTTTCATACTTCCCTGACCTCCTGACCATTTATGTAGAGCGTTCAATAAAACATGACATTAACAAATTGATAATTCTATGTTAATTTCATGTAAAAAGTCGCCCGCTATCATTATCGCCTTAAATAGGTCACGCGGGAGCTAATTGGGCACACATATTAATAGATCGTAGCGTCGCCTGTGTCCTTTATATTTAATTTTAACCTTATTTGTACAGATGTTTGTTAATTTTGCACAAAGAGCACAATATTGGAAGAGTTATTTACTTATTTAGTGAGTTGTATTTTTTCTTCTAATGGCACACCCTGTATAAGGAAGCAAGTTATAATTTCAACACGAACTTAACGAGACTTGAAAGGTCCCTTTCAGATTTACATTTTTATTCGCATTCCGTATTTGAGACACGGCCCCAAAGCTGGAAATTCGGGAAGATCTCCTTCTCCATCGAACTAGGAACTTTAATTTGTTCTATCTCTTTGCTTAATGCAATATGGACTTTATCACGCCGCGATACGGATCGCCTTCCGATTGCATTTTGAACTCTACTACTTGGAAGATAGGAGTTGTCAGTTTTGCGTGTAGAGCGCCGTGATTGTCACCTCATATCGGGTTGTATTTAGGACCTTACGGTGATAGTAATAGAGGTTGGTAGAGTGTTGCAGGACTGGTGGTTGTAATTCGAACCGGGGGGATCGGGTTCGAGGAAGCGGGATGTTTCCCACGGGGCTCGCGCATGCGCCCCGCACAGCCGACTGGACATGGTCATACCTGTGGACAATAAATGTATGTTTAATTGACAATATTGATGAGCAAATCAAATGGAAACAGGATTCAATAAAGGGATCAAGTAGGGTCCTATGAATAGATCAGGGTTTGCATTTAAACCACCAGCTACTTGTGTTGTAGGATGTTTGGAACGTGTTTTGAGTAATTGTTCTCTTGTAATAGCAAAACTTAACTGAACTTTTAGAAAGTTTTTGGTTGTAGAGCCGAAAAACAGCCTCAAGCATATCTTACCATCACTATCTAAAATAAAATTTTCACAAGCAATAATAAACTCTACATTTTATGGCACATAAAAACAGCAAGTTTTTGTTACTTTATGGGTGGGTCCTTCTTTCCCTCTACAAAAAATATCTGTAGTGGTATAACAGTGAATATTGATCTGTCAATACTTAGAGTGGTGTATTTTAAGCTCTCCGCATTCCTATTTCGTATCCTTTACAAATCCTTTCTTATTCGTAAATTATTTAAAGAGTTTACAAATGTGATGTACGGAGTAATTAATTTAACATTCGGTGGCAAGTCGTGTCAATAATTTAGAAGGCATCCAATTTGCTGTGCAAGTTTTTCTATAACTTTTTTGTGAATATCTTTAGTCAATGGACTTGTACAGACACATAAAAAGCGCAACTATCGACCGTCTTCTCGTCTTTTTATCGTGAAACCACGTGACCAAGAATGCGAGGCGTAAGGCGAAGTACACACGAGTAATATCAGCGTGACACATCTGACGTCACCTTTTGTTGTCCGGCGCATGTGCTGTAACTCACATTACACGTGTTACATAAACAATCCATTATCTACGATGTTATCAATGATACCGATCTCGTGTGCACCGTCTGCAGGGAGTAGGTAGGTATACCTGATGGGGAAGGGTTCTGATGAGATTGTGTTTATGACATAGTATATTATGATTGGGGCAAGCAAGTCTACCCACGCACTTTGCCCGGATGTATCATAGAATCATAGTCACGGAATCAGAAATATAATCGATTGTAGAAACCATGTCAAATCAGTCGTCTCTATATTTTTAAGTTTTTTAAGGTTTTAATAAAGACAAAGCAGGTTGTGTAATAAAAGTAAAGTAAAATAAAATTGTTATATTTTACCTTCGCTTTACAGCTTACGTTATCTTTTAACGCCACATGAAATTGCAAATGCGGTGTAGCATGAAATTATTAAGATTAATGTTCAATGTATCAATAATTTTATACAAATAATATCTTAATGTATTTCCCATATTTTACATTTTCCTGTATGATTAAAATTTAATGAAGGACCAAATATCAAATATCCAATAAGTACGCCAGACGGTTTAACACTAGGAGGAAGTTCCAAAAATATGACGTGTGAGGATTTCGTTTTTTATTCAATCAAATAATTTTTATTTTTGACGTTGGATTTGTTGAGCCGTGAATACATCGTGCACGTCTTGATAAAGTGCACATATGAAAGTAGGTGAATAAAAAATAAATCTCAAATATTTTTTTACCTTTTTTTGTCGATAAAAATAGGTCTAGATTCACCTATTTTCATATGTGCACTTTAACAAGACTCACACTGTATATTTCAAGTGGTGCTAAATATATATAAAAGTAGAGGCTTCATTACATTTTATAATACACCGGCACCGACCTTCTTTCCGAGTCTCATTACTTATTTTAGGATTAAATCAAAAAAACTAATGAAAAAGAATAATAGGGGACAAATTGTACTCGTCTCTCAGTAATTACTTTTATATCAAAGTCGATAAGATTCCCAAAGTTCGCGGTCCATTAACAGGATTGACGGCAAAGCGCCCAACGAATTGAAAGATACATCTATTACAAAGAGGGTGAGAAAAAGGGCACGTACGTTGTTCTCAAGCAACCTCCAATCATTTTGAACCTTTTCCGTATGAAAATAGAGTTCAAGTGACTTGAAAAACGCTGTTCGAAGAGAAGAGGTTCTCCTATGGAGGTTGGATCCTACATATTATAATTTAACACGTTCTTAGGCGGCTTTATCAGTCTTTTCCAGCTTACGTTTTGTATATTATTATTCTTAGGTCTGATATTTAAGCAATGTCAGACGCCTATGGTAATTTTTAGTGCCTGACAACTACCATGGTAGAAAATTATGAGCTATTTTTCGTAAAATTTTAACTTTAAGACGTGAAAATCGATGGGAAAACTTAACAATGTTTTGTATGCAAATTATGTTAACCAAAGTCTTGAAAGTGTCATCGACCTGAATCGCTTCCTACTCTACATATCTCTCTTCGTTCGGGCGCAAATAAATAAGAGCGAATGTGGACCAATGCTGATGTATTGATGCGTTTTGAAT
This sequence comes from Ostrinia nubilalis, assembly GCF_963855985.1. Lineage (NCBI taxonomy): Eukaryota > Metazoa > Arthropoda > Insecta > Lepidoptera > Crambidae > Ostrinia > Ostrinia nubilalis. The sequence continues at coordinate 14,915,087 of NC_087094.1, forward strand.
ACGGTCCAATTACAATAAAAATAACTTGTTGTATTGTGGTGACTTCATTGGAATTTATTTAATCTTGCAAGGTGTGTCTAAAAGTAATTAAAAACTATCCATTTTACCACATTGCTAACATTTTTCCCATAATTAAAACCTAACCTTTGTGTACCGAAGTGTCAGTTTTCCAACCATCTCCCAATTTCCACGAAGCGGGCGCAGTAATCGCATCAGATTCGTTATTGTTGCGCATTCCGCGGACTCACTGAAAGCGCCATTGTGCCTCAGTTCCCCAACATCGCGGCGTGTTTGAAAATATTGGAGAGCAATTGAGTAATTAAAAGGAGTCAAAACATTTCCCTATTATTAGTTTGGGTTCGGCTAGAAAATAAACATTAAGGTCGGGGCGCGTACACTTTTATTGTCAAAGCAAGCTGAAAATGACGTTACATGATGGGAATAAGGTAGAATGTTCAAAGTGGTGGTGGTACAGCGTTGCCGCTCCGTCCGGCATCGCAGGCGCACAATGGCCCAGCTGTTTGTTTGTACCTGGCGTGTTTGCCGAGACTATTTGCCCGAGCCTCCCCCGACTTCTTCTCAGTTGATAAAAGAGAGTAATCGATCCGCGTGAAATTGATCCTTGCGATCCAGTAGAGGGCGCCTTGAGCACGCACCGTGTGTGCGCGTGTGTCGTTGCAGTCGCACTCATACTCAACCCTCCACATGCCACATCGCGAGGGGATACTTAATCCCCTGTCTATTTCAAATACGTTTTACCTCATTCATTTCGCGTCCGACAAAAAACTGTTATTAGATTTACTATTCTCCCCGCTGGATCGATAAACGGACTGTTGTGATTTGACGGATCGTTTCAAGCGGGGGAAGTGTTAAAAGAAGCAACGAGTTTATAAGGGACGATCGGTCACTTTATTTCCAGTTTATGATAATTAATCATAAGTTAATTAAATACAAAAATGTTTGTCAATGTCATACTCATGTAGCACGTATTTTATAAATGAATTAAGGTTTATTTATTACAACCTTGCCTCATCTCAATAAATGCCAGCTTTTCTAGCCGTATGCATTGCGATAATAAATTAAGATAATGTGCGGCGAACAAGCTTCATTTGCTGAGCTGGAGTTGAGCGTTCAAAATATTGAATACAGCCGATGCTACCGCGAGCCGCGGAAAGGTTAACCCGTCCCGGGCTTGATAAATGAAAATAGTCTGCGAGGGGGCCGGTCTCCCGCGGAGGCACACATGGCCTTATCGACTCGCGAGTAAGTGGCGGGCATTAGCGGGACGGATTAAACTACGCTAGCATTTGTTTTATTGCCAAGTGCCAAATGCATACAGCTGCGCGTGGTTTTGACAAGACTACTATAAAGCGACGCTCTGTCAACTTAGCTCTATCTTATGCTAACTTGAGTAGTGTGTGGCGACAGCCTCTATGATCTATAATAATGTATGTCTCTAACAGCATGTCTATGAGCAAAAGTTCATTATTGTGTAAGAAGATGATGGCATTCAAATCGCGTAGGTGGCATAACGTTAGTAAGTATCTGATTAGTCAACCAATTAAAATTCACTTGTTCCCACTTTCATTTTACAGCTGCTACAGTCAATGCCATTTTTAATATTTTGATAGCATGTGGCATCTTATAACTCATTAACTTAATTTATTTCTCAAGGCCTTTCTTTTGAATCGCAATGGGTTTACTGACTGCTCACAAAAATTTTCTTCAGTCTTTCTTAAACCTGCGATCGTAAACAGCCGATGCTGTTCCTGAATGACAACTCATCGAATATAGATTCGTCGCTCGTCGCTTATGCCAAAGGCTGCAGTCTTCTTCCAGTCGTCCTGGCGATAATGCCGCGCACGTACCACGCGTTTGACCGGTGGCTGCCGCAGCGCTTTCGGACTATGTGTACAGCATGTAACTGTTCAGTATTATGACTAACATATTCTCGGAATATCCTTTATCGTGCAAGGAAAAAACAGGCACGTAAACCCGCTACAAAAGGACATATCCACACTTAGTGCTAATGTTCAATATACGTTGACATGACGTGTCAGAGTGTCATCCATAGGAGGTCACGCCATTATCATAAAAAACATAGTGCTGTTGATTAGGACTCTACATATAACGTCATCATCATCATTTAGTCATTTATTTTCCAAAGCCTTCGATTTACCAGGAGCAAATGAAGGTATATTGATTCCACTATTGCCTGCCGTGGCAACCTATAATTGAGGCAGCAGCTTTGACATGAATTCGACGAGAATGCGTAATTCTTCGCAACGAATTTTAACTCTACAGGCAGAATCGCTCGTCGCTCGTGCCTCACGCCGAAAGTCCTCCGCCGACGTCTCGTCCTCGCAACGACACCGACACGCACGCGCCACGCGTGTGACCGGCGACTGCCGAAATAATTGTCCATTACCATTACCGACTGTGGGGGACCATGTTTCAACTTTATAACATCTTTAGATACCATACAATGTTTACGATCCCATCAAAAATAAAATACACTCACTTCTCTCGCTATTTTGTCGTTTAGGTTCATTAATGCACTGTAATTTAAAAATCAACTTATAATAACCAATTTTGTAAAAGCTCATTATTTTACAACACTACAAGCAAATACCATTTTAACTAGATAAAGATAAATGTTTACATAAAACCAATTACCATCACAAATAGGCAGCGTAACTATTAATTTATAATCAATCATATAACGTTTGTTCACAGTCCGTGTCGACGTAAAAAATATTTATGAACTGTAATCAATATGTGCGTCCACTTATGAACGATACGCCTAGCTGGCGGGAAGTAATAGGACAAGGGAGGCTGGCTCGAGGGACTGCTGAACCCGTAAACCTAAAAATAAATGCGACGACACCCTACTATTGACAAAAATATCTTTGCCGACGCCATAGACAAAAGAGAAGCTTCACACCCCACTAAAGTTTAGGCATACGGTTCAATATCCGTTGCAACTTTTTTCCAAACATGAAAATTTTTACTTCACGCTAGGTATATTGCTATCCGAATAGGCGCATCTGTCAAAACAATATACGCCGGAAACAATAAACCTACGTGACTAAATTAAGTTTTTCCCATGATGCGTTAAATTTTATTGTGCTTTTACTACCCGGTGAATTAAGAAATCTGGAGGGCCGATGGATAGATCCAACATCGAATAAAACGCAACGACATCTTTTTAAGAAAAACGTAGCGCCACTGTCGTTCCACGTGGGCATCTTAATTAATATTTTGGTAGTTAAAGGGCGCCGATATTTAACGATGTTTTATTTCCACGACGTTAATTTTATTACGTTTGTTTTATTGCATTCATTACCATACATTAATGGATTGTAAGGAGCAAAATATTACGTTGAGTCCGCGTCACTGACATAATTCGCGCTAAGTTTCAGCATTTGTAGAGTTTCATGAATAACGGTTACGCAACGGTTACGGGCGATGTAGGGCAGAAATTGCCTAATGCCACGTCACTGAGTGTTAGAACGAGTTATAAAACTTGGCGAGAAGTGCCGTAAGGCTAAGTTTCCCGGCTCCCTCGTTGGGGGAAGTTTCGAAACGCTGTTGCCATGTTACGCGGATTAGGTAATAATTTATTTTTCTCTCAGTGCCGGCGGGAATCGTTTACGGGAGTTTGTGTCTTCTATTTCTGTCGGACAATTCATGTCGAATTTCGGCGGAGATTCAGAGTGGACGTCAATCAATGTCGATGCGGTCCCTGCTGCGAGAGGAACAACATAATCTGGAGGCGAGTTTAATGATGACACACGGCCAAATTGTTTGCAATGCGACAGCGGGTGAAGAAAACAACGAGTTTTTAAACGGCTGGAGCGGCATAAAGAGCGGCCACCGCGCGTTTGACATGAATACGCGAAGGGAAGCGAGTGATTCCGCGCGACTGAGTGACAGCTCGCAATCAGAGTTTAATCAAAGCAGCCGACGTACAGCGGAGCTGCGGACCCGCTGGCTAATTGAGCGGAACAGCCATGGGTGCTCGCGCTCGGTCAGTGCAACGAGAGAAAGCGATGTGACGTTTAGGGACAAAAAATTATCTAGAGATTAAGTACACGGCTAGCACTGATGCCGACAAGGATTAAAAGCCTTAACTCTAACTGAAATAAGATGGAATTTTATACACCAACAAATATCCATAGCCTGATGACGACAAATAATTGAGGCAAATTACAAATTCGTCATCCATCTCTAAAATTGTATCCGGATAATCGTGAGAGGTCACTGCTATCACGTTATTGGGTACAAATATCTGCAGGTATATCGCGTCGTCAGATTCTCCGAAAGTTGAAGCACCTGTCTGAGTGTCTAGTGACGTCATCGCCGCCACAAAAAGGCAATGCCCGCCCGATCCTCTGCCTTAGCCCCGTCACATAGAGGACGCGGGTAAAGGGTTCGCGACAGAAAGAGAGGCGAGATATTGTTACGTCGTCACGCGTCCGTGGAACGCGGGGAATGTAAAGTTTGGCCGCATCAAAGGGTTCAAAGTGCCTCCGAAATTAAAACGACAAACAGAGGTCCACTGCCCGTGTTTGTTGCCTATCGACCGGCGAGGGAATGCAGCCGACGCATTAACTAATGCCTTTGGTTTGTACGAGGTGTGATAGTGGTCAGCCGGATTAGTGTTAGGGATGCCATGCCGTACATAAATTACAATATATTTTATGGAAAGTTATTATTATATTTGATTAAGTATTGTTTATTAAAGCGTAAGTGATTGTACTACTGTGTCTACAAAGGTAACTGAACAAACATATTCGCAGACTGTTTTACTTTAATAAATATAGAGAACATCACCTACTACAATCTTTAACTACACCAATTTAGTTTTGACGAAACTTCTCCCATGAGGTCATGTCACAAGTGAGCACTTTCCCACGAATATTGATTAATATTTTAATAAAAGATGTTTCCGTGACGAGTAGCTGACAGCCGAATATAAGTGTAGGTAAATTAAAGTATACAAAAACGTAAATGGGACATGGACGTCACGTCAGAGTTCAGAACGTCTTGGCCGTGCCAGCTATGCGCGGAACGCACCGATGGATTGGAGATAAATTACCCTATACGCTCGATGTGCCGTGTCATCTACACTCGGAATGGTCTTCTGCTTTTAGATCAGGCGATGCACAGATTAAGCTGCATTTTCCGTCGCATAATAAGAAAAAAGAAAGATAATGGTTATTTTAATGAAATGTTATTTGCACACAATACTCGAACACGCACGAAAACTTCTACACGTGTTTCAAACAGATTTCAAACGTACAAAATTGTATTTAGTAGGTACAGCCAATTTTCAGTGACCTTGAAGACTATAGCGCATAACTCTTGAAATATAAATTAGTTGGGTAAACACATCTCTGCACATGTCGATTGACATAAATCCACAAGCTGCAGTAAGTGAAATCGCTGCGTCTTCTTCGTAAGGTTCAAGATTGCTTTTGCATTAAACTTCTCAATAGAATTACAAACGTTTTATTATAGGTGTTATTGAGCGCGTTAAAGTAAGACGATCTGTCCTTACTCCTCTAGCTAGAAAAACACAATTTTATGAATGAGGAAAGCCCAGAGATATTTACGATTCAGTTTATGTTTAAGAAGACCGTAGTCTTTAGTATTATCCAATAAATAAACAAACATTACACCTTTTGATCTAAGAAGGAGCTCATCAAAAAAACTGAAGATACTATCCTGTCCTTTAATTACAGGCTCTGAAGAGCTAAGAGAAAGTATCCAACAGAAATATTAATCAAATAACAAGTCAGAATAAATAATACATTTGGCAAGGGTTTCTCTCAAACAAAGAAGAGGATTAAAAAATCAACTCGGCAAAGGCCGTGGGCGGTCATTGTTAAATTATTCAAGCTATTTTTGTTCAAACTCGTTTTTAATGAGTCAAATTACAAATACCGCTAAGCGTCATTTTCGTCGGCTTTGAACGAAGGGGCAGATTGATCTGGCCAATTCTGCCATTTTTTTTCTTTTCCTTTTATTTACCTTGGCTAATCGCTAATTGGGCGTTTTCATCGATTATATACGGGTTGTTTTCCATTGCTTTTTATGTCCATCCAATTTGAAAAGAAATAAAGGATTAGTGGCGTTCATATACCCTTGAGTTCTTATAGAGATATTTAAGTGTCTTCAAGTAAGAGAAAATTGGCGTAAATTCTCCATTTGATGTTACTAAAGGGACTACCCTTCATGTAGGTAGAGCTCCTCCCAAAACTTTGACAACAAATATTTACCAGCAAGGCTTTTAAGCTACAAGACTGACTGTGTTCAGACGGAGTACCGAGAACTGTGCACTGAGCAGCACATGCGGCTTTCTCCGAAAACTCATTACCGCGCACGCGTCACGTACGGCCCATAACCGGTTTTATTAGGTTTCACTAACGCGCCCTAGGCCGGCGCCGCGCATCCGTGCTGCCCTTATAAGGGCCAGTGTTCACAAACTTTATTATTTTTAACACACTCACATTTTCATAATTAAGTTGGACCCGCACTCTTTTACGCCCTTTATTGTATTACATCCGGCACTTCTCAAATTAACGCTAAAAACAAACGCACAGATGACGACTCTACTAATGTTGTTCCAAGATATGTGACTGCCAAATAGGTTCAAGGTTTAGAAAGTTTCAAGAAACTCGAAATGCTGACCAAAATAACACCGAGTAAGCTATTTTATTATATTTGACAGTTATCCCCTAACTCTAGAATCTGATTCGAGTGAATTCGCGTTGGCAGAGGGGTCGTCGACAGCCTTATTACTTTGCAATAGAACTCAGGTTTGCGCATTGGTTTAGCATTACTTTTTCAAATCTTGTTAAAGAAATAGGAAGGAAGTGCAAATTCCATTACCTTAGCTGAATCGCTATTAATCCAATTGATGATTTGAATGCTCGTTGTCAATGATGATAGATAACGTCTATCATCCATCACGATATCCCGATTGTCGTGTGAACGCGCCTTAAGACAACGCCCACTTTGTTTCGGGTCAGATTTTCTCTAGTAGTACAAGCCGAGCGTAGCCGAATAAATGGAGCGATAATAAAAATGAACGGAGCATCTTTCAATTGGGCTCTGCTCCTCCACGCTCCTTTGAGCAATTTTTAACAATCCCGTAATTCATTCTTTCGCGGCTTCTACGGGCGCATTCGAGTTTTAGGTTTTGTTGTATTTGTCCTTTTGTGTTATAAAAGGTATAAGCTTTCTCTACATTATTTAAACTACACGCTAGATACATACATGATGTACCCATAGATTAGAGAATAAAAGCTCTCTCACTCTTATTTTAGCTCTCATCATCTTACCATCATCAGCCCCAAGCACCAAGTATTTTAAAAACCATGATGAGCAACATTTGCCTTTTTATTTCAATCAGTCTCAAGTTTGCGGATCCAACGCAAACCGGAGGGGAGTCATTCTACATTCTAATTAGTGGCACGTTACTTACCTTTCGTAATCAAACTAAGTCGCAAACAGGGGCTAGTGTCCTCTAGCGCAAATATTGGCTTATTGTGTCGAACGAACCCTAAGGGATCGGTTATCGCAGTTCGGAGTTCTGGGATAGGGATGTGGTCGGGATGTAAGAATCGAGAGGGCAAGGCAATCGAAGAGTAATGATGGCCTCTCGATCCCAAGAGTCGATAAGAACTCTCCAATGATAATAATAAATTGTGTTGAAAATTGCATTGAATCTCCAAAAACTGTAATACTGAAGAGAATAATTTTGGATATGAGGAGATTGATAGTATTTTTTAAATGTATGAGGTTAGCTCAAATGCTCTGATCGAAATGGTAAATTATGAATGATGTGACTTTAAAAACGTTTTGTTTGTTCCAAATTGAAGTACTCCAGTGCAACCTTCAGATAAAATTTAGTGAAATGTGTTCGGAAACGATGAATCAGGCGATATCGAAACGTTACACATCACTACTTTACGAACTTGTAAATTCCCCTTGATCGGAGGGTCCAAGGTGTCCTCTCGGATTTACTATTTAATTGCGACAAGACAACTTAAAGTTATGTGGGGAATCATAATCACAATGTATCGTTTCATGGCAGTTAACCAAATACAACATGCTTAATTAAATATTGAGGGAAGGGCAAGACGTTCTGCTCGAGTGTTAATTTGCAATAAGTAGTTTGTTTTCCGGCTAAATTGGTAAAATGTGACAGATTCGTTGTAAATATTTTAAATCTGATTTCAAGAGCTTAAATTACAGCAGAGGAGCAGGTACGAAGGAGTAGTAAAAACTATACCCTTGCTTGGTTTCTCTACAACAAAGTTTCGTATGGTATCATATTACATTCTACGATACAGACCCCTTTGGGGTCATACTTCAAGAATTCAGTACTCTACAATCTACAACAATAAAACAAGAGCTTCATTATACCTAAATGTGTAAATAACACAGTTCTTCAATTGGTACAATTCTTTAATATCTGGAATTCCCTCAAGAGAATTTAGCCATAAGGCAAATACACTTTTATCCACACATATTTTATTGAGATTTCCCATTGTGGAGGCTCGTTTGGCATGCGCATGCGGTAACTCGGCGGTTTATAAAATTTCCGTCCTTGAAAGAGTGATAAAGTATGAAGAAAAAATCACCCTCCTCCCAATTTGTCATAGACGGGGGACCCAGAAATAATAATAGTAGGTACATCCGTCATCTGTAGGTACAGTTAGTGCGTGTAATGCAGCAATCGTGTTATTTAAATTGAGTGTATTAATTAAAAGCATTATTTCTACAACACCGATAAGAAAAATAGGTAAGTTTGTATTTTGTCTGGTACCGATAAGGTGCATTGCTACTTGTTTGAAAATAATTTGATTAAAAATTGCCATTGTACCATTTTATTTCGATGTAGTAACAATGTTTGTCTGTATTTCTTCTTCTACTAGGTAAGATTTTTTTTTTTTATTTCTATTTTTTTCTAGAACTTATTTTTTGAGAACAACAAAATTATTCCCCTCCCCTCTACAGAGTAATGCCGCCAAAATCCCTCCATCAGTCCGAAGGATCGAAAGCAAGAGTACCAGGCTCTCATAGGCTCGGGCAGGCTGCGTTGGCAGACGGGGCGGGCGCGATCGATACCCCGCCGCATTGTTACCCCCCACCCCGCGCCCTGCACCCAAAATTCGCCCCATTTGATCCCAGGAGCGAATCAATCGCTTTTGTTGCAGTAACTTGATGCATCACGTACGCCCAAACAAGATTAACTGACTTGTTGATTAGGGTATAAGACTCAAAAACGCTTGCAGCGTTCTGGAGTTAATCTTGAGGACGCGACAGCTGTTCAAGTTTGAAAGAAATGTGTAAAACATGCATTGTTCTCGGAAAGTGTCTGCAACAAAAGAGATGGAGATAGGAAGTGCTATAATAACACGAGTCCACCTGATTATACGGTCAGTATTATTCTATTATTGTATCGAGATAATCCGCGCTGTAATGGACTTGGAGCTTATCCTAATTGTCTTCAGTTATCTGCACTTTTATACAAACGAATCATTAAAGTAAAAACCTCCTGTATTATGTTAGAATAATACGGGATAAGTATCCGTTTCGTTAAAAAATTTATCTGGTAACTTGCGTGGTAAATGGTAACATTGTAGAGTCAACACGAAAATGTTTTTCTGTTTGAATGCATAATTCTGTTGCAAACAGAAGAAACATAAAAAATCCCCCTCTCATCAATCAATGGTGATTCACATTAAGCCAGTAAATAATATGGTTAGCAATAAATAGAATAGTAAACAATTTTAACGATAAGTGTACATCAAACAATAAATACCTAAACGCATAAATTGCGGTCGTATTCTGTATGTTTATTGATTACAGTACGAGGCAATCAATTGTGGGGTAGATTGACAGATTGCAACGAAAACCCCACTTCACTAATAGGGCTTAATCAAGAAACCTTAGTTTAGAGGTGCCATAAATAACTCTCTGCTATAAACCTTTAAGGTAAAGCAGCGTCTACACTACGGCCCAATCAAATGCTATTAATATAATATCTTATTTAATAAAAAAGAGCCGTACAATTTGTGAACAAATAAAAATAAATATGAAAGTGGACAACAATCTTTAGATTAGAGACGGCTCACTTGAGTGTAACTCGCACTCCATTAATATTAACACTCGAGATAAGTGTAGAAACAAGACCTGGCTGGCATAGTTTATGTCCAATAAATTAAATGTAAAACCGAGTGGATTAGCATCGAGATAAACAACGTGTTAACAACTCGATTGAAAAGTAATATTGGAACGTATTGGAATGTATTAGTCGCTGTTCAGTGTTCACCGGCGGTGTATTAACGGGCTAATTACAATACACCCACTCATTTCCCAGCGAGGGAAGCGAGTAAACCTAAATGGCCGTGTAACGGACGGCTAGTAATAATCTATTAGGCCTTTGCCCTCTGGGTCGTAAATTATAGAATTTGCTCGAACGATGCTATTAGTTGAACAGAAGATGAAAAATTACTGAAAAATGAAATAGAGTTGCTCTCACGACACTTAAACATGGCTTATTCTATGCCCAGGAAATCCATCCATCTTAAATTACATGTTTAACTGAATAAAAGCGTTGCATAAAGGCAGGTCGATGTGCAATTAGTATTTTAGGGCTTGTTCGAGTTGTTATTTGCCATAAAACTGAAACGTGAACCAGTACAAGCAGCGCACACATTGAAACGGGCTGGAATTGAGATAGGGATATCAATAAGTTGGTCCATAAATAATCCCCACTCGCGAGTGGTCCAGATAACGCACAGTTTATTGGTCCACTCGGCGCGAGTCATCGGCTGTCTGCACCTAGCCTAATAGCCTTATGCCTTTAGACATTTAATTGACCCAATTAATTGGCGGAGGTGCGTAGTCAAATTCCATTTATAGAATGACAATGAATGATCGAAGGCTAAGTTTTAGCTCTAACGTTTAAATATCAAGATTTTACCTTTGACTAAGGAGAGTAGTGTCATTTTAGATTTTGATTTCTTTTTTGGGCCCTAGAAATTATGGTATTTTTTCTGTAAACCGCTATCTCCTTAGACTTGTATTTACTTACTGATAATGAGCGGAGGGATCGACCTCGGCTATCAGTTGTTATGTGATGTTACATAAAAATAATCATGTATAACAACTGCGACACTGTAAACTATTGTTCTGCGACTGAGTTTTATCATTATGTTGTTGTTTGAATCGGCCAATAACTCTAATGTAACAAGTAGAGTCGTTTGAAGGAACATTGAATTAATTAATTTACACATTTCGTTCCTTTTTTCGTCGTAGCATAATCGTAAGATTCCACTATTACTATGACTCAACACATCATTATTCATTTTTCGTAGCTGTTAATAAGCATTATTCTCGCATTAAATAAAGATTCACAGATCAATTACAATCTTAACGAAACAATACATAATTTTTTAAACTGCACGTCAATTAAAACTTCATCATACCCAATAGAAAATCAATTGTTTTGACTAAAGTTAACTGCAAACTATGACATCATGTTCAATAAAAATAGTCGCAAACTTTCATTTGCATTCAATAATGTATGCGATGAGTCTATTATAGAGCTTTGTAAATCAATTACCATGAATGGAAATTATATGGCTGACAACATTTCAATTAAACCTCCATTTTGCCAGTCGCACGAACGGCCCGGAGCGATATTTTCTACACCAACTTTTCCATGGCTCGGGCTGAATCGCTGATGAGTGAGAAACCTCGAGAGGCAAATGTTCAACTAGAGTTCAGTATGAGGCAAATTAATTTGAAAGCATGTCCAAGGGGCTTGCCAACTTCGGAACTATTTTAAAATATGAACTTCATGGTATTTCTGAGATATGCTTGCTCAATTCGTAACATCGATTTAAACTCTCTCGTTTGTTCAAAGTTTCAAAGAACCAACCTCTGGAAATTGCTGCTACTGCCAGGCTCTATGATGAAGAAACGTTCTACTGCATTTGAGCCAAATCTCACTGGGTTAATCCGTCAAGTGGAAAACAAGATCTTATAGATAGATGGTCTGGAATTCCGGATGGCTCTTCTACCTTCCTAGTTCCAGAAAAGAGATGGATTTTAGTATTGTTGAAGAACCGAGAAGACTGCCGTTTCTCATAGCTAAAAAGTGTGAGCAACGCTCATTTTTGATGCCGATGAACTTTTTCAAAGCATCGCACAATCAAACTATCCCTATCCCTAACAACCAACAGCAATAGCATACAAAAATAAAATCAGCCTAACGTACGCGAGGGAACGTCGTGCCGAGTACGCCTGTAATTTGCACGTCACCAGTCGCCACGCTCTGTGATTATCGCATGTCAACCGCTATGTGCCAAGTGCACCACACATATAAGATGTGGGTCTGTCTGGCGCACAATCGTTGCGCGAGCACTGACCTACCACAACGAACTAGCCGCGTCATCCGGCTAGAAGCGCCGTTTGAACGATTAAGAAAAAACCAAAGAAACTATTAATCTCGCGAACAGCTGTTCGGCGCCGGCAAAAAGTAAGCCCGCAAATCTTGCATCACCAAGGGAATTTAGCACTTACGACAGAGACTGTAGTGTCATATTGAAACACCAAGCGATATAACTCAAGCGTCACATTACCATAATCATGCCATGAATAACGTGTAGTATAGTTATCATCAATGAAACGTATTAAATGAAACAAACATTTTGCTTGTCTTGTTAAATGGCTCATCAGTGCTTGTTTTTACAGGGCTAGTTCATACATGTCATAGTTAAAGAGAAAAACGACAAGGCACAGTTTATCCGATTACTGTCAAGGACTAAGAACGTCGAGAAGCTTTAAATATTTTATTCCGTTGGACGTAGAATTACTGTTGAGTATTCTGTTTGAAAGTGGTAGAATAACTAAACAAAACGCGATCCACAATTACTGAACTTCTTATTTCCTTCACAGTTCCCATCCTACAAGATTGCTTTTAAAAGTTCTCGAACATTCGAATTGTTTATGATCCGTTTCAGATTTCGACTCAGCATAGGTATTAAAGAAACAATTCGCGAATTCAGACATCTCGTAAAGTTCACTGGGGCACGAGTCGTCTGCGACGATATATCACGCCGTCTGGTGGATATTTATTTATTAATAGCAGAGGTGGACGACACTTCTCTAGGACAACACCCAAGAGGTCTGCGACCGAATATTGTGTGAGGTTTTGAGGAATTATTGCAGATGCAGTGGGTAGAGTTAAGAAACCTTCAGCAGTGTACGTAATATAATCTTTTCGCATTTCGTCATGAACATTGATTTGGAAATAAATTGTTACCACTGCTTTTTTATATTTCTAGCACTAGCTAGCACAGTTAAGCCACAAGTTCCTAAAAAATGTCTTAAAAGTGTGCCTTTAGCTTATGAAAATGCGAAAATGGTTTCTTCTCTTGCTATATTTATAGCACAACACCAGTATCATTAGTGACACGAGAATTGATGACATCGCTATGCACGACAAATGGCCGAAAAGAAACAGACACTGTAACAAGATAGTGGAGAGGGGCTGAACGTGGTGTGAGTAATGTGTGACATCTTCCGATTTGACACATTATCCTTCGCCAAACAAAGGACACAAAAGACAACAATGTCATGAACTTTGAGCGATTGCCAAAAAAGGTTCAATAACATTACTGGATAAATGAGCCGGCAATATCGTTCCACTGAATTGTTAATCTTTATAAAAACAAGGTATCATTGTTTAACCCGCTCATTACGCCGCGGCCCGCCTTCCTCGAAGATCATCAATGCCCTCCACATGTATGGAACATGACACCAATTTCCTGCGCGCTGCAGGTCGATGTCGCGTAAGCGTCATTGTGTTGCCGATTTGCATAATTAAATAACATTATGCATTCATTCATTCGGGTCACCCCTGCGACGTGCTGTCAAAACAAAGCGCCAAGAAAAACACGGTCCGGCAAATAAAGGAACACGGTGAAAAAAAAATCGTGGCATAATCGCTTTGACAGTTCAATCTCGCCGTTTCCTTCAGCCTCAAAAAGGGAAAACTGTTCCGGACGCGAATTAATGTTCGCCTGAGAACTTCCAAATTAATCCCCTTGAGGTGGACGCCCACATCGAGAGTAAACAGTTATCGCGGAGACTCCGAGTTCGCGGAAAGATCGGGGTGTTTCGCGAAACCGACGCCAGACGAGCGGCGGCGGGGCGCGCCGAGGGCGGCCGAGGCGCGAGGAAAGCGAAACCTCCCTTAGTTTTCCCCCTCAGTGGGGGCTGGGGTCTTTGTCCCCGCGCGACCCAGTTAATGACCGCCCCGCAGACGCGGCGCATAGCCTCGTTCCGATATAAATACGCCTACTACACTTGACCTCCAAAGTTTTTATTGGAAAGCACGTGCCGGTATCGAGATCGTGTGTGTTGTTAAACAATATCGCTCTATGATGTAATTGATATAGCTATTTCAAATCTGATGTAGAGTCACGTTATCGTTACGTCACGACTTCACTGCGGAACAGATGTTGCGTGTATGGCCAGTTGAGATGAAACGGGATAAAAATTGCACTCTGTAAATGCTGGATAGGATACAAAAGTTTCCAAATGCGACTAATCAAGAGCCCACTTGGTTCGGCGAGGCGAACTTTGTTAGCCAATAAATCCTTTCCAAGTTGAATGGGAACTTAAAAGGGTCGGTCGGTCCGTCCGAGTGGCAGCTCGAGGGGGGCGGAGGGGAAGCAACAGGTCGCGAAACAACGTTTTAATTGTTGGCCGATAAGCATCGACGTCACCGGACCGCGACACCTACACGCTGCGGCGCAGTAAGGTACGATGACCGAGCCCTAAATGCATTCACTCCGCTCATTTACTGTGAAATTGTGCATGTGTTTATAAAATTTCAGTGATTTCTTACATTACGAAATACGAAGGGGAACGATAAGACGGCCACCTTGGAAGTTGAGGTAACATTGGTTATTCAATAAAGTTCGCCAGTAGATGGAAATAACGTTTCAATAGTTGTTTAAACACCTCGGGAATTTGCCCGAGGATGCCGAAGTTCTCCTTTACAGTTGACCAAGAGTAACCAGTCGGTAATGAACTTCCGCAGCCGAAGCCGTTCAAGTTAGTTGAAGGGGACTGGTGGCTCTTTGTGGCTGGTGCAGACGGGAAAACTTGCGCCTAGAGCGATAGTTGCATAAAGCGCCATTTCGCAAGCCACAAGGGTCTGAGGTAAACGTTTCAATATCCTTTGTTTCGAGTTGAGTTTGCTTACAAACTGATATTTAAGCGGAGCACTTTTGTTTATTGAACGATTAAAGTTATGATTTGTTAGTATTAGTATTGGTATTTTCAGACACGCCCTATCTTAAGTTGAGTTGAAATTTGAGCAACAAAGTTTTGGGTCCATATTTCAGAAAAGTTGAGTCGAGTGTACATAAATACTTATACGTCGTCCTCGCCCACATATTGAGCAGCTCTCGGTCCAAACGGCTCAGCCTCATTGTGTTGGAGGTGCTTTATGTCGGCTTATGTCTCTCAGCTCGAGCCTGTCGGTTTTACGACACGTTTCGAAATCATAATCAAAATCTACCAACCTCCAATAATGAAGTCCCGCTGTTAAGATCACAATGCTAGTTTACGAGTTTGGCAAAATGAATAACTTCCAAATTTTATATCTAAAACCGATCACAATACAAGAGTAGCGATAAATCTTGTAAATGGCTGGACTAAAGAAAAATTTACCATGAACATCGGCATTAGTCACAGGTGTTTAAGACTAGTGATTGATTGCGAAAACTAATTCGTTTTCCGTTCACAGACGTTGGACTTGGCACTTAAATAACTCTACAGTGTGGTACAAATCCGGAACATTGAAATGCCCAGTCGCTTTAAAGTTACATTTGTCAAGAGAACAGAGTGACTTTTGTGCAGTTACGAGTGATTTTCCAATTTTACGGCTCTACTTGTCAACGCGTGTAAACAAAAGCTGTGTGGAACGTTATTGGTGTATTGTAATATGAGAAAGGTTCGGGTCATTGGTTGATCGTAAATTTGAGGCCTTGGGGTCACGTATACTATGGTCTTGTCGAGTGATATTTATTAGATGGCTTTGTTCGAGATCGACGACTTCAAGTGTGGAAATAACATACTTCGTAGTTAATTTTAAAGCTTATCGTAAATTGTCGTCAACTAAATTCTTACGGTATTGGTCCATTGGGATTTTTAAGTTTTATCCACTTGGTCCACATACCTTAGTAAAAAGCCATTCAAGCTTTTAACTCGTTTCCTTCAATTTCTTGCTGAATTGCATAATTTATGTATTTTGGTAAACTCAGAAATGACTTTGTAAGTAGATTTTGAGAGTGCCAGCAGTATTGAAGTTTTTATACCTCATAAACCCTCCAAAACCCTTGAGAACTTGAGAAATGAAGAATATAATCATAACATCTCGTAGCACACAAGTGGAGCCCACGTCGAAGATATGGCAGTACAAATGGTTGCGTTAATCATTCGTTTTTTACGTCCCAAAAAGTAAAAGCTGTTTAGATTTGAAAGGCCCTTTTTGTGCTTCCCAAGCGTATGCAAATGAGGCTTGTACACGGTACAGGCACAGTGTAGGCTGAAGCAGTAGATTTTGCCACTGCATGCTGTATGGTTTGGGATGGGTTTGCAGATTATACGAAATCAGGGTTCCAGAGTATTACTCTTCTTAAATGCAAGACAAATGCAGGTTGAAATAAGACACTCAACTTATTTAAATGCTAAGTATACGGCGGACGTTTAATTAACTAGTTCGTACACAGTTTTATATTAATACGATCATCAAGAAATACACTGGTGAATTTATAAGCGACTTCTTCTAGCCAATCATGGTGATTGAGAAGGAGTTGTGTAGGATATGTCTTGAGGTTTGCTTAGAAAAGGCGTTGATCCTACTGCATCCGCTCAGCTTATGGGGCCGGTTCGAGAGCGTTCCGCGTAGGTACCTCGGTTGCATTAGTGCGACTGCAGTTGTTGCAACAGTATGCAGAGGCCTTGCATTCGCCGACCCACGGCGCTGGCCATGGACCAAAATACCCGCTTTCACGCACTAAACTCTGTAGTCCCATTCAATGCACTTAGGTTTTGTAACGACGCTATTCTAACTAGGAAATATTCCAGAATGGCCAAGATTCAATCTTCGAGACCTAGATGTTCTGTATCGAACACGATCGATGTTGTATAGACTCTACGTTATTATGACTAATAGACTAAGAGCTAGTGAACGCCAGACCTACGTCATTTTATAAAAGCTGAAAGTTTGTCAGCGTATGCTCCCGATATAGGATATAATGTTGGTGAATTATGAAGTTTGGGTCGTGGTGGCTTTGGGAGCTACCCTAAAAAAACTGTATTTCAAGGAGTTGGAACTGTCAAAACTGTCTGGCTGTTGGGGATAATACTTCTAATTATTGTCCAAATATTATACATAAAAATCAGATTTAATGGTATAACGTAAGTAGAATTACAGTCTATTGAATATACAGAAAAAGCCACCGTAAAAGTTAGACTTACGTTATACTATAAAATCTGATTTTTATGTATAATATTTGGGCAATAATTAGAAGTATTTTCCCCAATAGCCAGACGGTTTTGACAGTTCCAACTCCTTGCCAGACAGTTTTTTTAGGGTAGCTCCCAAAGCCACCATGACCCAAACTTCATAATTCACCAACATTATATCCTATATCGGGAGCATACGCTGACAAACTTTCAGCTTTTATAAAATGACGTAGGTCTGGCGTTCACCAGCTCTTAGTCTATAACCTTTTCAGCCAATGTGGATTGTGGCACAGTAGTAAATTCTTATAATAATTTAAGCTCTTTTCTTTTCATCGCTCTTTATTTGACTGCATTATTCTTGCCAACTTTTAGTCTTCAGTTTTGACTTAATAAATAAATAGTTATGTAAATCTGCATCTGATTCTCTCATTATATTATTTCTTCTTTGAACTCGTTATTTTCAATAGCCTACTCGATTTCTGTGCTTAGTGGTACTTGGCAATTGAAATCTCGTTTGAAATCGAAACCACTAACACACTTTGGTCATCGGAACATTGGTTCGCGTAGTTAGCACAATCGTAAACTGGAATCGCGTTGGCGGTTTTCAACAAGATTAGACCCACACGCACCATAACAGTCGATATAAGATTATAATCTGACCAATTCTGGCTGGATCTTGCGGTATAGTCGCCAACAAAATACTAAAGACACAATAATTTCAAGCAGATGTGACGGCAGTAAAATGCTTATTACTTTAACTAGAGTATAGATAGAGTTAGATACTCTTCATTGCACACCAAAGACAACTGACGAATAAAAGTCCTATCGCTACGAAGCGATCGGAGCGAATGGAGACGAGTACTCTTATACTGGGATGCCTATTTCGTGGGAATTATTATACATACTTCTAGTTAATTGTATGTCATATCACGCTGATCATCATCAACAGCATTATATACAACCATTTAAAAGGTAACAATTTTGTTACTCTTTTCTAAAATCCCAAATATTTAAATGAAATGAAGCCTGACAGTACAGATGCAGCAGAGAATCACCCGTATTCACAAACGATGCTTGCTTAAGCGAAGCAACAAATCACAGCAACGCACAGCGTTGAATAGAGCTCTGTGATTGGTGCGTGTGTGACCCTGTGCGTCCACACGTACACTGTGAGACCTCATAGTTGTGTTTGTGAATACGGGTGTATTGTATGTTTCTCCGAGAACGTGATTTGCCCGACTTGTAGAAGATGGCGCAAGCGCAGCGGTGTCGTTTATTACGACTCTGTATACTTAAACGCGATCTGGAGATAAGGATAACGTTAGTTGACATTTATACTGGTGTTTAATATTCATGTCATTAAACTTCGCGAGTAATTATGGGAATTAATGAAAAAGATACCAAGATACCAACCCATGATGGTGTGAGTCACTCATTAGAGACAGATAGGGTGTAGTAACACGCAATATTGTCTAAACGAGACATGAATGGATGTGTTTTTGTGTGATGGGTATCTTATAAGTAAATAATAATAATCTTTAGCAAAAGTTAATTAGATATAAAAATCTCTGTAGTGTAAGTTCCAGACAACTTATAGGCAGTAGATAGTTCCTCTGCGATACAACTTGATAACTCTGGCATGGAAATGCACTAACTAAGTCCATTGAAGATCCTTCGTTTAATCCTTTAGTCAGCCTTTGTTCAAGCATACAGATTGCAGATTTAACTCGAAAGTGGATTCCAAACTTTGCGACAAAATGGATTCGATTTCGATTGCATTGTTCATTTAATTTGACCTTGAAGTACAGCTGTGGTAGTAGCATAATTAGCTTAATTTGGAAAATTATATGGAGAATAATAACTAATTGGTAGTCGCCAGGTTAGGTGGTTCACGCTCCAGTGCTCTACGGTTCTGAGTTCGAATCCTGAAGGGATTGGGATTGTGTATCTGTTTATTACCGCAGTTCCTTCATCTAGTCGTCGCAGTATAATCAAAGTTTAGTCTCTTAACACTTTCTGCAAGAAGGACATGATTAGAGAATTTTCCACCATGAAAATTTCCAAATGTGGAAATTGTCGAACACTTATCGTATTGTCGAATCCATCGAAACCGTATCGAGTGCTTACCAGTCGCATTCGCCTCCTTAGGGAGCTATCAAGTATCAACTGAGGTAGCTGGATATGCCGTGGGCGTTACGCACCACATTGTGGTGGCTCAGACTGTTTGCGCTTCGGCCTGTCTGGCCACAGCGCTTGTTGTATGGCTACAGCGTGATTCTAATCTTGGCATGTTTATTAGACGCCGCTAGAGCCGCTTTTGGTAAGTGGTAAACAGTTTCCCACGTGTGTAGTGGTTTTAAATTGCGTAATCATTGAAATGCTAAGGAGAATGTGTGAATAAAAATGTGGACGTTTTTGCAAGGGCATGCGAATCGCCTCAAGCATAAGACCTAAGGAAGAAGTTCAGGAAGAATTGCAAATAAAATACTTTGTCGCTACCACTTTTTTTTTTGCAAAGTCGCACGCACATTTTACAACTTCATAAGATGCTACTACAGTGTTCGTTTGATGTGCCGACGTATGTACATAGTAACTTCGCCGTGTCACGGACCAATATGGCTAACACGTAAAACATAAACTAGGTAAAATACTTGCGCATGTAAAACTTCACAGGCCCGCAGATTATAATCTCGGATATGTTTACGAGCCGCCACTCAGTCATTATAGTAAGGGCACGGCGAGGTAATCGCATACTCCTGGACTAGCAACGACTGCAGGTTTCGCCTGACGCAATCTCTTATTTATGTGTTTTGCCTATATCCATTAGACGACCAGTTACTGCTTAAACCTATAACAGTGAAATTTTATTATGGTTTATAACTGGGAGCAGGATACAATTACACGTTAAAGAAACTTTGCATACTAAACTCATCACCATTATAAAATATGATGGCTTAATTTCCTTTTATCGTTTGTGGACACTTTATAAAATAGCCCGAGATAGACGTTTTACGTGGTTCAATCAAGCCTATCTAGCCTAGGACATAGCTTCGAAACTTTTCAAATATTTAGTTTGCACCGAAAGACAACACAAATGTTAACACTTTTTGTTGGTGATAATACAAAATATCTCGAAGCGAGAAGGACACAGCCACAAAAACGCCGGTTAATTTTATATTCATAGTTTTGACGACATTTCTAACAATGCCAAATTACGGTACGGGTATATCTATGTGATTTAGAATCGACACAAAGCTGGGGGCAGTAAAGTCAAAATGTTTATTTTTACAGGGCCACAAAACGTACAATAGAAACGTTAAGACAAAGGTCTTTGGAAAAAGTTACCGTACGAACAAAAGGACGTTTGCTTCAAACTGGGACGTAAAGGGGGCGCTGTAAATCAATGTAGGCGAATAATAAAATGCGACTGAGCGCGGCCAGAAATGTCGCTGGAAGTGGCCGAGACGACGTAACTTTTAACGAGAAACTCGTGAAAGTTCGCAAGTATTTCAAGATTTGAAAAAATCTTCAAAATCTCAAGCAGGACTAATATTGTCAGATGAATAGAATAGATAGCCTCTGTGTCTCATTTTACTGATGATCAATTTTAGTAATAGATAAAGCCCGGTCCGTGAGCACGTAGACTTTTGTCCAATGACACCAAGCTACCCATCCTTATCGCTCGCGCGTAATTATGTTGCTATCGCGCTCGCACACTCACTGCGGGTGTCAGTCGCACAGTCGCGACAGCAATATAATTACGCGCGAGCGATAAGGATGGGTAGCTAGGGGTCATTGGACAAAATTCTGCTCACGGACCAGACTATAGCTTTTTATTTAGCATCGATACTAAATTGGCTATCTTCGTTTATCAAGTGTCTTTGGGACAGTATATAAAATGTTTTGTGACAGCAGCGAACAATGCTCATGTTTCGTAAGGCCTTCATTCGATGCAATGCATTTGGCTGCCTCATTCAGCACAACTATTTCTTCGTCGGCTGCACGCTGCGAAACCTTGGTTAGTGCATAAACCGTGCTTTTTAGTGTCGACTCCGTCAAGCCGCGATTATACCAAGTAACCTACATAATAATATAATAACTGTTTACTGCACTGGTTATTTTCGGTTTTCTTGCAAAATTTTATTTTTGGGAACAAGGGCGCTGCTTAGAACAATTGGGAAGGGTTTTTATTGTGTCAGTGAAAGGTAGTAGATATTATTAGCATGGTTGATTGTTAAGGGTAGAAAATAAATCAGAATAATACAAAACTTGGATGACGTAACGTCACGAAAAGAAATCGTTTCGAATATTTGATTATAGCACGACCATTGCCATAATTAACGAATTTTGGGGCTATACATTGTGGCTTTAATACAGTGAGGCATTTATACAACAAAAATGTACCTATTTATGTCAGATATGCTGGCGACTGTACAATGTTTCATAAATTACACAGCCAAAGTGGTCACTAAAACATGTAACATTACACACGAGAGGCATTCGGATTAGTTCGTTTTTGTTCGAACATAATTCATGAGATGAATGCCCCACAAACCGCGCATAAGAGAATGTGAGGCGAATCGCGCGGCCATGGCCTGACTTGCAGCTAGAATGCAGTTTAGAACATACTGTGCCGAGTTAAGGCTGGTGCACAACACTGAAAATGCATTTACATTATTCTCTAAGTAGTTTATATTCTCCAGTAAAATATTTTTCACATTAACCACTTTACCGACTCTTCAGGATAATATTTGGGACAGTGCTGAAAAGAAGCGTAAGAAACTCAGTCACAACAACACTGCACTGGTTGTACTTTGCAACCGAAGACGTTATTTCTAGATGATTCGTAGATTCAAATTCGCATGACTAACAATACAGCAGTTAAAAAAAATTACTAGTACCATTTTCATTCTTGTTTTTTTATGTTCAAAAACATTTCTAATTACCATACAACATTGTTTCAACAAAAAAATAGGCACCCCTTCGCGAACTACGAAGAAAAATCTTAAAACATTAAAACAAATTGTAAAACAATTTCTATATGAGATTCGTAATAATGTAAATTGCAATGTTTAAAAACACGCCAATAATACTTGGCAAGTATACAAACATGATTATTCTTTCATGTGGGAAAGCAAATTCATGTTAACGTAACATTTGACGACTTGCTTCCAGTTCCAGCCGTAATTATTCCTCGCACTAGGAAACGCATTATGTAAATAAGCTAAATGTATACTGGCCCTTATTGTTTATTACTCCATCAACACAAGTACCGTAATTGGAAACCTGATTGCAGAAATTATTTCCGAAGCTCAGCCGTAACTTCCAAGATATCGGCGTTTAGACGCTGTCCTTCAAACCCCGTTAAGGCAAGTAACTTTTCCCTACTCTTTTCAAATGTTAATTATTTTATTAGTATGTAGGTAGTCCCTTTTCAGGTCACTTATACACGTCCCAAATACATCTTTCTCTTCTATTTTCATCAGAATTTTTGTATTATTATGATGATAGATAGATAGATAGATAAATCATTTATTTGCATACACTTAACACACATGAAGAGTAAAGTTGCAGCATAACAATATTAAGAAAAGAATAGAATACATATATTAATAATTAATATTAATGATATTTACGTTTCGCTCTTTTAAACTTATCTATCTTCTTGCCACTGCGGGACAACATTTTGGTTGGTGCTGAGAAACTCAAGTCACTTTTGTGAGAAAATCTTTAATTCTGAAGGTATCCTCCGTGCGAAAGATCTCAACATTTTATTCCGATAGGATACCCGTTTGTACATTTTCCTTTTTATTTTAGTAAACTTTGACATCGTTATTTATAGGGATCGATTGGGGTTTGCGCGACATTTGAATCAGTCAGGAATTTAAAAAAACTGATAATGGCTTCAGTTCTGAATCATGTACCTACTTAATTTGAATACAGAAAGCTGTACAAGGATAAGGTTAATTACATAACAATTAGTGACGTCTGCAACTGTATAAACAAGGGAAGTTTACGAGACAATCGATCAGCAAATGGTAGCAATCAACCACTTTGTAGAGCCGCCCACATTTCTTCGTCTTTCTTGGTGTAGTTGGAATGAAAATCTTTTCGATTATTTACTTTTAAAAAATAAATAAAAAAGCTAACTAAGACGGTTTCAAGCTTATATTGGAAAGTTTGTGCCCAGAGAGAGACTAAAGAAAGAAAGCACATACACACACGAGTGACAAGACGTATAATAAATCTTATGAGCAGTTACTGCCTTCATCTTACACCGCGCGTTGATTAGTTGATTGGTTTAGCATTCTGTTAATGGTAATGAGATTGTAGGGACAATACCGTTACTATATTACAACACTAACGTGGACAAGCCTCGAGGTCGAAGAAAGATTTAATAGAAAATAATCTCCATGGACCATGAAGCTACTTATATTATTATCGTACCTTTATATTGAAAAAATAATTAAAGCATTTATTAAACGTATGTATTTAAATCCCAGCTTCGGAATTGAGATTTCCAGCTGGAGTGTGCTCATCTTCCACTCAAGGACGAATTCAACATGAAATCACTTACCTACTTGTTTAGAAGTTAAGCAAGTTCAAACCAAAAATCTTTATTTAGAAACAGGGCCTAATGCCCGTTTTCACCATCAATTCCTAATTTTTAGTGACCCCTATGGTAACACATAACAGGCATTTTGTTTTCATAGGGGACACTTAAAAATTAGGGATTGATGGTGAAAACGGGCATAATTCTTTTAAAATATGGAACAACAATAAAAAATATGTCTGCTTGATTGAAAATATAATCAAAACAGAATACGTGTACATGCGCATTGCGCACGTCAGCGGGTGTGCGTGGCTCAGTTGTTTGTTCCCACACTAGACCTGTGGGCATTTGGAGTGCGTGACTGGTTAATCGCCACGTCACTTAAGCAGTTCTTTTCTAACGTCACTATTTTCTCTCTAAGTGTCTCAACATGTTGTTTAAGGGCGTCAAACAAAGGTTACTGGACGTGATAACAAACTTTTTAAAATTTTAAAATGTTTTGTTTTTCATCTGCAATAACCAAATAAATAAAAAACCATTTCCACAATATTATTTCTTCCGAACCATGTATCGACTTGACTATAAAAAAAACTATAAATCCTTAATAACACAAATTAAATTTATACCAAACATAACTCCTAATTAACGATAACATTGGTTTACTTACCTTTACAAATCAGGTTAACTTTCGACTAATAGCACAAAGGAAGTTATTTCATAATGTTTCAAAAACTACATATAATATCGATGGCTTACGATCGATCGAGTATACTGGCATCAATTATGACCGGCAAACACGGTCATGCATCACTTGCAATAAGTGTATCATACTGTTGTGGATAATAAATCACAGAACGCGCGACTGGTTTATCAAGACTACCGTTTCGACAGACGCGGAGAGGTCGCCTTAATAGGGTAGCCAGGAACGAGCGAAACGACGGATTCGAAAAGAAATTTAAATTAGGCTGTAGCGTCGGATATTTAGAATTAATTATGTAAATGCAGACGGAGTCGACTGATTAACTCACCACAGCGCTAATATGCAACGACGTGCATAAACATAAACTCAGCCTCGCCCAAGGAGATACTGCGGCCAATAATTTTGTTGTGTTTGTCACATGTGCGTGTGTGTGTCCCGTTAAGGCGCTCTACACGCCAAAGCTCTACGTAGCGGCAAAATTTGAAAGAAAAGGATGTAGATGTCTGGAGATACCCTCAGACACTTACTATTATGCACACAAAGCACTTAGGCGATCAACTTTTTGGCGTTTGGGGGAAGCAAGTTTTCAGCCAGCTGCAGCTGTGGAATGCCATAGGCTAAAAGATAATGACGATAAGTGATCAATAACCCTTCAATTTTCATAATTATTATTTATTATTTTATATTTTAACCAGTATTTTCGGGCTACCCTAGCCTTTCGCCCGTGGCTTGTAGTAGGCGTATGGACTGGCTAGTAAACAAACAGGGTCAACGCACAGCTCTGCGTATTTACTGCACTGCAGCGAGTGTCAGTAACAAGAGTGGGTAAATAAATATAGAACTGATTAAGAAAATGATATTACTTACCATTAAGTAGGTATTGTGTGAAACTACAACTGAATAAGTAAGTACTGACAAAAGCAGTGATATACGAGAATAAGGATAAGAAGGACCATCTGCTATATTTGGTATATTCTTTAAAGTATTTCAGGTATCCGTATTCAAAATCGAAAAAAGTAGCAAATGTGAAATGGTTTATGAAATGAAACGTTGAAAAGTCTGGTTAAATTGAAAAAATACAGCATTGATTCATTCCTAGTGATTTAGCGTCGTAATTATCGTCTAAGGCGTATCTATCTATTCAAATGATTTATTGTTACAAATTATCACCTTAACCGCTCAATTAGCAATTTATCTCGGAAAAAACGTGATCATTCGCTTCTATTGTACCATTACAAATCATCTGAATGACGATGTGACTCATTTGGATTTCCAAAAATTGACAACTCATTTGAAAATAATTCCCCGTGGCCATGATAAGGCAATATTTCTCCATTACCACTCGAATACAGATCAAACTGATATCAAGACTTGAATATGATTTTGTTTAAATTGTGCCCCATAAAGATAGGTATGTACTAAATATCATGTTCTAAAACGGTCTCTTGTATTGATAAAGTCTTGAATTGCAATACAGAGGTTGAATTGCAATATTTAGACCAATCACAGTCTGAATCTGTTATTGGGTGTAGATTCATTTTAAAATTCATGTTTGAAAATAATGGTATCGAATATAAACATCTAACGTAACCTCTATCCTCAAATCAAAAAATTCAAGCCATTCAAAATATTGCACTCTAAATAAATACTCCACATTTACATCCTTTGAATCAGGAACGATCCGATCCGTTTCGCAAAACAAGCGGAACATCACTATTGCGTATAGATTTTTAAATCCTGTTCGGTATACATCGACCCCTCGCTGGGCTATTAACAATATTCATAATCAAGCGGTTGGCGAAAGATGGCCAAATCCGATAACTCCAATACAATTTGAATATGCATACGGCATTATCCGTATAAAGAGAGCGGAATTATTTTTTAACAATTTAAATTAACATTGTGTTTTGCTTCGTGAATTTTATGCCCATTTATGAAGGTTTCTCATTTTTTGAAAACTCATTTGTGAGCGCCATGCTTCTATTAAAGTATTAAAGTACATTATCAGATATCCACGGCAGCTTAAAAAATATAATTCCGAAATTAAAAGAACATTTCAAACAATTAAAATTATTTTGATATTAATTTTGAGAATTATTTCAAGCTTTATCCACAGATTTTTTTTTCACACTAATTAGTATTCTATTCAATCAATAATAAAACGGATCCCCACACGGGATCAGACCAGAACAACCCCATCCCTAACAGCAGCGTCTTCATTTGTCAGATACATCTCTCAACACCTGACGGAATCGTTCTCCCAATAGCTCGATACTCGTGAGTAATCGGCGTATTGAATCGGCTATGGGCACTATTTCCGTCCGGTGAGAACCGCAGCGGTGGGCGAGATCCAGTTCCATGACCTCTTTAGGTATAGCAGTGGTATAGCGATCGCCGCGATGCCTCTGTGAGACTGTGACGCAAGCGGTCTTGCGATTGGAACACAGATTGTGCAAATGCTTTCACGTATTTTGCAGCTCTAACAAGTCGGGCTTTGACTAAAATCTTCTGCGAGTGGCTTTTAAAGAGCACTACATGTCCCAACGACCCCTACTACTGTTCGGGTCAATAATATGGGCCAGTGTTGAGAAGAAGCAGCGCAAAAAACTCAGTCAAAAAGATGTAACATGGATTTAGGCGAATATCGTTTGACGCGAAACATAATTCACGTTGATTTTTAAACCACCTATTATTCACATGTCGTATCCAATCTGTCGACATTTACGAATAGCTGTAGATTTGTCTGTTTTGATGCCTTATCAAGTAGGTCAACATAATTCATGCCAAGCATAGAATTTTGTTAGATACCTACGTAGTTTTGGCGGATCTAGACTCCTTTTATTATCGCCTTAAGATCAATTATGTAAATTAATAAAAAAAAGACAATCTATGCATCAAAGTCCATATAACTTGTTTATAATTTCCAAAAAACGTGTCCCTAAAAATAGAAAACAAAGCGGTTACCGTTTCCATCAAATTACAGTATTCGTGCAAGCAAAGTTATATTATGGAAAGGCAACCGACCCGGGTCCGCAGGAACCACAATCGCTTCCCAGAACTACAAGTCGATAAAAGCTGGAACGAGTTTAAAAAGCGAAGATCTATTGATAGAAAAGCTGGAATGTTCTGTTCACGTTCACAGGACTAATGGCGTTCGTTACCCGAGGTTTTTAAATGCGGCACGCGATCGAATTGCAGGGTTCACGAGTGTAGACAGCAAACAGCTGTTTAGTGGTACCATGATGGTGCTATATGAGATCAGAATTTAATCACATCTAATAATGGCGTAAACACCAAAAAAATCAACGTTTTTTAAGCACTTGTGTGATCTTCAAAAGAGGAAAGAAATGAAATTCATAAAATGGAATCGCAATGTCATTAAATTAGTACAATTTAATAACAGTAAGTTTACGTAAAAGGATGAAGGCTAGAGTGGGAAATGTCTCGAAATTGAAGCCTCACATAATATCTAATTTATCTATGTCTGTTCCACGAGTGTAGTTTGTTGGACTATTGAAATAGATGGTATAGTTAACGCTTAAATACCACTGTGGGAACTGGGAACTGTTGGCGAAGTGATATTAATTCTGTCGGCGGGTTCAATGTTTAACAGTCATGCTCACGTGAACTAAGTAGAGTCAAGCAAGTGTTAAATAATTTACATAAATTATCTCCATTTTTTTTCCACACTTGTTGAATGTTGAGTAAAAAAAATAGTGAGACCATTTTTGCTCACATGCTGGTGGTAAAAATATCAAATATTCATTTTTGTAAAAAACGTGTTCGAAATCTGTGTGCTTAAACATTTTGACTGCTAGAAAACTACTTTTACATAAAATACACATTACCGATCTATCGTAACAAATCTCATTTCAATACTAACGAAGGTGTAACAAAGTGATTTTTAAACAGATCTGTCAACAGTCGATAGCAACGAAATCAATTTGAAGACCTAAAAGGAAGTATGACATTAAATTCGGTAGCTACCGAGGGGTGGGCGCGGGAGGAATGCGGCGGGGGGAGGGGCTACAAAAACTCGGGACGGTACCTGCGCTGCCGTTGACCCCAGCCCGATTAGCTACACCGTAATGCATCAGTTCCAAAACTTTGTGGGTCAAGCAAATCCACTTTAACCGAAATCTTCTTATACCCAAGTACTTACTGGAACCTCTTTCTGGAAATTTGGCTTCAACTGTTCGAAAACTGTACGTTTATCTCAATATGGGATGACATTTCTTTTAAAGAATCCCAACTTGGCGCTTTGCTTGCACTTGCGCTTTGCAGCACTTACTTGAAAAACCTTAGGAGCTTGAAGCTCCTAAGGTTTTTCATGGGGTAATTAAGATAGAAGATTTTCCTGTGCTGGTAAGAAGCCTGCCATCTTTAGTCAGATTACAAGCGAACACGTATATCATCAACATGAATCATAGAATCTTTGAATTTGAACATTAAACAGTTTTGGTATAGAATGCTGGCTGGACAATGGGGATCTTTAGAATTTAGCAGACGATGTTGAGAACCACTGCCGCAGTAATGCATCGGTGCAACGCGACTAATCCCAGCTTTTTACGAGGCCTCTTACTTAGTGAAACTTTGAACACTGTAAATTAATTTACGGGACGGCAGAGTCTTTTTAACTGTTCCATTTCTTTCGTCTCAGTCCGCTGGTTTGGGAAGGACGAAGTCTATCATGCATTTTGCTCTTCTTTTTACCTGTCTTTTTTACTTTCCAGCATTTTCATTTTCTACGACCCTACATTTTGGCTTTGACTCTTTAAATACTTAACGTGTCCAGTACACTTGCTTGAATATAACTTCTGTTAAAGACTGTTAAAGTATTTGATTTGGTGTTCGTCATGGTTTTGTATGACTTTACATTTACTTACTGAATATATCTAGCGTGGTTTTCAGGCATACCTGCAACAGGAAAATACATGTGATTAGGAATAGGTTTACAGTTATTAGCTAAAACAAGAACAAAACTGTCAATGGAGACATAATCATCGTAACTTAAATGTACGCTACTTGTAGGTTGGAGTCTAGACACTGTTCATTTTGTTTATGTATTTTGATATAAATGACTGTAACCTGTATGTGTACTTATTGAATAAAATAAAATAAACGTTTTCTATTGCAAAGGACAATAACGTTCAGCACCCTCAGACCTAGAAGTAGAGTAGATGTGTTGATTTCCATGTAAAAAGAATGGAAAACAAATTGTTCCCTGCAGTCGCCACTTCAGACACGTGTAGGTATATTTATAATATCTGGGGTTGTTGTTCTCTCTGCTTAACATTCTGTCGCCGTACCGCTCCCTCCAGCTCCGGCTTCCTGTCCTCTATTATCTTTGATGGGGCGTCTGATTACACTAACTTTCGTGATATAGGAAGCATTAACGGCCGCATGCGATAATTTTGAACCTGCGAGTTTACGAAAGCTCATAAACGCGGTGTCATCAAGGATATAAAACTAAGATTTATTTTAAACGAGCCCGAGAGAGTTATAACTCTTGTGATAAAAGCAGCATGAAGTTTTTTTTTATTTTGTTATTGTAAGGAAAATATTTGAAGAACTTTTCATAAGCCGTGGTGAACGATGCATAAAACAAATACATATTATAGTTCAGATTCACATGCACATTGCATTTTGTTGGTGATTGATCCTGAATGCGTGCGGTGTCCCCCGATCGGCAGTTGGACAGAAATCAATATTTCGGGACAACAGATAAAATTGTTGCCATAAATTTCGCGAACTGGACGCAACTGTGATAAGCCAATAAAACATATTGGATTTGTAACCAATGTGTGAAATTGTGATTTTTTGTTGAAAAAACTGTGTTGATATTCCTGTTGCGTTCACGTCGTATTTTATTATTTGGCGAGTAAACTGCGACGGAAATGACGTGCTATTTTTTTTTAATTCACAGAAGATATTGACGTACGAATCAATAAGTGTAACCGAGCATACCCAGGGCGAGCTGAATACATGAATTTCAAGTAAGTATGTCTTTCTGTTGCAGCGGAAACTTGTTTTAGTTCGGAACACTAGGCCTTTGGTTTATTTATTGTATAAATGCTTGTAGACATGGTGCTTACATTGTAGCTGCAGGCCAACGAGTGTTGTAAGATTTCCATTATCGATAGTGGAACACCTTACGATAGGTCAAGAGTTTAGATAAAAGCAGGTGGGGCATTTTATCGATTGATCTATAGTTTATTTAATTAGCACGCAAGTGTTATTCACACTTGTTGCATTCGTACACGCTACGCAAAATCAGATTCTACAAATAAATTAACTTTAAGAAGTTCTGCTGTTATATTGGTATCGATAAAAAATTATAAAGGCCATAAAGTATTTAATTACAGTTATCGATTACATTAACTAAGTTGCTTTAAAAGTTTGATAGTCGATACTGGTATCGTTAAAAAAGCGGTACATCCCTACAGCCGACACCGCATTTGTCTTGTCCAAGTGTCTTTGTAGCACAATTTATGTGCTTCCTATCCGTGTCCTATCAAACACGGAACCCTGATATATGCCGGCGACGAGTTCATTAGTTGTCGATCTAATTTCGGCGCCGCCATCAAACGACACCGTTTACGATGCGCCGGATTTAAACTTCTCTTTTTTGGTTTGTATTTTTTAATTTTAATGGCAGAAAAAAACGGCAGCCAGTCCAGAATTATCATTTAACAAATGGAATTGTTTGTTTTTTGTCTTGTGACGATAATCCGACTTGAGAGCCATAACTAATTTATTACTTTGGAACTGTAAATACAGGTATTTCAAGTTTTATTATTAAAGCTCTATTGTTGTTCGCGTTTGGTCTAGTGGCACGAGACACTCTCCTGCCAAAGGGTGCCACGGTTTTGTTTTCTTATAATTTATTGTATCCGGTTTTTGAGGCAGGTGGCGATAATATAACAAGGTGGTACAACCCTATCAATCCGTAAAGCGAGTGCACATTTATCCCCATCGAAGCTGGCGAGTGTTGTGCAACTAACATCTCTACGTGGGTTCTAACAAAGTTAAATTCAGGTTGTAGAGCTTGATTTTAAAATAAAAACGGCCAGTCTATCACAATCAGCAAAGAAAATGACAGCGATATTTTTGACGATATGTTACGAATGCATTGAAGTGAGATGCATGATAACTAATGGCAATCCTACGAAGCTTAAGCGAATGTATGATGACTAACGGGACTATTCCACTTCTTACCCACAACTGCAATTGATGTGAAGGCAGGTCCTTCAGTAGTATGATTATATCATCATTTCAGCCACAGGATGTCCACTGCTGAAGTAAACATAGGCTTCCTCCAATGATTTCCAGTTTGGTCATTATGATCCGTCTACGTTGTGGAAGTACGATAGTATTCAAATAAGATTTATTTTCTATTACACCGCGTAAATCAAACGGCGATACATTATCTACGGAGATCATTGTAAGACGAGATGCTACAGCCCGATATCATTTATCAGCCCATCTTAACTACTGTTGAGAAACACGTTAACAAAGCGTAGGCGCTACAACACGGAATTAATTTAAACAAATTAAAAACTACTAAACGCCCACCAAAGGCTTTTGTCTGCAATTTGACAATTATTATCATCAGATTAGGTTTAAAACGCTGTTCACTAAATCAGTGGTTTAAAATTTTGTAAGACTATTCTTAAGTCTAACCCGCCTGCAAATATGATAACTTCACCCAAGGAAAAATTGCGCGAATTTCTTGAGTTGGTTCTGAAAAAGGGAGAATTTAAAATATTTAAATCGATGTCAGTTTTGTTCTATTAATCGGAAGTATTCTATTCCTCATTGGTTCTTTAGATGTAATTCGTATTTTTCAAAGCTTCTAGGCCCATTATAAGACAGATATCGTATCCAGAAGAACCTCACCCAACAGGAAACCAGAACTACCTCTAATCCCACGACGTACGCACGCGGAGCAATGCAAACTCATTACGGTCATAATTACCGGTATTATTAAGAGATATTTACGCGTGTGCCATCGGATTGTGAGCATCGCGATTGAATCCGTGAAATACTGGCCATAAAATGTCCGGACACAGTGTGTGGAGGACAGCCGGCTCATTGCAGCAAAACTAGATTGCTAAAATAAGGCTGAGTTGCACCACCTAACTTTGTCCGTAACTTTAACGATAACCGGTGTTTTTTGTATGGAGTTTGACAGATTTTTGACGTTTGTCAAAGTTAAAGTAAGATGGTGCAACCCAGCATAATTTTTGGATTGTAGGATGCTTACTTGCACATGCTATTTTCTATCTAATAATCTACCATGAGTCTCAGAAACGCAAACCAAGATTAGATATTTGTTTAATGGTACAAGCAATTAGCTAATTAGATATCAATCGATTTATTAAAAGCTACTTCTATGCTAAAGCACATAACACGAGTGCATTATGTTTTAAAACATTCTGTTTAACGAGTTTGTAAACCATACTCATTTATCGCTTTCCTGAAACCTGGCCTTTGTGAAATGCTGACAGCAAACTTTCTTGTTTAGCAGACAACACGCTAGGTTAAAGTTGGACCGCTTGTTCGAATATTTAGTGAGTTGTTTGTTGAAGTTGAGCTATACCGTCGGTCCGAAACAGGCTAGGCATTATTTACGAGTCAAATTACGCTCGTTGCATTAGTTATAGCGATGATTTGCGATTGGAATCTATGAGGAATCTATGCAGTTGGGATAGGTTTAACGATAGCTATAAAAATGTTTATCAAAGTTCAGTACTGCTCTAATGGTAAACATGACATTTGACATTACGCTCTTTACACAAATATACTGCCTATTTCATTAATAGCTTCGTTCTACTTAAAAAGGCACATTGACGTAGCCAGTTTCTCTATGGTTGAAGATTCCAGGTGAAGCTCGTTTCCACCTTCGACCTGATCAGGTGATTTGACTTGATCCTGATGGAAAGTGATGATCAGGCCAAAGGTGGAAGCATTAAATACATATCACCAACAAAAGAACTAGAGTCATTGATGCCTCCGCATTTGTGAACACAAAGTTGTCTTGTTTCTTCTATCTTTTCGGTCATTTTTATGCAGTCGGGTTTTTGATGCCTCCGACTGCATTTGTGAACACAAAATTGTCTTGTTTTTATCTTTCCGGTTCATTTATGCAGTCGGGTTTTTTTAATAAGTAAGATAACTGTTTCATAAAGCTGACAAAAACAGCAGCCAAATGAGACTAGTTACAACCTTGAATGCACCCGACCCTACCTGAATTTATACTCTAAAATGAAATTAGCGTAGCGGCCCGGTAATCACAGATGCAAGTGATTAATGACTGCCCGGGGCAGCCGTTTGATCGCTTTGTGGAAGAACCGAGGGACCGTGATGAGGCTAGGGCTTAAATGATATGATTGTGATTGTTGGAACTTTACTAGGCGTAAAATGATTGATTTTAATTTATATGCAGATATATTTTTTTTAATTTATGTATATGGAATTAGAACCGCATTTCAATTCTTACATTTATCTAACCGAATACTGTAGCATAATGCAGTTGAATTGGTGTTGTTTTGTACAATAAACTGTACAATGAAATAAGAAACACAAAATACAGCTAGGAAGCTAAATCGTAAAAATTGTATACCGGCAATGGTACATAAAGCAGTGAAAGTATATGATAATCGTAGTAATGCCATTAATAATATTATAATAATTACAGGTAGCGACTTGTTAACAACAGCCTCGTAAATCATGTAAAATGTTAATTAAATTGAAAATAACAAATGTTCCGATGACAAATGGCGATTGTTCACAAAGAAACGCAGTCTTAAACGAACCCTCTAGTTTCTTCGTAATTTCGATTGGCATTCTTTACCAGCTGAGCCCGGAAAGTGGCGAAGTTCCGAGACAATTTATTCTGTTTAATGTCTCCCAAATTGACTGTGCGCTTGCACAAACACTTTGTTTTCGGCAAATTAAAACTTTTGTACGCATAATGCGTCAATAAACGTCGTATTTTTAATAAATAGACATTGAATTAAAACTTTATTCGTTAATAAGTGCAACATTAAAAACCCACCTGTCTTGCAGGCATACAAAGAACGCTGCAAAATCATTAAATGTCATAATTATACTTTCACCATTATATCAGCCTTGTTTCTTGGTTGAAATTGGTATTCTTTCGTTAATTTAATGAGTCGGTAGCTGCAGCGTGCTGTGTAGTTGAAGATGAAATACATTTAAGTTGCTATTAACACATTTTATTGGTACTACAGTCGGGCCGCGGCTGGGTTTTAGTCGGTAAACTCTTGCGTTAATTAACATTTTTATAGTCGCGGCTAGCGATAGTCGGCGAATTTGGGCTCAGATATGGATCGACTATTCGGTTAATATAACCCGAAAGGCTTTTAGTTTTATTGCGTCTAAATGCATGCAGTGTTCGGAACCGACGATGATTTTATCTGTGCAATATTTTTACTTTTTTACAGATCACAAAAAAAAATGGGTTATTCCGTATTCGACCCACGACAACTCAACCCATTCATTATTTTTTCCTTACTCAACCCAATTTTGTTCCTTACTCTACCCACAACTAATTTTTATTTTTATGTTCCTTATTTACCCCAAAAACATTCCTAGCTCAACCCATTTTAAAACCACTTAAAAAATTGAGATTTTTATGTACGGTCAGAATATAAATATATTTTTTAGAAATTTAAGCTCAGTTAACTTTTGTGTTAAGATCGTTCTATTACATAAAACTGCAGGAATTCTGATACAATAATATATTTCAAAAACGTTTTTCACAAAAGGACACAAATCAAATAATGACTAATTAGAATCTACTATAAATCCACTATAAATCTACTATAAATCAAACGACTGTGATTTTTTATTAAATAAGTATAACCAAGCGATGGCGTATAATTTTTTCCCTAGACACTCATAGTTCATGAATGTACAAATATTTCAAATAATATAATGTATTTCATCTTTCTTTTAGCCTCAGAATACGGAACAAACCAGAAACCGTCAACGGGTGTAAATGTGTATTCATATAAATTACTCCAAATCGCACTAATTTGACTTTAGAGCAATTAGTCAATGGCCGGCGCGCGCATTGTTTACATATCCGTCAGATTGACACTTTATAATTAAATTATGCCGTCTTGTGCCGTTCCAACATGTAAGAATGCTACTGGAATTACGAAGAAAGTGCATGGGATCATGTTTTATCCGTAAGTAGCACATTTCCAATTCATTTTAATTAAATAATAATTTTCAAAAAAAATCACGGTTGTATTTTGTAAGTGTTGCCACAGGTCAACGGAATATTTTACCCTACTTTTTTATATTGAATTACATTTGTCTATAAAAAATTCACGCGTTAATTTTGTTAGCGTTACCACAGAATAATGGAATATTTTCCCCATCCTTTTTGTTTTAATTAGTTTTTAGTGTAATTTCATCCATGACATGACAACCTGATTAATTAAATTATAAGTGCCACTTGTGGTCTAAACTGAATAAATATTTTTGCTTTTGATTTGATTTTAATATATTGAATTAATTTATAATATTACTCCCTAATAATGAGGAGATAATAAATTACTATCGTGAATTTCATACTTTCCCATTTATTCAAAAGTAAGGCATTGGTATCAACAGATCAGCAGCAGCAATATTTGTATATTTAATAATAATTTTAAGTAATTAATTATTGCTTACATACTTACTCTGATTTTCTTTCAGCATACACAGCCAGAGTTGCCTCGCAATCAAATTCAAGTATTGGTGATGTTTTTGATTTGGATTCTGTTTTTGACTCCAAGAAAATTTAAACTAAAAGCACTACTGCGCCGTAAACAAATGTTTTGTTGTCGATATGTTTACATAATAAAGAACCTTAAGTTTCTTTTTTGTTTTACTTGGCATTCTAAAATGTATATTTGACTTTTGTAATTGACTTTTAAATAACTTATTATACCTACATGTAGTATATTACACTATTTAATAGAAATAAATAATCATCTACACTTAGTTACTTCGGAGTAAAAATTAAATTCATAGGTAGGTAGGTACTATCTATGCCTATGGCCAGTCATGTCGTCTCGTTCTATCGCAAAGAATCACCATTTGATAAGAGCGAGAGCAAAAACGGAAATGGATAGTTAACACTGTGGCCGTGTGTACTTATTTCACTTACTTATTTTTTACTTGTTTAACATCTCTTTAAAAAATTACATAATTTTACCCCAAAAATGGGGGTGTCACACGGCGCTAGTAACACTAAAGGGGGTAGAGGGGCGCGGGAGGGGAAGTATTTTGGACACAAGTTGCCGCGTAGAAATGTTATCGAACACTCCTTCTGGTTTGTTCTGTATTCTGAGCTTTTAGCTAATCCCGCGGTAAAAGTTTTCAGCCTCTTAATTTGTTTATGTATTTACCTTCAAATAAAATAAAATTTTTGATATATTTTAGTTAATCAACATATTCATATCTATCATTTTTTCATGTAGGTGATGTTTTTTTTTTTTATTTAATTATAAATCAATGTACATACTAGTATGTATTTATCATTATTAAATTTCTGAAAAAACAGTAAACGTTGTTATGCTATCCATACTTATTTTTGGTATATTTACTTTGGGTTGAGTAAGGAATGCATTTGGGTAGAATAACGAAATTATGTAAAGGGTTGAGCTAGGAATACTAATTTGGGATGAGAGAAGAAATGGGTTGAGTTGTCATGGGTCGAATACGGAATAACCCAAAAAAATCAAAGGCGTCGGAAGCCACGAAAATTTCTAGGTATTACGTAAGTGTTCCATTTTCAAATGATAGGTGGTGGACTTGTTTCTGGTATCGTAAACCGGTCTCCAGTTAACATACCGGTGATCCCGATACAATTTAGCATTCGAAGGAAAGCTAACGTGATATTATGCGAGGGGAGCCACCCAGTGATGCGGCCTGTTTGTCGATGCATTTCAATAATTCGCATCGATTCGCCCCGGAATTTGCATCCATTCGCAGTTTCAGCTTCCGGGCATTCGAGTGGTGTTATGCATGCAACTTGCAAGCTATCGTTTCGTGATATTAGTATCGTATGAGTTACTTTGAAGTTTTAAAATGTGCCGATGCTTTATTATTCGTAGTGGATATTATTGAAATCAACAAAATGTAATGTGATTGCAGTTTACGATAAATATTGACCAAGATCGAAAAATATTACAAAAATTTAGGTCGCAAAAAACAAAACAAACCTAATCCAAATGTACTCAAAAGTGATGACATGCTTTCGTTTCAACATTTTTAGAATCGACAACTGGGTATTTTACGCAACCCTGCTTGATTACCGACCTCTAATCAAACGACAAACGTTCGATAGTGCTGCAAAAAGTCGATAGCACGGCCCCGCCCTTCCCCGCAACACAGCCCTGGTAACCCAATATGAGGACTACACGAGGGTTACACATGTACACAGAGCCCACTGGATGAGCTAACAAAGGAATTGTTTGTTTTGATAGGCCCGCTTTTGTTTGGAAAGAAAACCACTGTACAATATATTTGTCTTAATTTTTTTTTTATCGAATGAGCTGGGATTTGGTCACAAATGACTGTTAAAGGGAAGTGCATACAGTTAAAAAAATAACTGGAACTAAAGGGACTATTCCCAGCTCTCGTTCCCACCGCTGCAACTCCTGTGTAGCCAGGATCTACAGCTTGACCGCCAATAAAAACTCAACTAGTAAAGGTCAAGTTTGTCCATATAAAACCATAACCATTAACTGGAACTAAGAACGCAGAACAAGAGTAACTGAGAACCCTAAAAGAGAGCTTAATGATAATATCATTTGCAGCATCAAGACTATCGTACCAGTACCAGAAGCAGAGGAATACAATTCTCCACAACATTAACAAACCGCATCCAGCAACTCTACAGCTTCGCCATGGGAACAACTAGGGAATAAGGCGTGGTGTTTAAACAGGCCGGGGGGTCCGTGGCCGCTCGCCCGCTGTACTGGCTGCGTCTTGTATTTTCTGCTATCATATTTGTTGACTTACCATTCTGTTCCATCTGTACAGTCCACAGTAAGTCAGGCTACACATTTGATTGAAAAAATGCTCTTATTTCAACTGCATAAGACTTTAGATTTAAGTTTATTAAGCCGTCAGTCTTGTGTTGTACCATACATATAGTAGCTGAATTTCACCCTATAGATAGAACAAGATTGCCAACCGACAAATATTTTTTATACTTCAATTAAAAATTAATAGGGACTAACCTAGAATGAAGTAAATTAATTACGTTATTACATAGATTAATAAACACCACAGCAAAAAACAACGTTTAGTCCCTATAAATTAATTTGTACGGTGTCATGAAGCAACACTACAATGAGATCCTCAAAAACTGGAGAGTTATGCGGCAAAAAATACAAGACCTCCGACGCGTGTTTCTTAATGTATTTTTATGGCTGGAGCTCATGCGATACTCATTATTAGAACTTCATAATAATACAATTAACTTCACAGTCCGCTGGTTTTCAACTCTCATCATTAAGGCCGGGTAGCAGAGAAAATGGCGAAAATGAGGTTTTCATTTTTCATTTTTGAGGTACTAAACAGTAAAATTAAAGGCTAAGATTTTTATTGGGCATAGTTGAGGATATTTTCTAGGGCTATTAACGGATCGAAACACGATTTGATGAATTTGACTCGATAGAATAAATTCCCAAAGTTACCTCTATTCGTTTTCTATTTATGGTTTTATTTTTAAAATAAGCGATTTGAGATTCTAAATCTTTTACTAAACTAAAGTTCAGAAATAACTTGAGGGCTTTTAACGGATGAAATTTTTATATTGCGTCTTATTTAGTTACTATGTTAAAAAATGTGGAAAAAATCGTCCATGACGGCTTGGACAATCTCAATCAGTCGCGCGGTGGCGCTTACGGAGGACGGACGCGTGTCAGTTTTTTGGCCGTGACAGTTCGCGATTTGTCAATATTTTTGACAATGATGACTTTGATGAGTCACAGTATAATAATATCAGTGTTACTGGAGAAAGCTTAAATTTTTGATAATTAAAAATTATCAATTTTGTCTACCTATTGAAATTTAAATCGTTCGCATCCTTTTAAACGAAGACTCTACTCATAATACATAGTACATTCCTCAAATATGAGACAAAACCAATGAGTTAAAATTACATTACGTCTTACACTCTTTAGAAGAGCACACTGACACAAATAAATAATAAAAAATACTGTCTAAGGTCTGTAGCTAAAGGTCTAAGCTGTAAGATAGAAGAATCTTCTAGCCAAAAAGATGGCAGATGCAGCAGATGTCAACGGATTTAAAACTGGAGTTCATATGACTCCTTGTAGACTTGAGTCTCTAGGGCGTCCCTTCCTCCACCATGCGTAAGAATTTTCACAAAAATACTGTCTAAGGTCTGTAGCTAAAGGTCTAAGCTGTAAGATAGAATAATCTTCTAGCCAAAAAGATGGCAGATGCAGCAGATGTCAACGGATTTAAAACTGGAGTTCATATGACTCCTTGTAGACTTGAGTCTCTAGAGCGTCCCTTCCTCCACCATGCGTAAGAATTTTCACAAAAATACTGTCTAAGGTCTGTAGCTTAAGGTCTAAGCTGCAAGATAGAAGAATCTTCTAGCCAAAAAGATGGCAGATGCAGCAGATGTCAACGGATTTAAAACTGGAGTTCATGTGACTCCTTGTAGACTTGAGTGTCTAGAGCGTCCCTTCCTCCACCATGCGTAAGAATTTTCACAAAAATACTGTCTAAGGTCTGTAGCTAAAGGTCTACGCTGCAAGATGGAGGAATCTTCTAGCCAAAAAGATGGCAGATGCAGCAGATGTCAACGGATTTAAAACTGGAGTTCATATGACTCCTTGTAGACTTGAGTCTCTAGAGCGTCCCTTCCTCCACCATGCGTAAGAATTTTCACAAAAATACTGTCTAAGGTCTGTAGCTAAAGGTCTAAGCTGTAAGATAGAATAATCTTCTAGCCAAAAAGATGGCAGATGCAGCAGATGTCAACGGATTTAAAACTGGAGTTCATATGACTCCTTGTAGACTTGAGTCTCTAGAGCGTCCCTTCCTCCACCATGCGTAAAAGTTTTCCAAAAATACTGTCTGAGGTCTGTAATAAAAGTCTAAACTGCAAGATAGAAGAATCTTGAAGCCAAAAACATGGCAGATGCAGCATATATCAACGGATTTAAGACTGGACTGGCACCACCTTGTAATGTCATCCTCTCATTGTTATCTGTAATGTAAATTATTTTTAAAATGTATTTAAAAAATAAAATGTTCGTTTTATTATTTCAATAATCTGACCTCTCAACTCAACTACACTACACAAACACCTTTGTTCGCAACTGTACTGACAAAACCTCGATATTATACCGTTCATTTAAGATGGCAAGCTTTTTGCTGCGGTAATGCACTCCAAGTAACCGTGTGTGATGCTTATTGCTCATAGTGATTTTCGATACAGAGCCCCGTACATACGTTATACATAAATTATGGAAAGAAAACACCCAGACCAATACAAACAAATATGTATGCAATTTTAGTACGATATTTTTATTTATTAATAAACAAAAAGACTGAACAAAATTGAGGCGTGTACTGATTAATGTAATTAACCACATGCAAAGCTTTGTGAATTGCAACAACTATAATTTATTATCCAAGCTCTAAATAATCGCTACTACGAGTAACATAACTGATCATAAAATGTTTTTCCAATCGCTCAAGCTCCCGAGGATCTACCGATAGGTCGGGTGACGTAATCTTGAAATTCTTTTAGCCGGCACGGAACTTCCGGAAGGTCGGGTGACGCCACGCCTCTTTGAACCGTGTTTACTTTGGCAGTTATATTCTATATTTATTCGATTCTAAAATATATTCCCAAAAATTTTGAAAGTTGTTTTAATTTGTATCACTTGGATATGATTTGTATTAGAAAGTGCTGTGAGTGTGACGCTTGAACGGAAGGAAGTAAACCTAACCTAACCAACTGCGTATTTCTAAACTGCGTATTTCTATACTGTGTAGCCGCGAGAGCTCTTTGGCGCGCTGTCTTCGGCGAAGTATTGCGCGCGCAGATTTTGACAGCGCGAAATACCTACTTTAGCAGAAATACCAAGCCTTAAGACAAAAAGGCCTAAAACGTTTATTATTGAGATCGTTAAGGGTTGGATTTGACGATTTAAGTTATTAATAACATTAGTTTAAAGGGTAATTTGTATTTATATATTCATTGTGTACATGGGATTTTATTGCAAAAACTTGTGTTCTGAGTTGGTAATTGGAGTCGGCATTGGCCGCGGTCGTGCGCGGGCCGTATATGGTATTTATTAGGTACAGCGCGGGTCCCGTTAGGCCCGCACGTGATTAGCCCCTCATTAGACGTACTGGATGTTCAGGTGTAATTGGGTGCCTTGGGCGTTGCGTACTAAGTGCAAGAACATGCAAGTGCATGAACAACGGACGGTCGAGTGTGAAATAACTTAGGTTTACAGCAAATGTAATGTAATTTTCCCGTTATCGTGGGATATCGTATCGTATCTAATATCGCTGTCAATTAATTTATTACTTAAGAGACGGTAATCAAACGGGGACATCAAAACGGTAGTTGAGTACAACACTACTTAGGTTACTTATGTATTAGGTACTACAACTAAGTTGAGCCTTATAAGCTAGACCTGTGGCCCAAGCCTTAAGCCGAAGCGACGCCTGTGTCTCAATAAATAAAAAGAGGATTTGCCTCCTCAAACCCTGTGTATGATTGGGAATCTTAGGAGTCCCAACGGCTGGTTGCCCTAGCGGTCAGTTAGTACTTGTTACTTACAACAAAAAAGGGTTGACAACAATAACAAATGTAACAATAAAATAAAAATGTAAACTAAAAAGTTTTAAACGGTCACACGCACAGTTGCCAAACAATTTAGATCCGATCCCCACCGACACATGGTCCATTTGTGTGATCTAACGCGCGCGCGCGATCTTGAATGGATCTAATTCAACAATGGACGCGAGGGATGTCGCGTGCGCGCGCGCACGTGTGCACGACTGGGGATTATGCTAATTTATGCAAAGGCCTGGATGCTGATCGATAGCAATGATTAGCGGGACAAATGGACGATGCTATGATGGTCGTTTTAATAGATATAAGATAGGGACAAAATTAGATGGACGATGAAGTAATTGATGGAAATTATCATGTA
This sequence comes from Ostrinia nubilalis, assembly GCF_963855985.1. Lineage (NCBI taxonomy): Eukaryota > Metazoa > Arthropoda > Insecta > Lepidoptera > Crambidae > Ostrinia > Ostrinia nubilalis. The sequence goes on from NC_087094.1 coordinate 14,958,150, forward strand.
GAAATTTCAATGAACAATTTTGACTTGAAAGTGGTTTGATCAAACTTGCAAAAAACTCCGAGCGCTCATTAGATTAACTTTACAAATCTTGATGAACAGACAACAACTTCCAAAGGTAAAGCACTCTTGAAACAAACATGTACTGCGAAACCCCAAAGTGCTTGAAAAGATGAACAATTAACATGAGCAAATTCGTGAGAACCGACGAACAAAACAACACCCAAACGAGCTAACCAACTATTTATTTAGGTAATACACGAAATGCGAACGCACGTGCCTCCCCCGACATCCCTTCTCATTCAAAACTTTTCATTAACACTTTCTCCATGCCAATTGCGACCTTATCGTCTACGCTGGAAGGGTTATTAGTTGGCACATGTGATGGAACAAGAGGAGTATACTCGACTCTTTTAGTTCAAAATTAAATATCATTGTTCGCAGCCCTCATTAATGCAATATTGAGCTCTTGCGAGCGACACGATGCGATTGTAGGGCGGAATTTATAGTGTGCAAAATTTATTAAGTACGAAAAAACGCTACAATGTGCGAGACGGGTGAATCATGGCGCGCAAACGGCCAGTGCTTTTTCACGATCGATAATGTAATGAGATTTATATCGATTGTGTTTACGACGTGATTCGATGTTACGTGTATTTATGAGCATATCGATTTCATTAAATGCACAATGAAATTTATTTGTGAGTTTTTCTAGTTGGAACTCGATTGAGAAGATACATTGTGAATCGAAATGTTTTAAACGCGTGATGAAATTTTCAAGTAGGTTCATCTCATTTTAGATTGATGTCACCACAACTGTTTATAATTTAGCGGGGATGAAAAGAAAAAAAGCGGAAAAGAAAGTAGAGACATATTCTTCTCTATGCTTTACATTTGAAATAGGTATGTTTTTTCATGCGCAACGATTGAAGAAAATAATATAAGAATAAAAAGAAAACTTACAATTTTCATTGCAAGTCTTTCTATCTAAGTTCTTTCTAGCGGTTGCAGATTACTGAAAGTTCGTCACTAATCAATCCACACACGAAGTCAGTAAAAATTGTTAACATTTTCTTATCCAACTTAAAAAGGTTCCGTTTCCAATTACCGTTAAGTTTAAAAAAGTTTTTAACTTCGCCACTAATCCCCACAATATTGGTAACAAACTAATAATACCTCCCCTCCAAGCACCCCATCTCGCCCCTCGCAGCCGTTGGCAGATTTTGATTGATGAGATGTGAAGAAAACAATCATTCCCGTGTCTTTTGTTGGGTTTCTGAACAACTGAACTCATTGGCTGTTTTGATTTTGGAAAACTACTTATTTTAATTTGATTAAAATAAGTAGGTAGTTTGTGTTTATAGTTGCATGCCAACTAATTTATAGCTACAACTTTGTCTCTATTTTTTTATGTGTTTAAAGTTGCATAACAACCAATTTCTCTACTTGTCTGTATTTTTTTCCGTCTTGGACATTAACAAAAACTTAAATTGGCATTCTCACATTGACTTGGTTGACTGAAAAAGTTTAGATTTTTCCTAAATTTTTTCAAGGTGCAGGAGTTTGAAAACAAGACTTTGATATTGGATAACCTGATATGAATCTATCAATAGATTTTAAGTTTTAACACTTTCAAATCACATTTAATGTTTGTAGGAAAAACAGTAACCCAAAACAAATTTACCTTGAAAAGAGTGTAGATTTGTAGGTACGAGGAAAATAAACTTTTTGTTAAGTTTGTTTCCCGAGCCGAGTTTTGTTTGCCTACTAAATTGTACGAATTACATAATTGTTTCAAAGAGTCGGTCGTGAGCGTAATATTGTAAACTCATTAAAGGTAAAACGTCAAACCTAAATTACTTTTCTTCAAGGAAAGGATTTTAAATGTCACTTAAGAATCACGTTTTCTGATCTCATAACTCAATTCAAACTCAATAAACAAGCATGTGGTTGGTTAATTAATATTAATTGGACCAATTAGAGGGTTGAATCAATGTTTTTCATTACATAATACGACCCATAGAGACATGCAAATGACACTGTCCGTTAGCCCCGAGCCAGGCATAAGTTATGCTAAGCCGCTACTATCTCGAAATATAAGCCTAAAATAAATAAACACGAATAATCGTAGGTCCCGGCACGTCTAGTTCTCTTATAGAGTTGTAATAGGGTTGATTTTGGAACAAAATTTTGTAGCCTGATGTGCTGTCGTCCGTACACTGCTGAGCCCTCCGAACATGAGTTTATTCCCTAGCCTTTCAGCTTAAAAAAGTTTAATTATGTTATGGTGTATAATAGCGCGATCGCGAGAACTGGCCAGATGGCCTCGTATCGATCGCGGATTTGGCAGGGTTGCCGCACAAGTTAAACATGGGAAAGCACACGTTATTTCTACTGGGAATAATATTTTTATGTGAAAACAAAATGACAAAAATGTAGAGTTCTGTAGATACTACTTATACTATATCATTTAAAAGAAGTTGCTACATAATTACAATAATTTGTAGTAAAGATATCGTCATGTGTTCAAAACTTAGTAAGTAACTTTATAGTTAACGTGAAAAAGCAGACCAACAAATATGAAGTGAAAGATCTAAAGTTTACTTACTAAAACAACAAACTCCATCGAAGCATTATACGTCGTGACAATCAAGTTTAGACGACATTCACCTACCATACATAGGAACGTCGATGCTCTAAGCTCTATATCTCCATACCAGCCCTACTGGTCACTTAGAGCTTTCAATTATTTTTTTTAAATCGCCAAACAATGCCGTTTTGCCAGCCCTGCCTGCACAGTCAGCCTCACTGTTATTGTTAAATCGCAATCTCCGATTAGCATAACAATTGTGTGCGCACTACACACGTCGCACTAATGAATGGATGACGTCGTAGCGACTTTTTTATCGTATTTTAGAACGCCGAAAATCTGTAGCTTTCGTTGGAGATGAAATCTGCTGAAATTTTTAAGTTATTAAATATACGAGTACTTTGAACTTTAACTAAAATAAATAAAGGTTTTAAGTAATGATAATCCTGTTATTAATTAAGTAACTAAATATAACCACATTAACCACCTATTTTCAGCGGTCTCATTTACAGGTTTACAATTTAAGTAACATGTTATCATGGTGTGTTAGACTCTACATTTGCTTGATGTGCAGTCGTCCATATTAGAATAAATAACTTTAAGTCTGAGACATATTTCATAAAGTTTAGATAGATAGCCATCTTTACATTTCAATGTTACAAGTTCACACAATCCCCAGAGGTGTACACAAAAAGCCGTAAAAACAAAAACAGTCGTATCCCCAACCCGAGCAACCCTAATTAAAACGAAACAAAGCGAGGCGCGCCATCGCAATGGTGGTCATAATTCGATAACCTTGCGGGTAAGTGCAACAATAATCTCATAATCCGGCGGCGGGCGACGGCAAACAAAAAACAACGCGACCCGCCGCGACATTCCCACGAGGCAGCGGTTGGCTTTGACGGTACACGTTCCCATTTCGGAGCAACCAAACGAGCCAAATCCGCCATTCGGGGTACGTTTTGTCTTGGCTCTCCTAATAGTCAAATCCGGCTGGATGGATACCTCCCTCTTAAAATTACCGCAGTCTTTGGGGTTAGATAACACGTGCTGGTTTATGACAGGTGGTAGACCTGTCCCTAAGCTTCAGATAAACAAAGATGGATCAAAAATGCAAGAGACAAAAACTTTTCGAAACGACGAACAACAATTTATTATGACAATTTATTGTAATTTAATCTCATGGCAATTGCTCTATAAAAATGTAAGTAGGCTAAATTAATCCGAGTAAGCTGACAAAATCCTTTACTTTGTAGCGAGTGTAGCGACAGTCCCAACAAATGCTAATAGCGGCCAAGGGGATCAAGTAACTTCACAACACTGTAAACTTTTGAAGATTAAAGGTTAAAACGGAGGTCTTTACTCCTGGAGCTCAAAGGACGTCGCTAACGGCTAAGGTCAGACTGAACGTTGAATAAATAAAGCTAGGGGCACATCGCTGATAAACCTGGTAGAGTCGACAATGCGAATTCCGCGCGGCGACTAATTGCAGGCCTGCCCGATAATCCATCCGCAGCGGGCGGCCTCCAAATTAAAAACCCCCCACACAACTGTCCGGCCAGGCCCGGGATTACGCTCCCACGGCGCGAACCACTCACAACCCCGAAAAACGAAGGGTGAAATTCTGTAACTTTGCGCCAAATTCGAAATCCTGAGTTGAAATAGTAATTTATCAAAGGATTTTGAAACTCCCAAGGAGCTATGTGAAGGATGGCTTCCCTTTATCGCAAATTGCAGTCGTGTGCTTATCGAAATTCCTTGGAACAATAAAAAGAATTGGATAACTGGGCATAAGCGATTTCACAGTACGTTACTTTCGATCCCTTATGGCTGAACTAATAACCAATTCTAACTTTTTACAGCATGTTGTATAGCTTACAAAGGATAATGTATTCGCGATGCTCTGTATGCCTAAACGAGTACACCGGTGTATTAATATTCAAATGGCCTTTGGGCGACCGGTGCATGGGATCCCAGCGGTATTAGCCACTGTAATGCAATGCGTCGCTACCTAGTACCTCGTAATGAGAACGCCCTTTGTGTGCTTGGAAATATTTGCAGTATGCACTGGGCCGGTCACTTGACAAAATAATAAATTCTCTCAATTACGATCTGCAGCTGCCGACTTCAATGTTATAATGAGCGTTCTCCAACGAAAGTCAATGTTTAATAGGAAATTGCTGTTGTAAACGTTGTTATAGACCGCATCTGTAGCCCTTGAGTCATTTGATGAGTTTAGGAATAGATTAATGGCCCACTCCTCTTATTTTCCATCAGCGTGATCAGGCGTGTAGCCATTTCCTTCATAGTTTCGAACAGCTGTTGTAAAGGTTACGCCCTTATCCTTGCACCTGCGTTCCCCTCCCCGGTTATATTGTCACTTCACCCCCGAGTGGCTTAATTACAATCCTATTAACGAAATCGTCTCATCGCTCTCCGCCGCTTGACATTTAGGGTTCAAAGATTCAAACAATTAATATTTGATCGCCCTCAATTTCTCCGTGCCGTTAAATTTTCTGTTTATTGCGCAGTATGTGCCGACAACCGTTTTTGTACCATACATATTCGTGAGACCGTTCAGATAACAATCAATGCACTCGTCAAAAGCAATCCACAACCCTGACATTCAGTATTTGTGATTGGTTAAAAAGATTCGTCGGAATCGGCCGAACACGTGCGAGGGTATAAATCCACAAAGGGTTCAATTTTTTTCATTCATCGCCCAAAAAAAACTCTACCGACAATTACCAGATTAGGGCTGAAAAGGTGGGGAACGTATTTTTTCTTTTCAATCGATTGCCGTTGGCCTTTTTCTTTTCGGATGAAGTTTTCTCGCCGGAGAATGTTTTAATTAAAATCGGCGGAAAGTCGGTTGTGGAAGGCGTCCCGCGTAACGGTAGTCGCAGTTTGTAATTTGTATGAGGCAGGCTGGCTCTCAAGTGCGCTCAGTATTATTAATCAGGGGTTCGTTAATTAACTGAGAGCGGCGCGGGCGCGAATCCGACACCGCATATGCGGTTCTCATCTGATTTTTCGATCTTGCTGGCACCTGTTTGCGATGTCAGAATTCAGAAATCATTTTGCGAAGCTTGTCAGTTTTAATAAGACTATTTTTTAAATCTGCGCGAGGGCTGATCGGATCGTTGATTTGAACGAATGTTTTCTACAAGATAAGAGTGCATTGAAACAAAATCTCCCATCCATAACTAAACGAAACAACCTAATGACCGGTGGGTAGATAAATGCACGTAATTTCGCCGCGTCCGCTTAGCTGCGGGCGCGCACGCACGCGACTCGCGCGTCTGCTCAAGACCAGCTTTTTTAACAACTTATACACACAAAACTAGTCTTTATGTCTCTACCAGTAGAATTCATATTACTGAAGAGTGCATAATGACTGACAGACTTCTTTGTGCTTACTAACTCCTGTACCGTTATGTTATGGAAACTGCTTCCGAGTTTGCCATTGTCGATATAACATTATTTTGATTGCTGGCTACAGTGGCAACCAATTAAGTTTTTATCATAATTTAAATGCATAAATCGAAATTTATGAATTAAAGATCACTGTTCTGTAGTTCTGATTCTGTCTTGAAATTCTTCCATATTCATGATACATTGTTGACAGGACTGAGCAAACAGAAGATTTTGAGTTATATTAAAGTTGATACGCTAAATAAGGACCTCTTAAGAAAATCACATATTTCGTCTAATAGGCAACAAAATTACAAGTTTCCGTAGCTTGTGAGTTAAAGCGAATCATGCAGGCGCCATTAATTTTTGTCGCGTCGCGGTAGATTGGCGCAGGCGTCGCTCCTAATGTAATTACAGCAGCTGCTAAGGGTCGCGTCACACGAGCCACAAAGACGACAGCGATCGCAGGCCCGCGTCACAAGAACCACAAAAGACGACAACGATCGATCGAACCGCGTTCGTGACTATTGTTCGCCCGCGAATGCACCACCACATCTGTTTCGTTCCTTTTGCCTCGCCTTGCATAATGAAACCGGCCCATTGTGAGGAAAACATCCACAAAAGAACACGCACCTCGGCTCTGTATTTTATAAGAAAAAATAACAACCTCGAGGCCTAAAAGGTGGGCGTAGACCCAGTCGGAAATGAGAAAGTCGATGCAACTGTTATGACATACGCGGTTCGTTAAACGCTGTCGAAAATAAACAACGCTGCGCGCTTTAACGAAGCCAATTGGGACGTCAAATTTCGAAATATTTTTTGTATCGAAATCGCTTAGCCATTAAACTTTTAAGGACTATATTAATTCGTTAACAATGTGTGCTACAACTATTTTTAACAATAGGGTTACAATTTTAATAACTGCTTTTCTCGTACTAAAAATAATAAACCTATGATTAACCTTATTAACTGTGTTTTTACATTACTGATAGCAACCGTCATAAAGCTGTTGCTGACTTTAAAGGAACATTGAAATTCAAAGTCTTTTAGTGTCGAAGCAGCATTGCTTTGGTTGGGTTTGCATGTTTATTGTAAGGTAATTGCATCCGTGCGTTGGGAAACATTTGGCCGACATTGAGGTCTACCGTCGACACAACTGTTCAATGTAAATACATTTCTTACCGCAGGATTATTATGCTGCTGGCTCAAGTAACACTGTTCCTTTTGGTTGCTTAAATGTTACCGTGAACTCGTTATTATTTATTGCGATACTTTTCATTTCTTTCTTAAAAACTCTTGGATTAATTTCAACAAAGCATTTTAAATTACTACGTTTTAAGATATAAACCGTCTGAGGTCTCACATCTCGTCCGATTGCGTGTAAACTCAAAATTAAATCTTTATTAGCACTTGGTACGCAGATGTAGTCTTGATAGTTGGGAATCATACGTTGTGGATCGTCTGCAGCATTTCCTGCACTCAAAACTGCATTAACTCGGGAGCGTGTTGCGGTAAGTACATTTTTGCTAACTGAAATTTAGCGAGGAGGACCCTCCTATCATAAAAAGTGTGCATTATAAATGCGGGCTGGATTTCGCCTCCTGAGGCGGACGCCTGCGCCGACGATGGCGATTAAGTGCACTTAATACCGACTAAATGTTGCCCGACGGGAACCGCCCGGTTTGTGGACTCCGCTACTCGAAGTCTCATGTAGGGTCTTCAGAAGCTCTACTAGCAAACTTGATATTAGGCATAAGCTGTCTCTTTCATTTTTTAGGGATATCTTCATAAGCAAGAGAGACGAAAACACATTGATGTTGCGTAGTTGAGCCTCGGGTTTTGATTTAGGACGTCATCATCAAGTACACTTCAGACTGATGTAGAGAAGTGCTTAAAATAAAATGATAGGATTTCCTCGAATCTGTAATAATGGTGAAAAGGTTACGACGGACAATGAAAGGCTCATTGATTCAAAGGAAAGATACCTAATAAAAAGTTGAATAAAAAAGAAATTAGAAATGATAATATCCAAAATTCAGACCTCCTTGCTGCTCTCTAACCTAATTACAGTAGCAAGCTGAATTTTAAGTCGAAGTACATAATAAATTGATGTAAGCGGAGCATGTCACTCAAAAATACGGAGATAAAATCAATCGCCACAGGCAATGAGGCAACTAACACCATGACAACGCCACCCAAAATTAGTCTCGCAAAAAGTGACACAGGCGTACATTGATTTCGTAATTGGGCTTCTAGAAGGTTCAAAGAGGGGCACGTCGCAGCCCTAGGGCTTCGTACGGCCCTCGCGTGCGGATCGAACTCCTCTGACAGGGCAATCGCTCCCATCCAGTATGTGGATGCCCATTGACATAACAATTACTGTTAGTTGCGCCTTTTTATTGTACCGTTTTACGTAAATTCTTTCAAGCCTTAAGCGTGCAAAGTACGATATTTAGGTAGCCCTAATTGTCATCGTTTAAGCAACTGTAGATGACAGTAAGCAGTCTCTACCTTATAGGATATAACCGCATGCAAACTTTAGGTTTCGTTGGTTTGTTTACGAGTGACAATCAATATAATTAACAGGGTTCGAAAATATCCGATATTTATTATAAATATCAAAATATCGGATATTTATGATATATATCCGATATATATCAACTTTGATATATACCAATTTTGTATGAAAGCCATATTATTATTTTATTGTATTATTCATGAATACTATTGCATATGTGCTACATAAACATGTTTTTAATGTTTTTAAACCTTAAAATCAGACAAATAAAGCAAAAACATAAAATATTATTTTTAATACGGCAAAATCAACTAAAAAAATAAAAATCTTATGTCAAAAAGTACAAATACAGTAACAAATTTTAAAAGTTGATATATATATATCATCAAAACCGGCTTGATATATATCGGATATATATCCGATATATATCTTGATATATATCCCTTGATATATATCCTCGAACCCTGGTAATTAAATGCCAAAAAGTTTGAACTGTGAGTAAGGGTAAATCATCCTTTAATTAAAAGGAATTCTACAGATAAAAAACGCTAATTCCGAACTGTCCCATCTTGCTTAATATGTAGCAATGTCATATCAACCCTGACAAAGGAATATTTTGCAAGCTCAAGACCGGAACGAGCTGTTGGGAATGAAGCTGCTCTTAATTATCATCTAATTAATCTGAGACTTATCAGGCATTCAATGGCCGCTGCATATCTTTGCATTGAATCAGATCCACTACAAATTAGACTTTGCATCTGTGATTATAAGTTTGCAAATGGATTGATGGTTTCCTGGTTTATTCCGACAAAGCTATGACCCGCAACGATAGCAGGTGTGAATCTACATTGTTACGGTCATCGTTAACTTTGGGACAAACTTCGGTTATTTTATATAATTAAAGGGCGACTAAAATTATATTTAACTCCTGTCATTCATTCATACGCACGACCGAGTGCATATCTTACCGCCTTCAATAGGCAATTAAATTTAAAAGCAATGCTATGTTAATGTGCACCAGCCCGATAAATATAAGAATTTACATTAACTTTTACTGCTCTATAAACAGTGAAGATTACTGATGCAATGATGATTGGAAATGTCATTTAACCCCAGGAGTAAAGTACTTTAGTAGAAATTAAAGGGTAAATGCATCTATTAGTTAAACTATACATGAAAATTCATAAACTTTTAATAAGCAATCGCTTATTTTGAAGTTGGTAGAGTAAAAGTTTAAAAGTTAAGAGACATGGAAAAAGGTTGAGTTTATGCCACAAGTGCGAGTAATTGAGCGAATATAGCAGGAACGAATCGCATTATAGTAAGCGAGGCTTGATTCAGCAGTTGCTGCTTCAGAAGTAAATCGAGCGTTACCCAGGGAGGCTGAGAGCACCCGCGGGCGAATCTTGTGATGCGGCGAGACGTCTCGAGTGTCGATGCTACCTGTGTTGCCCTCTATAATTAACGTTCCACGTTAGGGTTTCCTAGACGCGGTTGGAACGTTTACTCTTGTTAGTCTAATTAAAGAGGCAGCCCGACGAACCCTCCGCGCGTGCCATCCAATGCTACGTTCTGTCAACACATTATCCTATCTCGATCGCTATTAAAGATTCGGATCGTTGAATCGACTCCTTTTATCGCTTGCACTTGCACATCTAAGCAATTTATCTTGATTCTACAATGATGTATTAGGAAGGCCATGAATAAGTCAATAATGTTTTTAGATATACCTGACGCCCTGGACAAATAGGAATGTCGTAATATCATATCTGGAACTGCTATAAAAATTCAGTGTGTTGGGAGTCAGTGAAATAACTGTTGCCCAAGTACGTGGACATGTCCGAGGCGGTGACGGTAAAAAGTTCAAGCTTGCGCCGTGAATGCCATCTGCAGAGCTCGTCAGGACATGGGGGAGCGATAAAAACGATCGCATCGCGCATGCGAATATCGTGTTACGGCGCAGTCATACCAATGGCGACGAGGATCCACTTACAACGAGTGCTTATACGGCCGCGCTAGATATGTGCGCCGATACCGTGCTAAACGTGATAACAAAGCCTCGACAGGCGGTAAACGCTGACGCAAACTCCGTATCTACGACTGTTTACACGAGAACACGCGAATCGTGCCAATGACACGGACGCCGAAAATCGTTACATAAGGTCCCGCAAGGTCAATGTCGCAGCGAACAAAGATCGCGAAAGTGGTCCAACGTTACGTAGCCGGCCGGCTCACACGGATAATTGCGATGTAATCGTCGTAATCCATCCGCGAGGCTGGTTTCCTTTTACGGAGCGCAGCTTGCGGGCGCATAGAAGAAACAGCTGACCGCCGCACGCGCCTCGATGCATATTAATGTCGCACCCGCGGCAAAAACACGAATAAAATCGAAATGTTACGATGAAATATCGAACCAGTTTTAGTGCAGATGCCTCAATTATGCAATTGTCGTATGCGAGCTACGTAAATCAAACTCGACTTGTAATGGATAATCGTTTTATTTCTTTCCCTTTGTGTTTTGCCACCCGCCGAGTCCGATGTTCTTACAATGTACGCGTCAGCAGACTGCACAAGTGTTTTACTCGGAGAGATAATGCAAACTTGTTTCAGATTATTTGATGCAATAAATAATATGTAAGTAGAGCGGATCCTAAAAGTAGGTACTAATTATTTTATTTGATGTAATTGTGAGCGGAAAGAAATGTTTTAAATCGTTTAAATTACCAAGCGATGAAGTATTCAATGAACCATGCCTAACTAACTAACTACAACACATTTGTTACGAGAGAGAACTTTATGTAATAAAAACAAAACTTAATTACTGGAGGAGGGGTTCAATAATAGACATATTTCCACTCGGCGAGTTCGATTGGGAGGTTTGTGTACAATGAGTCGGAGGGATCTCATTGTCCTGCTCATAAGTGGAGCCCTGACATTTCTCCCCCGCAGAGCCGCAGCTGCCGTTATCATTACCGATACAATAAAAACTAAACTCCGACAACTCGGTACGCAATTACATGTTTACACAAAACACGCTAAGATCTCCCACAATTCTGCGTTGTACAAGTCAATTTGTATTCACTCGTATAATTTTGCATTATCACTCTACCATTTTCGCGAGCGAGCTGCGCGCATTCCTATTACATAAATGTCAACCTTTATGATTCTCTAATAGCTAATCGCTAGAGAGTGCAGCTGCTTAAGGCACGTACTGGATAATCATAGATTGCTAATGGATATTAACTCGATAACCGACGGCAGACTCGATGGGGGTTGGAAGCGATCCAACGAAGATACTTTATGGGCACGCATAACAATCAACGAACACGGCCGTTCTTGTAGAGTCGATTACGTAAATTACAGCATTCATTGCTAGAATCACTTCCATTAAGTGTGTTACATTCGTTTTATGTCCATTTGCAATCTGCATGATGTCTTCTATATTGATTATGAGTCAATTCAAACCGCCGAATAAATTCATTAGAAGAAACATAACACCAGCGAGTCGTAAGCTAAGTTAGAATACGAAATGACAAACATAACATCTTTGGATGAGATGAAAGGGTGTATTGATAGTACAAATTGAAATTATTTCTATCTGCATTGCAAAACTAAGACTCGCTAATAAGTCTATTAGTCATAAAAACACAACACCACTTACATTACATTACCCTTATGATTTATTCGCGAATAACGACTTTAATTATGACCGGTATTCGATTAACAAAATAAATCGATGGCCAAGCGAGTATTTTTCAGCGATTAATCGATGTGACAAGAATAGCACGGCGCGTGTGCATCTGGTGGGGCAGTTCATTAGTTGTTTATAGTATCATAGGCGCGCAATTTTCTGGATAAAATATGTTAAGCAGCAGGTGTCGGGAGGTCGATGACGTTAGACCTTTCTATTCTCTGTCGCGTGCCCTGACTGCACATGCTGCTGTTATTAATGCACTCCTGCGCAAGCTCACAACCTGTCAGCACCCGGTTTTTATGGGCATTAAACGGACACTTTGTTTAAAATTCACATCTTTAATTATAACAACTTTCATATGTAAGTTTCCTGGATGGATTACTGATTAGGTTTTGACTGTGGCTTGAATAAGCGGTTTCTTCACTTAGCCAGTCCAGATTTTTTATTATTCAGTGATAAAAGAAAAATTACTCTTTAATTGATGTGAGGGAACTTTTTTACACCTTTTTGGGATCAATCAAGTAAAATTTCACCATACAATAATTAAAACAATGAAAAAACCTCATCTAAGAACTTACACAAAAACGATAATTAATAACGTGTTACCAAGTCACGCGCGCACGCGCCAATAGTCAGGACTTTTTTAAAAGGAAATAATAAAATAATTTTGATCTTTTTTCACATGTATAACACTACATCTCGCTGCCCTGGTTTCGAAGAAATTAGAATGTCGAAAAAAGTGGAAACAACGGTGTATTGCGGTAGTTGTGAACATAATGGCCTTAGCCTCTTCAAGGAATGAGTGATAAACAGGTGTATGTCACTGAACTTTTGCATATTTTGCAAGTTGACTTTAACAATAATTATGTCACCCCTGTAGTAAATACGTGTAATGTGTTTTTATAGAAGAGAGGAATTTTGCCAATACAAGCTTATCCTCACTGAAAAAGTATCAAAAATGTAATTTATTAAATTGGCGAAATAAATTATCTGAATTTAAAGTAAAATAATTAATTTAATGGCGTACTAATAGTATGTAATACGGGAATTCGATACGCATTAGATAGCATAATTAATTCATAAGATTTATTTGTGCAGCAAAGCAATTTGATGTAATTTATGGGACTATTTAAGGTAATTAGTAATTTGATCAGAAAATCAAAACGATGATGAATTACAACGGTTTAATAAGTGTTGAAAATGTTTAATAGCAGTTCCCCGGTTTGCTATACGAATAATATAGTAGCTATATTATAGCATTCTGCGGAGTAAATGACGCATTACGCTACGCCTTCTTTCGCCAAACATCAAGCGATCGATGCGTTTTAAACCAAAGAAAATAGCAATTACTTGCTACTTGGGTGGATCAATCAATATTAACTAATATTGGAAAGGAATAGCAATGAAATATGGGTTTTTATTGGCGGTCAAGCTGTAAGATCCTGGCTACACAGGAGTTGCAGCGGTGGGAACGAGAGGTGGGAAATTGGGAATAGTACTGGTCTTGAAAAAATCGACATCCTCAACTACTTGAGAAATAAATAACCTAGTCCTACGACTAGGTTTTGATACATTTGGGATTATTGCTAACCATAATAACTTACAATGAAGTAATTCTTTGCTGACAGCTCAGTTGTTTAAAGCAATATTTTGTTTTCGTACCTACTAGTATATTTTTGGCACGTGTAAAATATGTAAATATGGGTATTACGTTATTTTTATTCAACTTCCCGCCTGAAACTGTCGTGAAAATGCCGTGTTAGTTAAAATTAAAATACAAGACACAATATACTTTTGTGTTAACATAAATCTGCATCCAGCCGAGACTTAGTAATTATAGAATTTTCGCTATAAACGGTTGGGGGTTGTGTTGTACCTAATATTGAAGCAAAAATGTAAAGCTTTAAAATTTCACATCGACCTGAACCGAGGAGGGTGCCATCGACAGAACAGGTCCCGTGACTTTCTTCGCTTCGGGACAATGCTGCCTAAACCGGGCCTTCACACCTGCCTTGCTAGCGAAGGGGACGAATTCCTGGCTAAGGGTGCGCTTGTTAAGCTCCTTCGGGTGTCACCGAGCGAGGAATGTAATTATAACAGAAAAACCCAGCAGGTTCCATCGAGGGCAACGCCAGACAAATAAGGAACGGTCTTCCGAATTCCATTGAAATATCAAGTAACCAGACGTTTAGACGGAGCACGAATGTTCATACCTGAACAAATATAAATATCGCGGGGACGGCGCGTAATTATAAACTGGGCGAGCCGAGGTGTCGAGATACCACGAGTCCACGATACTATCGAAACGTTTCGTTTAGCTTTAACGTTAACGTCGGGTATTTAAACGGAGAATTTAATAAAATGGTCAACCGGCCGCGTTGTCACACTGTCGATTTATCATGACGTCGATGGGAGTGTCGATACGGGATTCGAATGCATCGGCATTTTTATATGTTCATCTGTTTAAGTTAAGAAATATTCATCGCCTTTTAAAGAATTTTTAAATGCTTTGAAAAATGGTGATAAACCAATTCGGTGTGATGCAAAAAGATCGTTAATTCTTTAGTTCATCTTTATTTCGATTAATCTTGGACAAGTCTTCTTGCATTTTGAACTGTTCAATTTAACGAGGCTACCGAGTATATGGGTAAGACAGAAAAAAATATCGATATTCGCTAGGAGTCACATTAAAAATTCAAATACAACATACTCGTAGTTGTCTGTTCAACAAAGCGAAATGTCATTGCAGACAGAGGCACGAAGCCATCGGACAGGCTTAACATGATACAGGCGGATTACCATCCCATTTAGGCGGTGCCTCCCGAATTCAGGCGCCCATGAAATATTGATGCCCGCTCCTGTAAAGGCACGTGCCACTTAAACATCGTGTCTCAGTTTGAGACAATCGTTGGTCAAATTACCCAGTGAAACTATGATATCGTCAAGTTGAGGATTTACGAGTAACAAAACGAATCTGACAATACGCTTTTGGGTGCTCTACGACTCTACGTGGATAAGAAATCATAAAATAAATTCTGACAAACAATAACATTGAAAATGTATTTAAACGCTACGATAGAAAGCTTTTGCGGTTTGCCTGCCTTCGTTACAGACACGTAAACTGGCGCTGTGTGTGTGTGTGTGAGTGTAATCAAAATGCCTTCGTGCATTAGACCTTAATGAAAGGGGGACGAAAGTTTGATAGCGCCGTAAAGTTTGGAAACTTGAGACTCCACCTTCAGTTCCAATGCCGTTAGTGTAAAATGGTTGCATTTCGGAAACTACACGGAATGCCGAGTCAGCGCGACAAATGACAACGAGCGTGAAGAAGCAAAATTAAACAATATACCGGATAAAAGGGGCCAAAAAACCGTAGCAAGACCATTAGGAACCCGAAACCGAAACGTACTCCCCTCAGCCGAGGACCTTTTGCTGTTTTTGTGCGCCATGTTGAATATTAACTCTGGCGACATATTTGAGATCGTTCCAACTTCAATTTCTGTCACATCATTAGTTTGAATAATCACCTATTGTCCTGTCGCAGTTTCGAAATCATCATTTTACATCGAAACATGAAATTATTAGTGAATTTAAATATTTACACAATTCAAGGACTTGTTGACGTTAAAAAATACAAATCGATGGCGATCAAACTCACAAAGCGGCATGGCATCGTCCAGCCGTGTAATTCATTTGATCCGTTGACAAACAATCAGCTGAAATAAAAACACATTGGCCCTGTGACATGGATTGAATACAGGCCCCTCACAGTCCTCACACGCCCTCTCCTAGTCGCTTGCATCGGAAGCAACAGAAATGCAGTATTATGCAGCAATCTGCCAACGGAGGGGTGCCCCTCCTCGTATCGTATTCCTGGATTAATTGCAGTTTACCCTCGGCCCGGGGCAGATATTACCGAATTATATCACGCGAAATTAGCAACCGTTGTAATGTCGAATTAATAATAACTTGCAACGGAAAGGAAGGTACAATCTTGCGGTTGAATTAAGGGCACCGAATAACGATAACGACTATGTTATATGAGAAGATTCAAGATTTCCGTTATACAAAAAGCCGAAGAAATATGTATCCACGTTGTAATTAAGCGCTAATTTTAACATCGCAATGAAGACAGAGAACTAATGGCATAAATTAACAGGTTTGATCTTTCGCATTTATTAGTAACGTCGTAATCTTAATAAAGATTTTATTTTCCAATTCTAAAATATTTTTTTTGTGATCTATGAAATAAACGTTCATGTTATCAAGAATGGCCGTAAATTAAAAACACATCTTTCAAACTACATTTTAATTAAGATGTAAATGCTTGTAGAGATGCTTAATCTTACTCGTTTTCATAATTAATTAATACCTGTTAGAATAGGATTCTCTTTTGAGTTTTGAAAGCAATTAATAAAGTGGACAGCTGAATCGCCCACTAAATTCCAGTCGGCAGTCCCGGTACAAGGAATGCAATTGGACAATGCGTCGACGACTCGACGTCTATCTTGATAGATGGCGTCCAATAAATAGTTGACTTAGCTGTCTGCCGAGGACCTTTCGAATGCCTCCCCGCTTGTTCAGACGTGTATTTTTGAAGCGAGATAACAGCACCAATGAGCAGATCATCGACGTATACCTGATACCAATGAGAATGCATTCAAATTGGAATTCTCCGCGTACGTCTAGGTCGGAAAGGCGAGCCATTGTCTAACAGCTATTTCCCGACGGGATGTAACAATGGAATTCGGAAGACATTATTCTCTATCTGTCTGCGATGTGATATCTACAGTTGCATTGTAAACATTTAGCAGAATTACGACTTGGTTATTTAGTCTGAACGTGGTGTTGCAATTTGCGGTGCAAAAACTTTCAAGCAAAACTTATTTATACAATTAGTATTTTTTGCCGTTTACAAATGACCTTTATGGAACCTTGCAGTTTGCTGCATCAAAATCTTGGTGATGTCATGAATTCGTGCTATCGCCTCCGGCAACTTAATGCTCGATTTATGGTTTATAATTTAGATAATAGTTTAGGGATTCTAAAACGTCCATCCAAAATCATCTTACTAATTACAGACATTTGTTCCGTGTGGTAGAAGCTACATGTTTTTAATCAGACCTAACGAAGTATAATAGAATTATGGCACGGAAGAAAACTTTTAAGAGTTAATAAATTCGACTATCGGATCACTCAGCCACCCACTGTAGTGTTCTTCATTAAAATTAAAAGTGAACCAGATAAGGAATCGTGTTATTTGTGAGTGAGTAAACATACGAAAGGTTAAAAAACAGTTTTCACGTGGCGGTCGTAATGACACGATACAAGTGATGCAAGATAATATCGCACCGTGGTGGACACATGCTGACTAGTAAGTTGTTGAAGCTAGAGATTTATTTCCTAAATAAAAATAAATAATTAAGGTTGTAAAATGGTCTCACATTCCTATATTTTGAATGTCTGATAGTAATAAACACTACGGAATGTCAAAGGTGAAACTGCGACAGGCAAGGCAGGTGCTCATACTGTGGACGCAGCTGCGACTGCGAATCGACAACAAAGTAGCATTCGATATATTTCGCGAATAAAATTGTTCATAAATGGTGTCCGAGACCGCAATTAAAACACATCGATACCAATCACGACTTTTTTACACGAAACGGACACAAAAAATCCAAGATTTGATTTGATCAATAAGGGATATGGTTTCCCAGAATGCGTGCAAATTGAGTTGAACCTTGAAAATTTAGGTACAATAATCGGAGCTTGTAAATAGTTAGAATCGAATTCTTTAACTATGTGGATCCAATGGATCTCACCGTTCACACGCAGGTGACGCAGGCCACTGTCTAGTACCTATGACGATAGTCTACGAAACTTTCGAGTTCGAAGTTAAAACTTAAGAATAAAGGGAAAATATTGAAGTGGAACAACATTGTGGTACATTTTAGTTCGGAGCGCTCAGCCGTCGCTGTTGGTTACTTAGCCCGTTTCGACGAAGCACCGATAATTGCATTAGCGTGGAACCAGTTCCTCTGCCTCGCACGCCCTTTGACTGCGCTGATTCTTCTTGACAGCAACACGAGAGCATCTTTGTGTGGGCGATAGGAACCAATACCAATAATCAACGGCCATTAGCTATTATTTTTGATTTTGGAAGCGCATTTTCAAATGTCAGACTCAGGTTGTCTTTTGTCTTGTCACAATTTGGGCATAGCAAATTAAAACAACTGCTTTAGTCAAACCAAAACGTACGAAAGTATAATTTTAAAAATGGATGACTTCATTCAAATCAAACTACAGTTTGTTCCCAGTACCTACGTAAAGATAATGTTTATCTGCGTTTAGTCATCGATGAACGTCGATAGTCGATAAATGAAGTATTTGATTAAGATTTATTATACTGGTTATAGGACTTTTCCTACATCAAGAATGGTAATTTAACAGCTGATATTTTCAATTGAATCGCTAACGAGGGCAATATAGGTAGAGTTTGTGTAGGTATAGTGTTTGTAGGTATTACCCAAGGTTGTTCACATTCCACGTTCACCGAGGCTAGACTTGCGTGACCCGACTGCTTGGAACAAGCACAATATAAAATCACCAGTGAAGTAAAGCTGTTTTGGTACCGTTACAAAAGGTATCGAGCCTGTTTAAAAGGCAGGTAAAAACAGTGCAGTGTTTTTGCTGACAGCAAGTTTAAAAGTAAAACCAATATTTATTTATAAAATAAAATAACATTACGAGATAGGATCTTGCAGAAAGTTCTTACATGTACAAATTTCATTAAAACCAATATCTGATGAAGCGCCATTACAAAAATAAAGTATTAATTCAACGTGACGGCTCTGTCGAACATCATTCACGTCACGGACATTGATCATTAATTGTGTTAAGTACTAAATGATAATCAATACAATGCCAGCGGATCGCTAAAAATCGACGAGTGCAAGAAAGACGAAATGAATTACGACAAATAAATGACGCGTCCATGCTTTATACCCTTCAAACTGGTTTAGTGGCGTTGTCTCCGGTGTATGAGTGCGCACGCGTCAAGGCTCCGACAGTAAAATATAAATAAACAATAATGAAAGTTGAACGACCAAGCTGGTGACTCAGATTTACCTGACCTGACCGCTGCGGATCTTCACAAAGCTTGGCTCTCGCGTCACTTTGATCGGTAGATCTAGATGTGATTTTGGAATGTGGTGTAATCGTCATCAATCAAATTACTGAAAAGTTAAGCTACAGAAAGGAAGTTGAACGAACACTGATGATTCGGTGACTGACCAGATCCACAATTGCACATGATAAAATTTCTCAAAAGATCAAGAATTTAAGATTTACATATTTTGGTAAAACAATAAAATTCGTTACGAACTAATAACTGAGTGAGAGATTTAGCACATTTTTATCACGATCACGACCACTACGGATGATATGAATTACAGATTTATGGTAGACCATATCGTAGCTTCTCGAAAAGATAGTGGTGGCTGATGAGTGGCTGGTGAACTTGAATGAAAGTTTTAATTTCATTTGAATGAACATAATCACTAACAATTTGTAAGGTAAGAAGCAATTTGTAAGCCTACAAGTAAGTCTCTTGGATATGTTGCAAGTAAACTGAAAACGTTTAGAGCCTGGAATTTCCGCAGTGCTGAGACAAAAACCGCGATTCTTATGCCAAGTTCCAAAACCAAATCTGAACGAATGAATTTCCCGTGGTAGGTAGTCGGGCATGCACGGCCGAGGGCCAATGCGCCCGCGCACGCTTCTAATGACAGGGGCGCGCGGGGGGAGCGGCGACCGGTCGCGACCGCCCTGAGGTACGTAGCCGGGAGGGAGCCGTGTGTACTCAGCTGATGGGGATTAAAATGCTCATTGTTGAATAAAATTTACTTAATGAGAATTTTATCGTGGCGATAAGCTGTGTTGTGATACGTTTCAATTGCGTCAGCGAGCGTGCGTGCGAAATCAATGAGCTATTAATTTAATTAAAGTTTTATCGATAAGTCTTCTTACAAGTTAAACAATAATGAAAATTCGATGCAAATTATTGCACTTAATTCTACCATGCGTCTACGCCTTATCAGTGTGTGTGAATTTGCATAAACAATAAAACAGCACAAACTGAATCTACAAAACGATTTCCTTATGAAGACGACGTAACTTATCCACCCTAAAATGATGGCATAACTCAAACAGCTAACAAGTTAAAATTAATTCACAGACTACATCTACAAAACTCGCAGCCTACGTACCGTCTGTCTCGTTCTAAAGTGATTTAACTGAGTGCATGCCTCGCGCACACTTACCACAGCGCAGCCGGGAACCCGTTCGGTGTCCCCCGGCGCGGCCGGTTAGAACTCCTAACTTTTTATTTTAGAGCTCACCCTTTGTGGCTTAGGTTCGCGTGAACGCCCTACTGCCTGCCCCGAGTTCTTTCTTTTGTACCTCGTCAATTGTTCAACTTTCGCGCCAGACATTTTGCAGTTCTGAAAACGTTAACTATTTTTCTGACGGGATCCATAAATTGGACACCTTGTATGCTTTTTGACGTGCGTTTGTTACTTTTGTTTGGAGTTATTTCGTTCGTGGATTTCTCGATGTATCTGGGTATTTAAGCACTTTGATACAGGGAACTCGCTTGATATTTCAGCAGCGCGACTTTAAAATGATATTTAATTTAATCAAATCATCATGAATTTACAAATGATGGGTGTTTAACTTTAAAACTTGTTTAACTACAAGAAAAGAGGTCTCAAGTTTGATCCTCGCAAAGCAAACATTCTGTTTCTTCTGGAAGTTTTCATAAACATTTTTTTATAATAATTGTTGTTGCATTGTAACTTTGTTCATAATTGTTATTTTTAAGTGTACATGTTGTTATGTAACAATGTTGGTAGACCTAATAAATAAATAAATTTAAAAAAAATGTTTAATTAAGTAGATACATACTATAATGAAGTATTGCTTAGGTATTGTATTGTGGCTTTGCTCTGTCTGGGACAAGATGTCCAAGGAAATTGATTTATGTATTTAAATTCGGCGCGGATTTACTCACTTCTACATAATTTTTTAAACTATATTGACCTATTTTCCTGCAGTTCGGCTTTCGTAGTAACTAGCTGCTGTAACGTGACAGATAAGGGTGCCGACCAGCACTCGAGTCAAGTGTTCTGTTATCAATTATTTTGAACCCTACGCAGGCCCTTCTTATCGCCGCTTATCAGGAAACAAAAGTGGTTAAAACACTGTTGCTGTCACCTAACTGCGTTTATGTTGGCACGTTTTTCATTTTCGCATTTTTGTTTCATGGCGGACAAATGACGAAATAACAAACACAATTTCTATCTTAAAGGCTGAGTTGCACCATCTTACTTTGACTTTAACAAACGTCAAAAATCTGTCAGACTCTATACAAAAAACGCCGGTTAATTTAGTTACTGCCAAAGTAGGATGGTGCAACTCAGCGCAAGTGTTCGGGTAAAACTTTTGTAAATATTTATTTAATTTCCCGATTAGTATTATTAGTGGCCGGTCGATCTATTCTCATAAATAAAACACTGGATACTCATCTTTCACATTATATTGCCTTATTTTAGATACAATTCATCACTTAGCACAAAAGCGCGCGGAGTCGTCTCCGCGCGTCCCTATAACCCTTTCAGCACGGATTGTACTAAACTTGCGTTGACACTCAAAAAATTCTAGAGGTCGCGGATTTTGATTTTGCTGCGCCGAAACGGTCTCGATCGTTTGTGCATTACCTATTCTAACCGTTAGAACATACGCGCGGGGAGAAATACTTGCACGTGACGCGTCAGGACTTGTGCAAGACAGGAGTCATGTTTGTTGACGGCCGAGGAAGACGTGAGTGTTTTGTTTCTATATTTAATGTGATATTTATGTTATGAATCTTATTTATTTCATTTGTTTATATATCCTTTGACTATAAAACAAAAAAATATTACAGTATTTATCAACATTTTCTTATAAAAAGAGCCATTTTGTTGCGAGCGCACGTTCGTGCGTTGTCGTTTTATGTTGTGCTTTTAGCTAACATTGAAATAATACTAAAATGTTCTATTTTTCAACAGGTTGTGCTCTAAACGAGAATCTGGTGGAACAACTGATCGGAAATGGGTGCACATCTGACTTGGAGGAGGAATCGGACGAGGAACAACTAAGCGAAGCTTTTCTGTTTCTGGAAAATGATGCAGATAGTCCACACAACGGTGAAAGGAATGAGTCTGATGAAGAAATGGGAGTCCCCTTAGCACAACTGCGGCAATTAAATGTGACAGAGCCTAGAAATCAGCCCGCAGCCTCTACCAGTGGTCTACCAAAGCAAGAAAGACGCAGAATTTGGCGCGCAACTAACTTCGAAAACCAATGCCATGATTTTCCACCAAGAGTAACAGCTGGTGAGGTAAAGAAATTAAGGCTAAGGACTTGCTGTGGTTCAGATTGGACCTTACTGATGCTCTGATTGCTTCGGTTCCTCAGGCTGATCAAGTTTTAGAAGATGAAGCTCCTATTTCTGAACCATCAACTAAAAGATATAGACCAGCTGTAGTTCCATCGTCAGATAAACGATTGGACAAATTTAACCATTTCCTGATCTCACAAGAGGTAGAAAATGCAGGTTTGAGAACTGCACGTCTTCCACTACTATCCGTTGCACAAAATGCAACGTTCATTTGTGCCTTGTTAGGAATAAAAATTGCTTCCTAGCATGTCATACCACGAAATTTTCTATTTGATTAATATTGTTATAAGTATGATGAAGTATAAAATGGTAGGAAATATTTTTGTTTGTTTTTGAATAATGTTTTTGTTCAATAAAGGTGTCATTATTATGTTACTCAAAGTAATTCTGTTCTTAAGTCTAAGAATATCGAAAATGCTAGATATTTTTTTTAAATGTTGTCATTAAAATGTAATTAATATGCGAGATTAAATACTTATGTTGATGAGACTGATAAATAGGGCTATAATAAATAAAGTACTTATAATTAAACAAACTTTGTATGATTTATTTATGGAATGCACGCTCCTGCGTTAGCTGAGTAGAACCTGGAACGCACGTACGTGCGATGTCTATTGGGGGGAAACTAGAGGGGGGGGATTTATTTTACTATTTTTGTTGGTGACTTTGATTGCTATGGGTTACATATAAATACAAGTTTTTTCAAGTTTTCACTTTTTGTTCTGTCGTACTGAAAGGGCTATTCTGACGTTTGATCCTAGTGTGACATTGACGTATTGTCAATGTCACTATGACAGCAACTCATTGGCCACAACTATATCGTTATTTTAACGTTTTAGATTTTTCATAATTAACAGTATATTAAAATTAACACTACTAATGTGAAAGAAGCTCTGTTAACATTTTCAGGCCTAGACTGCTGAACCAATTTTGGTTAATTTTAGTATTACATTAGACCAATGTTTAGAAGGTCATAATGTTAACTTTTAAATAATGAAAGTTTCTTAAGTAGGGATCCATCCATTAAAATCCATCGTAGGCATAAGGTACTAAATTAACAATTAAATAAATGAATTACTTTGTGTAGTTATTGATAAATTAAATTTTCAATATACATATGTAATATGCGTAAGCATTAACAGGAAAACTAAAATAAGATTTACGGGTTTTTCACATAACGATATTTTAAATAAGTAGGTAAGTACCTAACTACCTACATATCCATTTATCATTATCGAACACGAAATTGTTATAGTCACGTGTTAGGTATTATCACTATGCGGTTTAGTTATTACGCAAATAGCGAACAGATAAATCTGTGCTATATTTAGTTTATATTGATACTGAGAAAAATGATTTTAAACTTCAGATGTTAATAGCAACGGCACCTCAAGTTAATCACTGTAGGACCTTATGTGGTTGTTGTAATAAGGGCGATTTCACAACAAAACAGTTTGCCGAAAAAGTTACTGCTTTGGGTTTTTTTTTTTAATTTTATTTGTGACAATCTCATATATGAATGAAGTCTCCATAATTAGGAGGCATAAGTAGGTATAATTTTATCGAAGCATTCATATGATCAGATTGTTCATTATAACTTAGGTACTCAGAATAATAATATTAAAATTATAAAGATTACGAATATCAATTTATTACTATTTACGCATTGGATAGTCACAACTTTTCGATGAAATTCATAAAAAAAAATTCGAGTAAGTAGGTAGGTATGTATGTACATAATAAGCAAGTGATAAAACAGTTATTTATTGGCATTGCACCTGATTGACCTGTTGATATTCTTGCATATACCTACATAATATAACGAGCATTTTGTTTACATAACTCAAAAGTTCAGTGGCCTCAGATACGTATATTTATATTTCAACAAACTATTCAATAAATGACATTGGTAAAGTTATTTTACCGCAATATTGTCACACTACTTATTAGTTTAATAACAATCTTTTTTTATACGTTGCGCGTTTTTCAATATAAACGGCTGAATAGATTATTTTTTCTATGTCTATACATATCGGACCATTTATATCGGGCGGGAACCTATTATTACTTATTAAAATCATTTTTGAAGCTTTTAGTAACCTAAATAAAGTTTTTGAAATTATATTAGACGCGTTTTTTAAGGGACAGACTTGTGGACAGACCGAAAACCATGCAGGCGAAGCCGTGAGCAGAAGCTAGATGAAAAAAAAAAACATTTGATTACTACACACCCTAAAATGGACCTAACATACAAGTAATACTGTTAACATAGTTTTATCAATAATGGATGACCCAGTTAAAGTCACTTAACTGATACTCTCTATCTATCTAGATTTCGTGTGTGCCAATGAAAGTTTGTTTCAATATGTAGGTAGGTATCAGCCAAAACAGGCGTGCAGTGCTTTATTTAGGTAGGTAAAATAAATTACAAATGTATTGGTAATATTCGAAAAAGTTTTCTTTTACATTACATAGTATAGCTTCTAAAACACAGTAAAATTGGCCTATGCACGCGCAGTGATCGCCATCGCCGACGCGATCTGCACGCGTTGGTTGGTTTGGCTGAAGCTTAAAAAGCGATTTCTATTTATTTACTCTTTTTATACAGTTTTTTTTTTCTTTTTAATAAGATTATGATCAATTTGTACTTAATGCACAAATTGTATTTAATTTAGTGCTTTTTATGACAAGCTCACCTAGAATAATATGTTTATTTAACTAGTGCTATAATAATCTTTCAAAGTACCCAAGTATGTTACTTGTGTCACAGAATGGCAGACTGACTAATTAATTGAAAGGTCAGTGCTCTGTTGATAATGAAAATTTATGCAATAATAATACAAGCAATGATTAGACCAATTAATGGCTTATGATGGCCATGGTACCAACTTTTGAGATTGTATGCTGTTCAAAAATAGCTACAAGTTGTCAAACTTTAAGTTTTTTTAAATTAAAAATGTAAGTTTAAAATGTGTCTCTTCATAAATGCAAAAATTCTAAATTACAGTAAGTAACTACAGTTTCTTAAAGTTTACAAAATACTAACCTTTTACACTATAGTACTGACTGATATACAAGTTTTATCCCGGAGTTATGAAAGTTCAGTAGTAGGTGTATAACTTCATTTCTATTCGTAACAATGGTTGCTTGTAGTCAGAACCTAACTTGGTTTTTACATAAGAGATTGATGTGATACCTACTTGGAAATTTTGGGATCTAATACCTACATCATATGCATTAGTAATGTAATTAAGTTTTGTGTGAATTCAGTTTTGTCAAATCCTTAAAACTGGCATATCAGTTGATAACCAGTATTATCTTTGTGTACACTTCATATCTTTAAAACAATGTGCGTTTGTTTCAGTTTTTTATCTTAACATCAATGGAGGAATGACTTATGATAATGACCAACTTTAAAAATTATTTCAAGTTCAATGATTCCGCTGATAATGAAATTTTATTTAATTAAGTAACAATTAACTATTCAACCAGAATTTAAGTAATTTTGCTTAAAATTTACACATTTGCTCTTTGAACTTCTATTATTAGTCACGTTGAACAGCGTTAAAATGAAAATTCTAGGTAAGTACAAGTGTCAAATCGTCTCCAATGGGAATTTGTGTTCAACAAGGACATGATATTGACATCAGCCAAATCATACAGTAGAATATTAGTAGAATCGTACAGTAGAATATTAGTAGTAGTAATAGGCACATAGTATCCCTTTACACCATTATTATAAAAGGTAGCAATTTTATTCAAGAAGTCATAATAATTACCTATTAGATCCTTCAGTCTAAATATTGGATGGACCAAGATTTTTATAGATATTATTATTGTAAAATAAAGTACGTAAACCGACCTAAACAGAATAGAAACTTGATAGTTACAGTTAGTTTTGAATTTTGATAGGAGAATAATTAACTTTTTAAGTTTCAAGACATTTAGAGGTTTGAGATCATGTTAAGTTTTAAAAAAGGTAGGTATTATGTTACCACGCACCAGTAAAATATACGCCGAATTCTATTACCTCTATGGATTAATACTGTTTGAGTTTAATAATGTTAAACTGTAGTTAAATGTCTAGTGTGAGAAGTAGACAGATGATTTCATGTCTCTTGAAGGTGTTGTTTTGATTAGCATATTTAGCATTAAAAACAAAAGTGTACGCAAAAAATCGACATTCGTCTGCTAGTTAGCTATTTACAATGGACGAAACTGGCAGATTGTATAATAATGCGTGCGTAAATACTACTTATCACATATTGACGTACCTAGGTAGGTAGGTGGCAGAGTCTAGCGGCTCTTCTCACAGAAGAAAAGAGCAACCTGTCTCCGATGTTCGCCTCATTCCAACGCAATTTGTTACTATTACGAGCACGACTCCGGCCGATTATTTAACAAGTCAAATGCTCAGCGACGCGCCGAGCGGCCCAGCGTCTATTCCGAGGGCGTTCAACCTTACCAGCACGACCTAGCAACACCACGGTTCTTCACAATGGCCATGACATCGAAAACAACAGCCTCCGGTTACTGGAGCATTGACTTTTCGACCGCCGCCAAAACTTCGGCGACCGTTCATTTATTTACTAACAGAAAGTTATTACGACTCACCTGTCAGATGACTCGGAGCTGTCGTATCTGTCGAAGCATCTTTTCTTCCTGTCGTCGCGGTCGTCGATGTTTGCTTCACGCGATTTTAGGGAATTCGTCGTCGTGACGACCGCCGCGGAATCATTCGCGGCCACGCCGCGCGTATCACTTTTCTCACACGATGCACTCGTTTCTAGTTCAGTGTATAACGATAACTTCACTTCATCGCCGTCAAATGTTTCCCCACTGCACTTTTTTGTGTCACCATGTCCTGGGCCGGGCGCGGAAAAAGTTAAATCGTTCATTTGTTTCGGGCCGGTGCGGTCCTCGGGCGACCCATCCGCCATCTTTGAGCGCACGAGTGTTTTGTAGATAGTTTCTGTGCGGCGCCGCAGGCAGCATGGGCGCTGTAGTCGCGCGTCGCAGCCGCGGGGTGCGGGCGGGTGTGACGTCACGGCGGCTGCGCGGCCGCGGGGGCTGAGCGCGGTGACGTAAGGGCCCCGCCCCGTGCATGTGCAGAGGCGCTGTCATTGGCCGCGGGTTACGCAACGCGCAGGCCTATTCAAATAGCGCGGAAGAAGGGAGCGTAGGGCCAATGCTATAGGGACGGGCCCGTCCTGCCCTAAACGTAACAAATAATGCAGGCGTAATGACCGTGCACCGCACGCACTCAGTCTCTCCCGCTCTTGTGCGGCTGAGGAACAAGTGTATAGAAATTAATGACACGTTTCACCCTTTAATTTTTCCAAGTTTGTCATCCTATCCTCAGCCACTTAATTGGGTTGACACTTAAGTTTTTTCTGGAGGAGGTAATAACACAAATTACCTATTCAACTTATGAAGAATTAATTGAGTCTTGTTGTTAGTACCTACCTCCTACCTTCACAAAAGTTGACAGTTATCATCAAAAATGCTTTATTAGTTTTTAATTTTAGTGACAGGAAAGGATGTAAGAAAAACAAACTAAATCCTACCTAACCACTTACATGAAATAAAAAAGAGATTTAAATAATCAGTTTTTGATAAAGAATAAAAATAAAGAAATTAATTTATATAAATTTAAATAATTATAAAAATTCAACAAGACCATTTTAGATGCAGTTTAGAAATTGAATTGTTAATGTTTGATATGAAATAATTACTTAAATAATAACAACCAAATATGTACCTATGTAGGTATCAACTTTATGTTATGTACTGTATTTTTTACAACAATATGCTGAATAAAGTATTCTTATTATCTAATTCTAGCCAATTTTAAAATGCACTACTTAATAACTAACTTATACCACAGAATAAGTACCTAGACATGCATTGGATGCAAAAAGTAAGATTAAGCAATTATGATCTGAATGTTGTTGACGTAAGGTGCATTTTTAATCGATCCGGGCCTAGGTGAGAAATGATTATCATGCACTTTGACTTGATTAAATCAATGAACCGTATGCCTACGCAATTCGGCTCTTTTTTGCTTGATGTTCTCGTCTGTTTCTGAAGCTTAGCAACATCGGACACTCCCTAACTTATACATACATATTTTCATTTTGTGTAAATTAAAAAGAAAGATTTTTACTAGTTTATTCTTTTCCAGATGTTAGCATGAATGTGAATCAGTATAAAATTATAATAACACATTATTTGCAATAAAACTTTTTTGTCTAAAATTCGTTTATTTTTTTATAATCCGACTGCGCAAAAATGAGTTTATTAAAAAAGAAAAAAGGCGATCAATGAATTTAAAACTGAAAAAAAAGGCTAAAACTACTCACTCAGTTCATCACTTTTTTATTTTTTGCAACAAATTCGTCTTGCAACGCCATCTATCGCCGTATGAGTGAATTATATTACACTGGACGCAACCATGCTAGTAAGGGTATGAACCGCCCATTTTTGTTGCCTCTAAGCATGAAACAATAGGTAATTATTATCTTGTGTGTAAAAATCCCTGGTGTCAGGCATTGACTGGGAATCGAATAGACCATCACCATCTACGGATTGTTTTCCAACTATGTACAACGAACTGTCCATCAGTGACATTGACAGGGGGCGCCACTGTCAATACCAGATCGCATTGGTTCCAATTTTTGCCATGTTGGAAACTATCTTTTTGAACGATGGTGGCGCCCCCCTGTCAATGAGTTTGGTGGCACAGTTCAGTGTAGTCTAATTGAAGCATTAGAAAAAGTTACTGTTATGTATGGTTTGGGGGAGTGAAAATGTGGTGATATCACCCATAAGGAAATAAAATAACTTAGTTTGGTAAGAAATATAATTTATTAATATTAGGTATACGTTCAACAAACACAACACAAATATTTTGTTAGTAAATATTATTTATTTTGGGAAAAATAAAGCTAGTTCTGAATTCATAATAAAATGTCATATAACATTGAATTCATAGAACATTTACCCCTTTACTAATAAAAAGTTACACAGTTGTTGAACACTGTTTTAAAATGACATTTCTATACTAAACGTCACTTTAAAACACTGTTCCACGAGCGTGTAAGTTTGATTAGTAAGGGGGTTAGTTATGTTGTATTCGGAGTTTGAGGTTAGCAAGTTTATGTATAAAATTGTAAATGGAATGGTATATTTGTACTTGAAATTGGAAGCACTCTTAAGTACGCATATAAATCGGACTTTACAGATACAAAATTGCACCAGAGTAAACATTTAAAAAATATCAACATTCAAAATATGTTTTTATACCTACATACTCTTTTAGAACGAACAAGATTGGGTCACAAATCGACCGTAGTGTCAACATCTCACAGGTTATTTTCATGTTTGACAAACTTTTGTAACACAAATAAACCAAACACAATTAAATAACTACTAACTACCTCCTTCCTAATAAAATTTACACGCTTGTTGAACACACAGTTTTTAAGTGACGTTTTTGTATGGAAATGTAATTTTAAAACAGTGTTCAACAAGTGTGTAACTTTTTATTAGTAAGGGGGTATGAGTAGTGAGAAGTTATTGATAAAAATCATCGAAATGTCACCCATAAACACAACAAACAAATATATTTTTTATCATTAATTTACATTAAAAATTTTATGTAGGTTACGTATTTGCAGTTTAGTAAACTTTTAATTCGAGATTTTAAGTATAAACAAAGAAGAAAATTGTTATAACATACATAACAAAAGAAAACCTAGAATATGGCAACGTTATTGCAAATATTGAAATCACAATAATTTAACCGAAAAAAAAAATAACCGAGAAAATAACAAATGAATTAAAAAAAGATTAATTGCCCGTTTTCACCATCAATCCCTAATTTTTAAGTAAAACAAAATGCCCGTGTAAACAAAACGAAAGAAAACAAAATGTATGTTGTTGTAACACATACAATTTTTAAGTGATCCCTCAATTAAAAATTAGGTATTGATGATGAAAACGGGCATAATACTCGTATTTGTTTACAATTAAAGTCTGTAATTAAAAATTCATGTACTGAAAATAAGTAACCACGTTCACATTTTAAGAATTTTGTCCGTGATTTGTTCGACTTGTGTATTTCACACTTAATGGACTTATCTTACTTAACAATAAATAATTAATATAAAAATAAGAGATACGAATATAATCTCATTCGAAAATTTAACTGCTACTCATAGTGTATTTGTAGTCTAGTATTAAAATAATTACGTCAAATATGAATACAAATATAATTTGATTTTTTAAAATTTATTGATATCGCTCCTTACAAACTAATTATTAGATTTTGAAATAAATGTACAGTCAACAGCACATCAGACTATACATTTTTTGACAAAGGTGGCTGAGTTTCTTCCGCCACTTCTACCAGCAGAAATGGTGGTAGGGCAAGCTATATTTGGGACGTGTATAAGTGCCCTGGAAAGGGCCTATGTACTGAATAAACTAGATTTTTTTTTTAAATTTTGTAGCAAAATAGCACTTATAAGAACGCCATAAGGTGCCAGTGTTCAGCCTGATGTGTTTTAGTATGCACTTAATGAAAAATATTTTGGCAAGTACATACTCTATCCATTTTATTCTTTCTACAAAAAAATGTATAAATTTACTCATCACAGATTTCATTATATTATTTTTGTAACAGGTTCCCATTTAGGGTAAAAAGAGGGTACTTTATACCTAGGAATTTCACTAGATACAATGTCCCTTTCTAGACAATTTTCTTGGGATGACCTGCCTCATACATGTGACATTACGTCACATGTTGAAAAGTGCGGTATGCTTACCATGAGTTTATGTTAGATGTGCTCACTGGCAAATGACAATAAATGTATGACAGATTGTACACTGTACAGCGCCCCTAGCGGCTGTTTTTAAGAATTGAAATATTCATAGATTTTTTGACGCATTTGCGAGCACACCTAACGTAAACTCATGGTAAGCTTACATGTTCAGTTACAATAAATAGCACCTTGTTATTGTAAATCCTATTTTGATATGATTATAGCTCAATTTAGCACTTTTTAGGTCGGCCTATGGCTCTTTATATTTGACACAAACACTGGAAATAAGTAAGGTAAGTTCAACTTCAAGGATATAACACAACAGCGCTTTAGACTGTTAATAGAAAACAAATGAATGTTGCCTAAACGAATTAATATCGAGATAACGAATTGAAGCACATCTAAGAAATCGAAAGTTATTATAACATATTATTACTTACGTAGTACGTATGTTATTAACTTAAAAAATCATTTGTTAAATATTAATTTTATATGTAGTTAAAAACAAATAAAGTTAACTTAGGTATTAACTTTAATAATAATAAATAGACAAGCCACACATGATAACACAGTTACTTAAGGTACGAAGGCAATCAAATAAATTGTAAATATTTCTTTTATTGTAACTTATTTTTAAACTATAAAAATATATTTATAAAGATTATGCATATTGTTTAGGAACTAATTTTAAAGTAAATTCTCGATATTAATTTGGTGAATTGTATCCATTATTTATTTCAAATATGAACGTAAAATTTTGAATATGAACATACCTTCTCACTAACGATTTCAAAGCAACTAAACATCGAATAAAAATCTACTGATTTTACCATGGAATTAATTGGAAACAAATATACAATTTCAACTTAATATTACATAGTTCTGCCCCCCTAGACAAAACGCACTTTTTGATCGAATCGAAAATCGAATCCGACAAAACTCCATACAAAAAAGGGGCTTTTCGACCACTTTTCGACTGGTTTGCGATTATAATTTGCACTTTGTCTAGACCCACTGAAAGACATAGCAATTTAGGCTATTATAAGGTGTTACAAACACCTAGCACCACTGATATTTACTTTTTTCGCGCAATTGTACTTATTTATCATTTTAATACAATCGGAAAAACTACTGAGCGGATTTTGATGAAACTTTCCAATATTATTGTTTATAACTCAGAATAACATATAGGCTATAATTTACGACGATCTGTGACAAACTGAATTTCACGCGGGTGAAGCCGCGGGCAACAGCTAGAACTCTACACAGATAAAAAATAGGGAAGAACTAGTAATTAAAAATAATAAAATTATTCGTTTTACTTACTAGTTCAGGAATAAACATACTTAGATACATAAATACAAATAAACATACATAAATACGTGGCGATTAGATTACAA
The DNA here is from genome assembly GCF_963855985.1 of Ostrinia nubilalis. Taxonomy (NCBI): domain Eukaryota; kingdom Metazoa; phylum Arthropoda; class Insecta; order Lepidoptera; family Crambidae; genus Ostrinia; species Ostrinia nubilalis. Next base: position 14,991,086 of record NC_087094.1, read on the forward strand.
TATTTAGATATAAATATACATAAAAATATGACTTCGGGCATAAATGCTAGTGCTCATTGCACTAACATTTGACCCCGACGGGAATCCATCCCGCAATAACCTCGTAGCGCCCACGGATTTTTTGGATCCTCTTTAACTACGACCCGACTGTCCTTCTTATAGGACTCATAGTTATAGTCCTATCAGCCCAAGATTTTGAGTTGAAATTCGTATGTGTTAGAGTTACCGGTTTGAAGTGAAACTTTCAGGGTATAATTATGATTGTCTACCTTTTGTTCTTTACAAAGGCCATCGGGCCACAAATACTAGATTAAAAGGAATTATTAAGTAATGTAAAATTACATAATACTAAAAATTTGTAGTGTAGAGAGTATTAAATTAATAATAATAAATATAATAAATATCTTTGAACAATTTCGCACATAACGCTATCTAGCCCCATGGTAAGCAATTAATATGCTTGTGTTATGGGTACTAGCTTAACGGATATACTATATTGTATACTTTTTAAATACATACATATTATACTAGTAACACCCAGACCCGTCACAGAAATTAAAATTCATCATTTCAATTTCTGCCCGGCCGGGAATCGAACCCGTGACCTCTCGGCATAGTAGTCCCTTTTAAAACTACTACACCAAACGGCCGACAAATAATTAATTAATTAAATTAATTATTAGTGAAAGATAAGTTGCATTTTTATATTAGTAATATTCCATAAACCAATAAAACACAAAGCCACAAACTAAAAATATTATGATATTTTTAGTACTAGCTTCGACCCAACCGACTTCACAAAGTACATATTATTTCAAACCAAGATTTTGCAGAATTTCAGCTCTAAAAATGCAAAGTAATAATCTCTATTTAAGTAATACCTATTCGTTAGCAACTTTTTGCATAAAAACATACTCGACAACCACGGATTATCGTAAAAAAATGCGATTTACTAACTACGTGTTAGTGAGCCGTCCATACCGCCGGCCATTTTTCAAAAAATCCCATCTGTCAATTGTGACAGCCAATGGTAGCATACCGGAAACGGTTCCCTAATATTTTGTTCAGAAATCGAATTAAATTATTTCTTTAAGCCGCGAAATTTCAAAAATCTAGACAGAGTTTAATAATATGGCCTTCTGAAAGGCGCATGAGCGGTAATTGAAAGTTAGTTGAAAAAAGTTCTGGGCTGTAGTCGCCATGTTTATTTTGGGTTATCAAAAGGCGCGTGGGCGCTACGAGGATAATGCTCGTGCAAAACACACTAACATTTTCCATGGACAGATTAATATTATAATTAATCACCAATGATTATAAAAATAACAATAACGTAGCCTCAGACTTGCAGGAGTCAGCAGGACTTACGTTATGGAGTTTTAAGATAAAATATACATACTTAGATAAACATATACGAATAAAATACATAAATATAATACAGGTTCGGAGCCCCGAATACATGTTTGTGCATATCAAAATAACATTTGCTCTCAGGGAGATTCAAATCTACAACCGCATCTGGTATTGTAGTTCCGTACATGAACTAACAATCCAGTCGGTCTTCAATGATAATAAAAATTGTAGAAATGGTCACACCAATAACGCAGCCTCACTAAGCAGGGCTTACGTTTTGGAGTTAAAATAATGGATAAATATACGTACTTAGATAAACATATACGAAGAAAATACATAAACATAATACAGTTTTGTAGCCCAGGCATAAATGATTGTGCATATCACAATAACATTTGCTCCTAGGGGGATTCAAATCCAAATTAGGTACATACATCTGATATTGTAGTTCAGTGCCTGAACTATACTACTCCAGACTGTTTTGAATGATAATATAAATATTACAGAAATGGTCACACCAATAACGTAGCCAACTAAGCAGGTCTTACGTTTTGGAGTAAAATAAAATAATGGATAAATATACGTACACCCATACAATCATCATTTCAGCCATAGGCCTCACACATAAAATAAAAAACATAAATATAATACAGGTTTGGAGCCCCGAATACATGTTTGTGCATATCACAATAACATTTGCTCCTAGGGGGATTCAAATCCACAACCGCATCTGGTATTGTAGTTCAGTGCGAGAACTAACAATCCAGTCGGTTTTCAATAATAATAAAAATTATAGAAATGGTTACACCAATAACGTAGCCTCAGACTAAGCAGGGCTTACGTTTTGGAGTTAAAAAAAATGGATAAATATACATACTTAGATAAACATATACGAATAAAATACACAAATATAATACAGGTTTGGAGCCCCGAATACATGTTTGTGCATATCACAATAACATTTGATCTCAGGGGGATTCAAATCCAAATTACATCTGATATTGTAGTTCAGTGCGTGAACTACCAATCCCTACGCGTCTATGTTATTCAGAAAAAAACTTGGATTCTAATGATGTTTTTTTCAAATCCGTCCAGTAGTTTTGGAGCCTATTCCATACAAACATAAAAATCTTTCCTCTTTATAATATTAGTAAGTATAGATTGATCAATAAAATTACTTGAGAATTTTATTAGGTATTTGACACCTCCAATCGATTCATTTACTTTTTACGAGCTGCAAAAAGTACCTATATTCCAATTACTTTTGCATAGCTTTATAGGAATTTAACGTTTTTTTATTTGCTAATTCCATCGCCTGGTTAGAGGCAAAATAGACAATATTTTAGCTAGTGGTGATAAATTAATAAACATTTTTAGTGTTAACTTTATGCAATTTGATTTTCCAAGTTATTAAAAATTTATTGACGATAAAATCAAATAAACGACTTTAATGACATTAATCGGTTTTGCCCTTAACCTTGCCATATCTTGAATTGAATTAATCAAAGAAAATTATTGTTTTTAAAACTACTTCTTTTGTGGTGTCAACTACTCAATATGGACGCTGATAGCTATAATAGGAAATAAATTATATTTTATTTTCCATGGTTATTATGTACCTGGTAAACAAACACTACTTTATATCTCATGTGCGTCTATCTCACTAGACCCTCACTTTACTTTTATTGACATCATGAATAGTAGTTTCAACATTAGGATTAGATTTAATTAAACAAAGCCACTAGTGAAAGCCTTGAAGTCGACACAAAGTTTCGCGTGTGCAGAACGTCATCACACAGATGACGTCACAGGTGTCCAAGTGACATAACATATCGGCGGTCTAGATGTAAAACCACGTATACGAAAACTTTCAAACTTTTCATGAGATAAAAAAACTTCTTTGAATTTATAATTAATTTTAGTTATAATTATTATAATTAAGTGTAATTTAATGGTATTTATGAGGTATTTTCAATATTTTCAATCATTTTCAATCACAAGACCCTAACATTGGGAAAACATTGAAAGTTTCTGCCGTTTCTGCAGTAAATCTTGTTATACAGGATGGAATTTTGTAATGCCACCCGAAGGAAAAGTACTCTTACTTAACACTGTAGATAGAAAATTTTACTAAAAAAACATTCCTTTATTTTGAAACGAAAGAATTCATTTCTGCATTCTGCATTTTTGTAAATTATGTATACATGTGTGATAATGAATAATCATGTTTTCTTTCTTTCTTTCATTCAAAGATTCCTTTCAGGTGACATTGCAAAATTCCACCCTGTATACTATACGAGGTGTCACATCTAGACAGATGACATGTTTACTTAGACACACACAAATAACAAGTACTTTAACAATCCGGAATGCTCTGTATACAACTTCTTAGCATAGGAGCACCTTTATCAATTCACAAGGCACATTTAGCCACCGGTTAGATTGAGATATGCCAGATGCCTATTCAGCTTTTTAAATTTGACATGAGGGTTATTGTGCCCTCAGTTGTTTCTAAAGGGTATTTGCCACCACCAATCAATTGACGTACTTTTTAAAAACTGTCAAAATGAGACTCTCCCGTAGATTTTGTATGGCAATACCAGCCAGTGACGTCAATATTTTGTCAACTCAATTAAACTACTTTTTTCAATTACATACAATACAACCAAAAATCTTAATTTACAGGTAATTTAAAAAAGTTTTAAGACCAGAATGAAATGCCTTTTAAAATAAGCTGTGCTTAGGAATTATTGGGGAGTGGTGACAAATACCCAATTTACAATATAGAAGACGTGTTATTATGGAATACCAATATGTCTTATCACGCGAGACTTTATGCACTCTTACTCCATGGGTTATAAATATATTAGGGTCTTTCCTGGTCATGAGAATCAGAGCGGCCTAAATCTTTTAAGCCTGTATGTTTTTAAAATGTACATATTTTAGTTTGTTTCAAATAGTCTATATCGAAGCTCTCCAGTTTAAACTTAAGTTGAAACTTTTTTTTAAATAACTATCTATTCCAATCAGTAATTTGAAAAAAGTTTACTTTAGTGATCTATTTGGTTCTCATTGTCTTAGACCAGGTTTCTACAAAAGCGGAGCGGAGCGTAGAACCGACTAATTTTTCTATAGAATTTGAGAGTGGCGGCGACGCGCGGAGAAGTTTAATTAATGAAATTTATTCAAAATATTAATGAAATTTATTCAAAATATTTCTCTGCTCTGCTTCGCCTTGGCGGAGACCGGGCCTTAAAGGGAGTAAAATCAAGCTTAACGAAGCCAAACATGACATGTGTGTGTTGAATATTCATGTGAAGTATTTCTGATAGAGTGGGCTAAAGGCTTCTCTGAGTAAAGGCTTAAAGTCACGAGTAGCAACGAAACCACGACTTTGACGCGCTAGTTATAATTTAATATGTGAAATTGAAAATTAATAAAATTGCTAAGGGTGGATTTTTCAATAACTTTTAACTGAAGAATAAAATTGGCACATAGATAGTTTATATGTCAAAATGTCAATTTTATTCTTCAAATAAAGTTAATTGACGATTCAAAAATAGTGTTAATCAGGAAGTAACTACCTACTTAGAACTTTACTCGGAGATCTTGAAGAGGCTCTAATTAGTATTTACCTAAAATTCATCTATTTCAGTGGTTCCTAACCTGGGGGTAATTACCCCCGCAGGGGTAAAACGGAAATTCTAGAGGGGTAACACGGGATTGCACGAAAAAGTATTAAAATAGCAATAAACAAAATAATAGTACGGTATAGGCCGCGACAAACTTATTTAACAAAAAATTGCGTGGTGGGGGTAATTTACTAGTTATCTAAACGTGCAATTTCTTAAAAAATAAACATAAATTTTCGTTCGAATTTTTGTGATTTCATTATTTTAAATTAGCTAGGGGTAAACTCAATTCTCATACTTGTTCACAGGGGTAGTGACATTGAAAAGGTTAGGAAACACTGATCTATTTGGTACGTATAAATTAAGCCCCATTCACTTTGACAGCATAACAATTTTAAATACGATATTTTTTGATCGAGTTTAAATAACTAATTAGAAACCTCTACTAGTAAATAAAATTGTGAACGTAAAATAAAATAAAATGTAAAAAAGAACAATTTCTCGTTATTTTTCAGTGTTTTTTGTTTGGATATGTTTGTGTGTGTAAGTGCTGTGTTGACATCAATTAGGTATTATTAATTAATAGAAGTATCATGGAAAGAATCCATTTATATTTTAAATTCAGTATTCAATAACTATGAAATTATCAATAATTCGATGAGTTTAATCCAAAAATAGTAATGTCACAAATGTGTAATTTCATTATAAATATTGCAGAGATAAAAATATTGAAAATAGTTTAATATTTTTAAGATTGAAATTAATATAGTAAATAATGTCAATATCCTTATTTATTTTTACTACTTAAAAATACCGGCAGTAATTGTATTATTATTCTTTAAACGACTTCTTTTCCTATCATCAAGCGTAATTTCAGGCTTCGTTAAGGGTATTTTACACCCTGTATCTAGATACTACGTCCATAGAGCTGTGGGCATCATGCCTTCCACCGAAGCTTGTCGCGGAGTCAGCACTTCGTTGCACAGGAACATAAGCGGTAAGTCGACTAAATACCCGCGAATAAGGTCGATTTTTCTGTTAGCTAGCGCGCGGTCAGAATGCCAAAGACCGCGGCCGTTCTCTTCCTGGTATTTCTTTAGTTCGGCGAACGTGTGGACTGAGTCGGTGGGGAGGCAGTGGAATACCTGAGGATAAGTAAAAGTAATATTAGTCAATTTGTAATCATTCGTTCGTTTCAGCTAAATGACGTCCACTATTGGACAAAGGTGGGCCGATGATCTGGTGAAGGTCGCGGGAAGAACCTTGAAGAGGACTGAGCGGTCGTTATGGAAATTCTTGGAGAAGGGCTAGGTAATAGGCTAGTTTCCTAAAAAAATGTTTTTAGTCCGTCATGTTTAATATCAAAAAATATTGGACACATATATTTTTATTTGTCAATCTAAAAAATAATTACATAGTTATGGTGCGTTGAAGTTCCGCACGACGTCACAACGTGCGGCACTTTTATGCACGCATTGACGTCACGGGCCTCTTCTTATGAACTTAGGCGCGCTTTATCTCTTTAAATTTTCATTAGTTTGAAAAAGTGAAAAATACGTGTAGAGTATTTTTTGATAAGTTAACTGACGGACTAATTAAAACTCTTGCTTTTTGACCCAGGAAACATCCATATTAAATCCAGTGCTGGATTAAGTCTCAAACTCCCTCTACCTTATCCCATCTACAATATTTTACAGCTAGGAAACACACAACATCATTTTCGCAACGGAAAATAGTAGATAATATTTATAGTTTTCTTGGTTTCTGCAGGTTACAAGTCTGCGACTATGACTAACCTATCGTCATCATCATCTTGTACACATTCTTCATTTTATTTAGCATTTCTACATCTACATCCTCCGTATTCCTTTTCCACGTAGCCTTCTACACGTCCTTATAGAAGTCCGAGATCCTCCCAGAAGATAAATTATAAGTGCCAAGTAGGTAAGTATGCCTCACCTCTTCATAAACATCAGTATTCTTGTTCGACGCAGCGTGCTACATGTTCTTTTAGAAGTAATCCGAGCAGGATCATCCGTTTATGTAGAGGTAGTCTAGGTCCTTCCCCAGCAGCCTAAGATGGAAGGTATTCAGCCCCAGCATCCAAGTAGAATGAAGATGTGACCCATACCTAGCTGGCACTTTTATGTAAGAGTGGTAGCAAGGTTTGGGTTACCTCTTCATAAACATCTGTGTTCTTCTTGGACGAGGCTTGTACACATTCTTGTAACTCTTCAGAGCAGGGATCATCCATATTTATGCTGAGGTAGTCCAGGTCAATAGTCCTAGGTGTTCACTGAAGCTATATTATAAGTACCAGCTACGTAAATATGCCTTACCTCTTCATAAACATCGGTATTCCTCCTCGACGTGGCCTTCCAGACGTTCTTATAGAAGTCATCGAAGCGAGGATCGTCCATATTTATGCTGAGGTAGTCCAGGTCCTCCCCCAGTAGTCCTAGGTGTTCACTGAAGCTATATTATAAGTACCAGCTACGTAAATGTGGGATATGATGCTCAACCACAATAAGGAAGCTAGATGTTAGTGCTTCCTTCCGAGCGGGTGTTATGCTCGGGGACCAAGGTCCAATTTACACCATCTTGGTTGGTCTATCTATATATACTTGGCAGGATATAAAAGTCCGTCACCGCGATGCAGGTTTGTATGAGCGGCGGAGTGTGCCATAGTGTAGTAGTGACAGCGCCATCTGTTGGTACACAGTTTGTAGTGGCGTATCGTCGGTGTCGCCACAGTAAATATGCCTTACCTCTTCATATACATCGGTATTCCTCCTCGACGTGGCCTGCCAAACGTTCTTATAGAACTCGTCAGAGCAGGGGTCGTCCATGTCTATCCCGAGGTAGTCCAGGTCCTCCCCCAGTAGTCCCAGGTGTTCCCGGAAGAGCCGCTTGCGCAGTGCGCCCGCGACACGCCCGCTGGGTAAAGTTTTGCCGTTCATGGTGCCGTCGATGAATTTTTCGTCCTGGAATTTGGATTTATTTATTGAAGTAAATAACAGACGAGCAGTATTTGTAATAATCAATTAATTTTCTGATAGATAGACTTGACTCTTTTCAAGCAAAACTCGTAAAGTCGTGGTCATTAAGATTCGAGTATAGGTCGCGCAACAAAAGTTGAGGCCATCGACACAAACAAAGATTTGAATATGTATGCTGTCTACGCTGAAGTTTTGTGTAGTCTCATTAACAAGTGCTTAGGCTTACTGTCTCGCTTGCACACATTTAACAAGAGCGAGGTAGCTAGTGAATTTGATATTGGAACTTGAAGTATAATGTGGTGTGTTCTGTATTCAAATATTACATCAGTGTATTGCATTGTTGTCCTCAACTTTCGCTGCGCGACCTATAAAAGATGTCTAAGGCTGGGTTGCACCATCATAACTTAACCTTGACAAACGTCAAAAATCTGTCAAACTCCATACAAAAAACATCGGTTATCGTTAAAGTTACGGTCAAAGTTAGGGGGTGCAACTCAGCCTTAATCTATACTAATATTATTAAGCTGAAGAGTTTGTTTGTTTACTTGAAAGAAAGAAGAAAGAAAGAAAATCTTTATTTGACAACAACAATAGTAGAAAATAGATACATTCATTTTAGAACACAAACATCAAAAAGGAGAAAGAAAAAAGGAAAAAATAATAATAAAGTTGTCAAAAAGGCCACCCACTCAGTAACGTCTTGGCCCGTTGACCAAGACACTGATTTTCAGTGGGCGCCTTTTTGTACGTAGGGGCATTCAATTATACAAAATAAACAACAAAAAAAAAATTGCATTAAATAATTATAAATTAAAATTAGTCAAAATAAAAGAAATAAAAAAAATATAAAAAATTGGATTAAAAAAAAATAATTACATAATAAAACTAATAAAAATAACAATCATCATCAACACAAAAATAAAAAAAAAATAAAGAAAAATAAAATACAATTTACAATAAAATATGACACATTGAGACACGATAAAAATGAAATTAAATAATAATATGAAAAATAAATTAAATGTCAATACAAAAGAATCTATGGTCAGATGTGCGCGGCCAAAGTGACGAGTCGACGGGCCGTGACTGCTATAAAGGAGAAAAAAGGGAAAATGACACTTCTGCCGCCACGTCAAATCAGCCACGCAGCATCCAAATGTCATTACAGTCACAATTTGCAATAATTAAAATAAATATCAGGATTCTATGATTAGTTTAAATATATAAATGGATTAAATCATCGAGATTTCACACTCGGAGTCGTGAACGTGATGGTAAGTGGCTTCTTGGTTGTTAACTTGAACGCGCTAATCTCAGGAACTACTGGTCCGATTTGAAAAATTATTTCGGAGTTAGAAAGCCCATTTATCGTGGAAGGCTATAGGCTATACGAGGCACGCTACGAGTAATAGACACAGAGCAACAATGAAAAATGTTGCATAAACGGGTTTTCACGCGTACGAAGTCGCGGGCACAGCTAGTACATTTTATACATTACATACCTCAAGTAACACAGCGATCTCAGAGTCCCTCGTCCCCAGCATAGACCTATCGTTGATATTCGCGCTTCCGCAGATGATGATCTTGTCATCGGCTATCATTAGCTTGGAGTGGACGTACACCAGTTCCGTGATAGGCTCTCCATCCAGGATGGAATGCGTTCGGAGGCCGTGGAACGTGATGTACTGGGACGGGTCCTCGACGCCGGCTTCGTAGAGACGCGTGAGGATGGCTTCTTTGCTCCTGTTCAAATAAAAATAGACAATTAAAAAAAATGTTTTGATAAAAAACTGGGATTGAAAATCGACAGCTTAGGCTCACCACGAAGCCATTGATGAGCTGCTGCCGAACAAGTTTATTCAGCAGCCGCTCAGAAAAGACGTCGAAAAAGTTAGTGAATGGGATCCAGTAGATTGATCCAGAAATGGAAAAAATTGGATCAGTAACGGAACAATGGGGTGGGAGGGATTGCGTTTCTTTTCCGAAAACGTTGCGTTGTCATCGTGGCGACGCCGAGACAGTGTCGCGTAGACGCCGAGCCAGTGTCGCGTAGACGCCGAGCCAGTGTCGCGTAGACGCTGAGCCAGTGTCGCGTAGACGCTGACCCAGTGTCGCGTAGACGCCGACCCAGTGTCGCGTAGACGCCGAGCCAGTGTCGCGTAGACGCTGAGCCAGTGTCGCGTAGACGCTGACCCAGTGTCGCGTAGACGCCGAGCCAGTGTCGCGTAGACGCTGAGCCAGTGTCGCGTAGACGCTGACCCAGTGTCGCGTAGACGCCGAGCCAGTGTCGCGTAGACGCTGAGCCAGTGTCGCGTAGACGCTGACCCAGTGTCGCGTAGACGCCGAGCCAGTGTGGCGTAGACGCTGAGCCAGTGTCGCGTAGACGCTGAGCCAGTGTCGCGTCGAAAGACGCTAGTGTAGCGTCCCTCAACCTCTCTTTGTTGAAGGTCAATTAACAACCACAGTGTAACATGTATTTACCTGGATATGCTCTGGTAGTTCCAATGCGTCACAGCATGTAATGAGGTTCCGGAGGGCGCGCCCACCTCGCCTTCGAAACCAAGCAGTAGCGGCATCACCACGAACACCCGGAAGGTTTCTTGCTTGTTGTGCGCTGATATGATGCGGTTGAAGAGCGCTTCGCCTATCTGTGACGTGGTATGGTATCTTCCCCTATGGTATAGTATCTTCACCTGCAGAAGCTCTGGTATTTCCAGTGCGGCACGGCGTGCAGTCAGGTGACTCTCTCTTTGTATGTCTTAGTTTCGGATTAGGATCGGTAACGGAACAACGGGGTGAGAGGGATTGCGTTACTTTTCCGAAAACGTTGCGTTGTCATCGTGGCGACGCCGAGCCAGTGTCGCGTAGACGCTGAGCCAGTGTCGCGTAGACGCTGACCCAGTGTAGCGTAGACGCTGACCCAGTGTCGCGTAGACGCTGAGCCAGTGTCGCGTAGACGCCGAGCCAGTGTCGCGTAGACGCCGAGCCAGTGTCGCGTAGACGCCGAGCCAGTGTCGCGTAGACGCCGAGCCAGTGTCGCGTAGACGCCGAGCCAGTGTCGCGTAGACGCCGAGCCAGTGTCGCGTAGACGCCGAGCCAGTGTCGCGTAGACGCCGAGCCAGTGTCGCGTAGACGCTGAGTCAGTGTCGCGTAGACGCTGACCCAGTGTCGCGTCGAAAGACCTCAACCTCTCTTTGAAGGTCAATTAACAACCACAGAGTAACATGTATTTACCTGGATATACTCTGGTAGTTCCAGTGAGTGACAGCATGTAATGAGGTTCCGGAGGGCGCGCCCACCTCGCCTTCGAAACCAGGCAGTAGCGGCATCACCACGAACACCCGGAAGGTTTCCTGTTTGTTGTGCGCTGACATAATGCGGTTGAACAACGCTTCGCCTATGTGTGACGCCCTAAGGTATAGTATCTTTACCTGCAGAAGCTCTGGTATTTCCAATGCGGCACGGCGTGCAGTCAGGTGACTACCTCTTTGTGTGTCGTAGTTTTTTTTTCAGTAGCGCTTGCGCAGCGTCGACGGCTTAGGGTCACCACGAAGCCATTGCTGAGCTGCTGCCGAACAAGTTTATTCAGCAGCCGCTCAGAAAAGACGTCGAAAAAAGCTAGTGAATGGGATCCAGTAGATTGATCCAGAAATGGAAAAAATTGGATCGGTAACGGAACAACGGGGTGGGAGGGATTGCGTTTCTTATCCGAAAACGTTGCGTTGTCATCGTGGCCACGATGAGCCAGTGTCGCGTAGACGCTGAGCCAGTGTCGCGTAGACGCTGAGCCAGTGTCGCGTAGACGCTGAGCCAGTGTCGCGTAGACGCTGAGCCAGTGTCGAGTAGACGCTGAGCCAGTGTCGCGTAGACGCCGACCCAGAGTCGCGTCGAAAGACGCTAGTGTAGCGTCCCTCAACCTCTCTTTGAAGGTCAATTAACAACCATGGTGTAAATGTCTTTACCTGGATATGCTCTGGTAGTTCCAGTGAGTGACAGCATGTAATGAGGTGCCGGAGGGCGCGCCCACCTCGCCTTCGAAACCAGGCAGTAGCGGCATCACCACGAACACCCGGAAGGTTTCCTGCTTGTTGTGCGCTGGTACGGTTGAACAACGCTTCGCCTATGTGTGACGCCCTAAGGTATAGTATCTTTACCTGCAGAAGCTCTGGTATTTCCAATGCGGCACGGCGTGCAGTCAGGTGACTACCTCTTTGTGTGTCGTAGTTTTCATTTCAGTAGCGCTTGCGCAGCGTCGACGGCTTAGGGTCACCACGAAGCCATTGCTGAGCTGCTGCCGAACAAGTTTATTCAGCAGCCGCTCAGAAAAGACGTCGAAAAACGCTAGTGAATGGGATCCAGTAGATTGATCCAGAAATGGAAAAAATTGGATCGGTAACGGAACAACGGGGTGAGAGGGTTGTGTTACTTTTCCGAAAACGTTGCTTTGTCATCGTGGCCACGATGAGCCAGTGTCGCGTAGACGCTGAGCCAGTGTCGCGTAGACGCTGACCCAGTGTCGCGTAGACGCCGAGCCAGTGTCGCGTAGACGCCGAGCCAGTGTCGCGTAGACGCTGACCCAGTGTCGCGTCGAAAGACGCTAGTGTAGCGTCCCTCAATTAACAACCATGGTGTAAATGTCTTTACCTGGATATGCTCTGGTAGTTCCAGTGAGTGACAGCATGTAATGAGGTTCCGGAGGGCGCGCCCACCTCGCCTTCGAAACCAGGCAGTAGCGGCATCACCACGAACACCCGGAAGGTTTCTTGCTTGTTGTGCGCTGACATGATACGGTTGAAGAGCGCTTCGCCTATGTCTATGTGTGACGCCCTAAGGTATAGTATCTTCACCTGCAGAAGCTCTGGTATTTCCAGTGCGGCACGGCGTGCAGTCAGGTGACTACCTCTTTGTGTGTCGTAGTTTTCATTTCAGTAGCGCTTGCGCAGCGTTGACGGCTTAGGGTCACCACGAAGCCATTGCTGAGCTGCTGCCGAACAAGTTTATTCAGCAGCCGCTCAGAAAAGACGTCGAAAAACGCTAGTGAATGGGATCCAGTAGAATGATCCAGAAATGGAAAAAATTGGATCGGTAGACGCTGAGCCAGTGTCGCGTAGACGCTGAGCCAGTGTCGCGTAGACGCTGAGCCAGTGTCGCGTAGACGCTGAGCCAGTGTCGCGTAGACGCTGAGCCAGTGTCGCGTAGACGCTGACCCAGTGTCGCGTAGACGCCGACCCAGAGTCGCGTCGAAAGACGCTAGTGTAGCGTCCCTCAACCTCTCTTTGAAGGTCAATTAACAACCACAGAGTAACATGTATTTACCTGGATATACTCTGGTAGTTCCAGTGAGTGACAGCATGTAATGAGGTTCCGGAGGGCGCGCCCACCTCGCCTTCGAAACCAGGCAGTAGCGGCATCACAACGAACACCCGGAATGTTTCTTGCTTGTTGTGCGCTGACATGATGCGGTTGAAGAGTGCTTCGCCTATCTGGGAACATAGTTTAGGGGTAAATAGATAAAGTTACAAATGTTAAGGGCACCTTGGATTACTTTAAAAGAGGACCAAGTCACTACTTTAATAAAGGAGAAAAAAATGTTTCTCAAGAAGACCCGCCAGGCGCTACCACAGAATAATCTATATAAATAAAAATGAATTAATGTTCGTTAGTCTGATTAACGGGCTGGGCCGATTGAGCTGATTTTGGTTTTAAAATGTTTGTCGTAGTCCAGGGTAGGTCTAAACGGTGAGGAAATACGCGCGCGATATTGTTTTTCTGTGACAGACAAAATTCCACGCGGGCGAAGCCGCCGGCGGAAAGCTAGTAATAAATACTACGTACAGAAGGTTTTCTTCGCGAAGGTATTTAAAAAATTTAGCTTGTCTCAAGAGTCGAGCACCATTTTGTTGACAAACGTCAGTGATCGGTACTGCGCCGAAGCCATAGGGTTGACTTCTATAAAATCAGGAGGTGTAGTCGCGCGTGTTTTGTTTTCGATGCAAACTCGCGGAGATGAGCAGGCCTGGCGCTACTTTCAATACTGGATTGTTAGTTTTTTTTTTTACTTAACCTCTCAAAATCGTGGGATACATTCACAAATTGAACTAAAAACTATAATACTTCTAGAGGACACTTGTCATTGGGCTATCTCCATACCTGGTTCCTAACATTGGGGTTAGTTCTTGACAGTGTGATGAAGAACTGGTTTTCTATGTAGATGTAGTTCTGAGCACTGGTGATGGTATTCACGTACGCCTCGTGGATGCTCTGTTCCACTGTATCCGGGTCTAAGAAACCGCAGGACCAGCTGGAAACGCTTCGAAGCACCTGTAGGAATAAAACCGAGTTAATATCTTTAGAATCTTTAAAGGTCAATGTGTAACCCACTTAATTTGAAGCTTCATGTATCAAACAAGGGTGTATGTTTCTTTAATAAAGATAAATAAATAAATAAATTATGCGTGTAAGTCACATGCAAATCTAACATCTTTATCACCAGCCTCAGCCTTCTGCTGGACATAGGGTCTCCCCCAATGAGGGCTATCCTTCTTATATTAAACAGTTGGCACCACTGGCAATTGACATGTCCTTAATCCTCCTACCGCTTCTATAGTTGGCGCCACTGTCTTCGCCAGTAGGAAGTGACAGTGACATTACTCTACAGTAGCGCCAACTGAAAGCCTCAACTAGAAAGACTTGCAATTATAGCAGTTAGAAATCAATTAGATACTACAGTTTTTAATGTAATACATGAGATGTGCTGCAATTAAAGTAAAACGTTATTTTTGAGTTGCTTACCTGGCATGTCATATTGTTGATGTCTACGTTCAGCTTATGATTCAGATCTTGAAGTGGTTTGATGTTTGTGTACGATTTTGGGAGCAAGTACGGGTAACTGATGTTTTGTCTGAAATGAAAAATAAAAGATAAAACCATGTATTCATTTGGCAACATTTGTTGATAAACACTGTTTATAACCTGTTCATAAACAATGTTTCATTATCTCTGTAAACAGTCCATGAACATAGGTGATGAAACATTGTTTATGATACATGTTGCCCTGCTCCCCGCTATGAGTGGAGAGCAAGTGTGGTGGACGGCCAAGTTTCAGCATTCTGGGAGTGTGTAGTAGACTTTCTGCCACACTAACAGCCGGTCCGTATGGACATTTTGACACCTGCACATTCCAACCGTTGAGCGTTTTTTCGCATTGACTACCCACTCCCAGAATGAGTTTCAGAAACCTGTGTTTATGGTAAACTTGTTTCACACTAGTCATAAACAGTTTATCAACAAATGTTCCCTAATGAATACATGGCTTAAAAGTAACTTCAACCATTTGATTTTGAAACAAGAATGATACATTCACTCTATGGATATTTTCTAACAATTCCAATTAATTTTGAACACTATGGCTGAGTTGCACCATCTAATTTTGACCGTAACTTTAACGATAACCGGTGTTTTTTGTATGGAGTTTGACAGATATTTGACGTTTGTCAAAGTCAAAGTAAGATGGTGCAACCCAGCCTATGTCAATGGGGTAAAATAGTATTTACCTTGCTTTTTCGAGTTTAATAGCATTCCACCTCTGTATAAAGTGCCTCGCAACATCTCTCGCAGCCGCGCCTTGCACCATAACCCCGACGTCGTGCCAAGGCATTCTAGGCGTTGTGTTCCTGTCCACTAAGTCTGAAATCGGATAATTTATTGTTGATAAGTATAAAGGAAGAAACTCGCAATCATCTTGTTTATTAGTTTGCGAATTTAGTCGAAGACATGCTTTTGTATAAGGCAATTAAATGTAATGTTACCGTATGGTGTAGTGGTTCGAAACGGACTACTATTCCGGAGGTAGCGGGTTCGATTCCCGCACAGTACAAACATTTGTGTGCATTAACATATTTGTTTGTATTGGACTGGGTGTTTTCTATGTATAATAAGTATGTATTTACAAAAAAAAAAGTATTTAAGTATGTTTATATCCGTTGTCTAGTACCCATAGTACAAGCCTTGCTTAGTTTGGGACTAGAAGCGCAGTGTAAAATGTCCAAGGATATTTATATTTATTTATATTTAATGTAATTATGTAGCAATGTAACAATGTAATTATTTTGGAACTATTGGCTTATGGTAGCTGTGTAGTTAATTTTTTGCAATACAGAGTGTATTGCAAAAATTAAAGACAGAAGATAAATCACAAATCATACACAATGGCCCAATGAAGAGGCTATGTACGATCTTGTAGCCTTATTCACGTAACAAAACTTCAATGACAAAAAATCGCAGAGTTGCGATCCTATCGAGTAATCGTTCTATCGAAATGAACCTTGTGAATACAGATTTAGAACTGTTTTTCAATGGGACGACTTCTAAACGTCAGCGAGATCTTGACTGTCAAAATACGTGAATTATGCCATGATAAATTTCACTACAAGAAAATCCCTAAATTGTTTAAACACTAAATTCAACTCACCTACAAAAGGCAGATCTAAATTATTAAAGTCTTTAACGATAAAGTTAGTGTAGTCCTTTCCGATCCACAGTTTCGAGTTTCCTTCAACGTCCTCCAACGCCTCCTTAGTTTTCTCTGTGATCACTCTTCCCTCCACCACTTGAGCTAAAGGTGTCGGCTGACTGACCCCTCTACTAACTGCATTGGGCGTCAACCCTAACGCGTCAGTTAGTAATATTTGGTCGTTGGATAACGCGTATTTTTCCGCCTTTTTTCGTTCAGAATCATCAAATTTCTGCTCGTTCCTTTCTTCTTCGTACGGAGGGTAGATTATACTGATGATGTCTTTGCCTCTATCAGTGATTTTGTTGAGCACGTTCCGTTTTTGGACTTCAGGAGTTTCGAACTTGGATAGGTCAGTTGTTTGGGTTTTGGCAGAGTTGATGAGGAGCTGGTCTCCAGGTTCTAACACTGGCAGGTTGGCTGGAGCGCATTCGGATTGGGATTCCTCGCCTGTGGACCCGTTAGGTGTGTCTGCTGTAGTTTCTATGGGGGTGAGGCTGTGAAAAAAGTGTGTATTAAGTTAAATTTGAAATACAGAATCGGTGCAAACAAATAAATGCAGTCTTCTAAAGTTATCTAGCCTCAAAATAAGACAAGCTAAATAAATGAAAAATAAATCCTCATTTGGACTAAAATATTTAAAGTGATCTATTTAAAAAGTCAATAGTTTTCTCATTGAAGGAATATCGATTTCTCTGACTTTTGACTCACTTTTAACACGCAAGTTTACACTCAATTTTTTTTCATCATTTATGCTCTTATTGGAAACCTGAGTTCTACTGCAGATTGCAACCCAGGAAATCTTATTCAGTTGGCCGTATAAAAATTGACTAACGACAAATAAAGAAGAATAGCTTAACTCACTCATTCAATCCGATCACGATGTCTTTAGAGCTCTTGGCCAGTTCCAAAGCGGCTTCGATTCCGTTGGAGTAGGGCAGACAGATGCCACCGCCTGGAGAGCTAGAAGTCTTTTTTTTCATTCGGATAGCGTTTGCCGGCTGCGTTATGTTACCGAGGTCAGTCAACCTGGAGACGAATGGGTATTGTTATTATTTCTAGTGTTATATCTTGAAAACAGCTTAAGATAAGGCACTCATCAGTCATCAGTCATCAGGCAAGAAACCATGACTTTTCAGTCAAAATCAATCGACAGATGAAAATACACGATTACCTATGTTTACCATCGTCCTATTGACCGTAATAGATCCGATGCCGATATTCTCAACTTACCAGTCAGAATAAGAAGAAAAAACTGGATGATAAAAGGGCTATTTACCTGTTTATCATCGCCTTAGTGGATGTGGCAGATATCGATGAGAATTTTCAGAGCAACTATTCAGTGTGGGCGATGTGGCGCAGGCGCTGACGAGACGATGACGTTTGAATGACGCTAGTATTCTCCCTCACTAGCGTTAGTAGCTTTATCAATGAAAAAAGAAGGAGTAGAGACAAGAAGAAAATATCAGCAGCAGATATCGATGCCACCTACAAAATTTGCTCACTCTCGACACAAGGGGAGAGAGGGAGAGAGAGAGAGAGAGAGAGAAGAAAATATTCTTTTACCTGTGTTTATCATCATCCCAGCGACCGTAGCAGAGGTCGATGCCGCCCACGAACGCGACGCTCTGGTCCACGCAGACGATCTTCTATACTTATCAATAAAGATAAGAAAAAAATAAAGATAAGGAGAAAAGATAACAAGAAAATATATCTTTACCTGTGTTTATCATCATCCCAGCGACCGTAGCAGAGGTCGATGCCGCCCACATATTCCACGCTCTGATCGACGCAGAAAAACTTCTCGTGGTGAGCCCAGAAGAACGCCAATAAATGGGGAAAAAGGAAAAGATAATAAGAAAATATATATTTACCTGTGTTTATTATCATCCCAGCGACCGTAGTAGAGATCGTGCTACCCACAAACTCCACGCAGACGATCTTCTATACTTATCAATAAAGATAAGGAGAAAAGATAAGAAGAAAATATTATTTTACCTGTGTTTATCATGGGTGCCCTCTTAGACGCATAACATTTTTCATCATAATTTAGTTTGGTATAACAGTATTTGCATAAAGTTTTTTCGCATAAACTTTGATATGCATAGTTTTCTAAATGCATAATGGTTTCTTAGGCATAATAATAACTTTCTCTAATTTTCAATACCATAATTTAAATAATCATAAATGTAAAGAACATAATTTTTATATACATAAAGTTTGTTTTTAATAAAATACTATAAACATAATTTAATTATTTATAACATTTAAAGTCATATAAATATTGTCTATAAGAGCAACCAACATTGAAGAGTAAATAATTATGTATTTGTGATGTTGCGAACGATCCTCCTTCCACCTTTATACTCTTTCGGCCTATAGATTTGCAAAAACTAAATTCTCTGTATCATTGTCATTTTTGTTCTTAATTTTTGACCTGTTTCTTAGAAAACATAAGCTCGTGAAACTACATTCTGTTTGATCTTGAATCCCTCTTATCTATTATAACGCACATATTATACAGTCCACATTTCTTTTACAACATTAAGCTTGCCTGGTCTGAAATTATGTTGATCCCGACTGGCCGTGGTCTCTTCCACGTGGTACTAGTCTGCCCTATACTAGAGTGTAATTTAAAAGCCGGAGGCGCGGAGGGAGTGCGGTCCTCGCTCGCTGTAACATATATCCGGCAGCCGTGCGAGCTGGAGCGGCTGAGGCTGGTCGCCGAAGGCGACCAGCAAGCCGAAGCTGCGGAAGCGAGCATGGTATGCCGGGTATATGTTACGCCAGAGCGGAAGGACCGCACTTCCCGCAGCGCCGGAGATAAGGCAATCCTAATGCTTGCTTGCATGCTTGCTTGCTTGCATGCTTGCTTGCTTGCATGCATGCTTCCTTGCTGCTTGCTTGCATGCTTGCTTGCTGCTTGCTTGCATGCTTGCGTGCTTGCTGCATGCTTGCTGCTTGCTTGCATGCTTGCTTGCATGCTTGCTTGCTGCTTGCTTGCTGCTTGCTTGCTGCTTGCTTGCAGGCTTGCTTGTTTGCATCCTTGCTTGCATGCATGCTTACATGCTTCCTTGCTGTTTGATTGCATGCTTGCTGCTTGCTTGCATGCTTGCTTGTCTATTTATATTTGTTAACTTATAACATTTTTATATTTCATATTTGTTAAAATTATGGTATTTTGTATATTATGAATGGTAATATTTATGGCATTGGTTTAGATGCCAATAAATGTTATACCTAGAAATCGTTATTAAAAAAACAAGTATACAGAAAAAATATATACTAAAATATTATTATAATAAAAGTGGTTATGGCAAAAAAAATATGCCTTATGAATTATTCTGTATGAACGTTATGCGAAATGATGAGTATGCCAAAAAACTTTATGCACTCTTAAATTATGACAATATTTTTTATGCAACCGAATATGGACCCGTTTATCATCATCCCAGCGACCGTAGCAGAGGTCGATGCCGCCTAAGAACGCGACGCTCTGGTCTACGCAGACGATCTTCTATACTTATCAATAAAGATAAGAAAAAAATAAAGATAAGGAGAAAAAGATAAGAAAATACTTCTTTACCTGTGTTTATCATCATCCCAGCGACCGTAGCAGAGGTCGATGCCGCCCACATATTCCACGCTCTGATCGACGCAGAAAAACTTCTCGTAGTAAGGCCAGAAGAACACCAATAAATTGGAAAAAGGAAAAGAAAATACCTATTCACCTGTGTTTTATCATCATCCCAGCAGCGACCGTAGCAGAGGTCGATGCCGCCCACAAACTCCATGCAGACGATCATCTATACTTATCAATAAAGATAAAAAAAAAATAAAGATAAGGAGAAAAGATAAGAAGAAAATACTTCTTTACCTGTGTTTATCATCATCCCAGCGACCGTAGCAGAGGTCGATGCAGCTTACATATTCCACGCTCTGATCGACGCAGAAAAACTTCTCGTAGTGAGCCCAGAAGAACACCAATAAATGGGAAAAAGGAAGAGATAATAAGAAAATATTTATTAACCTGTGTTTATCATCATCCCAGCGACCGTAGCAGAGGTCGATGCCGCCCACGAACGCGACGCTCTGGTCCACGCAGACGATCTTCTATACTTATCAATAAAGATAAGAAGAAAATAAAGATAGGGAGAAAAGATAAGAAGAAAATATTTATTTACCTGTGTTTATCATCATCCCAGCGACCGTAGCAGAGGTCGATGCCACCCACGAACGCGACGCTCTGGTCCACGCAGACAATCTTCTCGTGATGAGCCCAGAAGAACGCCAATAAATGGGGAAAAAGGAAAAGATAACAAGAAAATATATCTTTACCTGTGTTTATCATCATCCCAGCGACCGTAGCAGAGGTCGATGCCGCCCACAAACTCCACGTAGACGATCTTCTATACTTATCAATAAAGATAAGAAGAAAATAAAGATATGGTGAAAGGATAAGAAGAAAGAACTTCTTTACCTGTGTTTATCATCATCCCAGCGACCGTAGCAGAGGTCGATGCCGCCGACGAACGCGACGCTCTGGTCTACGCAGACGATCTTCTATACTTATCAATAAAGATAAGGAGAAAAGATAAGAAGAAAATACTTCTTTACCTGTGTTTATCATCATCCCAGCGACTGTAGCAGAGATCGATGTCGCCCACGAACGCGACGCTCTGGTCCACGCAGACAATCTTCTATACTTATGAATAAAGATAAGAAAAAAATAAAGATAAGGAGAAAATATAAGAAGAAAATACTTCTTTACCTGTGTTTATCATCATCCCAGCGACCGTAGCAGAGGTCGATGCCGCCGACGAACGCGACGCTCTGGTCCACGCAGACAATCTTCTCGTGATGAGCCCAGAAGAACACGCCCGCCTTCGCGTGGTCTGGATGACGGAAAACCTACGTTATAATTCTTTGTATTACAATTTTGGAATTGGCCGACTAATTTTGATAATAACAGATTAATAATATGTACTAAAGTCCGGTCGCCGAGCACATAGAATTTTGTCCAATGACCCCGAGCTACCCAACCCATTCTTATCGCTCGCGCGTAATTACATTATTGCTGTCGCGACTGTGCGACGGGCGGCCGCAGTGAGTGTGTGTTCGCTCACACACTTCACGCACAGAAAGTTTTCTTCACGAAGGTATTTAAAAGGTCTACTCAATGTCGTTAACAATATGGTGTAATTTAGCTCGTCTCAGTGTCGAGCACCGTTTCATTTACATACGTCAGTGATCGGTATTATGCCAATGCGATAGTGCTCACTGCTACAAGAATCCACTGTGTCAGCGCACCATACGCGTATTTCTCTTCTTTCCACAGTGAAAATGTTTTTTTACAATGGGTGAAGAATACTCGCTCGTGAATCCCTTGTGGATTGAATCCGCCGGCGGGTACGCCGCGCGTGTTTTGTTTTCGACGTCTACTCGGGGAGGTGAACAGTCCTGATAATACTGTCAACACGGGTGTACAAAAGTGTTGCAAAAAAGCTGCGACTCCTGTGTAGCCAGGATCTACAGCTTGACCGCCAATAAGAACCCAACCAGTGAAGGTCTAGTTTGTCCGTGGAGAAAGTTAAACTGTCATTGGACCCGCAACGAAATTAATCATAAGAACATAAGAGTTCCAAATTGAGGATCGACTTCATCCAGTGCAAAGCGGATGACGGTGACAAACAAAGGTAACCTTTAAGAAAAGATATACTTAAAGTACACTAAAATAAGTTAATAAAAATCATAATATGATTACAATAAAACTCAACTCAGTCAGTCCCTGAGGTATGGAAGCGGCACGGGAGGGTAATTTTGTGACGGTCAAACCTCAGCGAGACTTTACATTTGCATGCCCTGTCACATTATAATATGTCAATTAGGGATGTTATGGATATGTAGTTTCGGTTATGGATAGGAATATTTTTATACCGGTTTCGGTTACGGATATTTTTTTATTTCGGATATCCGAAAGTTTCGGTTACGGTTACGGATATCTGTGCTTTAGGATGCAATCTGCAATAGTTGTCCAACACGGTACATTAGTGGCCGCACACTATACATCGAATAAAAAGTAATAAAAAATAAAAATGTATGATAGATGGCATTATAAAGGTAAATCAGGCTGTTATGCCTTTACATATAATGCTATACAAAAACAATTTTTAAACTGCCTACAACCGAAACTTTTGAATCGGTCACGGTTACGGTTTCGGATATTTTTTTATTTCGGATATCCGAAAGTTTCGGTTACGGTTACCATATCGGATATCCATAACATCCCTGATGTCAATATTACCCCTCCCGTAGCTCTCCCCTCAGGCATTGACTGAATTAAGTTAAAACCCTATAGTATTTTACCTTGATGTTCTCCCCGACCAGCCGACTTTTGCTGTAGAAGCTGTTGATACCAAGTGCCATCTCTACTTCCTTGTAGAGCATAATAAATACTTTGATTCCTTGAGCCTAAAATATAGAAGAATACGTCAGATTATCAGGGTAGAGGCTGGTGCGCTACTAGATACACATCCTATCCTATTTCGCTGATCTAAACGTTCTATTTCGCTGATATAATATCTGGATGACCTAGTTTCAGAGCTGAGGCAGACACTAACTTTTCAATTTTTAATGATTTTAATTTTTAGTGTTTGTTTTTTTTTTATTGATTGTTTTTTTACCTAACGATAATCATTTTACTTTATTACCTAACGAATTCTATACCGAGGGATTTTTTTATTTAACATTCCGCCATTTCGTAAATTGTTTTTTCCTAACAAAATAAAATAAAAATAAAATATCGTGTCCCTGACTTGACTTTGACGAGAAAGCCGCGACGACGCCGGATGGACTAGGTCCAAATCAACTCCAGAGCAATGCTGATGGTATCTGATGGTCCCATCAGAATTGCTCGCACAGTCTTACACTACGCACAGCTCGCTAGCTTTTAGAATCCAACGGGCCCCTTCCCCGCCCGTTGATGTGGGGATCGACCACTATATTGTATCCCCTCCAGAAGTTATTGGTGATAGTCGAAAGCAGCTTCAAACTGCTATGCGACAATGTGTGAAACACTATTGAAGCAGAAATGTGCGGCTGAGGAAGCCAGTTTCTTTCTTACATGGGTAGATTGACTTTAAGATTCTCAAAGAATTTATAAGGATGTATCTTTCAGAAAACATCTACAGTGCAGTGAGAAGGGATCAAATCCAGCAGATTTTTCCCAAAGATATTATACACAGGAAGGTGTGGATAGAGCTGATTCTGTTCAATCCATGTCACCAGAAAAAAAATATAATGGTAAATAAAGGCAAGAAAGGAATATAAGAGGCTCCTCATTGGAATATAAGACAAATTAATGAGTATGTTTCAATTGAGATATGAGAAATAATGTTCTCGAACGCTCTAATAATAAGCCTAAAAATGTGATATGAAGTCACAGACTACAATTTCCAACCCTACTATACAAACAGGTCACTATTTTTTTTAACTCTATTTTGTAGGGAGTTTCAAACTACTACTACTAAGTACTCACGATTCAAACGATGTTATATGCATACCTCCGTTCTTGTTTTGTTAGCGGTAACAAGAAAATAAGAGAACAAATATACTAATTCTAGAGAGTAGTAGTCCTTATGAAAATAAATAACATTGTAAACTATTAATTAGACATTACAACATTTCGGTTAGTTTATTTATATCAAAAGTATACTCACTGCCTTCCTCTTCAAAATAGTGTCCAGCCTCCAGTAGTTTCCATTGAGTGCTGGTCTCTTCATATAAATCTCAGGGCTGAGCCACCAGTCGGCTATGAAGATTTCCTCCTTGGCTGATTCCATGGCGTCTGCGACCGCTGACATGTAGGAGGAGCCGTCAACGAAAGTAGCTACAGGTGTGGCTCGCCTGGCTGGCGCGAAGGAATGGTGGACATTTGGGGCGGTGAAGTCTCGGGCTGTAAGAGAATAAGTTTTAATTGGTTTAGAAAATATAAGAATTGCTTATTTGTCAAGTATCATTTGTAGTGTCCCATCATCATCATCAGATGTAGAAGTTTATAACTAGCGAGCGGCCATCTTGTCGCGCGCCGAGCACAAGATGGCGGCCCTCCCACCGCGGTGGGCCCGCGCCGTTGCGGCGTTAATGAAAGAAGCTGAAGTTAAAGTACAGGAAGTTTAGTTTCCACTGAACGATGGAGGAATGGCGGATTTGGCTTACACTCCCCACGCCGGTCAGACGGGTTGGCAAGGCTTTGTAGTAGCAAGAATGATTAAATGTACGTATAACACGACGCTGTCTTCATAATAAATTTTAACGGTGAATGATCTTCATTTCAAAAGAGCAGTATTTTATGGAACTGTATAATACAGTCTTCTAATAAAAAGTGATCTTTTCCTAACAGCTCGAGGAAAGAAAATTAATTGGAAACAAAAAGAGAAATCAGCGAATACATATTATTATGATTTCGTTGAAACGACGAGTGTTTAGGTAAATGGTTATCAAAACACATTATCAGCAGCACTTATACGCACGATTGTGGATACAGTAGAAACTTAGACTTACCTGTCTGATTGGCGATGGTCTTCAAACACTGCATCCACTCCTTGCTCTTGCGTTTGGTCCAGCACTTGATGACCATCTGCCTACTCTGGTTCAGGATCTGCAGCCCGTGGTTCAAGCCCGTGGAGTACAACCCACTCGATACTTCAAACCTTTGGTGTACAAATCCATTGATAATAAAGAGCTATAGAGCTGGGGCATGTAAAGTTAGGGTTCTTTCAAATTAGACGTTTCCAGCAGGACGTCTGTCGTGCGTTTGCAAGACCGCACACTACTCGTAACTATTGGTAATTTTCAATTTTATTCCGACGCAGTTGTCATACAATTTACCGTGTGCGGTCCTGCACGAAAAACGTCCTGCTAATATCTAATCTGAAAGAGCTCTTATTTTGATCCCCTCTCTATTAAGCGTCCTCGAAGACTACAGATTTTTTGTCAGCCTTTAGTTTAATCTGGCCGTTAATCAGTACGAACAAGTATGGAAGCACTACATCGATTTGGTATCGGCAGATTCTTCATACAAATTAGCAGCCGACCAAACTATAGGCCGATAAAAATTCTGTAGTGTGCATAGACTCTTATAATATGACGAGTCTTAAGTGAAAGAATTCTCTCTCATAAATTAAAACACTTTACGAGATAATTTATTAGATATAGCTAATCGAAATGGGTTATGTATGTATAATACTGATACAAAAAATAAAAGAATGTTTCGTCCATGAATAATGTATTCAATTAATACATTAACGATGAGTAGTTAATCGTTTGTTAAACAATACAAATATGAACAATGAACACTTTTCGACGGACACGTTAACACGGAAATCAACAAATGTTACGTTTTAACACTTTTGTTAATGATGCGCCTTTTTCTGAGTACTCACTGTCCTTCGGCTGCATGAAATAAAATAACTCTATGAGTAAACTGTAAGGTAAATCACATCATTGCGTTTTATGTAAGAATCTATTTATTTGGAGTATATTTGAGTAAAGTATCACTAAACAATCAAATAATTTGGACGCAATACTGTTGAATGTCCGTTGAAATGGACTGGACCTAACTACCAATAATTCCAATTAGTGAATGAGCGACGAATTTAATTGCAAGAATTTAGGAGTTTAGTTTTGCATTACGTCCGATTCTTCAAGAGTTTCTTATCTAATCCGTGAAAATATGAAAATATTATTCTAATCCGTGAAAATATGGTACGGGAGTAGCCATAAAACCATTGGTATGGCAGTTTACTTATCAACATGATCCGATTTCCATCATCTGATTTCTCTAGTTTATTTTCTAAAGTCCGGTCGCTGAGCAGAAGAATTTCGTACAATGACCCCAAGATACCCAATCTTATTGCTCGCGCGTATTATATTGCTGCCGCAACTGTACGACGGGCGGTCATTGTACGAAATTCTATCTGCTCGGCGACCGGACTTTAGATCCGCATTTTGACGGATTCGGATCAAACGTTGTGCTAAACCATTGAGATACAAGGATACAACAACGGACAAATGTAACTGACTGTGCTGAGTTATAAAGTGGACTTACCCCTGATCAAAGAGCATGACTCCTTTGATAATGCCGTCTCGAGGCCTGATGTAGCCGAAGAAAGTGTCCTTGACGAACAGCCATCGTTCTTGCCACTTCGCGCAAACTAGGCCAGTGCAGAAGTAGTTGCATCTGTGAGCGATAAAGTAAATTAATAGCTGTTCAGTTGACTTTTTCAATGGATCACAAAAAAAATGGGTATAACCAGACAGTCTTTTAGCTTATGGCAAGCTGTTTCCAAAAAGATTTTACAAAAATGGGACCGAGCTTCTTTAGATTTAAATCAATAAATACACAAATAGATTGCAGTTTTGGCACATAAGTAGCTACTTTGTCTTATTTATTTTAAGTTTCAATTATTGTACAGCCGATAGCATATCAGATTAATGCATTTTTAATGCATTCAAAATCAAATTCAAAATATTTAATTTTATTCATGCCTACTTAGCCCTTTTTAGGGCACTTGTACACGTCCCTTTGCAATATCTCACCTAATTACAAATACATACTCGTATCGTAGCGTATCTGTACATATTGTATTTATATCATCCGTAACTTAATGACGTCCTAATCACATAGGCTATGACATCACAAAGAATAATTATTTTATCGATTAATCCTAAACCTAAATCCGATAACCTACCTCTAATACGAATAGAATAGACTGCTACTTAAGTCGGTAAAATACTGTAATCAAAAAGCAATAGTAGCACAACCTTTTAGTGAGTGGATGAATCATAGCGTATTAGCGATACACTTTAATGATAACGATTGAAGATTTTTATATATGGGTATGAGTCAACTAGTCTGTAAAACATTGTTTTACCTGTATATAGTAGTGGAATGATATAAACGGTCGTCTCGTGGACGGGAAATGTATCATTACGGTTACGAGGACTCAAGGAGTAGCTAATTTTATCTTCCGCATCTGGGCTTTGATAACGACAATGTACAAACATGTATGTATATTTAGCATCTTGTAATGTGTCATGCAAAAAACGTTTTGAATTTGAATTTGTATGTTTATTTAGAAAAGTAGATTTAAGAGTTTGTTTAAGAAAAACTTGGATTAGTTGGTTACTAAGGCTGAGTACTGATAACCGGAGCATTTTGTATGGAATTTGACAGATTTTTGACGTTTGTCAAAGTCAAAGTAAGATGGTGCAACCCAGCCTAAATGTCTTTGTCTAGACAGTGGATTAAACAATGAAACGAAGGACAAACAATCCATTAGATTTTAGATACTCTGTTTACTTGTTATGAGCTGTCAAAACGCGCATCCGTAGATTGTGTAATGGCAATACAAATTTGTGACGTCACAATTAATTAATTAATTAGGGTTTTAGACAAAACTCTATAGTGAAACAGAGTTTCGTTTTAGAGACAAAACCCTATAGTGAAACAGAGTTTCGACAGCTCATAAAAAGTAAATAGACTGCACTGGTGTCCAATCCCCAATAGCGTTTTTACCACTACCAATCAATTGACGTACTTTTTAAAATGTCAAAACGAGACTCTCCCATAGATTTTGTATGGCAATACTAGCCAGTGACGTCACTATTTTGTCAACTCAATTAAACTACTTTTTAAAATTACAATGCAACCACAAATCTTAATTTACAGGTAATTTAAAATTAATTAAGTTTTTAAGACCAGAATGAAGTGCCTTTTAAAAAAAGTTGTGCTTTAGAATTATTGGTGAGTGGTGGCAAAATTAAACACCCAATAGGGATGTTTTTTGGGTAAAAAAGCAAGAGTTTTAATTAGTCCGTCAGTTAGCTTAACAAAAACTACTCGTCACGTATTTTTCACTTTTTAAAACTAATGAAAATGTAAAGAGATAAAGCGTGCCAAAGTTCTAAAGAAAAGGCCCGTGACGTTAGTGAGTGCGTAAAAGTGCAGCACTTTATGACGTCGCGCGGAACTTCAATGCACTATAACTTTGTAATTATTTGTTTGATTGACAATTAAAAATATGTGTCCAATATTGTTTTATATTAAAATTGACGGACTAAAAATTTTTTTTTAGGAAACTAGCCTTACCCAATTGAAGGTAGTTCTGTAAAGTTGGTGCTTACCTGACGCAGACAGTATTCCCCAGCATACCGAAGCAGTTGCAACCAGCTTGGCCGGGTTGAGTGGAGCCGGTTCGCTTCTCAATCATGCCCTCCTTCCCTTTGTCGCCTAGCTCGCTGATGAAAGACAGGTTGGATACTTCCAGGAACTTTACCTGGTGGGAATAAAGATGATGTTGCAATGATTTTAGTTTGGACTGGCGGATATATTGGCGTAATTTGAACTTTATTCCCTTATAATAAAGTCGAAAAGCAATGGATTTTTTACATGTTAGGGTTACAAGATTCTCTTTATGTAAAGAAAAAAATCTGGCAGTTAAAAATGGACCTTAAATCTGTTCAGGTTAAGCCTACTCTAGTGACCAACGGATTTCTCATCATCAGGTCATTTAATTTCCACTGCAGGAATAAGACCCTGTAGTGTAGGTAGGTACTAGAGGCAAATTGAAGGTTTGGCATACACTTTCCACATTGGGCAGAGTCAGAGGGGTTCAGGAGGCGTGATGTTAGTATATTAATTGTCCTTTAAACCCTTAAGATAACAATGGGAAGAGTGGGGGTAATCTTAATCTACTTTCTCAGAACCACACGGCAAGTTAGATTAGTTTAATATCGAATGTAATCTATACTTATAATAAATCTGTAGAGAGGTCAATTCTGTACATGAAATATATTTTCAAAATAACTATCAGGGGGTGATTAGTGATCGATACTGATGCCAAAAATGCAATCAGTAAAATTTTTGTCTGTCTGTCTGTCTGTCTGTCCGTCCAGAGGCGGCGTAAGGCGTAGGCGACGTGGGCCACCGCCTACGGCCTCGCGGTACAAGGGGCCTCGCGCATCAAAAATTTTGAAAAAATGTATACAAGGTGGAGATGACAATATCACAATACGAACATTGACTATTAAATATAAATTCTTGATAGCTAAACAATGTAGTTAAAAATAAAAATATATTTTTTTCCAAACAAATTCAGCCATAATCAGACACAAAATTAAGCAACAACACGTTTTTAAGTGACGAACATTATTCTTTGGCGCAATATTCCTTTAAAAATAATCACTGAATCAAGAAATCAGAAACTGTCAATTTATAGACCTTTGACCCTTTTTTTTATTATTTCATAAAATCCGTCTTCAGGTCGCCAACTCGCCACAGAACAAGGCCTCGCGAAATCTGTCTTGCCCACATCAAATTTAGGTCTTGCCCCGCCTCTGTGTCCGTCTGTATGTTCCTTATAGAAACAAAAACTACTAGACGGATTTTAACGAAACTTGGTACAATTATTCTTCATACTCCTGGGCAGGTTATAGTATACTTAGGAATTCCCACGGGAACAGGAATTACACAGCTTAAGTTAGACGCTTAAAATTTGGTATGTAGGTACCTTAGTAAACTTAAAGCTTAGTTACAACAGGATATTGCAAAATTCCCCCATTCATTCTCCTAGGTAACTTATAACTTGAAGGTGTTTTATTGATTTTTTGTTATATTCATATTTGAACGGAAATCCGTGCAATGACGTCATTGATAAATATACAAAAAACCTTTGCATTCAAACACTTGTTTTATTACGGGATCTGCGTTTTATTACAGCGATAAAAATATAGATATAGCGATTAGGGTATTAGTGATACAATACTGAAACTTACCGTTTCGTGGTGATTTCGATAAATTGAGATATTGAGCAAATTGAACATGTATTCTTCAAGTTGCTTCATCCGCAGCTGGAGCCCCTCGTATGTGATCATTACTTCAGGTTTCTTTGGAAACCTGTGAAATATAAAAAACATTATTAAACTGACAAACAAGACATGACAAACGATTTTCAACCTTATATCAACAACATAGCGCTCGAAATCTCATGGACTGTTCAAAATACATTCCTAACTTTTCTAGGCAACTGGCAAAACAAAGATAAATGATTTGGAATCGTTCATCAAATATTTTAGAGTTCAAAATCCCGTGAACTATGCTTCTTAATCGGGCACTCTTGTCGTGGTCGAGGTTGCACTGACGAGGTACAGGTGGGGTCATCTTCGAGGGTAAAGCCCGGTCCGTGAGCACGTAGAATTTTGTCCAATGACCCCTAGCTACCCATCCTTATAGCTCACGCGTAATTATATTGCTGTCGCGACTGTGCGACTGGCACCCGCAGTGAGTGTGCGAGCGCGATAGCAACATAATTACGCGCGAGCGATAAGGATGGGTAGCTTGGGGTCATTGGACAAAATTCTACGTGCTCACGGACGGGCTTTATACAAGATACATTTCTCACTAACCTGGGCAAAGCACCTTTCCTCTTCCTAGGTCTGCCGTCCCTTTTCTTCGAGTTACTCCTAGGCAGTGCCTGCAGCGCCATCTTCTCCGCTTTCTCCTCAGTACTGACTGTGTTTTTGAAGCTAGCTCGTCTGGATTTATGAGTTTTGGTTGGGAAAGGTATGTTGAGGGACGTTCTGTATAAGGCCAGCTGCTGATGCAGGTATAATATGTGTTTATACCGCTTTTTGATCGTCCAGGTGAAGTCACCATGTTGCAAATGTATGGTGTATCTGGAAACAGAGTGGCTTTTCAATAAATAAGAATATGGATACGTTATTGGTATCATTTTGACTAATTTTAGATCGTCATTTGTTGGACTAAAGGTGGGAATATAATTATTAGCATTAAAAGCATAATAATTAAGTATTTTATTTTAGAATAATTTGGAAAGATAATCAGGTAAATTATTCTGAGTCTAATAATTTGCAACCATTTAATGTCATTGATGTAAACATGCATTAGTAATTTCAATGTATTATTGAATGTTATCCTTAAACTGTATTTAACAAGAATGTAATAATTTTAAAATAATGTGTGACTGATAGTCGTGACCATTATTTACAATAAAATAATTAGTACTTAAATAAAACATAACAAGTAACTTTTTTGCTTTATTTAATACCATGATAGTGTGTAATAATGTAAACTAAATAATACTCACAGGTTAGGATTAAGCAAGTGTGTGGTAACACTCCTTTCGTTTTCGACGAATTTGACCCGTATCTCCACACCGGGAATGAATACTTTTCTATGCACAGCATTGAATTTCATAGGCGTTTCATGGATCTGTTTGAATGGGACAGAGGTTGCTATTTCTCCTGCAACAAAAATCATTATTAGAAATTAAACTAGGCTCTTAAAAGCATTAGAACGTACAGTGTAATCAATATACAGTGAAAGTATCATAATATCTAGGACAATTTGATTGTGACTGCTTCCAACCACTTCCAAAACGACATAGAATGCAATGAAAACTTAAATATTTTTGTAGACCTTTGCTGATGCGTTCACTGACCATGGTGATAATTAATTAAGTAAACAATAGTACCTACTACACGGTACAAGGTCGCATTAAAAAAGCTATCAAAATACAATGCAGGTAGTAGTAGGGAATTTAGTGCAATAACCCCTCCACTTTGGTATAGAAGGCTCATTTTTGCACCAGTTGTTCTTTGGGTGCTCCTGAGTAGATTTCCGTCGGTAGACATCGGGAGCCCCCCCTGTGGTAGCAGGGGGAGGGGGGGCAAGTTTCCTTCTGCCGCGCTTCACTTTAAGGCCCATATCTTCAAAACTATGGGTATTAGGGCAAGTGTGGTGTCATTTTCGGATAATTAAAGGATGGCGAATTCATTTCTAGAACAAACTTTTTGCCTTTTCATACAAAAAAATAGAAATATGGAGTAAAATTCACAAAAACCAAAAAGTATTTTTTTAAAAAAACGTCGTTTACTTTTAAACCACTGGAGATAATCTAATAAAAAAAATATGTCCTGAAAGCTACATTTATCAGGATTATAAATATATACCATTGTATGGTACTTTTTTTGAAAAAAGTAGGTGAAAAAAAATGTTTCTTCAGGACACAGCGGGCGAATTTTAATGCGCGTCGGAAAAAAATATTTATTTTATCCATGAATTCATACTATTTGGTTCATTAGCAAGTAAAGATTATTATTTTAGAATTTATTTAGAGTTCCTGGCACATCATGCTACCATGATTTGTATTTTTTCTTCAATTAATTTTGAACTCTATGTGTAAGACATAAGGTTGAAAATAGTTTAATGACATTGTATTAATGAAAATATCATAAGAAGAAAGCACTAAATAAAGAACTTGAATTTGTCTAAACGTGTAATGATTATTATTATTATTTTAATTAACATTTTTATTTCTACATACTATTGTACCAGTGATAACGGAAAGGTAAGTGTGAGGAAAGTGAGGATTGATATTATCATAGTACGGGAGATTATTTTTAACACAAAGGCTACGGCTGTGACCATTATAGTTATTTTTTCAGACAGCACCAGCTTCTGCACTACTTCTTGCACTTACATCTCACCATTTCCAGGCAAGCTTCGGCAGGTACGGGCAAATCGGTCCATGTAGGCTCCATGTTGCTATCGACTCTGGTCCACACCCAACCAGTCGGATAAAGGGAAGACTGAGTCGGTTGCTTGCAAGTGATCCTATACGCGAACCCCTTGATATACTGCCAGTAGCCAATGTTGAAACAAAGCTGTCTGGGTTATTTTATGTAGGGTCATACCTAAGCGTAGTCCACAGCGACCCATTAGGATCTTTATTCTCCCTATCATCCAAAAAAATCCTATCCATTAGTTAAGTGAATTAAGCGTCTGAGTGAAAGCCACCTAATAGTCTTCTGATGCCGGATATGCTGACCCAAGCAGACCCATCCTTACAGTATTAAGTGTTTCATGGACTCCACATTGTATTCCACATGCTCGAGAGCTTCTGTTGTTAGGCCCATTTTGTGGGACATGTGATTCGTTCCATAATGCCCAGTTTGCGTACCTGTAATTGCTTGGGCATACCTTTGAAAAGTTTTCTTCATGACCCTGTATTTCCCTTTAGGAATGATTTGGAGAGGCTTATATCGTTGGAGCTTTCCCATTCAACCCTGTTATTCTTAGATATGGCCATATTATGGTCATGAGGTACCTAAGCTTTTAGATAAAGGTACTATCAGATCTGACCCAATAGGTATCGTCTCTGACCCTTGTCTCGCTAGACTGTCGGCTCTCTCATTGCATTCGATCCGTGTATGTATGTCCAGGTATCCCACATTAGGGACACTTTGTCATGCCTTCAGAGTTTGTTCATCTTTAAGATTGCATCTAGAATACCCAATTCTAGACTCAACCTTCACTGAGGCGATGGCTTTGTTTGAGTGCTGCCTGGCTGTGGCTAAGGATGTAAATATTGCGTTCTTACACCCCTGTTTATAGTGCACACATAATTATAGCGTAGAATTCAGCTTGAAATACTGTAGCAAACCTCCATAAACGTTCACTGTGTTTATTACTACATGCTTGACTATGGACGAGTGCTGTAAGTGCCCACCAACCTAGGCAGTTTTGTATCAAGGGCAGTAATTATGTCCTTATGATTTTTTCAAATTATTAAAAATTTAGTTGGTTCAAGGGGTTCACGTATAGGGTCAGTTGCAAGCAACCGACTCAGTCTTCCCTTTACCCGACTGGTTGGGGGTGGACCAGAATCGATAGCAACATGGAGCCTACATGGACCAATTGCCCGTAGCTGCCGAAGCTTGCCTGGAAAGAAGTAGTGCAGAAGCTGGTGCTGTCTGAAAAAACAACTATAATGGTCACAGCCGTAGCCTTTGTGCTAAAAATAATCTCCCGTACTATGATAATATCAATCCTCTCTTTCCTCACACTTACCTTTCCGTTATCACTGGTACAATAGTATGTAGAAATAAAAATGTTAATTAAAATAATAATAATAATCATTACACGTTTAGACAAATTCAAGTTCTTTATTTAGTGCTTTCTTCTTATGATATTTTCATTAATACAATGTCATTAAACTATTTTCAACCTTATGTCTTACACATAGAGTTCAAAATTAATTGAAGAAAAAATACAAATCATGGTAGCATGATGTGCCAGGAACTCTAAATAAATTCTAAAATAATAATCTTTACTTGCTAATGAACCAAATAGTATGAATTCATGGATAAAATAAATATTTTTTTCCGACGCGCATTAAAATTCGCCCGCTGTGTCCTGAAGAAACATTTTTTTACCTACTTTTTTCAAAAAAAGTACCATACAATGGTATATATTTATAATCTTGATAAATGTAGCTTTCAGGACATATTTTTTTTATTAGATTATCTCCAGTGGTTTAAAAGTAAACGACGTTTTTTTAAAAAAATACTTTTTGGTTTTTGTGAATTTTACTCCATATTTCTATTCTTTTGTATGAAAAGGCAAAAAGTTTGTTCTAGAAATGAATTCGCCATCCTTTAATTATCCGAAAATGACACCACACTTGCCCTAATACCCATAGTTTTGAAGATATGGGCCTTAAAGTGAAGCGCGGCAGAAGGAAACTTGCCCCCCCTCCCCCTGCTACCACAGGGGGGGCTCCCGATGTCTACCGACGGAAATCTACTCAGGAGCACCCAAGGAACAACTGGTGCAAAAATGAGCCTTCTATACCAAAGTGGAGGGGTCTCCATTAGAGATGGGCCGACTAGTCGCCGACTAGTCGGGAAAGCCGACTATTCGGCATCATTTGTAGTCGGCCGACTAGTGACGACTATTCGGCAAAATCTGCCGATTATAATCGGCGCATTACAAAATTAATTATGTGAATGAAATAAAACTCATAATTACCTACCAAGATGATTATGAGGTAGACCAAGGGCGATCTAAACCATTTTTGACTGCAAAAAATCAGTAAAAAGTGGTTTCACCTGATTTAAAATTTTGGCAATCAGTCTAAATTCATACAAAGCAAGTTAAGATTACCAGGAAATCATCAAAAATGTGTAAAGTTTATGTAATTTGTCCATATAAAAATTGACACTTTTTTTTCGGGGAAAAAATGCATGGAATTGCATAACTACCTATCCTGCGGGGAATTGGTAGATTATGTGGGGCTCCTCTCATCGGAAGGATGAGGAATACCCACATAAATAACCCCTGAGCTTAGTGTGAAGAACTATGGGAATCCGGACAAAGCTATCAACTATCACAGTCTGTGCCAGCAATTGGCGGGCCCTGCCTATCCGACGGTGGTGGTAGTCCGTGCTATGTAGGCGGGGGGGTACCCCCACGCCCCCAGCTTCTGACCATCACCATGGAGGGTGGAGAGGAATCAGTGGGCTTGATATGTGTGCCGCGATAAGCGCAATTTGCCCATACATTTTGACGTCGATAAGTAAGAATAATATCACGGTGCGCATCCTAACCCAGCAGGAGGCGATCATATTGTCACCTCCTCTGACCCTTCCGCCGTCGAAAATTATGACATCTACCTTAGGTACTGTTAGGTGATTGTAATGTCTCTTTAGAAATCTAGATATTCTTATTTCTTTGAGAAATCTAGATATTATTCTTCGGACAAGTAGGTATTAGAATGATCGGCATTGCCGACTAGTCGGCCGACTAATCGGCAATTTGAAAACCGATTAGTCGGCTAGTCGGTTAGTCGGCAAAGACCATAGTCGGCCCATCACTAGTCTCCATACAAATCATTGCACTAAATTCCCTACTATAGTTGTTTGTTTGGGTTTTGATAGCCTTCGTTCGTTCTTGAAATTTTTTGTAAGAGCTACATACTATTTTATTGATAAGTAGAATAACATGAACTGCCAGACATTGGACATGAAGTGGACCCATTTCATTGAGAAAATTATTATCAAAAACATAAATTTATGTGGTGTAACACAATCAAGAACAGGATCTTATCTTACTTTATTCTGTAGCAGAGTGTTCACATTGTTTGTTTTTAATGAATCACAATACTTATATTATTAAAAAACGATAACAAGTTTAATCTATAATGTGATAAAGTACCTAATAATTATCTAGTTAGATTCTGTAAAGTTCTATCTACTCTATATCATTGTATAAAAATTATGAAAGACTAGCTTTCCGCCCGCGGCTTTGCGCGCGTGGACTACATTATCTACATATTTTACGGAACCCTATTTTTTTCCAAAATAAAATTTAGCCTATGTTACTCGTGGATAATGTAGCTTTCGAATGGTGAAAGAATTTTTAAAAACGGTCCAGTAGTTTTTGAGCCTATTCATTACAACCAAACAAACAAACAAAGTTTTCCTCTTTATAATATTAGTGTAGATACATGGATTGTAATATAATAGAGATAGCCTGGGGCTGCTTTTGTTTAGAAAACATATTACATAGTATACCTAAGTACCTACTATTTTTTTTAATAAATCTCAAACAACTTGTGTGATGTCACACCATTTACCAGTAAAAAGTTTTGAGTACAAGTGTTATTTAATGTAAGTAATTGTTAAAAAATATTACACTTACCATCATCGCCAGTTTCTTTATTATCCGTTTTGTCCACGTCTATGACGGAGAGTGAATCAGGCACCGCCAGACTCTCATCGAAGTCAGAGTCCATTCCCGGGGATAAGGAGTCCATACGCTGGAACAGGCCGGGTATGCAGTCTCCGGCCACTGTCGGTGTTGGAGTGTCCATCGCGTAGTTTGTGTATCCGTACAGTTGCTCATCTAAGACGTAAGGTTTCCATAAGAAAATTATAATTGTAATTGTAACACTAAAGGCTAAAATTGTTAATATTTCAACACAATATTAGGTAATATTATGTATTCGAATGGTTTAATTTTAAAACAAGTTTTGCTAGTTCACTGATACTTTTAAAATCATTACACAATAGCTATTTGTTTTCATGTTTTTTTTTATTAGAACGATGAAATGTACTATGAAGATGTTACCAATTTTATTTGCCACTTTTGATTGTAAAAGCAACCAGTTCTAATTACTGAAAACATTATTTATTATAATCGAACTAAATTCAGTAAAGTTGGGAAAGTCTTGTTTTGCTACAACACTGATTATTGCAAGGAAGAGTGATGCAAGTAATCGACACAACACATTTATATAACACGAATTATCACTAGTAAATCACAAATAACCATCACTATGTACCTCGTTTGATTAAATTATGAAAACTCAATGTTAATTCTTTTCGTTCCATTAGTTACTGTCTAGACATGTCCGGCTGACACTCTCAGTAATGCTTTTTCCATTATATGGTACAAATTTAACACTTGTGCACATAATCTATTGTGATAAGATATCAGTGTTATCACTAGTAAATGGTTCAGTTATTTTTTAGCACTTGTCAAAAATAGACGATACATATCACCATCACAGTTATTGTGTTTAAAATTAGTGAATCGAATTTACATTCGTCGCGATTGTATTTTGTTTCAATTTTATGAAAGAACGCACACACAGTTCGTACAAAACAATTGACAACCGTCTTTAGAATCACGAGATTGCGATATCTTCAAGTTAGCCGTTTCAGTGCATGGTTCAATGAACAAGGCTGTATTTCAAGGTTTTTTATTACCATCGGCGGATTACTAAGTAATGAAATCTTTACTTACTAGTTTTCGTAATTAGATCGAGGCTTTCTCGAAGCGTACACGCAGATGTCAGTTGGATTTTTTTTAAATTATCGCAAGAAGCAACTTCTTCCAAGCATTTAGAGGCCTCCAGATACTTGTTCCTGTTTGATTCATACAATGCGCTAATGTTTTATTAATCTAAGGCGCTAATGATTACTCAAGGTTTTTTAGGCGTTTGCCTCGATGACCGCTGTTAATAGACGAAAGCCATGATTGATTAAAAAAAAATAAAAGTGACGTATTAACCAGTCAGGTCTTGAAAACATTTTCAAACAAAACATCACACACGATTTTTGAACTGTACACAAATTATTAGTCTATTTTATACCAATTGCCATTACTACTTGTAATGATAGGTATTTAAAAAACTCAAAAAAATATTTTATTCTACATACAAAAAAGTTGATATTTAAATTTAAAGAAAAACTGTTTTTTACATCTGCATACAATTTAAACAAACGTCAACAAAGTCAGATGCATTTTGGCATATTGCATAACGTTCAGAAATGTGAAGTTGTAAAAGTCAACCACGAATATTATTATAACTGTGATTTAAAATGATTGGATTAAAGGTCAACAAAAATGTTACAAAAATAATGAATTTTATTAAATAAAAAAATACCGTAAAATAACCCATGATGACAATTTTGCAAAATAAAATCGCCTTGTAATATTTTGCCAGCAAAGTTTTTCCGGGAAATAAAATGCACTCTGTCTATGATCAGGCGTTAAGATAATTTTACATGCCTTCCAAAAATTAGGTAGCATTGCAAATTGCATTGTATACTTGTGTTTTTAGGTAACGTTATGGGAGTCGTCGAGTGCAGGAAGAGAGTCCGTAAAAGTTGGAAGTCGAAAAAATCTTTAATTTGGGTACCTACAGGCTTTTATCATCACTCTACAATCTGTCTGCCTACTCGTTGGAGTGTAGTACCTAAAGCTAACGACAACTAAAAAGGGACTTACCATGAAATCCTCATCGTGTCCACCAGTCTCCTCATCACCCCAGGAACTTCTTCAACTTATCTCTTCTTATTTCTTCATACCGTCGACAGTGTTGCGTTTCGTTCGTTCGTTTCAGCCGAAAGACGTCCACTGCTAGATAAAGGTCTCCCCCAAGGTTTTCCACAAAGACCGGTTCTGCGCCGCCTGCATCCAGGCACCTTCTGCAATCTTCTCCAGATCGTCGGTCCGTCCACCTAGTGGGAGGCCTATCCACACTTCGTCTTCCGGCTCGTGGTCGCTGCTCGAGAATGCGAATTTTCTGAAAACATCTTGTTTAATTAGCAAAAGTTTTGCGAGTAGGTAGATAATAAGAATGGCGCTTAAAAATATCATACCTGGTGCTCTCTCACCGAAACCAAACCATTGTCTTTTCAGCAGTTGTCTTGAGCTCCCCAATAGGTAGGGCCATGGGCGTACCTACCCAGCTTCTGGCCTAGGGGGGGCAAGTCAATTTTTTTAGGTCAGATAGTTGGACTTAGTTTTTTCAAAGCGACTTCCAGGGGGGGCAGCTGCCCCCCCTTGCCCCCCCTGGGTACGCCCATAGGTAGGCCGCCCCCGTGCTCTCCAAGTCCCCAATAGGAAGGCCCCATAGAAGATCTGAAAGAAAAACCAAATAATTACCTTAAATTACCAATACCGAATTTAAAACTGTAAAAAAAAACCTCAATGTTTGTAAAAAACATTAGTACCTAATACCAAAACCGTTAGTATTTATTTATACAATGTATAAAACCGTAATGTATTTTTTTTTGTGAAAATAAATTTTGACAGAAACCGTTTTTTATCGAAATTCAAAAATGAACCACAAATTAATCTTTATACGGATTTTACTCGTATAAAGTTAAATAAAAAACTGTACTTACCTTTATTACCTTCGTTACCTTTATCAAAACCTTACCTACTTACCTGCATGTTACCTTTATCAAAATCGTTACCTTCGTTATCGACTCATTATTTTACTTACCTAAATCATGAGTGTTACCTTCATCAAAACCATTACCATAGTTAATTAATTAACGACCACATTAAATATCACTGAATATTATTTTGCAAAAAAAGAGAACTGTAAAATAACACCTATTAGGCACAACTTCATAATGCAACCATCTTGGACGAATAAACGATAGATTGCCCAGTGTCATGTAGGACTTGAGTTCTTCCGTAGGTAAAGCACGACATACCTACCTATAAAAGTATGTTTTTTTGAACAGTTATTAGATTTACGTAATATAGTAAAGCCGAATTTTAAATCTAAGAAAGCATAATATGGAAAACTTGTGAATTTACAAATTGAAACAATACGACTGAGTTTTTGGATTTTTTCAATACGAATTCCATTTACGATACTAACCCAAGTAATCACTGAACTCACTTAACACACACTCACTAATCACTGAGGAATAGGTACACACTATTTCGCTCTTTGGAGTTCTATTAGGTATTTGAATGGTTTAATAAACACTGAGAACTCCCTGATTATAAAATACCACCAAATATATAAAATAAATAAACTCACTTATTTCACACACTCACTATTGAGGTACACTTAGGGCCTTATTTCAAACATGCGCGTTGAACACCTGTTTAAATTGACATTTAGTATAGAAATGTCATTTTAAACCAAATTTGAACATGCGTTTAAGGTTTGTCATG
The DNA here is from genome assembly GCF_963855985.1 of Ostrinia nubilalis. Classification (NCBI taxonomy): domain Eukaryota; kingdom Metazoa; phylum Arthropoda; class Insecta; order Lepidoptera; family Crambidae; genus Ostrinia; species Ostrinia nubilalis. The sequence continues at coordinate 15,031,928 of NC_087094.1, forward strand.
GAGTCTTTCGTCAGAAAATCTTCAAAGGGAAAGGTTCATTCAACAAATTATTGTCTTTTTCTTCGTTGTCTGTGACAATATTTTTTTAGTAAAATGTAGTAATTAATGTAGGTATTATGACCTGCATCTGTTCTGTTTTTCTAATATCGTAGTAGAGTCGTCCAGTCATCGGATAAATCAGGTGGCGTCCTACGAGTCCAAAGTTTCTAATTCTTGATACATAGGTATACTTAGCTCATGCCAAAATATTATTTTCTTTTTTCTGGTTCAATCAGTCGTGGTAAGGTACGAGTACCTATAGTATAAGTTTCAATAACATGTGTCGATTCTTCAGTCGGTTTTCACTTAAATCACATTCTTATTTGATTCACTGAACAATATACAGAACACGAGATAATCACTGTGAAAACTTTTCTTTTTAGCACTACTGCATATTAAAAAATCATTATCACCACACAATATTAACAACACAACGATGCCAGTGATGCCACAATGTAAAAACAAATGATAATCACACAAACTAAACCTCATTCCGGAGAGATCACTTTTTAAATAAACAGTCGGAAACTTTTTCACGTTCAATAATTTTATTATTTGATTGACCGAGGGTCAAGCCCAAATCAATAAAGAAATCCACGCGAAGGTACAATAGGTACCTAACAGAAGTATCTAATTAGAAAAACATGCTTATGTAGGTATGTCATGTTTGTATATATCGTTTTTCATTCAAATTAACTATATAAAAGTACATTCTTACACACCAGCATCGAGAGCCCTTCCAGTATCAATATCTATTTGGCGCTAGTTATGTACACGTAGCATCGTGAACTCACCCAGCATCAAGAGCCCATTCAGCATCAATATCTACTTATTTGGCGCTAGTGACACGCAGGATCGAGAGCCCACCCAGCATCAATATCTATTTGGCGCTATTTACACGTAGCATCGAGAGCCCACCCGGCATCAATATCTATTTGGCGCTAGTGACACGCAGGATCGAGAGCCCACCCGGCATCAATATCTATTTGGCGCTAGTGACACGCAGGATCGAGAGCCTACCCGGCATCAATATCTATTTAGCGACATTTACATCGAGAGCCTACCCCAGCGTCAATATCTATTTGGCGCTAGTGGCACGCAGGATCGAGAGCCCACCCAGCTTCAATATCTATTTGGCGCCATTTACATCGAGAGCCTACCCCAGCGTCAATATCTATTTGGCGCTAGTGATACGCAGGATCGAGAGCCCACCCAGCTTCAATATCTATTTGGCCCTTAGACACGCAGGAGCGAGAGCCCACCCAGCATCAATATCTATTTGGCGCTAGTGATACGCAGGATCGAGAGCCCACCCAGCTTCAATATCTATTTGGCCCTTAGACACGCAGGAGCGAGAGCCCACCCAGCATCAATATCTATTTGGCGCTGTTTACACGCAGCATCGAGAGCCCACCCAGCATCAATATCTATTTGGCGCCATTTACATCGAGAGCCTACCCAGCTTCAATATCTATTTGGCGCTAGTGACACGCAGGATCGAGAGCCCACCCAGCATCAATATTTATTTGGCGCTGTTTACACGCAGCATCGAGAGCCTACCCAGCATCAATATCTATTTGGCGCTGTTTACACGTAGCATCGAGAGCCCACCCACTATGAATATCTATTTGGCGTCATTTACACGTAGCATCGAGAACCCACCCAGCATCAATATCTATTTGGCCCTTAGACACGCAGGATCGAGAGCCCACCCAGCATCAATATCTATTCGGCGCTAGTGATACGTAGCATCGAGAGCCCACCCAGCATCAATATCTATTTGGCGCTGTTTACACGCAGCATCGAGAGCCCACCCAGCATCAATATCTATTTGGCCCTTAGACACGCAGGATCGAGAGCCCACCCAGCGTTAATATCTATTTGGCGCTGTTTACACGCAGCATCGAGAGTCCAAGCATCAATATCTATTTGGCGCTATTTACACGTAGCATCGAGAGCCCACCCGGCATCAATACCTATTTGGCGCTAGTAAACACGCAGGATCGGGAATATCGATATCTATTTGGCGCTAGTTACACGTAGCATCGAGGACCCACCCAGCATCAATATCTATTTGGCGCTATTCACACACAGCAGCGAGAGTCCTTGCTAACATCATTTTTATCAGGTCCAGGGCAGGTCGGCTGAAATGCTCAAAGACGCAAATACGATTACTTATTCTAATAATAAACATAAAATATTCAATAGATTTGTCTTAATTAACTTATTCTACATAATATTAATAATGAAATTAACTTATTCTACATATTATGTGCGTGCGCCCGCGCAACTTATTTCGATACACTGGGAGACCAAAACGTCTGGTCGGCTGTGAAGAGAGCAGGAAGCTTTGCAGAGATTTCGTCCTTTTTATCCTTATTAATCTGCAATTTAAACAAAATAAAGTCCTAATAGCTAAATTAACTTAAGTTTCTTATTAAAATAAACCTTAATTACTTAAAAAAAATGTAATTATAAATGATCAAGAGAAAACTGATATTACTTACTTATTTCTTTGACTGCCGAGACACTAGACACAACAGAAATTATAATGTTCGACAGTCACCGGTGAGCTGCGTGGCGCCCAACGTGTTAACGCCGGCCGAATATTTCACTGCCTTTGGTAAGCACATCGCACTCATCAAGCTATAAGTCACCGTGCTATTGGAAGGACTCGCGGTAATGTACTTGCAGGTTATTATGAATAAATGACTGACCTTACGGAAGGACATCCTCACGTCACCGGGCAATCTATCGCTAAGGTGTATACCTTATCGCTAAGGTATAGGTAATTATTAACTTAATTTGGTTTACCTCCATTCCTCGTGCAGTTGTTCTCATTAATGTAAAGTATGCTGTAGTTTTTTACGAGTATGTGGCCCGTTAATTATGTGATTTACCTGTCTGTTACCTTTATCAAACTTTACCTTTATCATGTTACCTTCATATAATCCTTTACCAAAATAAAATAGGGCACGATGTTTTAAATGCTTCCGTCATCAATTTGCGGCACAAAGCGCTGCAGCAGCTTCCAAAGTCATACCATAGGGACGTAGAATTTTTTACCCTTCAATGATAATAATTATATTGTATTGTAACTATTACTTTTTTATCCCCAACGGGGAAGCTCTTGGCCTGTATCTCACCTGATGGTAAGTGATGATCAGGCCGAAGGTGGAAGCGAGCTTCACCCGGCATCCTCCACCACGAGGAACTGGCTATCTCACCTCTTACTGCCGGAACACAACGATGCTGTTAACATTATTGTTATGGCGACAGACTTAGGTAAGATGGTGGTAGCTAGCCAGGCGGACTTAGAACAAGCCTTACCACCAACCGAACCAAACAGAAAAATCTGCCCCCACTGAAATCCGTAGTAACGCGTAACACGTGTAAAGGTGCTGTTCTATAAAGGGCTGCAGTTGCACATGAAGTCATCTTATGAATAGCACCTCTATCATTGCATAAATGCATATGCAATGCAGATATTCCAACGTCATACTTACCCTAAAACACGAAGTGTGTCTTCCAATCTTGCAATGTTATGCTGTTTGACTTGAAGTATAGCTTGAAATCACCATCACTCAATCGTCACTTGTAACAGCTGATTGATTGTGTTGAATGACTGACACATCGATGTAATTTTTTTTATTTAGTCCGTATCACGTAAACCATGAAATTGTTGTACCGTAACGAAATAGTTTATGTACAAAATAAAACTAGCGGACTCTTAAGTTTTGACACGGGATTAATCCCACCGCTCGACGCCGCAGCAATTGGGTGATTCTCCAAAAAGTCCTGCAAAAGATCACTTACCTTGTGGCACCACAAGCTCCTCTAGCACCTTCATATTATGAAATGACACGCATCACGTGATTTGATGATTTGATGTCCAAAAGATCACTTACCTTGTCGCACCACCAGCTCCTCCAGCACCTTCATATTATGAAACGACACGCATCACGTGATTTGATGATTTGATGTCAAAAAGATCACTTACCTTGTCGCACCACCAGCTCCTCCAGCACCTTCATATTATGACAACATGTGATTTGATGATTTGATGTCAGAGCACCTTCTAGGAGAGGCAGTCGATTTTTATGAGGTTGAAATTATTTTTTAAATCTACACTTGAATCTCCAATTCCAATTTCTTTAATCTTATGATTATATGAATATCCTACTATTCCTACTTTTCTCCTGATATTATAATACTACTTCCTGCTATCCTATCCTACTATCCTACTCCTACTAATATCCTATCCTACTTCCTACTTAATATTATAAATGCGAAAGTTTGTATGGATGTTTGGATGTTAACATGTATAACAAACATGTTTGTTATACATGTTAACATAATTTTGGTAAAACTTTACAGTATTATTGTTTATATAAAAAGACCTCAGATCATAGAAGGGAATAGATGTGAAACGGGGGCGTGGCGCGTGTCTCCGCGATATGCCCAGAAACGAACATCGCCCGCGACGCCAGGTTAGTCGCGATTCAGTCGTACTGAGGAAATGTTCTCCGATATTGTTGGATAATGCGTCGTAACGTGCAATAACATAAGTGAAACGAAGAACTACAGGAACAATGAAGTCATTTATCACATGTAAGTATTGCAAATCCATTGGTATTTTGCTTATAAATAAAAAAAACTTAACATTTTTACGAACGAATTCAGTGCCGTGACATTTACTGCGATATCGAAATTAGTGGTGATAAAAATTCAAACACGTTGTACATTGACGACTTAGTTAGCAACCACTTTATGTCATGCGTAACTACTGCGCAATGTATTTTATTTCTTCCGATATCCACTAACGCGTGAAAATACACAGTACGGCCGCATGTGCCGGTCTTAACATAGTGCAGGGCTCGTGTTCTAATACGGTTTCCTATTATCGATATATAGAAGTAAGTTATTATTTTCTAATTTTGAATGAAAAAATCATGAGTTGCTTGCGATTTTTAAGTTTTTACAAAAACAATAACAATAGTAGAAGGGATTAGTAACTGTCAACTATGTAATTACTATAAGAGCTAGTTGAAAGCCTAATATAGGCATTATTTTTGATAAACATAGGCGGTACGAATTTCGCCATAATTAAAAAGTTAATGCGCGATAGTAGTTAATAATAATTACAGTGATCCTGTTATTATTATTAAAGTAAATAATAATATATTACCAATATTGTAAATACTGGTAAAAATCGCAAGTACCTACTTAACCCATGACTTTTCATACAAACTTTGTCAGTCTATAACTTCTATACTCCATCGATAACGACATTGAGCTTTGGTTGGGGTAAATTAATATAACACTAGAGTGCTCGCGCGGGTGACATATGTCACCCAGGGTGTAAAATTTGTAAATATTTTTTCAAGGTATTGAGCTACAGTGCTGCCTTCTTAGGTATTCCTCGAGCATGTATTGTCGCACATGATAGTAGTAACGCCATCTTGCTAGACGCATCAATGTAAGTGCAGAAAACATTTAAAGTGTTTGGGTGACGCATGTCCCCCGCGCGAGCACTCGAGGAATTGTTTGATCTCTTATCATCGCGGTTTAAAATCAAGTTTACTTTCATGTAAGTTCAAAATTATACTTTTTAACCATTTTTTAAACTTTTACAATAATTATATTGCTTTATAAGCATAAACTGATGCAAGAAAGTAGTTGTTTTAGATTGTAAGTAATGTAGTAATAATACACCTAGGTCTATAAAATTAAAAACCAGGATTCTTCTGGGGTTGTGAGAACACCAACTAGCACAAAACTTGCCAGTACTGTGGCAAAGGACGATGTGTTTATCGCACAAGAGCAAGAAATCGAAGCACTCGTAAGCAAATGTAACAAGTGGAATAGACGTTTTTGTCCAGATCATCAAATCAAATCGTGCCCGAGTTTTTATCAAAATATCACAGAATAAGATCAATCTATTGATTAACTTTCTAATGGACAACACGCATAAGTTGTAATATTAAGTTAAATTATGACTTAATTTAAAGTTTAGATCACACACATTACACTAGTTTTTATTTCACCTCAATCCATCCAGTATTACCGAAGATAGAGCCTCTAGAAGTTTACGGACTTTTTAAAATTTTCAAAAATTTCCAATATTCGCGCGTGACGTCACAACATGATTTTGCAGCCCCCGCACGTTAACCCATTTACCACTTTTATGCCCGTTTTCACCATCAATCCCTATTGTTTAAGTGACCCCTATGGTAACATTTAACAGGCAATTTCTTTTCATAGGGGTCACTTAAAAATTAGGGATTGATGGTGAAAACGGGCATTAGTCTTTTTCCAACTAAAATAAAATTTTACCTAACTGACAACTGTTGTTAGTTGTCATCGTTCAATCACATTTCAAACTAGGCGCTAAAAAAGTAACCATTATGCCACCTATTGCCAATTTTGTGCAATATGAAGCCATTTTTACATTTATGCACTTAAATATAAATTTTCTGGAAAAATAATTAAGTTTGTGTCTCTGTGCTCAATAACGAGTAAATAGTCCAGTTATTTGTTAATTTTACTTGGAAAGTTTTCCGGAATTTTTGAAAATTGGTGAATAAATAGATTTCGCTATGTTCTTTCCGAATTTTGTGACCTCGTTTATAGCCGCGCGCACGCCCGCCTTATTGAAAAAAATCCGCCTTAAAAAAGGTTTTTGACAACTACTTTTTTCATTTTATAATTTTTGGGACATAGACAAGCTAAGAAGATTTGATAAATGTGATAAATTTCATGTAATGTATGTTAAATAGATTTAGAGTTGTGAAACAGTCAAATTAATGTACCTGCTAAATTGCGAGTTCTTTTTTCTTTGATCATGGCAGGACACGCTGCCGGGTGTCCTAAATATGCTGAAGTATAAAAAAATTCGCGTTGCTGAAGGATACATTTTTTTTTGTCTTGTTTGTTTCTACATTATATAATTGTATCCTACTAATATTATAGGTAAATGCGAAAGTTTGGATGTCTGGAAGTTTAAAATAAAGTAAAGTAATGTTTATTTCTCACCAACATAACAGATAATATTATGATAACAAACAATCAGGAAAAACAAAAAGTAAGAATGTTGGTGGGTTGATACCTGAACTAGGAAGATTCCTGTGTCTCAGGTTTGTTACTCTTTCACGCAAAAAGTACTCAACGGATTTTGTTGAAACTGTACAATATTATTGTTTGTAACCCAGATTAACATATAGGCTATAATTTATGCCGATCTGTGACACTAAATTTCACGCGGGTGAAGCCGCAGGCAAAAGCTAGTCGTGAAATAAATAGGAAAGTTTAAGGTTCTGAAACGTGGTCGCTTACTATGGGCCTCATAAGAAGGCTCAAGGTCACCCAAAGGGTGATGGAGCGGGCTATGCATGAGGAGATCCGCAGGAGAACCAAAGTGACCGACATAGCACGCAGAATTGCTAAAATCAAGTGGCAGTGAGCGGGACACATAGCTCGTAGAGACGATGGCCATTGGGGCAGAAAATTTCTTGAGTGGCGACCACGGGCTGGAAGACGTAACGTGGGCAGGCCTCCTACTAGGTGGACCGACGATCTGGTAAAGGTCGCGGGAAGAACCTGAATGCGGGCAGCGCAGGACTGTTCATTATGAAAAACCTATGGAAAACCCAAAGGATTCTCGCCTTTGTCCAGCAGTGAACGTCATTTGGCTGTAACGACGAAATAGGAAAGAATGTAACTATCAAAAATCTTCTCTAAGGCAGCATTTTTCCAATTTCGCAACGAGCGCGGCAATCACACTTAACTAACAGACTAACAGAGAGCATAGCGAAATCTATTTTAATCACCAATTTTCAAAACTCCCGGAACACTTTCCAGGTAACCACGTTAATTTGTACCATACGACTGGACTATAATTTAATTGTATAAAAATTTGGGTACATCTTCTCAAAAACAAAAGAACTGGTGCTAAAAGGGTTAAGTGACGTTTCGACATTTGTAGAGGGCCTTGTAGAAGGGGAGGCTATGGTGCTGAATGTGGATTAACTCGAGTGTCATAGTATCTTATTAGACTGCTAAGCTTGATGATAAAAAGAAAAATATTTTATTCAATGTACATAGTCTGGTCATAAGTTCTGTCATATGATAATAACTTTTGAATTTTGAATGAAGGTTTCAAAAACATTTTTTACTGAATTAGAATTAAAAAGAAAAAATGTGCGATAGTTCGAATTTTATTGTATGTGTAGTGGACGCATAAAGAAGTCCGAACTGCAGTTGTCACGTTGCATTGCTACGCGCCAAAGCTGATTTTCGTTGTGCTGAAAAAAATTAGTTTATCTTTTCATTAAATGATAGGTATAGGTGTACCAGAATCTCATGGCAAACAAAAATATTAGAAAAGTGTGTCTTTCATATGGCAAATGTCTATGGATTTATTGTCACCTGTCAAAGTAAATCAAGTGAACTGTCAGTCGCTGCAGAAATTTTGTAATCTCTTCATGCCTATTTGTTATTTTTGTGAAAAAGTCGAAAAAGCCCAAGCAAGTCATATTATTTTCAATGTGTATTGTAAAATAAGGCATAATTTAAAGTCAATCTTTGATTTTAAAGCGCGTCGTTGAGTTGACAGTAAGTTGGAGTGAAATTTGATACATTTAATTTATTACCTAACTGCGTCAGAAGGGATTTTTTTAATATTATTCTTATAATTGCTGCTTTATCGGGGGTTTCAGGTGTACTTCACAAATTGGTGCAGAGGAATGGTGAAAATGTTATGACCATGTAAATAAAATTGAAAAAGATTTCATCAAGTTAGATGTAAGATAGAATAATTGAAATGGTGGAGAGCAATTTATAATAAATACCTCTTTATATTGATCATCTATTGAAGAAAAGTGCAATCCTTGGAATCGTTTTCTAGTTCTGAATGAAGTTATAAGTATGATACATAATAAAATTAGTTACATAAAGTAATATACGATTTACTTATTTTTCAAGACATTTTCCTATTATTATTACTGGCGGGATTGCTACCATGTACCTTAGTTTTGAGTTTCCAATATTTCGGCACTGTTGCAAGCGCCATGGTCACGGAGTAACTGAAGAAATTAAAACCAGACATCGTTCAGATGTGCGTTCAAAAGACCTGAGATTTAAAAAAATCCCACGTTTTGTTTTACAGTAAGCGAAAAAAAAGTGACTTGAAAATGGAATACAAAATGATAAGGTATGGTAAATGATAAGTCTTAATCAATGAAGAAGCAGAAGTTCAATTTCATGTGTCCTCCATTTAGGCTAGTTTCCATCGTCACTCAAAGTTTGGCTGCGGTCTCAAATTTGGGCTTAATTGAGGTATTTTTTGGGTGAGAGGCATAAGGACTAATGCCGTTTTATATCAAAAATTCATACTTAGAGGTAATCAACCAGGTACAAAGTATTTCCTTGTATGTTAGTCTGCCACTCTTTAGTAAGTCCCGAAATCCCCGCTTCGGCTCCCCTACTAACCATTCTAACCATTGTACACAGATAATATCTTACATGCAGCTTTTCATGTTACTACGTCACATTTTCAAAATCCGCGCGGAAAATCGCTCCTAGCGGAAGAACGCACTTTGAGCTTGAATATTTCAGTTATTTTTAAAGATATCAAAAAAGTAAAAATACAGTATTCATTCTAATTTTTTGTAGTTTTTTTTGGCATCTTCAACAAAAATTGTGCGCCATGTCTATTAGGTGATATTTTTGCCAAAATAATGGGTCCAATGACTATTTAAACGACTTTGGTCTCGTCGACTCTAAAATATTTGGAAAATATTGTATTTATTTTGGTGTATAAATGAGTTCATGAAAGAATTACTCACTTTTTTTAATTATTTAGTAAGAAATATTGTTTATGTTTAATATTATAAATTGTTTTACTTGTATTAATTAAGATTAGAAAAAATAAACCCATATCATAATGGGTGACATATGTGACCCGCGCGAGCACTCTAGGAGTATTTAGGGGCGCGAGCACTCTAGTGATAAGGTAACTTCATTTAGTCCCAATAATTGATTCTGAGTTTTTCGTCCATACAAAATGGAACTGACTCCTTTATGCAAAAATCGTTAAAGAACATAATAATAACGTATAATAATAAAAAGGTTTTCATACAAGCATTTTTTAAACCAATTTCGAGCCTTGCCCCCAGGATTTAAAGTATCGATATCTTATCGACTCCATTTTATCTTTCTTCTCTCTAATTGCTTTTTTCAAAGTGTGCGTCACGTCACGCGGCCATTGATTGGCCATAAGGCACGCCTTCTGGCCAATCACAGCACTTTTAAGCCGGTTGCACATGTTGTCGTAGACTCTCAGTCGCTTTGTTTTTACACAGTTGAATGTGTGTGTGGGAGCTGTGGTGGGGGAAATGTGGGGACACTGGTTCTCGTTGTAGTTACGCGCGACTTCATATCTATTCTCTTTCTATGATCTGAGAAAAAGACCCATCAATGTATGACATTATGTGCCTACCTACAATTGCCATAAACTAATTTGATTTGATTTGAAAAGAACTTTTTTAATCGAGGCCTATTAGTTAGCTGGTCATATAAATAAAAAAAAACATGCAAGCATTCACAGCGAAGCTCATGCGAACACAAATAACATTCCCATTCACATTCCAGGCGACATAAATCAAGACAGGCATTCCCGAAACTACAAAATGATGAGAAAGTTTACTCACAGAACTCGACGACGAAGAAGAGGGGGGAAACGGGGGGCTTGCACCATTATTGGACTATATCATTTAAAGTTAAAGAGACAGTCGACCCCAATAGAATTCGGTAATCTCGTAAACTGCAAGTAATAAATCGACCCGGGGTCGATGTGGATGAGGGCAAGATTGCAAAGTTCTCTCGGAAGTCGACTGTAGAGAGAAAAAGAGTCGTAACTAATACAATCTGGCAACCGCGTTACATATTAAACGACGTTTGATAACAGCCGTCTCGACAAGGCCGTCATACAACAAGCTGCCGTCGTTTTGGCGATTGCTATGCTCTCTCAGAAAACGATTTTCAATTACACATGATACTCGTTCGTGTTCAAATGGGGCGAAGTGATGTTATCAGAAAGAAATAATGAATTTAAAAGATCAGTGCCGAAGCATGAAATTCAGCACAGTGTGCTATGGACAGAGCTATGAGCTGTTCCACTGATGAAGTCAGTCGTGAGCAGTCTGCCCATCATATCTTGTGGGAGTGTGATCTTTTGAAACATGAACGTGACATAATGCTTAATTCAATAATATCTGTTTCTGCAATTTATTACACCGAACTTGTCGCAACAAGGAAAAAATTTCGTGCTTAAGCGATTTTCTGAAAAACATTATTGGCAGGCAACTAGTTAATTGCTCATAAGATAGGTCGCCTTAATTGATATTTATTGTCCGTGGTGCATATCTTTTCTTAAAGGTTATTAAACTTTTGTTTGTCACCTGTTACCCGCTTTGCAATGGAGGGAAGTCGAACCTTAACTTCGAACTCCTATGTTCTTCTGATTAATTTCGGTGCGGGTCCAATGACAGTTTAACTTTCCCCCGGGACAAACTTGACTTTCATTGACCAGAGGTGGAATTGTGTAAAGCAATCGTTATCATTTGACAGTTCATAACGTAAGATTATTCTGTCAAACGCTTTGTTTAACTGACTTTATCGTACGTTATGAACTGTCAAATGATTACGATTGCTTTACACAATTCCACCTCTGGTTGGGTTTTTATTGGCGGTCAAGCTGTAGATCCTGGCTACACAGGAGTTGCAGCGGTGGGAACGAGCGGTGGGAATAGTCCCGTATAGAGAGAGCTGTGTTCGATGTTTTTACCCGACTGCGTCAGAAGGAGGGTTATGTTTTTTATAAGACTGAATGTTAAATGAGGAGATCAGTAAACGAATTAAAGTAATTGACATAGGTTGATGGATCAGCAAGTTGAACAGAAAGGGAGAGAGAGACGATTGGGCAGACAGGTACCGGAATGGAGGCCACGTATTAGCGCAGAGTAGGACATCTACCCACAAGGTGGACAGATGATCTAATAAAGATTGTAGAAAGGAACTGGATGCAATACACCGCTACCAATCTGGAAATAATACGGGGAGGAGTATGGTCCGTAGTGGACTGAGTTGATAATGACGATGATGAAAGATCTACTTAGTTAGTATACAGGATGTTAGGTAAATGGGTATATGAGCCGACACTAGCCCATGTTAACATGGGCATATAAATGGTATGGTGAAGTCAGAAATTTGATATCATTATTTTAATTTTTTTAATTTTCATACAAAATAAATTTTATAAAATCCGATTTGTATGAAAATTAAAATAATTAAAATGAAGATATCCATTTTCTGACTTCACCATACCATTTATATGCCCATGTTAACATGGGCTAGTGTCGGCTCATATACCCATTTACCTAACACCCTGTATATGGAAATCAACTCTTAAAAATGGAGAAGCCACCATAAATGATCAAACTGTATCATTTGTAAGCGAGAGACGAATCCAATAGAACGCGGCAATCAAGTAAAAAGAAACGACGTCTAAAACAGCCGTCTCGACGCTCCTTGGCTGGCAACGAGTTGCCGTCGTTTTGGGCAGTTGCTAAACTCTCTCAGAAAACGACTCAAAATAAAAATAGGAGGAAAGGTGCATCAAAATATTTTATACAGATTATCAGTTTTAGTTTATAGATCAAACAACAAGTTTTGATTCTACGGTCCAAATACAACAACTTTCCCCAAGGGATTTCATATTCAAATTGTACAAAAATAAATTAACCTTGCCATACAAATTGTCATCAGTAATCAGCGAATTAGTATGGGGACGTAAATATTTTTTGAGAATTCGAATATTTTTTTAGTAGGAAGTAGTTGCAGTTGAGTAGTAGAATCAATCCCTTTTGTTTGATCCTAACTTAAAGTGACACCCTGTATATGGACATATAATACATAAAATACATATCATATAAAAAGAAAAATACAATAAGTACATATACATAATAAGGTCAGTCGTTGCCAATAGAACCCGGCAATCATGTGATAAAAGGCAAGATTGCTAAATTCTCTCAGAAATCGACCTTCGTACCTTGATATCTTCTTCTTCTACGAGGCCGCATCCAAGGGACGTGCATAGCTGCCACTCCTTCCAGCAGTTGCCACTACTCCAGTAGTTGCCATTGCTCCAGTAGTTGTCTCTCCTTTAATGGTTGCCACTGCTCTAGCGATTGCAGTTCTCCTAGTAGCACTTCTGTAGTAATTGTTACACCTCCAGGAATGGCCAGTGCTCTAGTTTTTGTCTCCTCCAGTAGTTGCCACTCCTCTAATAGTTGCCACTCCTCCAGTAGTTGCCACTCCTCCAGTAGTGGCCAGTCCTCCAATAGTTGCTCTTGCTCGTTGTACCGCTTGCCCGTCGTCCGAACTGTAAGTATTTGGAAATTTAGTTATTTGGAAGATAAGTGGCCTATAAGAATAGGCAAATTCTCAAGGGACCATTTTATTTTGGTGTCAACGTATTGAATCGTAGTTTTTTTCTTGTTTTCCACCTAATTAAAAATCTGGCTGCGTCTTTATGCAATTGTGGTCTACGTGACAACTATAAAATTGAAATTAAATCAACATCGAACTCGTTAATTATCTTTAAAATACATAGATGGTACCTACATTTTTACTAAAACTGCCTATGTAAACTAGATTAAGTTTTTGTTTGTATGATTTTGTCCGCTTAAGATCGGCTTCCGCAGTGCGCTTTTGAGTTTATTGAAAAAAGTTGTGTGTTGAACAGCAATTTAAAATAATGACATTTCCATAATAAACGGTGTTTGTATTCAAACACCGCTATTAAATTACATAACTTTTGTTAACGTTACAAAAAATATCTTTATCTAATAAGATTAAGAAAATAAAGTTATGTAATCAATGCACACACAATATTAAATATAATAGTTACTACAACTAAGTTTAGATAGGTGCATAAAAATACATAATAGGTAGTTCTGGTTTGCTGGTTTTGTTGTTGAACTCGCTCGAATCCCCTTTCTCAAGTAGATGACAAGAATGATAGTAAAACTTCTTGTCATCTTCTTGAGAAAGGAAATCCTTGCAAGTTTTGTCTTCTGTCTTCTCACGCGTTCTTCTTTAAATTTTAACTGTATAGTAACACATTTGGTAAAAAACGTATCCGTTCTTCGATTGTCGGAACTCGCTTAAATGTCCAACTCAGAAAGATGATAGGAGTGACATAAAAAACCTCTTATCATCTTCTTGAGAAAGATAAATCTTTGCAAGTGAGCACATTTGGTGCAAGTTTAAAGGACAGTACATTTATCAACCTGGAAAGGGATCGTAACCGTATCAACTGGAGGCGGTCAGTATTCTTTGTATGAAACTCCATATTGCAACGCAGCCTTATCCGCACTGTAACGTAAACGCCTCACCTCGCGATAGACAGCGCGCTAAAGGCGATGACAGCTCGCGAAAGTCGATACGGCGCTGATCCCTTTCCGAGTTGAAGTCTGCTATGCGCTTAAAATTAGAACGGTGTAGTCAATTTAGACAACATAGAAATATACTCGTACATTTTCCTAATCAGTACCTCTAGTAGGAAAAACTTTCGAGTTCGTTTCGTTGCGTATTCAAAGTGTCATCGAAAAATTTTGTATGAAAAATTAAACAGCGCCCCCTAGGGCGGCTATAATATAGGGGGCGCTGTTTAATTTTTCATACAAAATTTTTCGATGACACTTTGAATACGCAACGAAACGAACTCGAAAGTTTTTCCTACTAGAGGTACAGTGATAATTCCCTTCGTTGTAGTGTGCGAGCTCGCCTGGATCCGCTTCCTCAAGTAGATGACAAGAAAGACAACAAACTTCTTGTCATCTTCTTGAGAAAGAGGATACGTGCAAGTGATTTCTTCCTTTCTTCATCTTGGTAGTTCTCTTGCTGCAGTAATTCTTCATTTCGTTCTTCTTAAAGATGGACTCGCTTGAATCCCCTAGCTCAAGGAAACGACAAGTGTGATAATAAACTTCTTGTCATCTTCTTGAGAAGGGAGATTATTGCAAGAGTTGTCTTCTTTCTTCTCTCTTCATTTGATTTTAAGAAGGAAGATACATTATGTACTTACTAAAAATATTAAAGTTACATAAAAATAGTATAACAATTGTTACGGGCCGATCAGCATTATGGAAATTACCCTTTGAAAGACAATTTTGGTGTGAGGTTTGTATCATTCTTCATTTGTATCATTTTTCTCATGCGCCCGCTAGAACCCCCTATCTCAAGAAAAAGGCAAGAATGATAGTAAACTTCTTGTCATCTTCTTGAGAATGGGGATCGTAGCAAGTGATGTCTTCTGTCTTCTATGTTGCACGTGTGGTGTTTCATTTTTCATTTATGTTTCATTCTTCTTAAAGATGGACTCGCTTGAATCCCCTAGCTCAAGGAAACGACAAGTGTGATAATAAACTTCTTGTCATCTTCTTGAGAAAGGAGGTTTTTGCAAGTAGTATCTTCTATCTTCTTTTTAAGTTAAGTTGGCAGGGTTAAAATTATTTGTTTCTAAAGAATTAATTTTTAACTAAATAAATAATATACTAGCAAAATACAATAATAAAAAGAACAATCTGCTGCTGTCTTTCCTGAGCACTATTCACTCTCGACTTGAGGATGTCGGGATCATTCGGTCGGCGGATGACCTGGCCATCATCAAGGGCAGAGTCAATATGCACATACAGGTAAGGTATGCACCATCCTACGCTGCATCTCACTTTTTAACATGAAGTGTGATTGTGGTCATGTACCAGCCTTTTTCTGCTTAAAACACTCAATTTAAGTTTCGTTCTTCCTATAGCTGTACTCGCTTGAAACCCCTACCTCAAGAAAAGGTCAAGAATGATAGGAAACTTCTTGTCATCTTCTTGAGAAGGGGGATCCTTGCAAGTGACATCTTCTGTTTTCTCTTTTGAAAATCTTCACGTACTGTTTCTTCATTTTTGTTTCTAAAGTTGCACTCGCTTTAATCCCCTTTTTCAAGGAAACGACAAGTGTGATAATAAACTTCTTGTCATCTTCTTGAGAAGGGGGATTTTAGCAAGTGATTTCTTCTGTCTTCTTCTCTTGTCTTATTAATGTTTGAAGTTGTGAGGTTTATTGACACTAGCATCGTCTTTTACTTTTTAATAGCGTACGGTTTTTTACGTTGCATTTGCTTGAATTCTCTTTCTCAAGAAATGATAAGAGTGATCAATTGTCATCTGCTCATCATATTCTTAAGAAAGAGGACCCTCGCACATATATTTTTTATTCTCCCTTCATGGGGTATCTAATTTAGCTAAAATATGAATTATTTAAACAGCTAAGATATAATTATTATTGCTGTATAATTTTCTTGGTAATGTAAACACACAAAATAAATACTGATTACCAGTAAACTAATGTAACATTTCGTTAGATCGCACATAATCGAATAATCGAGGATTAAAAAGTTTAGGGTCATACATTAAGCCCAGCCTAGGCGCAGACCACCGACTTTTAGTTGGCCGATAGTTGAGTCCTAAATAAGTAAGTATCAGATATAAACAAGATATACTTATAATTTACTCTTACAAAATTGCATAATATAATATGTATAATATTTACAAGCAATGTTTAATATTACTTTAGATATCATTTTGCCACTAGCATAAAAGTAAAACTGTTTGTCCGACTGCTACTGTAATTTACTTTTTAGAGTTGTGTTATTTGGCAGCTGCGATACAAGCGTGAGCTTAGTGCAGAAGCCGCTGAAAATGTTATGTCTGACTACTTCTTAGAAATAAAGCTATTATTTATTAAATGATAATACACCTTTTTAACTGCGAAGTTATTAATATAATAAAATATAATTATCATCATTTAATACACAGTCACATAATACAATGGTAAAAAAAAAATCTTATGCAGAACTAGGCAGGTATTTGACCGTAATCATACTTGATGTTATGTGAGATGCAGTCTAGGATGGTACTTACATATTATTTAATTTTGTAGTTAAATATAAATTATTCAAAGTTAGAACAGAGTTACCATGAGTTACCATAGCCATATTGAACAAGTTTCCACGACATGAAAATGTGAACTGAATAACTACCTACATGGAAAAAAATAACAAACGAATTAAAATACAAATTAAAAAGTTTCACTTGAGTCAGCAAAAGCACAGCTATTATTTTCATACTGAATATAAATTGGCACAAATTCACTTTACACATTATTAGCATGTTCTATTTCACGATACTGAAATTCGAATTCCCGATACCACCTGTAGCTTTCAGGCTGTATTTAAATTAAGTTTTCGGGACTCACAGCTGAACAAGCTGACCTATGTTGACACATTTAAATATTTTTACCCCTAAAGATAAATTTATTGCCAAGTAATTTCAGGTTGTAGTTAATTACAAATTTTATTAAAATAATGATAACATCTTACTAAATTGAAACTACTACATAATATTTGAAATATAATGTCCCTATAGTTATGTATGTAGTATGTAGAGACGACTTTTACAGGTTATATCTACTACTACATATAATAAGATAAATTCATTCATTACAAATCAATGAAATATACATTATCGAATATAATAAATTGTCTATAATTAAATCAGTTATAAGTTTTAGCAGCATAATGTTTAATGATAAGGTAAGATCTAGCATAGCATTAGTCTAGAAATGTTAATTATGACATGTTTATCTAAGTTTTGTATGAGTGAATTAGAAATGTCAGTTCTAAGATTACTAACTTTAAAACGTGCATTCATAAAAACATTGTATGAATGATTGCGTAAGTATATTTTTTTCAATATTCGTGTATATTTGGAACAATATCGGGGTAAAAGTCCCAAGCTGGCAACTCCTACTTGGCTTTGCAAAAGTGCGCATGTGCGGTGCCGAGCCGTGCGGTCGATATGCCGAGGCGATGCGAAGGGCGGACATATTGTGGAGCCCATACTACTAGCTGTATCCATGGGAGTGATTTGTTTGAGAGCTAGGCTTATAGCTGTGATTGTGAAGTGATTCTAAGTTAAGTCTAGAATTTAGTGAGTTAAAAAATTAAGGATGACAAGAACGGGTTGGCAAAAGTAAATAAAGTAGAGACAACACCCCAATTTTGGGCTTTTGATTATTATTTAACGCGGTTTTACTTTATAGTCATTTCATAATGCAAGTGATTTGTTCCTGAAAAAGGGATTTGTTTGCACAATGGAGTAAGTATCTATCCTTCAAGAACTAATTTTATTATTCCATAAAAATTAAAAATAATTTAATAAGTGTAAAATCAATTTTAGTATAAAGATTTGAACTTGTTTTTTTTGCCAACTTGTCCTTGAGGATAGTATTGTTTTTATTTTGTTTTTTTTTTTATTTTGTAGTTGCTAAAATATTTTCCGCTACGACTTACTGTATCCAAAAATTTTCATAGATGAGCTTTTATTCGTCTAATCAGAGTTCCATTTACCTGTAATGTTGCGTAATTTATTGTGAGATATCTTTCGCTTTGCAATTACATAGTGTATTTTATGATGACGTATTTTGACAACAATCGTTTTAAAAGTTTGTTTAAAAATCGCTCAGAGGTTTATCATTGTTAAAACACGGGAAGTTCAATGGGTTATTTCTTATATTTGTAATGAAATAGGCAATGTAGAGATTGCTAAGTAGGTAACCGTTGTACCAAAGAATAACAAAATAGCGTTTTAGTTAAATGATATTGCTTCTGCTTATCAAATGGTGTCTAGGTATGTCGCAAAACTTAAATGTTTTGATTTTTTAAACGGTAGAGTTAAGTCTTATTTTAGTATACTTTAATCAGCTATCATATTCTACTGGCGCAAACTGCACAAAAATTACTAAGTCTGTGTTGCACCATCTAACTTTGATCTTAGGTTTGACGATGTTTTTTGTATGGAGTTTGACAGATTTTTGACGTTTGTTAAAGTTAAAGTAAGATGGTGCAACCCAGCCTAAGTTGGTTTCGTATCATGTACTGGCTTACCTGTTTGTGCTGTGTAACTTGAGTCTCCATTCACTTCGCCGCGCCCGACGCGCGACGGTGCGCCACACTATTTGAAGGCACAAAATCAAACATTCATCGTTTTGCAGTTTTAGTAAGGTAGTAATCATACAAATGCACGACTTTAAACTACCAGATTTACATCTTTTTTATTTTCAAAATATATTTTTTTATTTCCTCAATTAATTCAAATTCAAAACAATAATAAAAATGACTATAGAGCATAGATTACAGATTAAAAATAAAATCATATGTAATTTTGTTTTAAAATAAATTAGCAATAATTATATTTCTTCACTTAGGCCTCCTTTATTTTTATTCATTTGGCTTTATTTGTCTTATCATTTCTGCCTGATTTGTCTAATATTACTTGTACTTTTATTATACTCGTATGTGTATGTCTTGTATAAGCTAAATTCAAGTCGAATTCAAGTCAAGCTGTATAGTGTCTGATGATATTTACATTAAATTCCTGTAAGGTTCTCCAAATTTTTCTACCTATTTCTCTATAACTGGCTTTAGTGAGTGGATGTGTTGTAGGATAATTGAATGCAGTGTAGCATAAATACAAAGAACTTAATTCCGATCATCAAACATCCGAATACACATAAACCCGAAATTAAATGCGTAATAAATGCCTCTCTGACACCCACGGTCGCTTCGGTATGCTGGTTGCCTTCAGCGATTTATTCCGGTTTAATTAAATAACTGAAATTCACTATATTTTTCATTCCCGTTTTTCATTACTCCGGCCGGAAGGCAGGGGGAATAAAAACATAGCAAATCCTGATTATTTAATTAAATTCCCGTTGTCTTCACTAGCCGGGATGGAGACAACGGAATTAAACCCCCTTCTGCGACCAGCCTCTGCGAGCAGCTTTAAAATCGCACTAGCATTGGGCAGACAAGTACCACGACGGAAAGACCACGGTGAGTCGGGATTCAACTAAATGCTTATCAATAAGTTTTCGTTTTTTTTAAATAATAACACAATGGATTTAAAAAAAAATCCTAGTAACGAGGTTCGGAAAATTGAAAATTGGTACTTTGACTTTCAGGAAAATGTAATTATGTTTTTGAATTTAGATTCTATATTCGGATGTTTAAAAATCGAAATATTCATTAGTTTTTATTCGAAATTGCACTGTATTTTTACATTTTTGTGTCTCTTATTTTAATTGAATCCCTATTTTCGATTTCCCTATTTTATTATTTTCTTTTATTTATAAATATAGCGTATCTAAATGATATAAATACATTGGCTTGATCTTTGCCTAATTTATCATAGGGGAGGGAGGGCCTTGTAACTATTTTTAAAAGTAATGGCATATTGGTATATCTTGTCTTGAAATAAATAAGCCATTATCACTAACTAAAATTGTTCTTCTAATGAAGTCTAGTTTGAAAAAATATCAAATCTTCAGAATTATTACTTTTCTTCCAAAAAGGAACTGTCACAATGAACCCGAGTCTGGGGTTTGTCGTAACATCCATTGAGGCATATAGTAACAACAATAAAGACAAGAATTTTACCCATTTAATATATTGTTAAAAACAAAGCACTTCCGTATGCTTTGCTTAACAAAATTAATGAGCTACGTATAATTATAAGATTTTTCTCCTATTCAATAATTAAACTTAAATATACTTTTACTTTTACTATTATTACTTACTTCAATACTAACTTAGCTACTTATTTATTAATTAGGCACTTTAATATCACAGATTATATAGTAAGACTTTGTATTGTCCGCTCTGTCTTTATACACCACTAAATTTTTATCACCGAAAAAAAAATTTCTGGGTAATGAGTTATTGATACTGATCCCATTTGTGCAAAAAAAGAAGTTAAATAAAGTGACTCAAAATTTCCTCCTAAAATTAGTAATTTATGGAGACACGCGTCGCTAGCACTATTTACGTACGATAATGTAACACTTATTAGAATTCAAAGTGGTCTAAGTTAGCTAAGTATGTAATAATAACATTGGAAGCGTGGTCGAGGCGTGGTCGAGGCGTGAGCGAGACAGACAGATCGGTGCAACGTGCGAGCGCGTACGACTACTCTAGCGAGCAGCGGAGTGACAAAGCTGTGACGCGTAAAATACGGACTAAAGAAAATTTAATAAAAAAATTAACTTTATGAAAAACATTTCTTTTTCTTTTGCTTTAAATATTTCACACGTTTCTACATAACCTGTTAAAATTTTTTCGGTGATAAAAATTTAGTGGTGTATAATACATCTTTTTTGTAAAAAGATGTACGATGTTACAACATACCCCAATATTTTGTTACAACTAACCCCAAAACTGTTACACTACATCGTACATAGATAAATTTTGATACCAAATAAAATACAGAAAGCTCCAATTAGTTGAAAGCAATTAAGTGAATTAAATGCTGTTGAATCATTGTTAAATAAAATAAAACAACAAGTTTACGAACGTAAAAATATACATTATCTGCCGACAACATAACGGTTGCACAGACCCACTCATTGCAACTCTTGGTATGATAGGGCATTGACTGTGAATGTGATCTTAAGACGCGGGATGTTAATGATAAGATTGTGTCAAAGAAAATGTTATTAATGTTTAAAGTCCTAATGAAAAAGCACTGTTACTACCCCTGTTACATAAAGCCCCTCGCTCCCCTATCTATGTAGGTTTACAACATTTTCACTGCTTGTTCTTAACCATTCTCGAGCGTATCGTTTCAAGCAGGAGCTGAAAATCAGTGTTCTGTTCTTTTTTGAACAGTGTTTACACTGAGCTCTTTGTTTTTTGCGTCACTCACACTTTAGCGCATGATTTTTGTTTTTTGCATGAATAAGTCACTATTTTTTTGCTACTGTTTTGTTTTACTCTTTTAAACTTTTGCTTATTATGTGCAAATGTGTTTTCGTTATCATCATCAACAGCCCTTTACAGTCTATTGCTGGACTATGAGCCTCCTCCACTATAGTGGGGGTTGGAGATCGCAGTTTAAAAGATTGATGTTTTTCAGAGAGCGCTGCTGCTCGTTCTCTGTTTTATGTGTAGTCCCTAAGTCGCCTCTTACGACACCCGTGGGAAGTGTAGGGGTTGGTGAGATGGTGACAAATGTATTCTACTCTGCCGTCACCACACGGCTTCACAAAATTAAATAAACATTTTATCTAATTTCCTGCTTGCCCCAAAGACTGCTGCTCTTCGGTATGTTTCGGCGTTCCTCCACATAAGAAGCAAATTGCTTGAAGAGATTTGAAGAATATGTGGTAGTTATAATTGGATATAACTGAAAGTTTTATATTTTTTTTATCAAAAATAAAAAGGATAGAAACCTGGGAATTGTAGTCGTGTAATTATGAAACTGTTACTTTGCTTAAACTATTAAAAACGTTGGATGTCTGGTTTCGTGCCTTCTTATAACACTGTGACGTAGAGTTGACGCTCGCCCTCAGCGCTGAAAATAAACAATAAAGTGGCATTAGTTACGTATTTAATTTAATCCAGGTTTTATATTTAATTCTTGTACTTTTGAAATTATTCCTTGTAGGTATAACTCTGCAACTGCTGTGCCTTCGAACATTATGTATAGAACGTGTACATTATTTATACTTATGTATTAAGCTCAGATTTATGGTAAAGTATTTTTAACGAAATTACTTTTAGTTTAGGTTATATTAAAATTAAGATTTTAATAGTATTACGATTAAATAAATAAATAGTTATCAATCGTACCATTAAGTTAGTAAAATATTGTTGTCTAAAATATCTAGTGTGATTCAAAAACTGGCTTACCCGATTTCTTGAGACTTGAGTCCTCGTTCACCCGCTCTCCCGCAGCGCGCCATGCCAGTCGTATAGCAGCCATGTCGCAGGACGTATGTGAACAAACATGTTAATTAGTAATTAAGTTTTATATGTCACACCACCGTCCAATAGGTGTAACACGTATTGTGTGGTGTGGAGTCAGTTTTTAGGGATTGGGTACGTATTCTAATTCGTTAATTCAGCAAATATTTAAACCGCTATTAATTGTATCCCCAATCTTTGCGTGCTACGGAAAAACCTATACATTTACTGCTAATTTTACTGGTAGATAAGACGTAACAACAGCTCACGTGATAGGTAAGGTAGGGTTTTTAGAGGTATACAACTATTACACTGTTTCTAGTGATATTCAATTTGATAGTTGGCCAATAATATGGTCAATATGATTTGACATTTCATGATAAAATAGAATTAATTCATAACAACGCTTGCAATTGTGTAAACATTTATTTTGAAAATCATGGCCCAGATCACTATACAAACGTCCATATTACGTTCGACGTAATTTTCGTAACTTTTTATTTCTAAGTTGAATGATATTGATGTGGCAGAGCTATGGTTTCATCAAGATAGTGTAACCATCCAACCAGCACGCGACGCCTTCAATTTCTCACAGGAAACGTTCGATGAGCGCATAATTTCACGTAATGGAACTGTGAATTTGCCTCCACAATCATGTGATCTCACATCTGTGGATTATTTTCTATAGAGATATGTGAAGTCACACTTCTTCGCAGATAAACTACGGACTTGAATACCAACATTCGTAGCGTAATTGCCCAGTTGCTCGAGAAAGTAGTTTAAAATTGGACATCCCGATTACGCCACATTTGGGCCAATCGTGGCACCCTTAGGCCCAAAATATTTTTTTAAGTACCTATATTATCTTGTTTCATTTTAAAGTTGTATACCTCTAAAACCATTCTATGTATTAATTTTGTCCAAGCCTTTCTATGAATGAGATTTGTAGCGATTTATTCAGTAATCTGTCTTCCGTTGTTCTATTGGCAGGCGAGCTGTAGATCCTGGTATAGAGGAGTCACAATGGTGGAAACAAGAGATGGGATTATTCCCGTTCATTCTATGGACTGAAGGTGAATGCGAGTTATAGATCTAACCCCCAAGGATAGATTTTTAGCTGTTTGGAAAAAAAAATAAAGTTTTCAAAAAGTTAGGTTTTCGAATAGTTTCTAAAAGTTAGGTTTTTAAAATTTTTACTAACTTTTACTATTGATAAATTATATTGTTCTTTAAGTGTCGACGTTTTTTCACGTTACCTACACGCTTACGTTACAAGCTTATCTTTTTTGTTGTATTGTTACTTATTGTATACTCAAAACTCAAACATCTGCTTTAACTGGTAGCGCGCCAAACTTATTGAAAAATCTCCGCTTCACTTCTCTTCACGCCAGTTTTCTAAGTGTTTGTTTTGTTCGACTATCAGTTTAGCGAGAAAAATTAACAACAACTCTATTTTAAATCTCATTAAAGAATTGCAAAAATTATTAAAATAATGAGAATCATCTCAAAATGTGATGAACTCTATAGTCGGTTATGAAAATTCAGGTCACCACAGGGCGTTTAGCTTGATTGCAAATGGCCGCCAGGACGAGGCTCATTGTGCGCAGATGCGTAGATGTAATCAATAAATCATAAATAGACATGTCTGACTAATTTATTGCGATGCGATGTGCATTTGTATCGCAATATAGACGTGTCTTCACACAGGCAATTTTTAAAAAGATAATTAAATACCAAAGTTTTCTAAAGAATAACATTTAACGTACTTAAGTGAACATTTTAACAATCTTCAATAGAAACAAAGGAAAGACAAGATCGTTGTCTACTTAACTAACTTTAATGCTTTACTGTCCAGTTGTGCCTTGATACTAATCAATAAATTTTAAATAAAAATGCACGCTTTATGATAAAGCTTACTCTTATATCCAGAGCTGGCTTATCTGATTTTGCTGTTTACACTTGAGACTATATTCACTGGTTTGAGTTGGCAATATGATAGCATGTAGAAGACACCGCTTTGTATTAGTTTAGTTTACTTAAACTTGTTCACATTTAAACTAACTACTGCAACAAAATTATTCAGGTCCGACCCTATCTCTAAGATGCCTACGTGAGGCCTGGATGAAAATGGCTTCACTTTCCCGGGCGAGATGCGTAGTGCGCATGTACGACCTCTACTAATCATTCAGGTATATTTATTACCCATCCCTAGGCTGTCTAGCTGTGATTGGTTTGCAAGTGGCGTCTAAAGGAAGCGCGCATGCGCGTATATGCAAATCAATAGCTCATGGAATATACACGAACAATTTTTATGGACACAGAATAATGTACGTATATTACCTTTACACAGGTAATGTGGTAGGCTAATGTTTTAGAAAATCACGCAATTATAAATTGCGCAAAAACACTAATCTTAAGCCGAGTCATTTATTCCGAACTGACTCACATAGTTTGGCTGCACGAACTTGAGCTCACTTTCACTCGTAAAATGGCTGGGTGCCAAGATAATGAAAATTGCCACTTCACTGCCACTTGACCACTTTTATACAAGAACAGTTACAATGTTTTATTGTTTAAAAGTTAATAACTAATATTTGTGATCCTTAACAATTCAGATCCGCCCTATCTCTAGGGCATCACCTGAGGTCTGAATACAAATGGCCGCCGAACTTATCCAGGCGAGATGCGTCACGCGCATGTGCGCTGTTATAAATCAATCAGGTCTATTAATAGCTACCCCTAGGGTACCTGGCTGTTACCAAATGGCGTCCATAGGATGCGCGCATGTGCATTTTTACAAATCGATATAATTATTTTAGGCTCCCACTATTTGTGTAAATTATTATTTACACGGACATTAAGGATTTATTTTCAAAACTCTCTCAATTGACAAACTGGCTCACCTGGTTTTGCTGCATGAACTTGAGCCCACTTTTACTCGTATAATGGCAGCATGCCAAACTTATGAAAACGGTAGTTTTCCACCTCCACCTCACTGCCCATTTACACTAATTAAACAAGTAAAATTTCAAAGTTAATAAAATGTAAGTTGATGTTAATAATTCAAGTCACACCCTATCCCAAAGCTATCTGCTTGAGGACTGAAGGGCTGCGCTCTCCCGGGCAAGATGCTAACGCGTAATCGAGACTATTAATAAACTACCTCAGTATACCTATACAGCCCAATGACATACGCGATGTGTATCGCATAAACACTAAGTCCGAGAAAACCAAACCTATTATTGTGGAATTTTGCAGTGTGCTAATTAAGGAAGATATCCTAAAATCACTCAAATCATATAACAGGAACAACAAGGAGAAATTCAACTCCGTAAATCTCCAGATTGAGGGACCTTGTGTACCTGTATTCATCTCG
This sequence comes from Ostrinia nubilalis, assembly GCF_963855985.1. Lineage (NCBI taxonomy): Eukaryota > Metazoa > Arthropoda > Insecta > Lepidoptera > Crambidae > Ostrinia > Ostrinia nubilalis. The sequence goes on from NC_087094.1 coordinate 15,058,255, forward strand.
GAATGCCTGACGCAGCAAGCAAAAAAACTCTTCGCCTTGGCCAGGATGTTTGCGAGGGAGAACTGCTATAGATATTGCTGGACCTCATTTGGAAGAATATACCTACGTAAATCTGAAGGCGAAAAGCTCACTCGTGTGGACACGGAGCAAGACCTGGACAAACTGAAGTGACTATGTACATTTGATTTTTCTCATGTAGGTTATGTATCTTTGTGTTACCTTATATCATTAATTAACACATTAATTCCCAAACACGCACCTTACACACACACATTGTTAATCACCAATTGTCTTTTGATCTCTCTGCTTCTATCCAAAACCATGCTCATAAAAATTATGTACTTCACTCAGCTCGCCCCTTTGTGCTATAGCGCTATGACAGCCACGCTGCATAGAAACATACCAATCATAAACTACAAAAATAATTACTGTCTGTCTGACATTCAAGTTACGTCCCTTCATTACTATGAATATTTGACCAACACTCACCCCCTGGCCCTGTTTACCATACATTTTAAAATTCGATATTGACTGTGACCTTATTAATAAAATTGACAACGTATCTTTCTGTCCCTCGTCAACCTGTGATCCATCCAGGGTTCGTTCTGTTCTTTGTACAAATTCATCCAATAAGAATTTAAAAATTTTAACACAAAATATCCGCAGCATCACAGCCAACATAGATAACTTCTCCACCCTGTTACACAACATTGCCGTTGATTTAGACATAATTATTCTTACCGAATGTTGGTTGCTTAGCAATCCCATTATTCCGTATCTTGATGGGTTTTCCCATTTCTCCTCCTCTAACCCGTGTAATCAGAACGACGGAGTAGTTATTTTTTATAATAGTACTATTCCGGGTCTTACGATTTCGGAACCTACTATTACGGATGCAAGTTGTCTACTAATAAAAATCAAGGAAGATATAGCCATATTAGCCATATACCGCCCCTGTGCTTTCCGCAATACCCAAAACTTTATTAGCTCAGTTAATCTTATCCTTGAATCCCTTAAGACCTACAGAAACATAATTATTATGGGTGATATAAATATAAATATATCCCCTCATAGCACTGATCAGGACTCAGAGGAATACCTTAACATGCTAGCTTTTCATGGCCTTCTCCCTGCCCACCTCTTACCTACCCGCAATCTTGCCTGCCTGGACCATGTCATACTTAAGTCCATACTACAAACTCAGTCCCTGGTAATTGATTCCGCTGTTACAGACCACAATGCAGTATTACTAGCAATAGATCTCGATATAAACCGCTCACCCCCTAATAGTAAAAAGATAATTAACTATTCCAACTTAATTGAAAACTTAAAATCAGTAGACTTTTCGAAAATCTTGCAACTTTCTGACCCTAATCAAGCAGCAAATTTGTTTATTCAGACCCTTCAGACAGCCATAAATGAAAATCGTCAGTTGCGCACCCCCTCCCGTCGTAGGATTATTAAGCCATGGATAACCCCAGGTCTCCTAAGGTGTATCCGGAATAGAGATCTTATGCATAAACGTCTTAAGACGGAGCCCAGTAATGATATTCTGAGGAGGACCTACTCAAGGTATCGAAATTTCTGCAACTCATTGCTCAAGAAAGTGAAGAGGGCATATGAAAGGGAACTCATTAGTAAAGCCGGAACAAATAGCAAAAAGCTGTGGCATGCGATCAAGGATATAACCAACCTTAATAAGACACGCTCCACTGCTGACCACCTTCTTACTGGCTTGACCTCGCCCACTGCAGCTGTTAACCATGTCAACGTCTTCTTTGCTGGTGTTGGTAAATCTTTGGCCGAAAATATTTCTCAGACGTCCCTCCCCACCCCACCTGTCTTCTCAACTACCAATTCACCAAATCAATCCTTTGTTCTTCTTGATACTTCCGCCGAAGAAGTCAATTCCATAATTATGTCACTCAGGGAGGGCTGTGCTATGGGGTGTGATAATATTCCAACCAAATTAATTAAGACATGCAAAGACATGCTCATCCCCTACATTACACACATTTGTAACATCAGCTTATCTTCGGGCTGCTTCCCTGATGCCTTTAAAAAAGCTCTGGTACATCCAATATACAAGTCTGGGGACCGAAACCGTGCCGACAACTATCGTCCGATCTCCATCCTACCAGTACTGTCAAAAATTTTAGAGAGAATAATAAACAAACAGCTGACAAATTTTCTGGAACAAAGTGACCTCTTAGCTCCTGGGCAATACGGCTTCCGAAGTGGAAGATCGACAGCCGATGCTGTACACGATCTTACAGGTCATGTTGCTGGTAACCTGGATAAAGGCAAGAAGTGTCTATCAGTTTTCCTTGATCTTGCAAAGGCCTTTGACACGGTCTCCGTCCCCATTCTGTTGGACAGGCTGGAGAGGATGGGTATCAGGGGAGTCCAACTCAAACTGTTCCGTAGTTACCTTTCCGGTCGAAGCCAATGTGTCACTATAAATGGGATTATAAGTTCTGAACTGCCCATTGAGTACGGTGTGCCTCAGGGAAGTATATTGGGCCCCACCCTCTTCCTGGTGTACATCAACAACCTGTGCGCACTTAGTATACCACACTGCAAAATCATCTCTTATGCAGATGACACTGCACTTATCTTTACGGGTCGCACCTGGGAGGAAGCCTTTCTTAATGCTCAGGCGGGGCTAGATACTGTCTCTCTATGGCTCCGACATAACTTACTTACCCTAAATATCCAAAAGACCCACTATATGACATTTTCAATAAATTCCGTTTCCCCAAATATCTTAAGCAATCTTAACTTATTTTCCCACAACCATGCCAATTCGCCCAGTCTCAACTGTAACTGCCTCAAACTTTCTTCTGCCTTTCACTTCAAATACCTGGGGGTAATTATTGATAATAGGCTCACATTTAAACAGCACATCAGTACCACCTCCGGCAGGTTACGAAAGCTCATGTTTGTGTTTAGATCCTTGCGCCATGTCGCTGAGCCTGACTTAGTTAGAAAGGTCTACACAGCTCTCTGCCAGTCTCTCTTACTTTATTGCATTACCTCTTGGGGTGGCGCCAGTATGACTGCCATGATTGTGTTAGAGAGAGCTCAGAGAGCAGTTTTAAAGGTCTGTACGTTCAAGCCTTTGCTTTTTCCGACGTACGAGCTGTTCCAGTACTGTGAAGTATTATCTGTACGCCAGCTTTTTATTCTGCTTACTATAATGAAGCAGCACGGGGCTATTAAGTATGACCCTAATATCTCGCAGTCACGACGAAATTATCTTGTAGCTCGCTCATCTTTCAAGACTAGTTTCGCTAAACGCTTTTTCTGTTACCTAGGCCCCTTTTTGTACAATCAACTTCAACGTAAACTGGATATCCTCCCCCTAACTAAGCATGAGTGTAAAATAAAGGTAACAAAATTCTTACAAACTCTGAACTATAATGAAACTGAAAAGTTCCTTCATGCTGATAGATAAACAAGTACACAACTCTCATTCCAGCACTTCTCCCATTCACATACACACTTACACATATACACACACAGGTCAGGTTTTAGTCGGTCACGTCGAGAGCGGAGAGTCCTGGTGTTCTGTAATACAGGCTCGCAGCCTAGCTCAGACACCAGTCTCCCGCAATCTAAGTGTCTGTCCACTACACTTAATTGTAATTTAAGATTATCACCTTACATTGTAAACCTTTAGATTTAGATTGTGGAGAAAATAAAGAATTATTATTATTATTATTACCTCTAGGGCGCCTAGCTGTAATCGGAATGCAAATGGCGTCCACAGGATGTGCGCATGTACATTTATTTATTCTAAACTGGCTCACCTGGTTTAGCTGCTTGAACTTAAGCCCGCTTTCACTTGTATAATGGCAACGTGCCAATATCATGAACATAGACACCTCACTGCCATTTATTAACTACACTTTTTAAACAAGAAACATTTAGAAGTTAAAAAAGTATAATAAATTTTACTGTTGATTGATAGTAGTTGAAGCCACACCCTATCCCTAAGCTATCTGCTTGAGGTCTGAAGGGCTGCTCTCGCCCGGGCAAGATGCTTTACGCGCATGTGCGCGGCCATTAATCAATCAAGACTATTAATAAACTACCTCTAGGGCGCCTAGCTGTGATCGGATTGCAAATGGCTTCCACAGCAGCAGAATTTATTTATTCTAAACTGGCTCACCTGGTTTTGCTCTATGAACTTGAGCCCACTTTTACTAGTATAGTGGCAACGTGCCAAGATCATGAACATAGCCACCTCACTGCCTTTTATTAACTACACTTTTTAAACAAGAAACATTTAGAAGTTAAAAAAGTATAATAAATTTTACTGTTGATAGTAGTTGAAGCCACACCCTATCCCTATGCTGTCTACTCAAGGACTGAAGGGCTGTGTTCATCCGGGCCCGATACAATTTGCGCATGCGCGCGGCTATTAATCAATCAGGGCTATTTATAAACTACCTATAGGGCGCCTAGCTGTGATCTGAATGCAAATGGCGTCCACAGGGAGCGCGCATGTGCTTTTATGGCATTTATTTATTCTAAACTGGCTCACCTGGTTTAGCTGCTTGAACTAAGCCCGCTTTCACTCGTATAATGGCAACGTGCCAATATCATGAACATAGCCACCTCACTGCCATTTATTTGCTACACTTTTTAAACAAGACACTTTTAGAAGTTAAAAAGTATAAAGACTTTTACTGTTGATAGTAGTTGAAGCCACACCCTATACCTAGGCTGTCTACTCAAGGACTAAAGGGCTGGGCTCGTCCAGGCCCGATACAATTTGCGCATGCGCGCGGCAATAAATCAATCAGGACTATTTATAAACTACCTATAGGGCGCCTAGCTGTGATCTGAATGCAAATGGCGTCCATAGGGAGCGCGCATGTGCATAAATGCAAATCGATATCCCATGAAGCATATTTACGTATCACTAATCGCAGTGCAATATTTTGTATTATGATTAGTTACATTATGTTAGTGTAAATCATTTATTCTGAACTGGCTCACCTGGTTTAGCTGTATGAACTTGAGACTCTATTCACTCTTTGAGTTGGCCGCGTGCCAAGCTCATTCAAGAAATTACAACCTCATTGCACGATTTATCGAATCAGCTCACTCGCGTGTATTAACTATTGAAACAATAACTATGTAACTATAATATGTATGGTTTTAAATTAAAACTGTTAATTTGTTATTGTCCATTCGTAAAATGAAACAAATATCAAAATTCAGATCTGCGGGATGCCTGCCTAGCTGAGATTTGATAGCAAATGGCTACTCTCCCCCGGGATGCGTAGCGCGCAGGTGCGTCGAAATCGATATTCCGTAAATCGATGTCTGGCTAACTAATTAAGATGGCGTATGAATTAATTAATTTCCTTAACACAGTGCTAAAGACTGACTTTGAAATTTGAATACTAAATAATAATGAATGATTGCTACTTTAACGTTACTATTTGACGATATTATTGATCGGTCTATAAACGAGAGTCTAGAGAGCATCAATCGATCTGTGTAAAACGAAAATGGGCATCTCCGGAATCACAATATTTAAAACACACTGGCGTACCTTGTTTTGCTGTAAAGGCTTGAGTCTTCCCGCACCAGTTAGCAGCCTGCCCATTGTCACGCACCGGAACGTTTCAGGAATCACGATTCATGTCAACTACCGATCAACACACAAACAAAGAAAAGCTAACATGTGTTTTGTAATCAAATGAACTGCTGGGTTGTTTAATCAAACCAAATGAGCTTTGTGAACTTTGAAAACTAATGATTAAAGATCTGAAAGCTATCGGTAGAGCCTTTGGCTACGACTCGATTGGAATTGGCGTCTTCTGTCTGGGCAAGGTGCGAAGGTGCGCAAGTGCGGCTCTTGAATCAATAGTTTATAAATAGATTACCTTATACTACAAGCAAATCGCGACATTTGATGTACGAATACTTGATTTTACCTTCACTACTTTCAAAGCAGAATAAACGAATATTTATTATACAATAGATTAGATTTCATTTGTTAATGTGCTTGAGAAATGAATGCAAATCTTGCACAGATGCAAATCCGTAGTTCAAAAACACGTCTAATGCATGACCGTAAAATAGATATTACGTTATGTGAATGTCGCAAAATTTACCTAAGTAGAATGTAGATGTTCATGAAGTGGCTTACCTAATTTCGCTGCAGCGAGGGTTTTCCGACCTTGGCAATAAAACCCGAGACTAAACGGCCACTTGTTGATCCCTGCCCTACTTATGCATCGATAGGTTAAACTCGCGTAAAGTTGAGTGAGAGTTTGTTCCGGCGTCGCAGCACTTGCTATATGTTTGTCTCGAAGCGCTGGTAGGGCCCAAAAGATAAGGAGACATGTAGTTGTAGAGTGCCCCATAAGAGCTACCTTTTCTTTTTATTGTTTGCTATCTTTGACGTTCATAAGTGCCACTTGTGGTCTAAACTGAATAAATATTTTTGATTTTGATTTTAAATTTTTACACTTTCAAGAATTTATGATTCTATCGACTTGTTGATTATTTGATTTATTTCAATGTAACACTAGCACTTCTTGAAATCTATTAGTAATAGTTAAAAAGATTTAGTTGAAGTCAAAGGATTCGTCTATAAAGCAATAAATCACCCATCTATACGAGTGCCTAGATGTGAACTAATTGCAAATGGCTGCACTCTCCCGGGGATGACCGCGCAGGTGCGTCGGTGCAAATCAATAACCCATTAGTGCATAGATATACATCTAGATATCTGGGGATCAGCGCATCCCTGGCAAGATTTATTGATTTCTGAGCGGGTTGAACTTGCTTTGTTCAGGATATTTCCAGTTTAAGATAATTATTTGATATCAATATTATTTGTAATCAAAATCACTGCACTCCCGAAGACACACTTTTATGATTCTGTTAACATTGGATAATTGTGTAAACTTGACTGAGTACGTAATTAGGTTTATAAATTAACTGTAAATACATCACAGCGAGTGGCGACCACGGGCTGGAAGACGTAGCGTGGGCAGGCCTCCTACTAGGTGGACCGACGATCTGGTGAAGGTCGCGGGAAGAGCCTGGATGCGGGCAGCGCGGGACCGTTCATTGTGGAAAACCTTGGGGGAGGCCTTTGTCCAGCAGTGGACGTCATTTGGCTGAAAACGACAAACGACATCACTGCACTCACAAAATTTTATATCACTTCAGAAATTATTCACCAACTTAGATTTGACTGATTGCCTAATTCACTTTTATCAACATAATCAAATTCACTGCACTCCAAAATTAAATGTAACTGCACTTTTAGAAAACTATTAACTGTAATAGACTTGGATTATTGTCTTTCGAATTTAAAATCAATCAAAATCACTGTACTTACACAAGTTAAGGCACTTTTACTAAACTAATAACAATTTCAGGTAATTCTTTAGATTAAGCTGATTGCCAGGATTAGAAATGATTACAATAAACAAAATCACTGCATTGATAACAATTTCGAACGGATCACTCGCTTTCATGGGTGCCTGGATGAGATCTAAGTAATTGCAAATGGCTGCACTCGTCACGCGCAATGTTCGCGCAGGGGAGGGGTAGGGGCGAATCAATAATTCTAACATCTTGGAAAACATTTTCAAAACACTTTAGATTTTCAATTTAGCCCGATCTTTAATATAGGCATTTGCACCATGAGCTGGCTTATCTAAGTCCGCTGCTTCAACTTGAGCCTTTATGGCTTTTCCGACCTTGACACTGAAATCCCTCCACGCTTAGGGGTGCTTACTGCGTATGAACAACCATCTGTTGAATCTTGAATGGATTTCTATTTTGTGGTAAAACTCGCGTACTTTCTTGCATTTTATGGAGATCCATGACATTACACACTTTGTATTTTTCTTCACACGTATGGTTATGATTTTAACTGAACAAATGTAATCATTTTCACTTGAAAAACAGTTGAAATATAAAGAAGATTTAGTGATAAAGGATTCGCCCGGAAAGCAATAAATCAACAATTTACACGAGTGCCTAGACGTGAACTGATTGCAAATGGCTGCAATCGCCCGGGGATGGCCGCGCAGGTGCGTAGGTGCACAATATGTCAAAGTCAAAATTCCTTTAAGAGTAGGCGCACACCGTTGATTTTTCGTCGGCCGATAGTCGGGCAGTTGATCAGTATGGGCATGTATGGGAGTGCGCACACTACGCCGATTCGATTTGGCCGATTCTTCATACAATTCAAAATCGGGCACAACTATCGGCCAACTAAAAATCAACGGTGTGCGCCTACTCTAATTGTATAGACTATTTAAATAGTACTTACAAATCGTCAAATAGGAGCCTCTACATGTCTCATAATCTTTTTACCATGTACATACTCTACATAGATCTCATGGGGTGCGCTGTCTGGCAAGATTTATTGATTTTATGATTTATTGATTTTATGAGTTGGCAACACTATTTGTTCTGATTTGGTTTTAGACAGGATATTATTCAGTTTGAGATGGGATGCCTACAACAAAATTATATTAAAATCACTGCACTAAAATATACTACACTTTTAATGAACTTGTATCAAACTCAGTTATTTGTGTAGATTTGGCTGATTGCCTTACGTACTAGCATTGATATAATTAAAATCACTGCACTCACAATAGGTAGTTATAGCACTTTAAGGAAACTACCTAATAACAAACTCGGGCGTAGACTTGGCCGATTGCATAATACACCACTAATTTAATCAAACTCACTGCACTCACAGATTTGTAACTGCACTTTTAGAAAACTATTAACCAACTAATGTATTTGAGGAGACTTGGCTGATATTATGTGTTTAAAATCAACATTATTAAAATCTTTTAGGATACGAATCACCACGTTAGGTAGCCCATTGTCTAGACCTGGCTGATAGCCATTAATGAAAAAATAAACAAAATCACTGCAATCATAAATAAATCACTTGCTTTATTAGGTGCCTGGACGAGATCTGATTGCAAATGGCTGCACTCGTTGCGCAACATCCGCGCAGGTAATCAATAATCCATTATGATGTGTTTGGACATCTTGAAAAACATTTTCCAAATACAAAAGATTTTCATATGAGCCTGATTTTCAATGTTGATCTAGTGTTTAGGTATGCAATATATTTACACCGTGAGCTGGCTGACTTCACTTCGCTGCTGCAACTTGAGCCTTTATGGCTTTATGTCAACCTTGACATTGAGACTCCGCCACGCTTCAGGGTTTGTATAAACAACCAACTGTTGAATCTTTACTTGACACGCAGACTGAACGTATTTTGAGGGTAAAACTTGCATATTCCACAAGAAAACACACTTTTACACGTATACACACAATTATCACACTTTTTGAAATCTGTAACTCACTGTCAAAGTCAACATTTCTTTATTTGTATAGACTATTTAAATAGTACATGTACAATGTAGGCATATTTAAAAATCGTCAAATATTTTGCTCTTAAGGAGACTTTACATGTCTCATAATCTTTTCACCCTACCAGCGCTTCGTGTGCGTTTGATTAATATAAATTATTTAGATGTCTAATATTCGTGGTTTTAGAAATTCGCGCACTAAGAAGACTTATAAATTCCCAAAGACTTATAAATTCCTAATTCACCTTTTTTCAAGGGTGCCTAGCTGAGATCTGATTGCAAATGGCCGATTGCAGACGGGGTCTCACCCCGTGCTATGTCTGGTCTGCGCAGGTGCGCTGATGTGAATCAATAACTCGTTAAAATGCAGACAATATGTCTGGACCACGTCTGGGAAGATTTATCGCTTTGAGTTTTATGAATTGGTATGAAATCCAAATGAAACTTGACAATATTTTATTAGTTTCATCAAAATTAACTAGCCCTGATCAAATCTAGCATGCTTGATCTTGTGGAATGATTGGAATAAAAATATGAAGAACCTATGACCACGGACATACTTATGACTGTTGTTGTTGTAAAATCAAAATGGGCATTTGAATATAAATGATTATGTCAATAAGGATAAAGTTATTACCGTCAAACTAGTGCTACTCTTAAAATGGAAGAATTGAGAAGTCAAAGTCAAAATTTCTTTATTTGTTTTAAACTATTTAAATAGTACCTACCTACTACAAATCATCAAAAATTTTGCTCTTAAGGAGCCTCTTCAATTCTACATGTCTTATAATCTTTTTACCCTACCAGCGCTTCGAGACCAACATTTGGTAAGTAAGTACTGAGAAGGAGCGCCGCAACAAACTCAGTCACCAGTCTGCCGATAAATAGAAATAGCAGTAGTAGGTACATTATTGATTCAGGAGCAGTTCTCTGAATTTATCACGCATTATTGTATGGTGTATCATATATGAATGGGCACTTATACAAGTAAAAAGAAATATAGTTAACTATAAAGAAAGGCATTTAACTCTGAGTCGTCAGGAATTAAAGTTAAAAAGAAGGACACAATGAAATAACTTGGCTCTAAACCTGACTAAAACAATGAATCTATCAGAATTATTTGTGTGTTCCGATTTAATCACCTGACTCTAGAATTCGTACAAAACATGCTGACTTACCTGGTTTCGCTGCAGCTTGAGCCTCCGTTCACTTCTCGTTCAGACTTACCTTATTGAGAGCAGCTACCCTAAATTCCCTAAGTAAAAACTAATCTAAGAAAATCTACACAATCTGATGGTCAGTAAGTAGCTATTTATCTTTTAAGAAAAGAATTTTAATAAGATGAAGCCGAAAGCTTTGATGATTGTAATCGCAATAATTTGAAGTTCAATTGTACCTTCAAAGTAGTACTTCAACTACAAAGTAGTACCTTCAGAATTGAGTTGATTTTCTTTTTAGAAAAATAGCACTAGGAACAAATTATAAGAGAGGAGAAAATATTCTGTAATATCAAAATGGCTGCACTCTCCCCAAGGATGTCTACGCATTTATTTATTGAAAGTTAGTTATGATAAGATTCTAGACTTTATAAGATGATCTATCTGGTAAGATTTATTGATTTAGGTTTATTTACGTTAAATATCCTATGAGAAACAACCTACATTTTTAGGCAGTATTGATAGAAGAAGTAGTATTGATACTTTACCGGTTAATTTTGTTCAATACATTAATTAATTATTTCACACACGAAAATCAATTGTTTCTTAATCTAATAAAACTTACAATTAAGGATAGGGTTAAATAACGAGACGGGGTTACCTTTTATTTAAGTAGGTACAATTAAATAATACAAAACTTTTTTGCATAATTTATTTTTGGCAACACGATATGATTTGTCCAATAAAGTATTTATTAAAGGAATTCAAATAATCCTCCTTCTGGCGCAGTCGGGTAAAAAGCATGCACTGGCTTACCTGCATTGCATTAGCACTTTAGTAACTATTCACTTAATCACAGCACAAATTACACTCTGAAAATCACCTCAACAAATATCTTCCATAGTGTAATAAATAACTAAACTTGCAAATAGAGAACTTAAGGATAAAAATTTTATAGCAAAACTTTAAATTATTTCAACAACACGCACTACACTTCACACATTCACATCAATGGTTCCATTTGATCACTTATTTTAAAAATATATCGCACATTTTCCATATATGAACACTTTTCCACTTTTCCGCGTCACATTAAAATTTTCCAACCAATATGCCTCACCCGTGGCTCACTATGTTCCAATTGCAAATGGCTGCTCGTCACGGGACAAGGGACATGACATGCGCAGATGAGACTATAAATCAATAAAACATGTTGTTGCCAAGTTTTTTAAGAATTATTCACGACAATTATGTAATTTCTTTTACCGATTACGCACGTTATTTTTTTTGTTTAGTAAGATTTAAAAATTATCTTAACGATTTTGAACGTAATATTATTGAGAAGCTTTGTTGAATACAATTTTATGCTACTGAAACATTGCACCTATTCTTTATCTACTGGAAAAATCGGAATTATTCCCACCTCTAGTTCTTACTGCGACTCCTGTCTAGCCAGTATCTACATTTTGACCAATGAAACCTGACAAGTTAATGCTAAGTTATCCTCAGGGAAAGTACACTATCATATCAAACGATAAATAGATTGCAATACTCCCAGTTTGAGAAAAGAAGAGCCAAATTCATATTAGGTAACTGTTCCTTGCAAATCTCAAGCCACTCTTGGCCATGACCTACGGAATATAAATCCGCTCCGTACTTACCTACTTCTTAACCCCTGTCACGCTCGAGGGCGTGTAAACAACCAACTGTTGAACCTCATAACTTTAAGGCGGTTGGATAACACGTGGTTAAGTTTATTTTGGGAAACGATAACATTGGGAGACTGTCTGTAAAACTGTTATTTCTATGTATAGCGTACTAGATAGTAAGGAATGTAAGTCTAGTTATAACATTTATAGTATGTTCCTAAGGTCAGTAAATTTATGGATATTTCTTTATTGTACTAATTCGGTAATCAAAGAGTGTTATCCCCATTTTGATGTTTAATCCATAAACTTTGAAAACATTTATCTGAAACTCTTTCATTTATTATTTCACACTATAATAAAATCAGTTTTTGACCCCTCAAGGATCATCAAAATCTATCTTTATTTATTTATCTTAATTTTTGTATTCTCAGCCTAGTCTTAACTATCACATACCTGCATAAGCTCATTTGTTATAAATGAACTTCAAAAAGTACGATGAATCGACGCCCGGAACAAGACTGAGCACGAACAATGCCCGATGGACAGACGACGATGATGCGACGAAGAGCACTGGAATTAAACGAGGGGGTTTGTGTTTAGCAGTTGCTGTCATGATGAGACAACATTAACATACAACACGACATGTATTTGACACAATTAAAACACATTTTTTTATTACACCTTGTATCATTTCGACTCTTAAAGGCAGCGTAGCACAATGCAATGGAAACACTCGCTCACGTCTTTTATTTGCATAGAAAATGACTTGTTGAACAATGAATCTACGTTAATCTGTATAAGTATGAACTTTATGAACAGATTTTTATGGAACAGGAGGAAAACGAGCAGACGGATCACCTGATGGTAAGTGATTACCGCCCATAGACAACTGCAGCCCGGGGGAGTTACGAGTAACTTGTATCATTTCGACTCTCTTGTAAGCACTATTTTTTATAGTCCATGCAATAAAGGAATTTTGACTTTGAAAGGAAGTACAGTGCAGTGCAAAGCTCTGGCGATAGAAACACTCGCTTAAGGTTTTCATTTGTTTAATAAGTGACTCGTAAACAATGACTCTACGAAAATTTTATGGACTTTATGAGTTCGTACATGTGTGAACACAAATAATGTAAGTCTGCTATGATGGCTAGCATTTGCTTTATCAACCGACTTCTTTTAACTAAGTAAATTCATGAAATTTAGAGATCGCTAAAAATGATTTTATTACAAAATGTTTAACGCTGATATATCTAACTGCAGCGGGATCATAAAAGGTACAATTTCATTTATCATAATTACATTTAACATACACAACACAACAACAACTTCATAATTACCTTTTCAGTTGGTTGAACATGCTGGATCGCTGCATACTTGGTAACTTTGTCCAGGGTAGTTGTACACGCCAAGTTGTATACCTGCCGCAACAAATAGCGTCTTAGAGCACGAAGGGCCAGCAAGAACCTTCCAGCAAGAAGCCTTGTCTTGTATAAGTAGAGGTAGTTCGCGATTCACGATTGATTGGTCACTGATTTTGTTTTTAATTTGATTACAATCGTAAGTACAAGTATTCATTACTGAAACTTTGATACTGGGATCTGAAATCTAGGCTTGCTATCTGTGATCTGGTAATTTGCAAATGGCCGCCCTCTGGATGCAGCGACGCGCAGGTGCGAGACGAGTCAAAAGTGCATGGTCATACATTCGTGATAATTCAAAAAATTACCTACACACAGCCTGGCTTTGATTTAAAAATGATTTTATGTTTATCACTAGATAAGAATTATCTAGATTTCAATACTTTTATCACAATCTTGATCAATCACAAGCGTGCCTTATGAAGATTGCAATTGCAACTCCCCGCGTCGCGTCGGTTACGAACGCACAGGTGCATTCGGAAAATCAATAACACTTTGTGCAAATATGTACATTAATAGCCGAATGTAGATCTAGGTATGTCTTTGTCTGGATACTGAAAACAATTTTGAATCGAACATTTGTAAGGATATTGATACGTCCACCCACAAGGTGGACCGACGTCATCATAAAGGTAGCAGGAAGGCGCTGGACGCAAGCCGCTACCAACCGGGCAACATGGAAAGCATTGGGGAAGGCCTATGCTCAGCAGTGGACGTACTATGGCTGAGATGATGATGAAGGATATTGTAAAATGTTGAAATAACGCATTAAGAGCATAGTGCATAGGAATACAGTAATTAAGTCAAATGTTAAGCTACATTATGTCGTTTTCTTTGCATATTTTGAACTTTACAAATTGGTGATGAACTAATAAAGATACCTATTGCAAAAATGATTACAGTGAAAATGAAAATGATATAAAAAATACGGAAAATGTACCTATTTCTAGGAATATCTTGAAAAAACGGGCCAAAGCTAGATACTGGCACTCCACCAAGGTTGGGGCTATTGCAGGAGCTCGCGTTTCCGACTGCAGCCTCCTAAGCAATAAATCAAGTTTCAAGGGCGCGTCTCACTGTAGGGTGCGGGGCGCATCGAAAGGGTGCGGGGAAAATGCAAATCAATACTTTTGAAAAGACTGGACGCTGGTCAGTGCCTCTAGATATTTTTATTTATGGTAGAATATCTTAGGGGTATTTTCTGTTTAATTACAAATTAGGGGAGGCCTTTGTCCAGCAGTGGACGTCATTTGGCTGAAACGAAGACGACGACAAATTCCAATCAGACAAAGTTCATCAGATATTTTGTGTTTCTTTCCTTGGAGTACCAGTTTGTCGGCACAATAAGAATGTTTACAAATTGAAAATGCTATAGATATCTCTTGAATATATTGCAAAAATTATTACAGTGACAACGAAATTGAAATGAAAAAGAAAAAGGAAAACGTACCTTTCTCTAGGATGTCTTGATTTTGCATCTGCGTATGTTGGAATCATCTTCAATTTCGACGGGGTGACTAATCTTCTTTACATCCTTTTTTTTGTAGCGCAGAAAGGGGCCAAGGCTACTGGCACACCGCCAAGGGTGGATGCGCATCACGATTGAGCTCGCATTCCGGACTGCAGCCTCCTGGTGTAATAAATCACGTTACAAGGGCGCGTCTCCCTTCCCGACTCACCAGAAGGGTCTCATGTAAATCACGCATGTAAAGGGTGCGTTGAAAATGCAAATCAATACTTATGAATATAAGACTGGACGATGGTCAATGTAACTAAATATTGCACGCCATCTGCTTGGTGAATTGTAACAGGACAATTTAAATTTTAAGACCCATCTATGCACCCATTTTGATTTTAAAACTTATGATAAAATATTTACATTTTGGCAAATTAAAATGAAAACAATGGAAACATGTTATGCCTACGAGTATTAAATAAAATGATAAGCTATTACAAACCTATGTAATAAGTTTGGCGAAGTTTTTATTTCTTACCTGATATCACGCCCTTTTCCACCTTCAGTTTTCTTTACTTGAGCCGCTATACATTGGCAGCTTGACAGAAGCAAGTTGTTCAGTCGTTCAGCGCGTTAACAACCAACTGTTGAAACCTGCCGCAAAAGGTAACGTCTAAGGGAGCTAACACTAATTGCCGTGCCCTACAGGGCCCATAATGTTCCAATTTTAAGTAGGTACATAATGGATGCAATAAAATATTGAGTATTGAGTATTGATGTCGTGTGCAGAGACGACTGGCGAATCTAGTTATTGTTTTCACTCTCTTTATTTTCACTTCTTATACTGTTTAAAAGACTATAAATTCACCGCAAAGCCAACTAAACGATTTCATGTATTAGTAATAGCGAAAAACTTCAGAAACTGTGATCGAGGCTATCTAGGGTTTGATTTAAGTGTTTGCAAATGGCTGCCCTCGGGATGGAGTGATGCGCGCAGGTGCGAGACAAATCAATAAATTGCATGGGCTAGCACATTCGTCATCTACTATATAAAAATAAGTCGGGTTTTCCTCCCTGACGCTATAACTCCAGAACGCACGAACCGATTTCCACGGTTTTGCATTCGTTGGAAAGGTCTCGGGCTCCGTGAGGTTTATAGCAAAGAAAATTCGGGAAAAGGGGGTAAAACGGGATCCACGCGTACGAAGTCGCGGGCGGCCGCTAGTATTTTATATAAATAAATAAATACTCACACGATCACAGTCTAGGAACAATGAATTCAAGATTCTATTAAAGGTAAAAGTAAGTAAAATCAAACTGCAATCCATCTATAATACGGTATCGACGCGCAGATGCGCTTTGAAAATCAATAACCAACTATGACAGTACCATTTTGTGGTCCTAAATATCTTAATTTGTCTACTAGTTCTGAATACGTGCTTAAATTTATGTTTCAAAAGAAAACTTTATGAGAAACATTTAATGCGAGACGAAC
The DNA here is from genome assembly GCF_963855985.1 of Ostrinia nubilalis. Lineage (NCBI taxonomy): Eukaryota > Metazoa > Arthropoda > Insecta > Lepidoptera > Crambidae > Ostrinia > Ostrinia nubilalis. Next base: position 15,074,813 of record NC_087094.1, read on the forward strand.
TAAAAGATACTCAAGGTATTAAGATCTGATTTAATATTAATACCTAGTATTACTTCTTACTCTTTTATTCGTACATAATGATGAAAATAACTATAATAAAAACCTTACTACTCAAATTAGAAAAAGGGAAACTAACCTTTGCCTGAGTGATATCAGTTTTCTTCCATGTAGGTTTTTGAAATTTTCTTCTTTTTTCACGGACTGCCTGACTATCTCGGCGCTTCTGGTTCTGCAAACAGATACAGTTCAAGGCTACTGGCACCCTGCCAAGGGACAGCCTCCTGGTGCAATAAATCACGTATCAAGGGCGCGTTCTCTCTTCCCCGACGCATGAAGGGTGAGGGGCTCATGTAAATCAATACCATATAGCCCATAGATATCTAGTCTCTACAAGTGCATCTAGATTTGTTTATTATAATCTATTTCCTTATGATATTAAGAACTGCAAATTCCAAGATGCTTAATGAAAGTTCCAATATGGCTGAACAAAGTCATTATGATAAATGACAAATTAATATAAATACGACACAAAATTGGCTTCACCAACATCAAAAGATGAGTTCGCACTCGATAGAGATGTTCGTGGATAAAGATCATAAGGGTTATTATATGTAATTGAAACCAAATAGTATGTATTGCAAACATATTTTTATTGATTTTTCTTACCTGAGTTCACGCCCATTATCCGTCTTCTGTTTTCTTTCTTGGCCGCAATATTGGCAGCCAGGAGCACGTTGTTTGGGTGCGCGTTAACAACCAACTGTTGATGCCAAAGAATAATGTCTTAGCACATGAGAGGACAGCCACCACTGATATTATGCGACGATGAGGCTGGTAAATCAAAGTATTGTTTTCACTCACTTAATTTAACTTTTCATATAATTATAGCACACCTAATTCACCACAAAGCTAATCGAAAGTTTTTTAGGTATTTATTACAGCACTTTAATGAGAAAACTATGATCGGGACTTTTTTAGGGTGCCTATCTGTGATTTGTGATTGCAAATGGCTGCCATCGGGATGAAAGGAGGTGCGCAGGTGCAAGACAAATCAATAAATTGCATGGGCGAACATTCGCCATCTTTCAAAAGTCGAGAAGATATTTGTATAATGAATTTAGACACGATTCTATCTACATTATTTCTATTAACATATTATTATAAAGTATGATCAAATTCTAACTTTTGTGTCTAGTTGTTTTGACATTACATGAAAAGTAGATAACGAATCGGAATTTTTCATCGTAATGTTAATGTTACTCGCATCATGGTAGCTTCGACTTCGATGGGGTGGCTTTTATACCTTACCCTGCGAATAGAATGAGGTCAAGGTTAGTAAAACGCTGAGTAAGCTAGCGATCCCTACTGCAGCCTCCTGGGGTAATAAATTATGTTTCAAGGCCGTGCTCTCCCTTCTTGATGCACGGAAAGGGTGCAGGGCGCATGCAAATCAATACTTTGTAACTTTATGGCATTAGTTTATCTACAGAATGTATCTGGATTTGTTGGTGATCGTAAAATCTTGTAGGATTTTTACTATTATAGGAAAAAAATCTTAGAAAACTATATGAAATTTCACCACTAGCGATGAATAATATTGATTACCTCTGAGAAAATTCCTATAATTGTCTAACAAAGAGTCTAGGCGTGGTATATCAGAAAAAAATTGCCTAAATGCTTTATTTCTTACCTGGTTCACTCTTTTTAGTTTAATTGAGTCTTTAGTCCACTTGCACATTTTGATATTTTATAAGAAACAATAGGTGTTTAAAGGCTGCACTTTATCAAACTTTAGAGAGAATACATATCTATCAGTATCAGTCACTTGTCTAAAAAGTCATTGTCTAACCAAATGAAACACTAAAGACAGTCACAGCATAGACGATTTTCGCCTCAATTTCAACACTGAACAACCTACAAAGTGATCAGATAATGCCTATCAATATGATTGTCTGGTCACTACTAATTTCACTGTTTGTCTAAACAAATGAATGACTAAACACAGTACTCGTATATTCGCGATTATGCCTCTATTTGAACACTAAACACTCACAACTGATAATTTTAAGATCTGTATCAGATTCGTGCTTCATGAAGATTGCAATTGCACCCGCCCGCGTCGGGCAGTGATGCGCAGGTGCGTTGGTGAAATCAATAAATCATAAACTGTACATAATTATGTACTCTGGTTCCAAACTACAATATGGCGCTCTACTTTTTCTCGTTTATAGCCCGTGGTCCTACTGCAAGGTTCTACTAGTAGAAGTAACAAATTATTGTATGAAGGAGAATAAAAATTTTCCCCTGTTTCTGTTTGTATAACAAGCTTTTTCTGTTATTCTGTTAATATAAATGTAAAAAAAAACATTTCTAAAGAATAGCAAAATTAAGGTACCTACAGTGTAAGTACGGGTTACGACATAGTTCTCTTTATAAGATAATGAAAAAGCTTTAGAAAAACGAAAGAAATTAAGGTAACACTGTTTATTTTTAAAGGAAAAATGTATTTAAAGTTAAGTTATTGCAGTAGGAAAATTGGATGAGATTAGTTCAGTTTTATATGCGTAAAAAGAACATTATAACAAAAAAATTGCTGTGTTGAAAATACTTGTCTAGACATCAGAAAACGTACCTTGATTCTCAAGTCTCTTGATTTTTCGCCTCCGCTGTAGGACATTTCAATCGGCGTCGATGCGAAAACTTTCCATTCCCGAAGGGGTAGATCCATTATCCGCTCGCTTTCTGTAAAAACAGGTCAAGGCTATTGGCAATCCGCCAACTTTTGGCTTTCGCGATTCCGAGCACGCGTTTACCACCTGGATGCAAATCAAGTCTCAAGGACAAACTCTCCCTACCCAACGGGTAAGGGAGCGGGGACGCAAATCGATACCCTTTAATAGTCCCTAGAGAATGGAGATGGGGCAGATAACTTTGTCTGTGGTCAGTACGTTTAAGGGTCTATTTGTTGGGATTATTTATGGTCATATTTTATGATATTATGGCATGTTGTTTGTATTACTCGTAAGTACTACATTTATATTTAGAAACTAATTGGAAGATTATTTTATGACTTACAGAGGGTTTTAGTGATTACTTAATTATATGGAATTATGAACCCAAGAGAAACGGATAAAATTGGCTTTACTCGTAGCTTTAAATACTACCTATAGCCATCTATATTCATAATGCTTATTATTTTAATGTATCGCCCCTAACAATAAGGATACATATTGTATTACAATTTGATAACATACATCTCATTTTCCGTATGTTCCAATAAATCATCTTAAGTAATGAGATAAGAGAGAATTAGATGATAATTAATGAAATAATCTTTGTTACCTGCTTGTTTTTATCTTCTGCGTTATGTTACTCTAACATAAGGTAATCTTGACTTCGAATCTTGTATTTATATTTCGCCAGACGCTGCCACGTTCTCGGGAGACCACGATAAGGCAACTGTTGATTTTTAACGCAATGTGTAAACGTCTGGAGGCGGGACGCGCAAATCAATAAAAGCTAAGTGCGTGGATATTAAGGGGCGCCTATTTGTCGTGTGATATGTCTCGTGCTACATTTTTGTCTATGTCACTAAATACTTTTGGATGTTGTTTATGGTCTGTTAGATTCGTAATAATTGTCTATGATAGATACTCGCAAAGTATGATGAAGAATGAAAAATAGAGAATTTTTGTTTAGATTTTAATTGAGTCGTGATAATGAAAGATGAGTTTTTTTCAACGTTGATGCTATTTATTTATCAACCAAACTGTTAACTAGTTTTTGATTACAACAGTTGGTCTTCCATATACGTCAAACTTATTCAGTTTACACATACTTATTTATATGGAAAAGAATTGTGTTTCTATAATTTCTTAATTGAAAAGCAACTACAAGGTGAAAACACCTGCTTGCTTAAAAAGCTACAATACCAAACGAAAGTTTTTACACGATGCCAAATGAAAGTGGAACTTTTTTATTATCTTGTGTATTAATCTTGCCACTTACCACTTTTATAACGGGACATCCTTTTTAATTTGTTAATTACAATTATGATTTTTCAAACAATAACTGCATTTGTTTCTAATTTTCATTCACCATAAAACTGAAAACCTTTTAATTACAGTTACTACACATTTGTTTAGACGTTTTACACCTGTTTAATCACATTTTAACAGTTTTTCAAATACATTTTAAGAGGACGTGAGTGTTGTAGGATGCAACTTGTAGAGTAAGGTACGCGCAGGTGCAGTAGAAGAATCGATAAGCCATAAATGCATCCAACAAAGCTAGAGATGCATTTACGAGGTTTGTATATTGGTCTAGTTTTTGGGAAATAAAATTAATTACCTTTAAGTCTCAGGTCAGCTTTTCCATTATGTGTTAGATTATAATGTAAAGATTCTTTTTACCCCTGCGTACAAGGAAGGTACCCACTGAAAACCAGTGTCTTGGCCCTTGGCAGAAAGAAGTCAAGATGATACTGAGTGGCCTTTTTGACACTTTTCTCCATTGTTTTTGTTATGTATTATTTAGTTGTCAAATAAATATTTTTGTCTTTCTTTCTTCTTTCTTTTCCATTTTTTATCACAGATGGCTGTTTAAGACCTCTAGCTCAAACTTTGTAGCTCAAATCGCAAAAGCGGAATGAGCGGGATTCCTTTGCCTAAAATTTTATAGAAAAGATGTAGATATGAACTATTGTGTATATCACAAGAATGTTATGAAACAACTTGGACAGTGATAGAGCTATTAGGGAAGCTTTGAAATTAATGAAAAAGGACGAATATTTTCCAATTCCCAAAAACATTGAACTTGATTTTTACTTGTTGCTGTCTTTCTGCATTAAGTTTATGACACGCGAGAATATTTAGAATGGTGTTTGTAGTTTCCCATACAAACTGTATTTGCTAAGAATACTAGAATGATTATTAGAATAGAAGTCCAAAAATCGCTGCATTAAGTCCGCCACTGTATACAAAAAGTTTAAATAAATAAAGTTTATTCGTTTTGGCAAAGTAGCAGTTGTATTATGCGTTCGAATGTCTGCAATTTTCCCAAATACATTTGTTAGTTTCATAATATTTAGCATCTATGTTCCTATTAAAGATTCTTCACAAAACCGAACGAGGTCAGATCGGTTCACAAGTTACAGGCGACAATAATCAATTTCCATTTTCAGCTGTCATGACATGTCGTAAATGCTTACACAAATTGGTCGTTTGAAGATTTACAATAACACTAAAAGTAGACCAACTTTTGAGAACTAAATCCGGAAGAATACTATAGTCCAGTTGCTAAGTAGCCTAGAAAACCAAACACATGTTATTTACTAGGATTATCCTCGAATTAGTGCCGGTTAACATGTCACAATGTTTTGAAATATATCCTCTAGTTTTGGGGAATTAGAACTAAAATAGCAAAGCAGAGGTGACGTAAGACACTTAAAATTAAATATGCACTGCTTTCGTTTTGAAATCGACTGAAAAGTTGCAGCTGAAAGCCTTTTGTTTGACGCAAAGGCCGAGTATAGCTTAAGAATATTGCACACTGTAATTTTGTATATTTTCCTTGAAAATAACACTTATAGCCACCTGATGTGACAATGAACTAGTAGCATTTAGTGTAGAGCCGATGGTCAATCAGGGTTTCAGGGTCGACAGCTTCTGGATTGGATAACGCGTCTAGCTAAAACAGCTTTTTCTCTATAGTGTGGGTTGCTCTACTAAAGTCACAACCCTTTATCCCGACTTTATGCCATTTACTTATATTGTTTTAAACTTTCATGGTCACATAATTATAATTGTAGCAATCCCGTCAGTAATAAATTTATGCCATTTTGCAAAAAAAAATTGTGGAAGAAAAAATTTCCAATCCATTAAACAAGAAAAAGAAGAAGAAGAATTTTGACATAATTTTACCGTGCCCCTGAAACACTGTCTTTTTCAGACATTCTTTTTTTCGAATTCAAACTTGCTCAACTTGCTTTATGAGCCAATCTTAGGCACAATAGACACTAGGCCATAGACTATAGACTAAAGTGCAGACAATGATCGAACAAAGGCAGTCCTGAAGACCAGCCTCCGGAGCGTGTGCATGCGTGCTTAGGGTGGGTGTAGACGCACGCTGCAGACGGAGCCCGCGCCAGTCGCCATCCGCGCACCGTTCCACGCACGCGCGACGCACGCCCGCCACAATTCAAACCTCGAGCTTACGTTCGAAACTGTTAAATAATTTATTTTTCTCAATCGAACGCACTCAAGCGCAACTGAAACACTCAACTGGCCAGTGTCACAGTTGCAACGCGGCCGTTGACATCGCGATTTTCGAACGTCTCGACGAATTTTGGCGGGAAGTGCGTGATGTGACCGTTGTTACAGTGAGGTGATAAGGTGATTGCTACAGCTAGTGACAGAATGGTGGATTCCACATAAGTCTTATTAGTGTTAAAGAATTTTGTGAACTCGAATTTATTTCGAAGGTGAGTGCATATTTCGCATTTGAGTGGCCGTTACTCAATGATTAAGTCTCTTTCGCTTTCTAAATAGTCGGCCATGAGTGGTGGCCGCAGTCACGATTAAACTGATTTAATTTTGCTGTAAGAAATTATTTGGAACGTTATTTCGTTGCCTGCATCTGGTCCGGAGTGTAAAACTCGTTTTATGAAAGTAAAACTGCTGGCTACCAGCCGGCACTTAAGTTGTTACATTTCACTCGATTTGTCGCGAAAGGAAAAGTTAATATTTTTCTCTTAATTAAGCCTAAATTACCTAATCAACGGCAGCGTATGTCAATCTTTTTACTGCGGCAATGTTGCTTGCTTAGATTGTAATTTAGTATAAACTTTATTTAATTAGTTGCATAATTAACCATCATAACCGTTACGGAGAATTATAATGTTCTTAATCTTCTAAGCGGTCCGTTTGTTTTCTTTTTTTTTAGACAAAAACATCTTAACTCTACACGTCAAAACTACTGTACATAAATCTAACCCACCAATTTTTAATTTGGCTATATTTTGTTTTCATCAAACTACTTTCAGCCTATCAAGGTCGAATCTAAGTTTTTCTGCTGACTAGACTGACAAACAAAAATAAAAGAGAAGAGAGGCAACTGCTGCTGCTAATTTTAGCGAAAAGTTTTCAGCAAGTTTCTGTTCATAATTTAAAATTTTTGCATTAATTATTATGGTAACAATTGCGTGACATTATAAATTACTCTACCAATATCCTAATTAGTCAAGCTATAACTTTCTGAGACCATGTTGTACTACGGAAGTGACAGAACAGAAAAACCTGTCTGAAGAAACAAAACTAACTTGCCGTTCCAAATTTCAGACTGCACAAGATTGGTAATTCATTTATGGGGAAATGTATTAAACTTTTCAATAAATTACCACAAACTGTTGTAGAATTGCCCATTCATAAATTTAAAGCACATATCAAAAGCACCTTAATGAAAAAGGGCTACTATAAAGTTGATGATTATATAAAAGATAAAAATGTTTGGAATGTTTAACTACCTAGCTCGCATCAATACTTATGACTATAATTTGTATATTTTAAAGACTGTAAAACCTTGAAAAGGAGGCTGACAATAGTGACTGAGTTTCTTGCGCTGCTTCTTCTCAGCACTGGCCCATTTATTGTCCCGAAGCAGTGGTAGGGTTAATATTGGGACGTGTAAAAGCGCTTTTTTAAAGCCTATTTGCAAAAATAAATGAATTTTATGAATTTTATTTTAATTTTAATTTTTTATGAAATTAACTTACAAAGGTGTAAGACCTTTAAGTTTTTGAATAAAGACAACAATATAGTACTTACCAACATTATCAATATAGTAAGGCTTAGTTTGTGATTATTTTAACCCTTAAGCGCAGAACAACATTTGACATAATAAGCTCTATTCTTGCTTTTTTATCGCATCGTATAAATAGTTTCTTAAAAATATATTTATTTATTTAAAACTTTAGTGCCGAATTAATTTGTACATAAGGCGAACGCACTAAAGCATTCTCAACCCGTTTACCTTTGGGTTGAACAAAAAGATAGTGAAATAAAATTCGTATTATAAGTACTTACTACTTACTATCGTTGCCTATGTAAGGTGTTTTAGACCAGTTGACACTGTTTGATCACAGACAAAGTTACCTGAGATAAAAAGAAAACCATGTGGGCAAAACCGTGGGCAGAAACTATCTACTAGCTACGTACATACATATTATTATAAATATGTGTGATATAAAGCGATGAGCTCTTCTATTATGTATGGTAGTTAAATCCCACGCATCTTAACTTGGTTCCTACTATTTATTATCTATTATAACTAATACGAAACTATCTTTTTTGCTTGTGGAGGAAATTTTACGTGTTGCAGTTAATCCAAGCTACGATGGTGAAGTTTGATTAATAACTATTTGATCATTCATTAGCTACTACGTTGAACGATGACTCTTTGATTCCAACATTTCAAAGAAAGAAAGAAAAAGATATTTGGTACCAAAAAAAAAACACAAATGTGAAAAAGTCTGCTGTAATTGTAAAATAATTTGTTACATTATAGTCATAAATTGGTATTTAGTTAATTGTAGTCCAGTCATCATTTTTAATACTTGCGGAGAGCGAAGTTGATACTCGTATACACTAGTAGGTATCATCGTCAAATAGTTAGTGACACCTCAAGTGGTCAAAAAGTTGACAACACAACCTTATTGCGATTGTAACAAAGATGTATTGTGAACTTTTTGGCTACTTTGGGTGTCACGAACTATTTGACTCAAAATCAAATCAAAATAAAAATATTTTATTCCGTTTAGACCAATATTTTGTCACTTATGAACTATCTAACTGTACATTGAAATCAAAGTTTATTTCTAAGTGAACTCTTTATCGATGCCAGACCCAAATTGCATGAATTATGTCATAATCATTAGTTTTTATTTATAGTATATTTCCTAACAATAAATAAATTATTAGATTGGATAATATTGTAAATAATAAATTCCTATTAAATTTTATAATTCGGTGAGTAAACGAAAGTCGTGTTCTTTAATTTTGCTTTGATTTGTTGTTCAATATAAACAAAATTAAACAAGTATTGCGCTAATGTCTTAGTGACCGAGTTCCCATGCCGGTAAAGCTATTTTTTTCTTCATCATCACTTAATTTGATCTTATCAGCAGGAGCATGAGCTATCTCTAATTTGTCAGAGAGAGATAGAGCATTTGGTCTACTACACTCCTGACGCCGCGCCGGCAAGACGGGATAGAGAGGCCTGATGATCGCATCGTTTCAGCCAAATGACGTCCACTGCTGGACAAAGGCCCCCAAGGATTTCCAAAAAGACCGGTCCTGCGCCGCTCGTATCCAGGCACCTCCCGCGACCTTCACCAGATCGTCGGTCCACCTAGTGGGAGGCCTGTCCGCGCTACGTCTTCGGTCGATGATCGCATATTTGTTCCTTATTCAGCTTTTACGTCATCCGCAAGAAAAGTAGGAGTATTTATTTTGTCTCAAAACTGGAGAATATAATATTGCCCAAATGATTGTACTACTAACCGAACAGCTGAAATCGATCAACGCAACCAATCTAGCCGTAATACGCAACGCTTAGCGCCATAAACTGGGACGTGTCCGATTTGCATCGTAACTCGAACAAACTACTGTTTATGCGTTTTGTTAATCAATGGTGATTTAATATTACCATCGGAAATGTTATTATTAACGTAATACTATAGCTGAGCTTCCTATGATGATGAAAGAATGGGAAGTGTCCGTTTCATTCAGCTTGACACATTGAATCATTCCATTGTACAAATTAAAAAGAACATCGATTAGCTTGTGACTTTTCAACTGATTACAATTTTACAAAATATTAAATAGTAGCAGCCGCCCGCGACTTCGTACACGTGGATCCCTTAGGGATGAAGTTTCCTAAACTCCGTTCTTAGTGAGCACCGCCACCTACGTTCTAAAAAATAAATAATAATAATAATAAAAATACTTTATTTTTCACCAAAAACAAATACAATTTGTTAATTACAAATTAATTATTACATTTGTTGGCGCTATTTAGGTGAACTGGAGCCTAAACTAGGATAATCCTGTATTTCAGGACTCCAGGTCACTTACCCGCGGTACGGGTGTTGAAGTATTTAAGTATTTTATTGTAACGTAAGGATACAAATAATGAAAAATTAGCGAAAAACTAAAATCAAGAGTTCGTAACTAAATATTACTAACGTGTGTGTGTGCGTGTGTGTGTGTGTGTGTGTGTGTGTGTGTGTGTGTGCGCGCGCCCGTGTGTGTGTGTGTGTGTGTGTGTGTGTGTGTGTGTGTGTAAAAGGAACCCCCATGCAAAATTTGAGACTCCTAGCACTTGTAGTTTCTGAGATTTCGTGATGAGTGAGTGAGTCAGTCAGTCAATCAGTCAATCAGTCAGTGACCTTTCGCTTTTATAAATATAGATAAATAAGATAAAAGTAACCTATATGAATTGTTAAGAAACTGCTGCTATCAAATGGCCAGCGTAGTTAAGCAGACTTATCTTTATTGTAAAGGTTTATTGACATAATAATATTTAGATGGATTTGACTTTGAATTTATTAACTAATTCGTAAACCAATAAGTTTACCTATAAGAAGTGTTAATGTCTTTGTAAAGATCATGGCAGTGGCAGTAGAGGGTTCAAGGTTATCACATAAGTTGTCTCAAAACTCATGGGCTTTTCTATTTTGTGTCATGGGCTCATGTCTTTATCAAGATCATGGTGGTGGATGGTCCAAGGTCCATAAGTTTAATATGTGGCGCCTCATAAACTCATGGGCTCTACACGGAATGTCTTTATAAGGTTGGGCCATAAAGTTGAAGATAGAGCCAACTTCAGCCCACACTCATCCACATTTGACAAAGGTAACTGTGATTCATGGTCCACTATTTTTGTCTATTGATCCACGCGGAAGCTAAAACCTATGATTTTGTAAAAGAAGCATCAAATATAACTACTAAAGTATAGTTAAATTAGTAAGTCTATTTATTAAATTGTTCTTAACGTTGATGTTTCATGATCCACTAACAAATTAATATTTTTGTCTCTAGAAGCAAAAACCTATGATTTTGTAAGAGATGCATCACCCTAAAGTGCAGTCAAATTACTAAGACCATTAATTAAATTGTTCTAAACATCGATTAGATACGCGATCTGCATCACGAATCTCAAACACACTTGAGAACAGCCATTAAATAACGTCTGCTCCAATATTTAAATGCTATTGAAAAGTGAAAAAGGCGGGCATTCCAGCGCGGGCGCCGATCGGTAGAAAGTGAACGCGTGCGGCTACTGAGTCACATTTCGACTCGCACGCAAATTCACAGCGCTCGTTAGTCTTTGCGTTGGGTTTTTTCGATTGGTTTCGTTGGTTGACCGGTTAACTGACCAATCAAATTAACAATGTTTGATAATTATTATAATATTGTTACTATAAACTTATTGCACGATGAAAAAAACATACAAAAGGTGTACTTAATGCTATAAGCATTCGCCGCCAGTCAACCCCAGGGTTATGCAGAAAGCTGTGAGTGCGGTACAAGTTAAATCAGTATGTGAAGAAAAAGAGCAAAAAATACAAGTTTTAATTGATATAATATTTAAGATACATACATACATAAAATCTAAATGTACAGATTTCAAAATTTTCATGAACAAATTACAGATTAAAGAAGACAAGAATCTATCAATATAATGTTTTCTTTTACGTACGTTATTGTTTTGATGCAAATTTTATGTCGGAGTTGAAATTTAAAAATGAATACGAACGAACATGATATGCAATAAGGCATATTAATGTAGCGGCAAAATATTATAATCAATGACTTCGCAAAATTGAGGAAATCCTTTAAATTAATTTTAGCAGTGTCTTTCCGTAATTCAATAAATCAGTAATTAAGTTTTTGTCTCGTAGAATGTAACTTAACTGGCGAGTTCAGCATATACATATTTTAACTGCTATTTAATGTTTTTTTTTTTCACAGAATTCAGTAACAATTTACAAGTTAAAATTTAGTCAACAACTAAATTTTAACTTGCAATTTGTGTTTACATGCAATTTAGTCACTTAAAATTTAGTTACCCACTTAACTGCTTAAAACGTTTAAATCAGCCTTTAGGGACATTTTCAAAGTTACTGATAAAGGAACTTATCTGTCATGCAAACAATAGCTTTTGATATATGGCAGACAAAGTCAACAGTAATCGGCAAAGTTTATTCATTACATAGGGTTATAGCAACAAAGCAAAGTTCACATATATTTCTGATCTAAGAAGTTTGTAACTAAATAACTATGTGACGCGCCCCGCGACGCATCGACAGCCCTAGCACCGAGCACGGAGATTTTGACAACCCTACGGCTGCGCGACCGCACGCCGCACGGACCGAGCTAATATAAGAGACGGCGGCGACCGCGGGCGCCTAGCATTCGCTCGGGAGCCATTGCAACAACCAGACGTTCGCGCGCGCGTCTATTGTTCCCTCGGTTGCATTGCACAGAGTCCCTAGCGAATTGCTACCCACACTGTTCCCACTAACTCGGCTTGACTCGATACCTCGTTTACCTCCGCGGGGCCATAAAGCTTCCGTGTTGCTGTTGAAACGTTCTATCGTTGATAGCTACCTATTCTCGTCCTTACCGAGTAGTGCATGTGATACTCATCCCGAACCTGCGGTAGCAATCCAGCTGCCACCCATCCCAAACTTCATACCCCCTCGCCACGTAGGTCCGACGCCTTTCCCCTAGTGGTTTCAGCTCGCCTGACGACTTAGGTCTCATGGTTCTAGCGTATGAAATCACGTCCTACCCCCCTAGTTATAAGTATCCACTAACACTCGCTAAACCTCGCACAGGGCGCCGCCCCTCTCGCGGATACGTTAACTAGTTTCGGGACGCGGACCGGGCGCGTCGTCATTCCTCTCGTTGTAATTAGCAAATTGTGATATAACTTGTAAAGTACTTGTAAACTTGCTCATTATTAAATAATAGTAATTTAGAGTCAGTGAAACTAGAATAAGTAAACTATTGTGGAACTTGAATTATAAGTGCCATTGTGTTATTGATTGTGCGTTTCCTTGGTCAATATCCCTGTAGGCATCCTAGATAGGTACACATCCCTCATCGCAGAAGGCGAACTGGGACTTAGTACTAAACAGCGGGGTGTCAGACTGAGCTAGCTAAGACGCCCCGTTGCAACTAGATATGTAACGTCAGTAACAGTATTGGGTTCCAACTGGTTGTGGCTCCGTCCGACACAGGCGGATGTTACGTCACGGCTAGCTCAGACTCACGTTTAAACACTTTTGGGGGTAGAATCAATACTTAATATTATAAATGCGAAAGTAACTCTGTCCGTCTGTCTTGCTTTCACGCCTAAACCACTAAACCGATTTTGATGAAATTTGAGTCCCGGGAAAGGACATAGGATAGTTTATATCCCGGTTTTTGAAAACAGGGTCGCGCGCGATAAAGTTTTTCTGTGACATACAAAATTCCACGCGGGCGAAGCCACGGGTGGTTAAGCTAGTTTAAAATGTAATCCTCTTTAAAACATGCCTTAAACATTTGTATGCTCTAGAACGGATCCGAATCTCTCAATTCGATCGATTAAGTAAGAGTACAAAACAATGGAAGTAAGAGAAATATTTTCTATAAAATACTTTGGCTTTTTAGAAATTTACGTGCGTAATTTTATGAGAAAATGTAGTAAGGTAAACGGCTACTAGTTCGTGATAGTACGTAAGTTCGTAAGTTTTTTTTCTAGCTCAAATAATAAGCAAATGGAATATTATTTATAAAAATTATTTATTACTACAAAAACTCTATTATTTAAGCTATCTAAAAAACCAAGTACCAACATTGTGGCGCCAAAAATGAGAGCAATACGAAGCTTCAAACTCTCAGAGAGCCAAAAACAGCCGTGGGGCTTGCAAAGGTTGCTCTCACCGTAAGGTTAGCGCTCCAACTTCTTAAGCTTATAAAAAGGCGAAGGAACGTCCATTTAAATAAAACTTGTAATAGTGGTTTCATGTGTTCCTTGACAATTGATTTGGCTTAGAAAAAAGTTATATGAAAACGTAGAATTCCTTTAAAATTGCGATTAATTGACTCACGAAATAGCGTACATATTATTTTTCGGGTGTCCCCTATTTCGTGACACTACCGATTCAAGGATATTATGGATAACATTTTGATGCTTGTTTTTTAAATAATTATTTATAATAATTTAAATGTAAGTTATGAAACAAATAATGCATTTATTTAAGTTTCTCATGACCTAAATTCGGTATATGTTTCGTTCACTAGAATTTATGTGACACGAGTTTGAAGTTCACATATATGACCAATTTTAAGATAAATTAGCATAAGTAGTACCAGCATAATTTTGCTTTTATTTCGATTTGTTTTATTTATCTTTGTTTATTTGTATTGTATATGGGATAGATAATAGTTAATTGACACATTTTGACAATAATCCATGAATTTTACTTGGGGAATTTGGAATAATCAGTATCACGAAACAAGGAACCGTATTATTGTTACTTTTTTCCAAGTTCGTGATATATAAATGTATGGTGTTAGGTACATTTATGACACACACCATCAAATAAATCGACATATTTTTTAGTTTTTAATACTTACCTACCTAAGAAATTAATTAATTACTTACTTTTTATTATGAGTCATTGGCGTATCTGGGGTTATTTTCAGGGGGGGGGGGGGCTACCCTCACTTGAAACAGCTCCAGGGGTGGGATTATGGGGAGAAGGGGGGGGGGGGGGTTACAAATCAAAATTTTATGGGTACGAAGGGGGGGGGGGGAAGTCCCCCCCACATTTCTAATGGTTAATATAAATATTTCCACATATCGCTAGAAATAACAAATCTAAATTTTATGGGTACGAGGGGGGGGGGGGGGTTGGGTTAAGTTACATTACATTTCTAATGGTTATATAAATATTTTCACATATTTTTAGAATTAACAAATCAAAATAATTATACTAGACTCACATTATTTCTTATAAATATTTCAGGTAAATAATATCGTCAATTTCACATAATTATTTTATTCTAAATTTTTATTATCCTTTTTAAATTTATTAAACCCTTAATCATTATTAAAATATCCTAATTGTATGCATAAAACCTTATCCCGAAATAGGGGACATGAGTTCACGAACTTAGAAACAGAGCAAAATTTTGTCACGAAACAGGATCCAAACAAGAGGTCCGCAGAACAATTAATATAAAAAAAAGTTCAAACTATATAACTATAAATTATGTATTAATTTACTGTCAAAAGACCAAAGTTTAGCATACAAAAGCTTTCATACTGATATCATGCTTGGTTATTTTTAAATAAAATGTTAAAGTCGTAAGAGCCTTAATATACCGAAGTAGGGGGCACTTACCTTAATATACTCACTGAAATTCAATACACAAGTAATCAACCCTTAAAACTTCTAAATAACATTTGGCTTTTCACTGGATCTTTACAAAAATATAGACATATAAACAATCAAAAGCACATGTAGGAGTACGGGCGAAACGTATGTATGTTCGTTCGTTTCAGCCGAAAGACGTCCACTGCTGGACAAAGGCCTCCCCTAAGGATTTCCACGAAGAAACGTATACATTTCATCCTCTTGGGTTTTCGCGAACTATGTAGGGTGATTGCTATAGTAATTGGCCTGTACATAGTTATTGGCCACCTTGGCTAAAATAAAAATAAACAAGCATATGTACGTTATTAAGAGTGGAAAAGAGACACAAATACTTTCTCTGAGCAATACGCTGTCCAATGTAGTATGTCAGAGTAAGAACAGATGGCACTCTAAACAGCAGAAGCTTTCTTTCGACAACGAGTCGTCCGAGTAGCCGCATGCTTGTCAAAATTTTAAGGTAAATATTTATGAATATTGTTCGTAATTTAATTGTTTTTGCTTGTTATAGTAATTTTACTGTTTTTTTGTAAAGAGATAAATGGTAGCTTATGTAGATAGATTAAGTTATTTTGTTTTGGAATAAAATAACTTTAAAATTATAACGGCCAATAACTATACCACGTTTCAATTTATTTCAGTTATTGGCCATGGGTGGCCAATAATTAAATTTTACTTTTATTGTATTTTTATTCAAGATTAAGTTAATTTAACCCTTAAATATTTGCTATTAAAATACTAACGTCCTAACCTATTAGGATCAGTAATTAGCCGGGGGGCCAATTACTGACACTTATGCACGGCCAATAACTATTTTTATTGATTTACTTTACCTAGATTGTTACAAGATGCCGTAGGTAACACAGTATACTAAGGTTGGTATAAGTAGTTACAGAAACACTTAATCAGTTTAAAAAAATAAAACAAATAATACCTGAAATGCAAAACAATGTTTTTTTTTTATTCTCTATCGTTTGTGGGACTATTTATTATAAGCAAAATGGATTGGAAGCGGAAGTTACAGATGAACCTGAACCTGTAAGTCGGGAGAAAGAATCAACATTGAGTGAAATAGGAGAACTTCAAACTAGAGATAGAGAAAGAGAGACAAAAGACCCTAAAACTGGGACCCAAGAAGATGAGATAGGTACTTGTAGACGAACGAGAACGACGAGGTGAACCGTTGGCCCAAGAAAAGGAAATAACAGTTAATGAAGCAGCGTTATCTGAAAATAGAACACAACAAAAAATAAATTTGACGACCTGGAAAAAACTGAAACAAGGACTACCAATACTTTTATTAGTATCAAAGCAGAAGTACATCCACTACCGGCTAAATTGACGAAAAAAAGACAATGATCACTAAAACGTACATTAAGGTGAAAGAAATAGAACGAAACAACTTTGATTTAATAGAAATAGAAAACGAAAACTGTAAAGAAACTTTAGAAGCAGAAAGAGGAGGCTATGCTGATCTCATCACTTTTTGCATCACGCCAACAGGCAAAAAAAAATCAAGTCTGAAGGACTTTCTACGGATTCCCTCAGAGCCAACTGGAAAAAGGAAGAGAAATATATCGCGATTACCGTTTCACATATCAGGCCAGAATATCAGAGGATTCTGGAAGAAAAAGCTTAAGAAAAAGAAATCCTCGAGAAAGAAAAAAGGGAACGGAAAATTGAAAGAGAACAAAAAATAGAGGACAGAAAACGGAAAGCTGAAGAAAAGAAAACTGCTAAAATAAAAAAAGTAAGAATAATGTATCTGTATCCAATCAAATCTGTAATATTTGCAAAAAGCTTATAAAAAATAGACTTTTAGTATGCTCTGAATGTCACCGTGTCTTTCATAAATCTTGTGCAACAGCATATTCCTGAAGAAGAAGGAGACAGTTATCTTTGTCACAATTGTTACAATGTTACTGAATGTACTGACGATGATGAGATAGATGAAGAAATCGATAAGAGTGATACTGATGACGAATTCTTAGCTAATCTTAAGGAAAGACAAAATGAGTTAGGATTACAAAGCGTGAAGTTTCAGTGATTTTTATGGGTTTTTTTCGGTGGCTAATAACTGTACTTCTAGGAGCCAATTACTGTGTTTTTGGGGCCAATAGCTAAATTTAATGTGATCTCTGATATTTTTAAAATTATTATTGTAATTCTTATCGTATAACACCAAATAGGTACTAGCTTAAATAGCAGCAATATTGTTTTCTCATAATAAAATATAAAAAGTAAACAAAAGTCGAGTTTTTGTTACATTGTACACAAGTTAACTTACACAACGCTCTTAAAGGGCCAATAACTGTAGCAATCACCCTATAAAAATATAGTCTAAATTCAATAATTACCTTGTCTCAAAAAGTGTATTTAAACAATGCTAACTGCAATCCACTAAATTAACTTATCACAATAAAATTTTAACAATGTGTGAAATATTGTGAATCTTCCCATAGACCAGACAGTCAATTATGTGACGTCACAATACAGTTCGTCGACCTTTTAAATTCTCCTGACCACAAAGCGATTTACTTGTCTCTGGCACACATATAAACGTTATGGGAAAAAAGTAAGTGAAAGTGAAGTGTTGATGGCGATGTTTATATTCGGTACTTATTTTTTAATTCAAGTTACGGTTGCGGTAGAAGGTATTTTTAAATCTATTTATTTGCAGCTATTTTCGTTTATTGGTTTGCAACTCTTGTTTCTGGGACTGACGTACATTTAAATCTCTAAGTAAATAAAGAAAGAAAAAACTCTTGTTTCGGTCTTTTAATACCAAATCTATTCAAGTCGAGGGAATGAGCAGTACAATAAGTTTTATATTTGTGTTGTAAAAAAACATCTATTGCAGCAGCATAAAGTGCCAGATTACAAAAAATATACATAGACCAAAAAAGCATAGTCCGTTACAAACTACGAAAGTATAGTTTCAGTATAAACATTACCGTTTAACTTACATAAAGACAGGCTTTTAAATTGAGCGGCAAATATGAAACAGAAAAAGCAATATCTCAAGCACTCAACAAAGTATGATCCACAGCCTATCAGACTCAACATTTTTGTTGAAAAATCACCTCTATCACAACTGCATAAGATAATACAGCCTTTACCATGATGTGCAGCCTGTAATCTACTCAGTTGTCTGTACAAAAAAGTAAAAATAATGATTCGTCAACGCGCGGAACGCTGCGCTAGCGCATGCTCATACAAAAGACATCAAGGCGTTAGGGAATAGTGATTTACGAGTATGCCTTCATTAATTATGATTTAGTATAGTGATGCTGTTTTCGTTTTAGTATTCTAAAGAGATACTGTTATGCACTGAATAATATTTTCTGGAATTACTCAATGGGTTTTTAAAAGGCTTCTAAAATATTTAAGACAAATAAATAAGTAAAAATTATGAGAAATCGAATTTTTTTTGAGTAGAATAGTGTCTAAAATGGAGCTTTTAAAAATGTCATAATATAGTTTTTTTTGTATAGTTGTATACTATTTAAGACAATATTATTTTTATTATCATATTTTATGTACCTAGTAACTAAATAAAATTATCACATAAACGGTCTTCCTACTAATATTATAAATGCGAAAGTTTGGATGTCAGGATGTCTGGATGTTTGTTACTCTTTCACGCAGAAACTACTGAACGGATTTTGATGAAACTTTACAGTATTATTTTTTATAACCCAGAATAACATATAGTGTATGAGTCCTTGTTAAGTCATACATTTATCTTGATAGTGAACAGGAAAACACTTGATGAAGCTTGATAGGTTTATTATTGATGTGTGCACACAGTGACAATTGAACGTGAACTAAACTAAAAATAATTAGCAATTAACATATAAGCAAGCGCCTACTTAATCTAAAGCGTTGACGCTGCAATGTTCGATGTAATCGTACATATAGGCTATAATTTATGATAATCTGCGACAAACTAAATTTCACGCGGGTGAAGCCGCGGGCTAAAGCTAGTTTATTATAATACAGTAATGGTTTTGTTCAAACCGTCGATAAAAGTAGATTCTTCTGAGAATCGATATCAGATTTAGCCCCAGTGTCAACAAAAACGAAGATTGTACGATCCGGATAAATGCAGCCGTTGTGCAACGATCAGCTGGCGGTTAACGGAAATAAAGAAACTAGACAACCATAATCGTAACGATAAAAGTTAGTTACAGCTTTTTGCGTTGTGAATATTAATATTGGTTTTAGAGAGACTATGATTGTGAATATTGTGATTCTACCTATTGTTTGTGAGTTTTAGAAACTAAGTTGCAATTTCAGTGGTTGTTTTAGTGAATGTGGCATAATAATATCTTTTATGTGGTTATAAAAGTGAAGACTTAATTTTTCGCGTTAAATACTTACGTTTAGCAATCGTAAATCGGGAGGAAATAAATAAATAAACTTGCAAGTTAGCGAGAATAGTGGCTCTAAAAATAAATAAAATGTAAATAAAGATTTACAGCACTTACGAAGCTGAAGTGATAAATTGTATCTTAATGTAAAAAAAACTCTTTGAATAATACGTCTATTTTTAGGGTTCCGTAGCCAAATGGCAAAAAACGGAACCCTTATAGATTCGTCATGTCTGTCTGTCTGTCTGTCCGTCCGTCCGTCCGTCTGTCCGTCCGTATGTCACAGTCATTTTTTTCCGAAACTATAAGAGCTATACTGTTGAAACTTGGTAAGTAGATGTATTCTGTGAACCGCATTAAGATTTTGATGCAAAAATAAAATAATAATAATAAATATTGGGGGCTCCCCATACTTAGAACTGAAACTCAAAAATTTTTTTTTCATCAAACATACGTGTGGGTATCTATGGATAGGTCTTCAAAAATGATATCGAGGTTTCTACAACATTTTTTTTCTAAACCGAATAGTTTGCGTGACAGACGCTTCCAAAGTGGAAAAAAGTTGGTCCCCCCCTCTAACTTCTAAAATAAGAAAATGAAAAATCTAAAAAAAACATATGATGTACATTACTATAAAAACTACAAACGAAAATTGTTTTGAACGAGATCTAGTAAGTAGTTTTTTTTTTACCTCGTAAATCGTAAACCGCTTATTACCGCGTAATCTTTCATACTAACAACTTAAATAAAAAATAATAATTTTAATTTCATAAATCAATGGTACGGAACCCTCGGTGCGCGAGTCCGACTCGCACTTGGCCGGTTTTTTTTTTGCTGTCTTAATACTAGGTAGTTTTGTTCGTAGGCGAACCCTCTAAAGGCTGCGATAGAATACTAGTTTTGTTACCAAAACACACTATTTGGCACATAATCGTAACTACACGATATTTTCGAGAAACGTATACAAACGTCAGAGTCTATTTACCGCTTCAGCATAGAGGTCGCGCGTAGTCAGTCGAGCGGGACGGAGGTGTCGATTATTGCAACCAACATACCAATGTCGTACTCGTAGTTTATTGGTGTATTCCAATATATTTCATAGTAGCATGCTATTTGGAAAGTTTCAGTCTTTTCTTAAAGGTTAATAAACCTTTGCTTGTCACCTGTCATCCGCTTTGCAATGGAGGGAAGTCGAACCTCAACTTCGAACTTATCCTATGTTCTTCTGATTAATTTCGTTGCGGGTCCAATGGCAGTTAACTTTCCCCCGGGACAGACTTGATCTTCATTAGTTTTTATTGGCGGTCAAGCTGTAGATCCTGGCTACACAGGAGATGCAGCAGTGGGAACGAGAGGTGGGAATAGTCCCGTATTTGGAAAGTTTCCATAATGGCTATCGTACTGTCTGTATCTAGGAATTTTGCGGTTATAGGGACTAATTACACCAACTGATTATTTATGGCCTAAGAAGTGCAACCGCCTCTGTGGTTTAGTGGTAAGACCACCTGCTTCAGACGCAGAGGTCCCGGGTTCGATTCCCAGTGGGGGCAGATTTTTCTGTCCGTTTTGGTTGGTGGAAGGGCTTGGTCTAAGTCCGGCTGGCTAGCTACCACCATCTCACCTAAGTCTGTCGCCATAACAACAATGTTAACAGCATTGTTATGTTCCGGCAGTTAGCGGTAAGATAGCCAGTTCCTCCGTGGTTCTCCGTGGTTGAGGATTCCGGGTGGAGCTCGCTTCCACCTTCGGCCTGATCGTCACTTACCATCAGGTGAGATACAGGCCAAGAGCTTCCTCATCTAAAGTGACCACCTTGTCCACCCATCTACCGGTTTGTTTTTAATGCAAGCTTAAATTAAACTCGTCATCTAAAATATAATGCCACGCTTTTTAGGGCACGTCAAGCAGTTACGATTCAGTGGATTCAGACGTCTATGGAAGCTTATGAATTCTGTGATCGTGGAAGGATCGTGACTTCAGTTCTTACGGGTTACGAGATTAAGGAAGAAGATCACAGTTGTAAATATTTTCAAAATTAATCACTAATGCACCAACTTATTAAGGTGTGTACACTACAACTCAAAATTCAAATTAATTTGAAACATAGAAAGAGGACTTTGATTGGTTGATTTTCCCTATAAGATTAGTCATAGGAATATAATCTGTGACTGGCATTGAATTGAGTATTGAGCTTTATTTTGGACTTAAGATCTTTCCCCTTAGTTCACTAACGCCAAATTTGTTCAAAGTTCAAATTTGTGAATACAAACGATGCTTGCTTAAGTGAAGCAGCAAATCGAACGCACAACGTTGAATAGAGCTCTGTGATTGGTTTGTGTGTCACCCTGTGCGTCCACGCGCACTGTGAGACCTCATAGTAATGTTTGTGAATGTGTAATAAACTTAAGAGTTGTATCAACTAGTCACGTTCACTCTATAATCCGTCTGTCCATTCTAATAAAATAAAAGCGTATAAACGGCTGTCACTTCAGTTCATAGACTGAAACAGATCCTGCTGATCACGATCCGGTCTTAGCTGATTCTAATTTAGATCAAGAACCGGGTCAAGTTTCGAGCATTTGCAATATCGTAGAAAGTATAATAACCAGTTTTGGATCAGCTCCTCTAGCACGAAAAACATTTGTCTTCGAATCATCATCGAAGTTCACAAAACGTGACATAAAGTGAACTAAGTGTGAGAAATGGTAGCACGGAACTAATTTTAATCAAGATGTCATTGAATTCGAAGGCTGGGTATCGAATTTTGGGCTTAGTAGTCGATTAGCACGAAATTCATTCGCACGAACGTGTGAAACGTTCATAATGATATTGTTTTAGTAGACGTTTCGCCTGGATGTATTAAAATCACGTGCGTACCGACTCCTTCGAGAACTTTATATTCGAAAACGAAAGTTTTTAGTGCTAGAGGTACGGAGCATTGGCTGATCACATCCAGTTCAATGTACTGCATATGATAGTAAGCATTTACATATTTAGTTAGTTCGCGCGCGGCGCAATTTGAAAGCAGTCACGTTACTAATCACTCCGCGCACAAGTAAAGATTTTCGGTGTAAAAAAATGCCTTTCTAAGTAGTGCTATATACAGTCGTGTTGACATTTTGTCAAGCTTTGTAGTAATGAAAACGGTTTTCAAAAATACACATCCATTCGAAAGATATAAGAAGAAACAGTTTAAAAATTTTACTCAACGATCTTATTTTGCGTCATACGCGCGAACGCCGCGCGCCGCCGAGCCGAGCAGCGAGCAGTGGTCAAGCGCTGAGTCATACGCCGCGCCGCGGACAAGCCCTGAGTCATACGCAGCGGCCGCACACACGGGCCTTTCACGCGTGAGTAAAGTGGACATTTACACAGGAGCAGCGGACATACAGTACAATGGCGGAAAAGTGTGCCAAATGTAGAAAAACTATCAATGATAGACGGATCCTTACTTGCTTCTATTGTAAAAAAACATATCATCTTCTATGTACAAATATGACAGAAAAAATGTTCAACTTAATTAAAGCGAAGAAAAGCAGTAAATGGAGCTGCCCAAAGTGCATTGAAAGTCGAAAAAATGAAGTGCCATCTACATCATCCGAAATCTCCACTAATGATGAACCCGCTCAAAGCTTTGTAACCAAGCGTAATAAACAGAAAACAAATATTCCCATTGAAAATTCATTTGAATCTTTGTGCTCGGATGAATCTATTGACGAGGATGAGTCATTTATGGATACAACTAAACTAAACAGAAGTTGTCCTGAGGTGGGACCAGATATTAAAGAAGAGTTGGAAGAACTAAAAGCTAAAATAAACAGCTTAAAAGCAACGTTAAAAATGGCTGAAAATGAAATAGATAAATTAGTGCTCGAAAATAGTTCACTTAAACAACAAATAAATAACTATGAAAAGAAAACTGATAAGTTAACTTATATATGCCGATCGACGCCAAAAAAAAAACACGATCAAGAAAGGAAGGAAAAACTTAATTAAGACAAACCTCAACTACACAAATTCTGACAACACAGGCAGTCATCACTGTTTTCAATCGAACAAGACACATAACGAAGAGGAAAAGTGCATTTCTTTGGAGAAAAATAAAGATGGAAATGTATCAAGAGACACCAGACAATTAGAAAAAAATACTGAAGATTCAAGGGACTCAAGCAAAGTTCATCATGTAGGGATTGAAGTTGAGAGAAAGGTATTGATATTAAGCGACGAACACGGTGCTGGCATACGTAATATACTGCAAAGTTTATTAGGTAGTAAATTTTTAGTAACATCCATAATTAAACCAAATGCGCAATTAGACCAAATACTGTTATCTTGCCACACCCTAAGTAAGGATTTTACCAACTTGGACTACATTATCATAATAGCGGGCTCAAATGACAATGACTCACTTCGTTTTCAATCACATCTATATTATCACTTATCCTTTCTCGCTAACACAAATGTTCTCGTTGGTGAGATCTTTCGAAATCAATTTTTAAATGTAAGTCAACAAAATGAAACCATCCGTCTGATTTGTTCACAATTTGCTCATTCTAAATTCGTGCCTTTACAATTTGACAAACTATTATGGCAAAATTATAAGTTATGCATAGGTAGATTGGTGTTGAGGGAGATTCTTGGTATTGATTATAGAAACAATTGGTTAAAATATATTCAAAATAGGACTCAAATGGTATACCAATCAAACAAAACGCAAGCAGTCAGGAAACTAACTGACATAGCCAATAATTCGACCGTAATTCGCAAAGTTCAGCCCACTATTCCATACTTATTTAACCGGATGAAACTTAATCAAACATTAAGTACCGATACCCAAGAAACAGCTAGTATTAATCGTAATCAATCTGATTTTTTTCGTGAATAAAATAAAGAGTTTTAATTTACTGCACTTAAACGCACAAAGTATTAAATCTAAGGTAGACCAACTTGAATTATTAATAGAAGAAAAAAACATTGATGTATGCTGTTTCAGTGAGACTTTCTTAAAAGAAGAGGAAGTTGATATTTTCCAAATAAACGGGTACAAAAAAGTTGCTCACTTCTGTCGTAAACGGAAAAAAAGAGGTGGTGTTGCTATTTATGCAAAAAATGCAATAGTCTGCCGTGAAATAGATTGGATATCAAAAATGTCTGTAGAATCTTATTTTGAATGTTGTGGTGCTGTAATATCTGGTCTTAACTACTTAGTAATATGCATTTATAGAACGCCAAACAGCAATTTGGATCTTTTTTTGACTAACATGGAATGTTTGCTCCGTAAAATAACTATTAGGACTAGAAATAATTTCAAAAATATTTTCATTTTGGGCGACTTCAACGTTAACATACTAGAAAAAAATAAAAAAAGTGAATCTTTTTTGAACATGTTTAGATCTTACAAATTGCATGCTACCATTGAGACACCAACAAGAGTTACTAATCACTCTCAAACATGCATAGACAATATTATTACTAATATAAAAAAATACCAAGTTGAAGTATTGGATGTAGGATTGTCAGATCATACATGTCAATTAATGAAAATTGCCGCAAATCGAAGCTTCTATGAAAAGTCGTGGTACATTTATAAATATTCGGATAGGTGTTTGGAAATATTTTT
Organism: Ostrinia nubilalis; assembly: GCF_963855985.1. Taxonomy (NCBI): domain Eukaryota; kingdom Metazoa; phylum Arthropoda; class Insecta; order Lepidoptera; family Crambidae; genus Ostrinia; species Ostrinia nubilalis. The sequence continues at coordinate 15,100,293 of NC_087094.1, forward strand.
GAAATACATATCTCAATTTAATTTCAAAGATGTTTATATGGAAGTAAATCCAAATTATGCATACAAAATTTTTTTTGATATATTTGAACTTGTTTTTAAACTCTGTATCCCAATCGCTAAAATAAAAATGACATACAATAAATCTCCAAATTGGAAAACAAAAGGAATATCAGTAGCTAGCAAAAATAAAAGAAAATTATATTTACAGAATAGGAAAAGAAATTGTCTAGCCTCAAAAATCATTTATAAAAAGTACTGTAAAATCTTGAAATCAGTAACAAGACAATCAAAAAGAAATACAAATAATAGATATATAAATCGCAGTGAGAATAAAACTAAAGCTACGTGGCAAGTAATAAAACAAAACACAACAAAAATAAATACAATAAATGAAACAATACATACTATAAAAAAGGACAATGAATTAATTAACAATCCATATGACATAGCCAAATCATTAAATGACCATTTTATTAATACAAATAATCAACAATTGACTAAATCAAACTGTACATACAAACCTCTAATCAACTCAAGTTTAGACAGCATTTTTATGACTCCTGTTACTGTCTCTGAAGTAAAAAACATCGTAAGAGAGTTTAAAAACAAAAAAAGTACAGGTTACGATAAAATACCAATGACATTAATTAAATCCAGTATAGACTTTATAGCTGAACCTCTTGCCCATATAATAAACTTAATGTTTGAAACGGGAATATTTCCAGATGATCTGAAAAAAGCTCTGGTAAAACCTCTCCACAAAAAAGGACCAAAGGACGAACACGAAAATTACAGACCTATAGCATTATTACCTAACTTTTCTAAATTATTCGAGAAGATAATAGCAAAAAGGTTAACAGCATATTTAAATAAAAATAATATCTTAAGTACTAACCAATTTGGATTCCAAAAAGGAAAAAATACAACAATAGCTATATATAACATTTTACAGAAAATATGGACAGATATTGACAATAAAAAAACCTGCATTGGATTGTTCCTAGACTTGTCTAAAGCCTTTGACTGTGTGGTACATGACATATTATTAAAACAACTCAATCATATAGGTATACGAGGGAATGCCCTTAATCTTTTAGAATCTTATCTGACAAACAGATTTCAAGCGACAATCTTAGACACATATGATGAAAATACTAAGACAATCAAGCAGGTGCAGTCTAATTTTGAAAAAATAATTCTAGGCGTACCGCAAGGCAGTGTATTGGGACCTCTCCTATTTCTGATATATATCAATGAGCTTCCCTTAATAGCCAGTCACCTGTGCGTTATGTATGCTGATGATGCCTCAATATTTATATCTAAGGAGGGATTGGATGATGGTGGTTTTGTTGATGAAATATACAATACGCTAAATAGGGTTATAAATTGGTTAGCATCTATAAATTTGAAAGTAAATTTAGGAAAGACCAAATTTGTTGAATTTAAGAACTACAAAAAAGAACCACTACAATTTAATGTTAATATAAACGGAACGAAAATTGAACAAGTTAGTGATACACGATTTTTGGGAGTCACTGTTGATACAAATTTAAATTGGAAAGCACATATCGAATCCATTAATAAAAGAATCTCTAGTAGTTGTTATGCTATCTCAATATTGACAAATATATCATCAATTGACGTTGCGAAAAACGCTTACTATGGATATGTGTACCCCCTCTTGACTTATGGCATAATTTTTTGGGGTAACTCTGTAAATGTTGAGTCCACTTTTATACTCCAAAAAAAATGTCTGCGTATTATGTATAATATAAATAAATATGTATCATTAAGAAATGTATTCAAAGACTATAAATTCTTAACTGTGACGTGTATATATATACTAGAAATATGTGTTTTTGTCAAAGACCATAAATATTTGTTTTGTAAAAAAAGTGATACTAAGCACAATCTACGTTCGCAACATAAATATAATATGTGTGTTGTAAAACCCTCTAGTTACATTTATGAAAAAAGTACATACGTAACTGGAATAAAAATATTCAATCGATTGCCAAATAATATAAAACAATTAGAGGGAATCAAATTTAAACGAACGCTCAAAGACTGGTTATTTGACAAATCTTTTTATAATTTAAATGAATATTTTAATGTAATGTAATGAATAATTTTATAATAACTGACATTGCAAAATAATAATCCAATTAATAATTAATTATGTTTTTGACAATTTATATTGTACGTCCGAAATGGATAAATTGTGTACTTTAGCATTATGTGCCTTTTATGTAACACCACTGTATCAACACAATTAACAATAAATGCTTATCTTATCTTATCTTATCTTATTTGTAATATTATTCATGGAAAATTGAGATGGGATATAATAATCGTTGTAATAAGAATGGAGAACTGGTTTGGTGCTTAATGGGAAATAAGGTGGTTTGATCACTTCCATACTTGTTACTACAATCACAGTACAGTCTAATAATTTCTGTTTCATTCATAAAAAAATACGAGTGTATTTTAATATAACTCATTTATTTGAATGCAGTCAGGCTGCTTTAGATTAACTCACAATTCAAATATACTCTAGCATTGCACCGAGAAAGTTAATTACGCTATTTTACTGTCTCTACCTCCCTTCAAACCTTCTCCTAAACAAATCAGTTTAATTAATTATAACAAGTAGTACCTATAGATCCTCACACTAGACCGATATCGATATTTGTGGATGAAGTATCAAACTTTACTTAAATAATAATTGTAATATCTTTGATTCTTGTTCTTAGTCAGGCACTCTTGTCAGAGTGGTCGTGGTTGCGCTGACGAGGTACATGGTGGGGTGATGTCATCTTCGAGGGTAGCTCTCCTGGCGATGTGCTTCCATTTCTGACGGTTAGAGGCGTCGCGAGTACACTAGACCATGGTGGACTCAGTGGCCTTTGATGCCAAATAAATATTTTTTCTTTCTTTCAAATACGCCAGTTTTATAAACAGCCAGTAACTTCCGTCACAATTATATCGTTACAGTCCATACGTACTTATTATATGTTTTTTACGTGTGCTATGATTAGAGGCATACTTCCCTCTCGCGTGCGGTCAGTTGCGCGGGCCCCTATTACGGGGAAAGTGTCATTGATATGTTAAAATAAAACGGCTGTGAAAGCGCTGACGTCATAAGATTCACAATTGGAATAATCTCGCGTATTATTTGCTCTGAATGTAAAGACTAAAGCACGTCAAGCGACATATTGAGGATCTTATGTAGTTGTCTTAAGGAGGATTTTGGAACAAAAAATTGTAATCAGATGTGATGTGGTCTGGACAATTAAAGACGTTTAAGCGTCTAGCTATACATAGGAGGATTTGATTCAGTTGTCTTAAGGGGGCTTTTGGAACAAACATTTGTAATCTGATGTGATGGTCTGTACAATTAAAGACGTTTAAGAAAGTCGAAAGATTAAAGTAAGCTTATTAAGATTGCAATTACGAGTATTCATTGCAAATCAGCGGGTTTTCCTCTTGTACAGCTTAAATCCTGCGATTAGGTTTAATTCTACATTAATAAACAGCTTTTACCGGCTAAATAAGACAGATCAATTATATTTATCATGTCGTTTGTATAAAAAATAAAATGATTTGAATGGAATTTCGGGCATATTTACATAACAGGTATACATAATTAAGTGGAACCTGCAACTCATTGCAGCCTCAAATATTTAGGCTACTTCCTAAAACATGGGATGACATTAGCATACAAAGAGCCTCGCCCTATTGTTGATTGATCTGTCAAGCTAGAGTGTTATCAGTGTAACAAGCGCCGGATAATCAGAAGCTAAAGTCAAGGTCGTAAGAAGCCGAAAAAATTAACAATGACTGTTTTGGTATTCAGCTCCTTGTAAGCCTATTTTGTCGCATATTTTGTCTAGTTTTTAGGGTTCTGTATAACTACGTTGTCAGTTGAAAAAATTTCATATGAATACCTACTCTTCCTTGCTACAAAAATAAGATATCTCTGATAGGATTAAAGAAGAAATCAATGGAAGGATGGAATGAGGAGTTCAGTTAGTTTTCAGACCCTTTCGAACATACTAATTTTTCTGCATAACCCGAAAGTTCAGTGGCCGAGAGTGCCTTATGGCATTAAGTTCGCCTTATGCTCTATTTTTGGAATTAAAGTATAAATAAACTAGCTTTTGCCCGCGGCTTCACCCGCGTGAAATTTAGTTTGTCACAGATCGTCATAAATTATAGCTTATATGTTAATCTGGGTTATAAAAAATAATACTGTAAAGGTTCATCAAAATCCGTTCAGCAGTTTTTGTGTGAAAGAGTAACAAACATCCAGACATCCAGACATCCAAACTGTCGGATTTATAATACAGTGTGAGTCACGTTAAAGTGTACATATGAAAATAGATAAAACTAGACCTGATTTTATCGACAAAAAAGAGGTCAAAAAATTTTTGAGATTTTTTTTTAATTTTTTATAGAATTTTTTTTCTTCCAATTACTTATTGTAAAGAAAACGTAATAACTTTTAAACTAAGCGGTATATCCTGATAAAATAAAAACAGTAATAATGCTAAATAACAGGCAATACTAGAAAAATACATAAAATACACAAAAAAGGCCAAAAAATAATAAAAAATTATACTTTTCGAAAAAAATCTGCTTAAAAATTCGTGTTTTTTTGGTAATTTGATAAATTTCTCCAAAAAATGCCCCTATAACCGGTGGTTTTTATTACTTTGTATTATTTTCTATCGTATTATCTTTGTAAAACCAAAAATCGCATGTCTCTATCCCTATCACAACATTTGCTATGATCGTTTGAACAAAGGCCTGCCACAACATTATTCTCCGCTACAGGTAGAGACAATTTTAATTTTAACTAAAATGCTTATTTTACTTCGAAATCTTTTGTTTTTATTTGAAATCTAACTTGTCTTTATCAAAATTACAAATCTAGAGCCATTTTCAGTTTTGTTGTTAACGAAGCGTTGAACGGCGCGCCCGGAGAGGCTTAGTTCAAACGATCATTGCAAACGTTGTGATAGGAATAGAGACATGCGATTTTTGGTTTTACGAAGGTAATACGATAGAGAATAATACAAAGTAATGAAAACTACCAGTTATAGGGGCATTTTTTGGAGAAATTTATCAAATAACCAAAAAAACACGAATTTTTATGCAGATTTTTTTCAAAAATTATCATTTTTTATTATTTGTTGGCCTTTTTTGTGTATTTTATGTATTTTTTTAGTATTGCCTGTTATTTAGCATTATTACTGTTTTTATTTTATCAGGATATACCGCTTAGTTTAAAAGTTATTACGTTTTCTTTACAATAAGTAATTGGAAGAAAAAAAAATCTATAAAAAATTAAAAAAAAATCTCAAAAAATTTTTGACCTCTTTTTTGTCGATGAAAATAGGTCTAGTTTCATCTATTTTCATATGTACACTTTAACGTGACTCACACTGTATAAGTAGAATAAATAGTGCATAGATACCGATTTCTTGATGATGACTTCGGTATATTACTCTGTAAGAGCAAATGTCTGTCAAAATTGAGGATGAGTTGCACCACCTAACTTTGACTGTAATTATAACCATAACCGGTGCTTTTTGTATGGAGTTTGACAGATTTTTGACGTTTGTCAAAGTTAAAGTAAGTTGGTGCAACCCATCCTAAATAAGCTATTTCAACTTTATTAATTTGAAAACACTAGGTATACAAATTACTATTTCAAAATCAGTTCAGCACATCGTAACTCGTTCAAAGCTACAGACAACGCTAATCAAATCCTTTTCCTGCCTAGTCTATTGTTGGATTTAAGTTTAAACTTACATGTCTATTCTCTGTGTGCTAGATGCACTATCTGACAGGGTCAGATCAAATGAGCGATCCAAGGCTTTGAGATGGTGTTAAATTGGATATAGTTCGCTTCAATACTGATGGGTAATCTTGTTAACAAAGATCGACTGACTACAGTGCCCGACAGGGTCGATTATCATAACTCAAAGGTACTGACTGACTGACATAGTAATCTATCAACGCATAGCCCAAACCACTGGGCGGATCGGGCTGAAATTTGGCATGCAGTTAGATGTTATGACGTAGGCATCCGCTAAGAAAGAATTTTACGTGGGCGGCCGCTAGTTCATTTGATAAATATATGGATTAAAAGTTAAAAATTCTGAAGAATATTTTTTTACAGCAATGGATCATGATAATTATGCTTGCACACAGCAATCGTATACTCGTATTATTTATTTATGATAACTATTTGTAGAAAAACAAGGACGTGAATTGCAATTCATTTATTTTCAAGGCTATAGGATAGCGATAATGGCTAACCATTTCCACTCTTCGCTAGACAAAAACTGTTACGTCCGTAATTTTAAAAATAGGGATATCAAGGAAATTGAATGTAGCAGATTATTAGATCAGTATCCTCGGATGTGTCAGTGGTTTTCTAACAAATCGTCGGCATTACGAAATCGGAAGGAGATGTTCGAAATTGACGTAATTTGGAGTTTTGGCGATTCCATTGTCTGCTTATAGCACAATAATGATGCCTAATGCTGTATTTTGTCGGTCAGTGCCAGTTTAACATATTAGAAGACTGGCGGATTAAAAAAACGTAATAGGAACCACTTATTTTCTTTTATTTCATTTAAACTTTTGCGTAGGCTTTGCTCGTGTGCAGGTACATAGAGAATCTTATAGATAGACGTTTATGTATTAGACATAGCCGAACGGTGATCTTGATAAATCGACTCGTCATCCGAGTAACGCGGGATCGATTATTGTACTCGATTAGAATCTATACTAATATTATAAAGCTGAAGAGTTTGTTTGTTTACTTGAATTTGAAAAATTATTTCAGTGTGAGATAGCCCATTTATTGAGGAAGGCTATAGGCTATATACCATCACGCTACGAGTAATAGGTGCAGAGCAAAAATTAAAAATGTTGCGATAACGGGTTTTCACGCGTACGAAGTCGCGGGCACAGCTAGTAATCACAATAATTGTGGTGAACCCACTCGTAACACAAGCATTTGGCTTTTCACGAGGGGTTAACAGGACTATTAGTAATTTATTTTTACAAATTACTAGAATAAGAATAAGAATAAATTTATTACTGTATAAAACTTAGCCTAAACACATACAAGTTTGGTTTCAATAAAATTAAGGTTAGTGTGCGAAAGTAATTAATGATACCTAAACTAAGCAAAATTTATTGCCTGAATCTCATTACATATTCTTAAAAAAAAGACATACCTATATCACAGAAAAAGATGACGATACTTTACTCATTTGAACCTTACCTTTTTTACTTTTTTAATAAGAGTTATTAATGCCGTGGGGCATTGTTATTAAAACGCGTGCTCAGTCTCAGATAATTACAGCCTAATCGCTTAATTACGGTGGGCGCTAATGAGGTCTCTGTGTCATAAACGATCATGGTGTCTTAGCACCATTGCATGGGGCTGAGGTGTCTAATTATAGTAACATGGTTTTTACGGATGGTGAGACATTAAGGTAAATACTGATATCGTAAGCAGTTGTGATAGGGGCTATTTTGTAACGTAAATGTATAGTTTGATATGCTGTTGATTTGACCTATTAAAAAAACAACGCAAAACATACAGAAAATCGTATAAATTTTATGGAATGCATTGATTTAAAATATTTTAGCCGTTGACTCTTGTTGTCGTGATACTTAGGCTCAGTTGCACCACCTAACTTTAACGTTAACTTTTGCTTTTTGTATGGAGTTTGACAAATTTTTGATGTTTGTCAAATTCAAAATAAGATAGTGTAACCCAGCCTAAGTAGTGGATTGATCGGAGACGCTATCCCTAGTTCATAAAATTAACAAATCTCTGATTTGCGTGTTTATTACACATTTTATGATTAGAGACTAGGAAAATTTACGACAATATACATACCTATCCCGTAGTTCCTTTTTCTATCTTCTTCATTCATTTTACAAACTCTACCTTCTTTTTTCTTTTCCTTAGCCTTTTTTCCTATTATTTTAAAAACTACCATGTTGTTGTATTACATTATAGTTTCACTAATTATTTAACACTTTGAGGACCAGTGCCCCAATCGGACACATGGCCAAGGAAGTAGCAGCTTCCCTTTGCGTGCGTGCGCTTGTCACGAGAGGCCAGGTTATTAATATTCATGAGTTTATGTACCATAGAGAGTATCAAACCTAACTATGCAGAATAAATAATAAATTAATAAAGTGATAAAGTTTTAGAGAAATTAATTGAGTTACACGGCGGCGTTTAGAGATGTTATATGCATTTTGCATGTATAATTAATTGAAAATTGCTAGTCTTTTCTTTGGTATCGTAGTCAATACCGGAATCAACAGGGCTGTAAAACTGGTAACTAAAAAACTACTTAATGCTGGACGCAAGCCGCTACGCCTACCAACCGGGCAGCATGGAAAGCATTGGGGGAGACCTATGTTCAGCAGTGGACGTCCTATGGCTGAGATGATAATGATGATGATGATGATGATGATGACTACTTAATGTAAATGTTGACACTTTTCCTGTAACTTTCATGAAAGTACCGAATAAATTAAGGCTCTAGCCTCAGTTGTGCAAATTTCAAAAGCCATGTATGCACTTGAATTATTTCGAAAATTTGCGCAAGTAACCGGTTGCCGGTATTATTGATAACTGGAGCAATGCATGGCGTTCCGAAATTTGGCACAACCCTTACATAAGTGGTATAGATCAGTGTAATATGCGCGAACGCAACGAATTCTGCCATAGTGCGAAGTTGAGGCAGAAGATCTAAGTCGTACAAATGTTTATAATCACTGAAAAATAAGTAATTTTAATTTTAATCAGCTTAAAAAATAATTTTAATATTTAAATAAATTATAATTTTATTTAGTAAAAGTCAATATTATATTAATTGAGATATTATTATTAGTTTCAAGCGTACATCATGTTCTACATCTAGTTAATGTACTCATACAAAACTAATGAGGTAATGTCTTTTTCTTTGTGATTAAAATTTAAATGAAAAACATTTAAATATAAAATTATTTCTTAGTATTAAATAAATAAATAATAACTAACGTATGTTATTATTAAACTGACTACTTTATTTGTATACGTGATACCTTCAAAGCTAGCAAGTAAATAAATAAGCGCATACCTACAAAACTTTTTTTTTAATATGAAATACTCCTCTAACTACACTGTGGCACCATTTTACGGAAGCTTGGCGTGTTAGCGTGTGAGTGCTAATCGTTAAGTGGCTTGCTAACAAACTGTTTGTTGTGTGCAGTGTGTGAAGGTCATTCAACATTATGAGTAGATTTGGAGTTTAAATTTTTCGAATTATTGTATAAATATTTGAGAAAGTGCTGGAGGTTTTGACAAAGTATTTTATACCTACAGAGAGATGAAATATGTTTCATTCTTTATTCTTCATGTGAGTTTGAATATGATTTACATACGCTTTGTCCAGCAGTGGACGTCATTTGGCTGAATCGAACGAACGCTGTCCGATTATCACATTTTTGGCGATCTTATTTTAATGACAATAAATACTTTTTTTTAAAATCAGTCTTATTAGAAAAAACAATTTTTTGCAACTTGCTACTCATTTGCCAACAAAATAGGTAATATTATTACGTGAATAATAATAATTAAAAGCAGTACAATACTCTACATTGTAATAAATATTTGTAATATTAAATTGATTGCACTAAATAAAGTTTCGGTCAATGTCTTATATCTACATTAATTTTAGTAGTAAAAAATCAATTAATGTAGATATTTCACGTGACTAAGTAAAAATGCTCAATCCTTATCTTTTGGAAAAGAAATAATTTAACTTTCTTAACATCCTGTAATACAGTAACATGGCGAGAATTTCATGAGAAATATCTCTCATTGTAAAGTGGTTGTGACGGACGCCACGGACGGTAGTATAATCTACACTAATATTATAAAGAGGAAAACTTTGTTTGTTTGTTTGTTTGTTTGTTTAGTTGTAATGGATAGGCTCAAAAACTACTGGACCGATTTTAAAAATTCTTTCACCATTCGAAAGCTACATAACTCACGAGTAACATAGGCTAAATTTTATTTTGGAAAACAATAGGGTCCCGTAAAATATTTGGGATTTTCATAAGACGTGGAAAAGCGCCATCTATCGTCATTGCTTAAAATCTTCTTGCGCCTGACAAACATTTTTGAGGTACGTAAATATTCATGAAGGCAAAGCTGTCAAACGCCATCTATCGATCGACATCATTAGTAAATTAATAACTAAACTACATGTACATGTACTATGAATATCGCTGTTCGTAAATAATATTGAAAATTTAATAAATAAAGATATTTTATGTAATTGAACCATTCACTGTATGTACCTATTTGAATCATTCACTGTGTTTAAACGAGCAAGTCAAAGTGTTAATTAGTGACTTTTTACAAACTTCCTTGCAAATTCTTACTATGTGCCGCCATCTACCGAGATGAATATTAGGGTACGGTTCAGCGGCGGACAAATGGGATGGGCGCGTGGGCGATTGTAGTTAAATGGGATAAGAATTATGTACTTCGTTTTTATTTTCTGTATGTAATTTGTTAATTTTTTGGTAGGGTCTTTCTTTATTACTTAGGTTGCTAGGTACTTACTTATTTGATTTTAATGATAATTACTATAGGTACGTATAATTTTAGTAGAAAGAAAGGTAATTGAATGACTAAGTGACTCACTCACTCATCACGAAGTCTCAGAAACTACAAGTCTCAAAAGAGTTCTCATAGGGGTTAATGGTCTATTCCACGTGGCTTTGACCACCAAGATGATCAAAGTGGACTCCAGTTAAATTATTTTTTTAGTGTTCTTTGATCACCTATAAATAAATCATACCTCTGAATTATCACATACATGTCCAATTTGTTTATTGCGGTTTTTAGAAAATATCAAAAATGTTACAAAACAAAATATTATTATGTAGTACAACAATTGGACATGTGACTCAATTCAGAGGAGGTGTATTTTTGTTTGTAGATGATCAAAGGACACTAAAATAATAATTTAACTAGAGTCCACTTGGCTCACCCAGGACATCGTATCCGTGGGTGATCAAAGGCACAGAATAAATTCAAAGGACACTAAATTGTCGCTGTAAGTCCACTTTGATCACCTGGCTGATCAAAGCCAGGTGATCAAAGTGGAATACACCTCCTTTTAGAACGTAGGTAGTCACTAAGACGAAAGGAAAATTCAACCCTTATGGGAGTTAAAAAGGGGGTTAGAAGTCTGTATTGCAGTCCTCGGTTTTTAAAGTAAGAGACTTGAAAGTTAAAATGTATGCTCACTATGATCTCTAGATATTGTGGAGGTGTACATTCTGTACATAATATACTGTTCGGTACACTGTGGTACTGTGTACACATCGGTTTGCCGACGATATTGTGGTCATGGCAGAATCGTTGGAAGATCTTGGACCAATGCTCGAAGACCTTAATCGATTTTCCCAACAGGTAGGCCTGAGGATGAACATGGACAAAACGAAGCTTATGTCAAATGTCCATGTTGCGCCCTACCCAGTTTCAGTTGGGAGCCCAATTCTCGAGATTGTCGACAAGTAGGTAATAGGTATGTCTACCTCGGACAAACGATCCAGCTAGGTAGGTCCAATTTCGAGAAGGAGGTTAATCGTCGAATGCAACTCGGCTGGGCAGCGTTCGGGAAACTACGCAACATCTTTCCGTCCAAAATACCTCAATGCCTGAAGACTAGAGTGTATAACCAATGTGTGTTACCAGTGATAACTTATGGCTCGGAAACGTGGCCTCTCACTATAGGCCGTATACAGAAGCTCAGTTGCACAGCGTGCTATGACGAGAGCTATGCTTGGTGTTTCTTTGCGAGATCGAATCAGAAATGAGGAGATCCGTAAACGAACCAAAGTCGCTGACATAGCCCAACGGATTAGCAAGCTGAAGTGGCAATGGGCAGGGCACATAGTACGCAGAACTGATGGCCGATGGGACAGAATGGTTCTGGAATGGAGGCCGCGTACCGGAAAACGTAGCGTGGGACTTCCACCTACAAGGTGGACCGACGACATCATAAAGGTAGCAAGGAAGCGCTGGACGCAGGCCGCTTCCAATCGATCAACATGGAAAGCATTGGGGGAGGCCTATGTTCAGCAGTGGACGTCCTATGGCTGAAATGGTGGTGGTGGTGGTGGTACATATACTGAAAATGTATCATTAGAAATCAACCACGGGGGCTAAGGAGATAAAAGGAGGGTTGGAAGTTTATATTATGAAAGTCCTATGTGTTTAAAGTAAGAGAGTTGAAATTTAAAATGTATGCGCTATAGATGCTAAGAGCGGATTTTACGAAACTCCACCCCTAATGGAGTAAAACGAGGTCCACGCGTACGAAGTCGCGGGCGGCCGCTAGTTTTGTTATATAGAAAGCTGTCACAAAGCAATTTGCAGTTAAAGCAATTAAATATAAATTACACACTTGCTTTTTGCTCTTTGGGGTAAAGTTTAACAAAAACTGACTGTAAAATTATTTTAGATGTTTTTAAATATTGTCCGTTTGGACTAAACTTTCTGGGAGGTGTATTTTGCCAATGTCGCGCTAACTTATTGATAAAGTATGACTATGGATGGAGTCGTACATGGGTGTTGTAGATCTTTTGTTTTTGCATCAATTCAAGTATTCCCTTCCTTAAGCATGTTTTGAGAAAGTGAATTATACAGTAGAGGAATCCCTTGTTTTGAATAAGAGTAATAGCTAAGCTATTTGTAACTTTATTTAACCAAAACCTGTTGAATGTTACGTTATATTTTAAAACTTTCTGCCAGAACCCAGGACACAATCACGAAAGCGTGATTGTGTCAAAAATGGGAACAATGTCGATCAAGATCTCACGAATGATCTAGACTGTTTCTTTGACCCTGATCCGACAGTTGTCTAATTACATTAATAGTTTTGTATCGCGCGCGTGAATCTAATGTTTATCTTCTGTGATACAGTCAGTCATAAATATGTATTTCTTGTGAAGTCTATTATCAAAATTAATTTAAAATCTTTTACAAATCTTGGGACGCTTCGTCAGTAACTAGTATTTTATTTAGCCCTTCAATTACAAGTGACCACATAATATAAATCAATTTTTACCGCGTTTTCATGCGACTACAAGGGTTCCAGGGATTATGCAAATTTAAGAGGTTTTTTTTTTAAATTGCTTTATATTATTATTATCTACGTATATTATTATGTAACGCCCCTGGGTCTGCGGGTGTCTATGGGCGTCGGTAATCACTTACCATCAGGTGATCCGTCTGCTCGTTTGCCTCCTATCACATAAAAAAAAAAATATTATCTACATAGGTACCTTGATTACTCATTGTGTATTATTATGTCATGTCTGCTAGCTCACTAACTTTAAAAACACTATCTCCGATACTATCTACCTTTCAATATCAAGATGCATTTCTTGAAGTAATTTTAATTTTGTTTAACTGGCGGCTCATAGCAATGGCTACACGGCTGACCCTCGAATATTTGCCTTTAATTTTAGTACTGTTGCATTTAGGGGACTGTACCACGAGTGGGGTGCAACAATTATTCCATTACGTCAGGCGTGTCGTCGCTCTATAAAGCAAGCCGGTCAACGAAAGCGGTGCAGTTGCAACAGATATGCACTGACTGTACACTGCGTTCTGGGTAATTGTGAGGGAACATGGTCGTTACGTTGTTTGTTCAATTGCTTTGGTTATGGTTTTGTGCTGTCTCTGGTCTAGTTACAACTATTGGAGCAGTAATAGGGAGGGACCAACGTAACTCACGAGCCCTCAAGAAAAAGAAATCATGCTGAAAGATGGCATACGTAAGAACCTGCCCTTAGAGGTAGAAACTGTTAAAAAATAGAAAACAGCTATTTACTTTGTGAAATCAAATCAAAAGCACTAAAAATAATAATATATTATAATATTATGTGTTTTGTAAATACGTAGTTTAGCTACTCGTATATGTATTTATTGCATAATCATAAAATATGAAGTATAACATCATTTACCGAATTTTCAATTACTCTTAATTGACTGAAAATTCGGTAAATGATGTTATAATATTTTTAAATTTTACACACAATATTTTTTTTACATTTATTTAACATAATTCCTGGAGTAACTTAATTAAATAAATAGATGGGTTTGCGTGACTAATCGTAAATTATTGCTCCAATTTTCGCTGTCACCTAAATATTCATAGCTCCTGCCAATCATTCGCACTTAAGTTATTCACAACTAAATTCCACAACTAATTCACCCATTAACGTGGCTGACTGTACACACAGTGCGTTTGCAAAAGTAATTGGGGGGTAAATGGTGCATGATTTAATCTGATTTGATTGTTGCACATTGCAATGGACATAAATAGCTGAAAATATTAGTCATTATTGATTTTGCAGCTCGATGTAGATTCAGGATATGACAGCATAAATATAAATATTTATGCTGTGTAGGTAAATTTACCTACCTAGAAGAAATTCTTTGTTTTTGTGCAGGTTTTAACTTAAATCTCACTTTGCCTTCAAATGTAATGGAAGTTTAAATTTCAATACAACTTTTATCATTCAATAACTTTCTTCTATTAACGCGCATCATTTATTATTATACTAGCTTTTGCCCGCGGTTTCACTCGCCTGAAAGTTAGTTCGTCACAGATCGTCATAAATTACAGCCTATTATTCTGGGTTATAAAAAATAATACTGTAAAGTTTCATCAAAATCCGTTCAGAGTTTTTGCGTGAAAGAGTAATAAACATCCAGACATCCAAACTTTCGCATTTATAATATTAGTAGGATTACTTGCTTTTATATGTTTATCATAATAGAAAAAAACTTAGTAACTAAAAGAGAAAATTATATTCATTCGTTTATTATTCAAATCAAGCTATGTAGATATGTGATAAGTGTGCACAGTGAACATTTCTAACATAAAAAGATCATGATTAAATTAATACGAATCATCATCATCATCAACAGCCCTTTACAGTCCACTGCTGGACTATGAGCCTCCTCCACTATAGTGGAGGGTTTTGCCATAATCCCCACGCTTGGCAGGCGGGTTGGATTAATACGAATATTGATTTTGAAAATCAATTAGTACGTGGCTTAAAGCGGAATATCAATACGAGTGAACTTTAATAAAAAATCATTATTATCACCAACATAACTGGAATCCGATATGGCAGTCTGTGTTGTTTCTTTTTAAATATCAACCGACGAAAACGAAAGTGACGCGGTGAGAGCTTCTGGGATTGATGGGTCTGACTTTCATGATGTATTTTTACGATAGCGAGGTCTGTATCCCATTACACAGTGGGGAATTTTGTTTCCATGTCTTTTTGCCACTTATGTAGAGTGGTAGAGGACCAGCATTGGACAACATCAAACTCTTAGAGTAAGCGCACACCGTTGATTTTTAGTTGGCCGATAGTTGTGCCCGATTTTAATTTGTATGAAGAATCGGCCAAATCGAATCGGCGTAGTGTGCGCACTCCCATACATGCCCATACTGATCAACTGCCCGACTAAACTATCGGCCGACGAAAAATCAATGGTGTGCGCCTACTCTTAACAATTTATCTTCCTCATCTTTGAAAGCCGCAATTTTCTGAGATTATAAAAAATATGGCCTAGCATTTCAAATTCGAATTAGATACATTTCAGTAATAAAAAAAAATACAAATGACATTATTTTGTTTTTTTTTTGGTTGTGATATCTTAATATTGACAGTTATTTTCGTGTGTCTTTACAACAACCTACTTATGTTTTAAAATTAGAATTTTATGCGTTTATTTTTATGATTATTATTTATTTTACCTGGGCAGCGCAGGACCGTTCTTTGTGGAAAACCTTGGGGGAGGCCGTTGTCCAGCAGTGGACGTCATTTGGCTGAAACGATCGAAGGAACGAACGATTTATTTTAATTGACTGTTATTATGGAAACTAAATCTACTTTTATGCTTGTTGCAGCGCAGCATGCGGATTAGTGTGTGGTGCAGCGCTGCGCTCGCGCTGCTTGCCGTCGCCAGCGCCCTTCGGACCACACAGGTGAGTCATTACTATACAAACAACGCGAATATTATTGGCAGGTAGTTGCTAAGGATTGGTCCGTGATGATGGCAAGAGACCTGATGGTCTCACTCTGGTTCCCTGGGAACGGGGACGGGCTTTAGTTTGAGACGCTACATGTGTCGATACTTTAGCCCCTTCCCACCTCAGGGAATCAGTTGCTAAAGCTGGGGCTGCAGCAGAGTCGGCTGAGTTAGCCAAACGGCGCAAATATGAGTCACTTTCTAATGACTACATATTTGCGCCTTTTGGTGTCGAGACCTTCGAACCTTGGGGACCGAATGCTAAATTACTGTTTCGGACCATTTCCCCTAAATTAATTAAAATTTCGGAAAATCTAAATGCTGGCTCTTTCCTTGCACAAAGGCTTAGTATTGCCATTCAGCGAGGAAATGCAGCCAGCATTCTCGCCTCTTTGCCTCACGGACACACTTTTATTTTTGAGTAAAATAAGTTTATATTTTTATTTTGTTTAGAGTTAAGTTTGCCTTAGTTTAAAAAAAAAATATTCTGTTTATTGTAAATAAAATTGGGCCCCCTTAATTGATATTTATTGTCCGTGGTGCATAATCTTTTCTTAAAGGTTTTAAACCTTTGTCATCTGTCATCCGCTTTGCAATGGAGGGAAGTAGAACCCTAATTTCGAAGTCCCCTATGTTCTTCTGATTAATTTCGTTGCGGATCCAATGACAGTTTAACTTTCCCCCGGGACAAACTTGACCTTCATTGGTTGGGTTTTTGTGGCGGTAAAGCTGTAGATCCTGGCTACACAGGAGTTGCAGTGGTGGGAACGAGAGGTGGGAATAGTCCCGAAACAACGCGAAGCTTGTCGACATTCCACCAGCTCGCACTAAACGTTTCGATAACTCTTTTATAATGCGAACAGCTAGGGAGGGACTGGAATTCACTGCCTGCTGCTGTCTTTCTCGGACACTAAATCCGGGTCTTTTTAAGGCGAGAGTGAATAGGCACTTACAGAGCAAATATGCACCATCCTAGACTGCATCTGACATAACACCAGATGTGATTGTGATCAAATACCTGCCTTGTTATCCATAAAAAAAAGCTTGAGAGGAGGTATTCCTAGAAGTGCACCTTTTAATAAAAAGGTTGAAAATGGGTGCGCTTCGTGACGACAATAACCCATGGTGTAAGCATCTGGCTATCAATTCAAGAGCATGCTTACTTGGTCTCCGACAACTACTTGACTATTATAGTGAGTCCACTTCTAACACAAGCATTTACTTTACCTGAAGAGGCCAATGTCAAGCTTTAACGTTTCTTAAATAAATAAAATGGAGCTATTTTTAGATAAAGATCCATGTCGCTTCATTAAGCACAAACTTTTTGCTTTAAAAAGCTTTTGTTCTGTCCCATTCGAATACCTGATAATAATATGTAGAAAGGTTTCAACTTTTAAATACTACCAAACTTTAGATCCATTTCCGCATTTTTAGCTATTTGTCTCTGTTTCTGTTATGACTTATGAGTGAGTGGGATGAATCGTTCCGGAAATACGGAAGCAGATTTAGGAAGTGAGCCATAGAATTGTTGAATCATTCATTTGCTACCAATAAAAACTGTTGAGTTACACCAATATGTCAAAATTATTATTTTAAGATTTGTTCCATAAGATTGTATAATTTGAAAGTTTCATAGCGAGAGGTTAATACGAATAATATTTGCTTCCGTATTAAAAACGGATTGTGGTTCCTAAACCAGCGATGTAACGGTTATTGATGTGTGAGCAAACCTCACATCATGTCTATGTAATGGTTACATCATAATAAATATTGTCCATAGTGATCACTGAGTGATGCAAAATTGGGTTTAGATCAGCACCTCTTACTTTATGTAAGTAGTAATTTAGACTACTTATTTATAGCAAAACAAGTTCATTATCTATGCCAGCAGACATACTACAAGACACGTTGTAGTGATTTACACAAAATATAATTAATATAATATCATAATTTTGGTTCTATATTGGCTCACATAAAATTCTAAATCCTATTCTTTGTCTTACTACCGATTTGTGTTCATAATAATCTCTCTTCATAATTTTATTTTTCATACTTTTTTTATTCATACATTTTTATTACTACCATCGGAGCTCATAACAGTTAGTAATCATAATTTTTTTATCAATACTGTCACTACCAAGAACCATTTAAAATACATAATTTTTATTTTCAGATCTTTTTTCTTCATAACATTCATTGATCATATTGTTTTAATTAATAATGTTGTTACTAAGAACATACTTCAACTCATAATGTTGTTGTTCAGAATAATTTACTTTATAACAGACATACTCGTATCTTTAAAAAAATCATATATAATTTAATAGAGTAGATAAGCATGCAGAGCATGCAGCATGAAAGCAAGCATGCAGCATGCATTGGTATCTCCTCGTCTCCGGCGCTGCGGGATGTGCAGCCCTTCCGCCCTTGCGTAACGAGGCTCAGGCGCCCACGCTTGCTTCCGCAGCTTCGGCTTTTTGGATCGCCATCGGTGCCTTCGGCGCCTCGGCGACCAGCCTCAGCCGCTCCAGCTCACCCGGGCGCCTGAGCCTCGTTACAGCGGGCGAGGGCTGCGCTCCCTCCGCGCCTCCGGCTTTTAAATTACACTCAAAATCAAAATCAAAATCAAAAATATTTATTCAGTTTAGACCACAAGTGGCACTTATGAACGTCAATAGAAAATAATAAAAAAAGAAAAAGGTAGCCCTTATGGGGCACTTTACATGTCTCCTTATCTTTTGGGGTCATATCACTCTAGGGGTAGGGCAGACAAGACTACGTGGAGTCGGTTTTGCAGAGATTCGTTTCTGTCACGTTAGTTTTGTGGCACAAAATATTGCCTGTTTTGGACCAATTCAAATTATTTTAATGTTAAAATACGATTTAGTACGAATATAGACATCATGATTTTCAATAACATGGATAAATACACTTATGACTAATTATGAAAACAAATATTAGGATATACACATTTATGAATATTATAGTTATTTATTCGAATGATTATGAGTTTCGATCATTAGTATAGAAAAATATATGAAAACAAATATTAGTAAAAACTAAGTGTATGATTAGTGATATTATGAATATCAATGATGATGTTTTTAAATATGTAGGTTTTAATTTTTTTATGAAGAATGATCATTATGGTATCAAATTGTATGAGAAATATTTTCGGACCTCCAATGATAGGAATTGAAAAGTTATGTAAGAAAATGCGCTACCCATAATTTTATCATTCACTAGCTTTCCGCCCGCGGCTTCGCGCGCGTGGACTACATTATCTACATATTTTACGGAACCCTATTTTTTTCCAAAATAAAATTAAGCCTATGTTACTCGTGGATAATGTAGCTTTCGAATGGTGAAAGAATTTTTAAAAACGATCCAGTAGTTTTTGAGCCTATCCATTACAACCAAACAAACAAACAAAGTTTTCCTCTTTATAATATTAGTGTAGACAAGAAGTAATACCACAGAATAATAATAAGTACTACGTACAGAAGTTTTACTTCGCGAAGGTATTTAAAAAAAATTATGCTCAATGTCATTAACAATATGGTGTAATTTAGCTTGTCTCAAGAGTCAAGCAAGTTTGTCAAAAGTTTTATTGACAAACGTCAGTGATCGGTACTGCGCCGAAGCTATAGGGCTGACTTCGGTAAAATGATGTGACGTGAGGTGCCAAACTGCAGAAAATGGCGGAGGAAATACATGATTTAGCATGAATTATCATGAATAATATTAACTACTTATTTACCTCTCAGTGTCTTCAGGCAACTTAAAAAAGTACATTCTGTGTTTTTATTATTATTTAGGCAGTTAAATACTGCACAGTATTTAGTACACCATTTTCTTTATTTTTTCCATCATACACAAGAATACGCGTGCGTGAGTCAAAGTTCGCTCGTATGTGAGGCCTTGTCGAATAGTACTCCTGTAGGGGGCAATCGTGCGTGTTTTGTTTTCGATGTAAACTCACGGAGATGAACAGGCCTGGTAATACGCCCAAATTCTATTTGCCCTAACAAAAAAGAAATATAGAGCAAGAAAGTTAGATAATTGCAACGGAACTTTGGCAAAACAAACATGTTAATGGAATTCGTGGACTTGTCAGTTGGCACGCGCGTTTCATGGCCTAAGTGAACAACAGGGTCAGGCTGTTTGCGATTCAATTATACACAAATACCACCTCTATTTCCATAGGCATAAAGTATAATACTTACGTCATAACAAAATTGTTGGCAAACCCTTTAATGTAACACTTGAAACGTTTTGGCAAATGGAATTTGGTTTGCCACAGAATCTATTATTCTGTCTAAATATTAAACTCATTTAACGTGAACTCGATTCTATTCGATATTAGTTTAATGGATGTTGGTTTACCATCGATTTTAATCAATGTCTTAGTTTCAAGAGCTAATTGCAACTTAATAATTTGGACAGGTTTGCTTCATTGATATTTAATAGCATCCAAAATCACTGAAGCGTTCAGTTGTAAAACTGTAACAACGGCCCGGAACATTGTTTTGACAGCTTGGTGTCGGATTCTTGGGCTCTAAATGCATTATTATGAATGTGTATAACGTTCAGCGTATTATAGAGATGACAGCGTATCTTACGAAGTCGTAATAAGTATTATTTTGCTACCAAAAATGTATAGTTTGACGTTATTGTAGTCTATACTTTTTTTTCTCATCGAGTAAGCCCGTCTGGACAGCTGGAGAGTACGCCAAATCCTCCATTTACCTCGGGTAACTTATGCAGTGGATGCTAAATGACTTGACTATGATGATAAAGGTGTACTGATTAATCTTGGAAAAGAATCCTGAGTGTATTGAGGGAGAGAACTTTCTGCGGAGAATACACTTTGTATCTCTCTTCTCTCATCATCATCATTTCAGCCTCAGGACATTCACTGCTGAACATAAACCTCCCCCAATGATTTTCAGAATGACCGGTTGGCAGTGGCCTGCGTCCTTTTAAGTAATTTTATTACTTGTTAAAGACAACTAATAAAATCAAGAGACAAGGGAATTACGTATTATAATATTGTTAAATATGAACCACAGCCAGGCATAATAATTGTGAAACGCGGGCGCACTCGGTCAACTACCAAGGCTATTCGGCGATCGATTTCATACTTAATACAGTGGACACTGTTGCTAGCTCGCTTTAGTATGATCAGGTTCTGTTTGCACTGCGAGTCATTGAGACTTTTGTCTTAACATGTTTGCGACTGAGAGCATATTGTTACCTTTTATGGAATTCATTAAATCAGAGTGTAAAGATTACCTTGATGAATTTTCATTTGGATCGACGCGCCTATTGCTGATTCAATTTTGCAATCTTCCTGTTTTCAGTTGACGATGGCATATTCAACAAAACACTTTGTAACCTGACAATATCTAGTTAAAAACATTTATGTATTTCTGGGACTGGGATTTCATGTATAAACTTAATATCTTTTACCGTTCCATACATCAGTGTTCCTTTAGATTTTCATGTAGGTACTGTTCTATCTCTTGACAAAAAACACGTAATTTACTGGTTATTCAAATGATTTGATTTATTAATGAACCTGATCAAATCTAGACTACTTATTTAAAATTTTCGCCCCTCTGAATCATTGGCTAACTTACTGAATGAGTTGGCAAACAACTAGGTACCTAATATAGGATAGTTGTATTTTTAATCTTATGACAGGTTAGGACACGGTTTTGACACTTTAAAATTATGCAGTTAAAAAATAAATAGATCTATAAAAGATCTTGTATTACTGCACAAGGTCTGTCGTAGGTACTGTCAGCTGGTTATTAATGTAGTAAAAATATGAGTTAAAAAGCATTTAGCCAGCTGTTAATGATTCAGCGCAAGCGCAAGTGTCTACGATAAATGAGATAAATGATACGGTGCATGGACCGGACTGGTCACGTAACAAACTTCATAAATACCTGCACGCATTTATATGGCTGACTTGTGTTTGAAGACTGGACAGTTCGTGTATTAATTTATGTTAACTCTAAGCTAGGTGGATCGACGATCTGGTTAAGGTCGCGGGAAGAACCAGGAAGCATCCAGCGCAGGACCGGGCGTTATGGAAATCCTTGGGGGAGGCCTTTGTCCAACAGTGGACGTCATTTGGCAGAAACGAACGAACTCTTAACTCTAGCTATTCCATATTATGAGGAATGAGGGTTTCCTTAATTGCGTTTACCAGTTGGCGCTAAAGCAGTAAGAGGAATATCGCATTTGCAATCACCAGGTTGGCGCCACTGTCGAGTAAGGTCCTATTACTCACCTGTGGCGCTAACTTAAGATGCAAACTTGACCTTCACTGGTTGGGTTTTTATAGCGATCAAGCTGTAGATCCTGGCTACACAGGAGTTGCAGTGGTGGGAACGAGAGGTGGGAATAGTCCCGAAACTCAAGAAGCGTATTTCAGGAAACCGTCATTTCAATAAAACGTCTGCTAATAGCATTCAATTGCATAAATGTTAATTCCAACTTGCTTGTTTGTAAGATTTGTATATAGATAAGGACATAAACACCTTGATATAAACACTGAAAGGTATCTAGAGTAATGTTTAAAACAAGTTGGCACTAACTAAATGACTCATGCTGGCGAATAAAATTAATAAGTAACACAGGAAATCAATGTGAAACTTTACCGGTTCGTTAACCCAATATGTTAGAAAAAAACATTGAATTTTATTGTCAGCTAATGTTTTTTTTTATAGGAAATTGTTAGTTCAGAATCTAAATATTTCTTATTACAGGATTTTTTTCTTATCACAGAACTGAAATTTCAGTTCAATATTTTAGAGAAAAAATCCTGTAATAAGAAATATTTAGATTCTGAACTAACAATTTCCTATAAAAAAAAACATTAGCTGACAATAAAATTCAATGTTTTTTTCTAACATATTGGGTTAACGAACCGGTAAAGTTTCACATTGATTTCCTGTGTTACTTATTAATTTTATTCGCCAGCATGAGTCATTTAGTTAGTGCCAACTTGTTTTAAACATTACTCTAGATACCTTTCAGTGTTTATATCAAGGTGTTTATGTCCTTATCTATATACAAATCTTACAAACAAGCAAGTTGGAATTAACATTTATGCAATTGAATGCTATTAGCAGACGTTTTATTGAAATGACGGTTTCCTGAAATACGCTTCTTGAGTTTCGGGACTATTCCCACCTCTCGTTCCCACCACTGCAACTCCTGTGTAGCCAGGATCTACAGCTTGATCGCTATAAAAACCCAACCAGTGAAGGTCAAGTTTGCTTCTTAAGTTAGCGCCACAGGTGAGTAATAGGACCTTACTCGACAGTGGCGCCAACCTGGTGATTGCAAATGCGATAGTCCTCTTACTGCTTTAGCGCCAACTGGTAAACGCAATTAAGGAAACCCTCATTCCTCATAATATGGAATAGCTAGAGTTAAGAGTTCGTTCGTTTCTGCCAAATGACGTCCACTGTTGGACAAAGGCCTCCCCCAAGGATTTCCATAACGCCCGGTCCTGCGCTGGCTGCTTCCTGGTTCTTCCCGCGACCTTAACCAGATCGTCGATCCACCTAGCTTAGAGTTAACATAAATTAATACACGAACTGTCCAGTCTTCAAACACAAGTCAGCCATATAAATGCGTGCAGGTATTTATGAAGTTTGTTACGTGACCAGTCCGTTCCATGCACCGTATCATTTATCTCATTTATCGTAGACACTTGCGCTTGCGCTGAATCATTAACAGCTGGCTAAATGCTTTTTAACTCATATTTTTACTACATTAATAACCAGCTGACAGTACCTACGACAGACCTTGTGCAGTGATACAAGATCTTTTATAGATCTATTTATCTTTTAACTGCATAATTTTAAAGTGTCGAAACCGTGTCCTAACCTGTCATAAGATTAAAAATACAACTATCCTATATTAGGTACCTAGTTGTTTGCTAACTCATTCAGTTAGCCAATGATTCAGAGGGGCGAAAATTTTAAATAAGTAGTCTAGATTTGATCAGGTTCATTAATAAATCAAATCATTTGAATAACCAGTAAATGACGTGTTTTTGTCACGAGATAATACACTAAACTAAAGGAACACTACATACAACACTACAGCATGGCAGCCAAAACGTCAAGCCATGAGTACATTATGTAACTCATTAATAAATGTCGCGTTAAGATCCCTGTCTTTCTTATTTAAGTCTAAAGGAATATTATTGTATTGAACGGTAAAAGACATTAAGTTTATACATGTAATCCCAGTCCATAAATCCACTTAACTAGGTATATTGGGACCGCAATTAGATGTTTTGTTGAATGTGCCATCGTCAATATAAAGCAGGAAGATTGCAAGATTAAATCAGCAATAGGCGCTTCGATTCAAATGAAAATTCATCAAGGTAATCTTTACACTCTGATTTAATGAATTCCATAAAAGGTAACAAAATGCTCTCAGTCGCAAACTTGTTAAGACAAAAGTCTCAATGACTTGCAGTGCAAACAGAACCTGATCATACTAAAGCGAGCTAGCAACAGTGTCCACTGTATTAAGTATGAAATCGATCGCCGAATAGCCTTGGTAGTTGACCGAGTGCGCCCGCGTTTCACAATTATTATGCCTGGCTGTGGTTCATATTTAACAATATTATAATACGTAATTCCCTTGTCTCTTGACTTTATTAGTTGTCTTTAACAAGTAATAAAATTACTTAAAAGGACGCAGGCCACTGCCAACCGGTCAATCTGAAAATCATTAGGGGAGGTCTATGTTCAGCAGTGCATGTCCTGAGGCTGAAATGATGATGATGATAGAAGAGAGATACAAGTGTATTCACCGCAGAAAATTCTCTCCCTCAATACACTCAGGATTCTTTTCCAAGATTAATCAGTACGCCTTTATCATCATAATCAAGTCATTCAGCATCCACTGCACGAGTTACCAGATAAATGGAGGATTTGGCTTACTCTACAGCTGGCCATACGGGCTTACTCCATGAGAAAAAAAGTTATAGACTACAATGACGTCAAACTGTACATTTTTGTAGCAATATAGCACTTATTACGACTTTACCGGTTCGTTAACCCAATATTTTAGAAAAAAACATTGAATTTTATTGTCAGCTAATGTTTTTTTTTATAGGAAATTGTTAGTTCAGAATCTAAATATTTCTTATTACAGGATTTTTTCTCTAAAATATTGAACTGAAATTTCAGTTAGTATTTTAGTAGAGTAAAATAGTTCAGAAACTAAATATTTCTTAGAGGATTATGTGAAGGAATACTAAAAAGGTATAAAGCATGTAAAGACAATAAAATATACATGGTCGAGGAGAATCTGATCCAAGAAAAGAGCTTCCTCGTTGTAGATAAAAAATAAGAGAAAAAAATACAGTGAAAAGGATGAGTCTTCCAGTGACTTGGCCCACTTTTAGCTTGGTGTTATTAATAAAACATTGAAGGTGGGCCCAGTCACTGGAAGAAAAATTATTTAAAAATTCAAATCGGCGACTTAGCCCGTGGACCAAGCTAAAAGTGAGCCAAGTCTCAAAAGGATGAGATGACTGAAGTACTTTGATAGGGATTAATTAATCTAAGAAAAACAAACTGCACATCATGCAAACTATGGCAATTTAATAGCTAACAGTCAAATTATTTAAAAAGTAGCTTTCATCATCAAGGCATGAAGGCGTGTGCAAGGTATCGTTCTCTAAACACATATTTTATTACGTCATGTTGCATCTTAGAATCATCATTAAGCCAAACTATAATGCTAAGCGTTAACATGACAAAAATCTCTACCATGCATCAAACCATTACCGACTAATGCAGAAGATAAACCTCAATTAGAATTCCTCAATTGGCCAGTGCTCATCGCTCGAAACCACCGAAGCATGAGCTTGCCAAGCACACACTCATTGTGAGCACAATCTTCGCGTGCCGGAGTCGGCGGTGCGTAAGACAATTATCTGTCCATCGAGAACTGTGGCCGATCGTTAAGCCTATAGAAAGCGAGGTTGACGCCCGCCAAGATTAGTTACGAATACTCGCTTATTACTATTATGATTATGAAATTCTGTGAAAACGTCAATTCGTTTATTTAGTAACAATCGATTTATTATGACGCTGCAAAGGTGTAGAGTCGTTGCGGCCCGAATTTTAAAATCACAGTTTAAACACGACGCTTAATCCAAGCATGAGATGGGTCCAAGTATTGAAATCCAACCAATAAAAGTAATCACATTAGTACCTATGACTGAGTTTAAAACGAATTTTTGGCGTAGTTACAAAATAAGAGTGTCTGAAAACGGTGGCTAACATTCTTTCGCTGATTATTTTTAGATACTCAGCGTTTTAAGTAACTTAATATCATATCCCTTTATGTAGTAGTCACAATCTAATTTTATACAGTGTGGAATTTTGTAATGCCACCTGGAGGGAAAGTACTCTTAATATTGTAGAGAGAAAAATTTACTGAAAGAAAACATTCCTTTATTTTTGAAAAGAAAGAGAACTGCATTCAAAGATTTTCGATTTTTTTTCGAAAATTCACTACCATACCATACAATTTTCTGTTCATAATTCAAATAATTTAAGATTTCATGGTTTTCCTTTCATTTGATTTATCAAGTTTGTTAGAGAGATTTAATCGTTATACTTAACCCTAACGATCGATATTATAATAAAAATACAGGGTATAATTTTTAACAGATTTTAGTTGGTTCGATTCCCGGGTGTGGTAAGCAAATTTTTGGAAATCGTTGAATGCAGTTTTATTTCTTTTCAAAAATAAAGGAATGTTTTCTTTGAGAAAAAAAATATATCTACAATATTAAGAGTACCTACTTTCCCTCCAGGTGGCATTACAAAATTCCACCCTATATAAGGGACCCATCACGGTAATACTCGATAATTGTCGAGCACGAGTACGGTTGCATTAGACATTAAACGAGCGGTTACCAAAGTGCATTGTCGAAAATAACTCAAAATTGACGTGCAATTTGTGTCAAATTGTAAATCTGGCGCATGAATCGAGCGCATCGCATGCGCCGGCGACGATTACTGTTAAGTATAGTTCGTGCTTGCGTAATGGTGACATGAAGTATGGTCTTGTGGTGGCAAAGCTCTTCTACTTGATGTCCAAAGATGCTCGTTACAATAATGATACACGAGCCTAGCATTTTTCCCGTGTCTGTCGCGATGTTTTCGGCTTGTCAAAGTTTTAGGACTTATCGGTCATTGCTTAGTTGCTTAGACATTATGAGTATGTACTTTTTTTATGCAAAACAAGGCAGGTATTTGACCACAATCGCACCTGAAACTTCCGTGACAGCACGTCACTATAGATATACAATTCAAAACTTGCCTCATTTTTTTGTCTAAAATTTACTTTAAAAGGATAACGCGAACGCATCATAAAAAGTATGTCAGTCGATAGTCCTAAAGCCTAAGACCATATTTAGTAATTACTTAATATGACGATCTCTTAAAGGTTGCAGGAATATGAAAATCAATCAATCAATATGAATATCATTGGGGGAGGCCTAGGTTCAGTGTGGTTCAGTAGAGGCCATCTCTGGCTGAAATGATGATGATAAATGACTCAATATCGGTAGCATACTGTCTATACCTACCAGCTTAGTAACAATAGCTGTAGGTACATGCAGTTATTGACATTACAGCATGAGGCAATAAATAAATCATTTTATTCCACGTATCGTGCGCGAGAGTGATTGCAGTAATCATACCATTATGGAAAGTGCAAGCAATGCAACGGCTCTGAAACGTTTCATTGCGCATTTGCATATTAACTGCATTCAAGATTTTTATACATATTTTGCATATTGGTATTTTAATTATTTTTTTAACTAAACATTCGCTTGAAAGATGATGATGAGAAAGAAAGATGAACCGAATCCTTAAAAGATTAACGAAATTTTTATCAATAAGAAAACTGTGATTTTTCTATTTTAATTATTTGACGATTTGTAAATAAAGGCAATCCCGATTTTGAATTTTGCTGTTTTAACTTTGAAATTGGTGTAGGTGACATAAACTAATAATATTTTTATCTTGTACCTATGTATTTTTATCTTATATCTAAAAATATCTTGATGACAGATAATAATTTGTTAAATAATCAGGCGGTACAAATTGCATCAATGCACATTTTTCGCTTTAAATCTTTGAAGATTTTTATCGTTAGGTATTTTGAATTTAAATGACTTTATCGCGAATCATTCGCGTGCAAACAACAAATAAGCGGAATGTTAGATCATTGAGATCGTTAAACTTATTGATTGCTGGAGCAGGGATTAACGATGTGACGTTAAAAACTCAATTTCAATACATACTCGTACTTATTAAAAACTTAAATATATTCTTGGGCATCTACAGAATGGATCTAAATGTTATTTATTACCTCTTTATGAAATAATCTAAATCTAAAGTGAAGAACTGAAGAAGATTGGCGGAATTCCAATTTTATTTCGATAATATTTATATTGCTGTAACTAATTCATTCTTAATTATAGACAATCATCAATATTGAATTCTGTCAGTTTTAAATAATTATTTTTTATTATTATATTTGAAGACGTGAATTTACTTAATTGATTGAATTATTTATTGAAGTGTGTTAAAAATATATGACTGTGAAATAAATAATGATAAACATATCAAATAATCGTAATTTTAAAGATAATTGGAAAAGATTTCAATTATTGCAATTCACTCGATCAAAATGAGCACTTAGACTAAAGAAAATAATTTGAGTTTTCGTTCGAATTTCAGCCAAATGACGTCCACTGCTGGACAAAGGCCTCTCCCAATTTGAGTTTTATTTAATTTAAATTAAATATTAAAACTACCCGTTATTTTAATAGCAAAAATATAAAATCTAAAGTTAACTTAATGAACTCAACTCCTCTTATTATAATAATACTTGCAGTAAAAATAAAGGCAGTTAGTCTGTCGCCGTCTGAAAATAGGTACTCGAGGAAATAAAGACTTTGTTAGTCTGTCATCGCCTGTCAAACGTTAAGGTCGCCATATTAAAAAATGTACAGTGATTTTTTTTCCTTCATACTAAACTGACTAGGTTTGTAGCTAGAGAGAACTATAATTATATTATATACTAGCGGCCGCCCGCGACTCGTACGCGTGGATCCCGTTTTACCCCCTTCATCTATCACGCGGTTTAGATTTTTTCATACAAATGTTTTTTCCCGCTAACTCCCGTTCCCGTGGGAATTTTGCAATATCCTGTTGTAACTAAGCTTTAAGTTTATTAAGATACCTGCATGCCAAATATCTAGCGTCTAACTTAAGCGGTTTAGACTTTTTCATACAAAAGGATTTTCCCGCTAATTCCCGTACCCGTGGGAATTTTGCAATATCCTGTTGCAATTAGCTCTAAGTTTACTAAGATAACTTCATGCCAAATTTCAAGCGTCTAACTTAAGCGGTTTAGATTTTTCATAAAAAAAGAATTTTCCGGCTAATTCCCGCTACCGTGGGAATTCCTAAGTATCCTATAAGTTGCCCAGGAGTATGAAGAATAATTGTACCAAATTTCTTTAAAATCCGTCGAGTAGTTTTTGTTTCTATAAGGAACATACAGACGGACAGACAGACAGACAGACAAAAATTTTACTGATTGCATTTTTGGCATCAGTATCGATCACTAATCACCCCCTGATAGTTATTTTGAAAATATATTTCATGTACAGAATTGACTTCTCTACAGATTTATTATAAGTATAGATAATGTTGTGTCTACCAGATGTAGAGTAAGCGTGAGTTGCACCACCTAACTTTAACGGTAATTATGACGATAACCGGTGCATTTTGTATGGAGTTTGACAGATTTTTGACGTTTGCCAAAGTCAAAGTAAGATGGTGCAAGCCAGCCTAAGCGTATCTATGCATTTTAGTAACTTAAAACGTGATTAGCATTTAAATACAGTTTTTCACAGTTCGTGGCTCGTGCACAAAATAAATATGTTACAATTGTAAAAATAGATATAACTTGAACTCTATGTCATTTGTATAAGTGCTATAAAAGTGATTAACTTACATATTTGTCACCTGGGTGAATGTTGGGCCATTGTTCTTGCTTCGGTGAACTTGACCTGTAAAGAAACATTTAGTTTATATACCTACCTAAAATATTTTAATGTTACTATCTTAAAGATAAAGTGTTTTATTGTTGAGAATAAAGCAAATGCTTGTCGTCTATGTAAGATTTTTCTTATACACGACGTAACGAGTATTTCGGATTACAGATTAATAAAATTTTTTAGTACTTATATCAGTGAATCATACAATGAATTAATTTTATTAAAATAAGCTGATAATAAACGCTACGTGGTGGACCGATTCTGTTCTGGTCAGAGTCGAGGGAAGAACCTAAATATGGCAGCACAGGACCAGTCGCTGTAGAAATCTTTGCTAGGGGCCTCCTTTGTCCAATAGTAGACGTCCTTTGGCTGAAGCATGTCTTTAGGTCCATAAATCCATTTCATCATCATCATCATTTCAGCCATAGGACGTCCACTGCTGAACATAGGCCTCCCCTAATGCTTTCCACGTTGATCGAATCGTAGCGGCCTGCGTCCAGCGCTTCCCTGCTACCTTTACGATGTCGTCGGTCCACCTTGTAGGTGGACGTCCCACGCTGCGTTTTCCGGTACGCGTAAATCCATTTCGGTTAGCGTCAATGGAAGTCAAAGGCTAGAAAGACGTATTTTGAACCGTTACAATTCGATCCGATTAAAGTAACCGATGCACATGATTTGAGCATTTTCGCCTGGGAATTATAATTGTGAGGATTCAAGCTTGTGCAATTATTGTGTATCAAAAAGTCATCAAGTCTTTGGGACAGTAACTATTTGACCCTAACGGTGAAAGAGGGAAGCGAAGTTTGCTGCACATAATGCCCATCTTTCACTTTCGGCCAGATCGTCTGTAATCCGGTACATCATTTATAATAAGTGAACGTACTCGCTTTGTATCGTTGCCAACACTTCGCAACCGGGATAGTGTAAGAATGCGTTGATTCACCTAGTTGCACAATTTTATTGGTTCGTGTTTAGCTAAGTTGATATAGAGTGCGTTTTTTACGTTCTCTAATAATGGACAATGGACATATTAACCGTCTGTGTGTTAGATTTACCTCCATATAATCAATTTTGATTTATTTTGGTACAGACAAAAATGGAACCTAGTTAAAGGACAAAATTAAATCTTTTTCTTAACAGTTTTTTTAATCGTCTCAGAAAACTTTCACTTGAATTTTTTTGTAGTTCTCAAACAAAGAGAGTGGTCATTAAGGTACAGGGTTTAAGAATTCATTGATATCAGCAAAAATATATTGATCATTTCATTTAAAATGAGAAACAAGGTATTTCACTTGACGGATTGGAGCATATCTCTATAGGTCTATATTATGAATACATTAATAAACTTCCATGGTAATGCACGTGCTCATTAGGTACTGGGTAGACGCAAACTATTGTAATATTACAATTAGAAAGTATTACCTCATCACGCGTACAAGAAGAGTAACAATTAAAGCTTTTAAGCAACTTAAGTCGGCTGTCACCAAGTGAATACGCATGTCGCATACACTCGAGTCCAAAAAGTAATGAGTGTTAACAAATTAATATGCTAGCTAGTTAACGCACATTACCAGTATTGTTAACAGCAGTTAACTGACAGCCATTGTCTTTCGGTTCCGTGTGACGGCCTTCGGTTGAACCCTAAACTTGTACTTTGGTAGATAAAGTACTGTCACTTTGTTAATAAACTAGTACTCGTATTTGCTGGGTGTGTCACAGTTACGATTCAATTATCGTAGGTCCAATTATTAAGTTATTTAAATGTCCATAGAACCTCGAATTACAAACATTCTTTTAAATAACTAACACCATAGAGAAAAATCATAGGTTAGACAAAAATCCGTCCATTTTCGTCTTGGGATCACTTTAAAATTATTATAACTAGACTAGCGACTCGCCCCGGCTTCGCACGGGTGCTAAGTGTACATTAAAACATTTCTCTTGAATCACTCAATCTGTTAAAGGAACCGCATCAAAATCCGTTGCGTAATTTCAAAGCTCTAAGTACATAGGGACAGACAACGGAAAGCGACTTTGTTTTATACTACGTAAGTCGTGATATTATCGTGATATTATACAGAGTTATTAGCTTTTAATGATAAATAAGAATGTTTGAAATGTCTTGATACTTCTTAAAAAATGAGCACAATTTTGTCCTACTTAAAAAGCTTGGATAGAGGCATAGGCAAATTATAATAAAATGTCGAACGTATTGTAACCACCGGATGCAATTCAAAAATCTTATTTTTTTTCTATTAAATCCAACTTATTACTACTTATACACAATTAAAATTATAATTTCCACACAAATTATCACATTACGCACATGATTGCTCCTTCTATTTCCACCTTATCACATCTTATCACACCCATTGTTAAGCCTTACCGACCTTCGCGTTGAACTGAGCCATTTCATTATCAAGATCAACCAAGTGGTAGCTGTATCTTAATGTATCTTAAGAGCAACGGTCACAAAAGTGGATAGATGATAAGATTAGAGAGTTCGTGTAAATTAATTAGTGCAGATTCTACTACTAATCCTACAAATATTTTATATGTGAAAGTTTGCAAGGAAGTGAAACTCTTTCACAAAATTACCGACGGATTTGATGAAAAATTTGGCATAGAGATAGTTAGGGACCCATGAAAAAATTTAGAATGGGTTTGTTCCGTTTAGGTACTTTAAAAGGGTACAAGCGCATTATAAGGTATTTCTGTGATAGTACGACATTCACGCGGGTGAAGCTACAGAT
Organism: Ostrinia nubilalis; assembly: GCF_963855985.1. NCBI lineage: Eukaryota > Metazoa > Arthropoda > Insecta > Lepidoptera > Crambidae > Ostrinia > Ostrinia nubilalis. The sequence continues at coordinate 15,133,336 of NC_087094.1, forward strand.
AAAAGCTAGTAGCTAGCTAGTTTTTAAATGTTATTTCACCATTAGAATCCTACATTATCTCTTAAACATAGTATATGTATACCTAGATAGATAAGACAACTTTTTATTGGTGGTACCAAGCTCGCCGGGTCAGCTAGTAATTAATAATTTCTGGCTTTAAATAACGGAAATCTTATCACACTAATTTATAAAAGCGAAAGTGTGTAATGTTTGTTACTTCTTCACCTCTAAACGGCTGGAGCGATTTAAATAAAATTTAGTATGGAGTTAGCTGACACCCTGGATTAATACATAGTACTTTTTACCGCGGGTAACACCGCGGGTCACAGTTAGTAGTTTATTAAAAGGTATAAAAATGTAAACGATGAATGGTTTGGTGTGAAATTATGACTAGCCCACGACCTAAGGCAGACAATAAAAACCCCGGTCAAGGCTAGGGGTCACTTAGACACGGCCTCACTAATTATAGTGTTAGGTTTTTGTGCGGTAAATAGAATTTTAATTGGGAAATGTATAGGAGCTGTCGTATTAAACATCGCTACTAAAGTGGTAATTGTGTGCTGTAGGGTTATTAAGTTTATTTATGAGTGAATTTAGGTTTATTTTAATTGTTGGCACACGCCTGTACCTACGAGTAGCACATAATTTATTGTTGTTGAAAAACTTTAATTAAATTATGTTTTTATAGCTGTTATAAGTAGTAATTTTAGTGCATTTACTTATACCGATATGAGTGACAGAGACAAACTAACCATCAATATTGATCTCTATTATGAGTAAACAACTTTTACAATTACATCTTAATTATTACATTGAACTGTTAAAAGTATACAGAGATATTTAAGAGTAGCTAAAACCAGCTTAAACCCTGATTAGTAAGTAATTACCCGGGTAAGTAATTTAAAAATTTCCCGGAAATAGTCGTAACTCTTAACTCGTTTTCACGGTGCAGATGTTATAGACTAAGAGCTAGTGAACGCCAGACCTACGTTATTTTATAAAGGCTGAAAGTTTGTCAGCGCATGCTCCCAACATACCTAAGAACCATGGCCAAACATGAAGTTTGGGTCATGGTGGCTTTGGCAGACAGACGGTACTAAAGGTGTGTAAAATACCGACTTAATTACGTCAAAGTATAAAGGCTGATTTTTTGATATTTCCTTCAAAATGTTATTAGAAATGACGTCATTAATTGACAGACACCTACCATGGTGGCAGCCCTTAGCCAGACACCTTAAAGTTCATGAAAATGTAGTCCTACTTACGTCATACTATAAAAGCTGATATTTACATAAAATATTTGAACTATCATTTGATGAAGTTTCCTCATCAGCCAGACACTTCTGATGGTTCCTTCGCCTTGCCAGACAGCTTTTAGGGTGGCTGAAAGTGCGAACGCGAGGCACTATAAATATTGTTTTTTGTACTTTTTCTTAAGTTACTCAAGTATTTAAGTCTGTAAATCATCATCTTATGTTGATGAGCTGATGATGGAAGGTAAGTACAACTCCTTAAGGCTTAGGAGTTGGAGGACAATTCCTTAACCAGTATATATAAGTATAGTTTCTAAAGTTATTTGGGTGTTTGCGTCAGCTAGTCATCATCCCATGTTGATGGAAGGTACAACTCCTTAACGCTTAAGCGTTGTGAGATAATTCACGTCATGCTCCCCGGCGGAACTACTTTTGATAGTGTAAGTTTCTAAAATAAATCTTTGAAATGTCTATAAAATTCTAGTCCTATTTAAAAAAAATATGTCACAGGTTTCGCCGTATTTTGTTATTGAAAGTGGTTGCGCTGCAGAGTATCCTTCCAGCGAAACCATCACGATATATCTATTACTATGCATAGTATAATCAAATTTATAGTATCAAATAATACTATAACAATTCTATATTGAATTAGGACCCCCAAATTCTCACTAGAATTTATATACAAAAGTAAAGTTCTTAGCAACATTAGCATTAACATAGGTAATGATAATGTTGCTAAGAACTTTACTCTAGGCAACTTTCAGAGGTAATCACTTTAAAATTAGGGATTACTTAAGCCTTGTACTTACCTTCCATCATCAGGTCATCAACATGAGATGATGATTTACAGACTCAAATACTTGAGTAACATAAGAAAAAGTACAAAAAACAATAATAAATAGTGCCTCGCGTTCGCACTTTCAGCCACCCTAAAAGCTGTCTGGCAAGGCGAAGGAACCATCAAAAGTGTCTGGCTGATGAGAAAGCTTCATCAAATGATAGTTCAAATATTTTATGTAAATATCAGCTTTTATAGTATGACGTAAGTAGGACTACATTTTCATGAACTTTAAGGTGTCTGGCTAAGGGCTACCACCATGGTAGGTGTCTGTCAATTAATGACGTCATTTCTAATAACATTTTGAAGGAAATATCAAAAAATCAGCCTTTATACTTTGACGTAATTAAGTTGGTATTTTACACACCTTTAGTACCGTCTGTCTGCCAAAGCCACCATGACCCAAACTTCATGTTTGGCCATGGTTCTTAGCTATGTTGGGAGCATGCGCTGACAAACTTTCAGCCTTTATAAAATAACGTATGTCTGGCGTTCACTAGCTCTTAGTCTATTATGAGTGAAACCTATCTCCTCTCATTTTATGGTAGCACTAAAAGTTATTTAACTTTCTATATTGTTAGCCATGATCTTAGGTGACGAATATAAGATGCATTGACACGTAAGTTTTTGATATTCAGAAAGTTATGGTGAAAATTATAGGAAGAAATAGTGATCATACTCGTACAAACATAAAGTAGCAAGACATGGTAAGTTTGATCACTTTCGTTCGTTTCAGCCAAATACCGTCCACAGCTGGACAAAGGCCTCCACCAAGGTTTTCCACAATTAACGGTCCTGCGCTGCCCGCATCCAGGCTCTTCCCGCGACCTTTATCAGACTGATAGTGGGTCCACCTAGCAGGAGGCCTGCCCACGCTACGTCTTCTAGCCCGTGGTCGCTAAGTTTGATCACTTTACTACCATTTTATTTTATTTTTAAGTATCTGATGTTTAAATCCATTCATACTCTTCTTTGAGTAAATAACTGGTTTTAAAATTATCGTTTTATCGTTAAAAACATGCCGTGTCTTCCGAATTATTATTATAAGTAGCTAATGAGCCATACTGTGTTATAACTTCATGTAACACAGTTCATATTCCGCTTATGTCATAGTGGCTTCATTAACTTGTAATCTTTATTTTTTGCTCATTATTTTTTTACTGATTTTATTAAGAGATTTAGTTAATTACCTATATTGTATTTAATCTTATTTTATTTTATCTTATTATTTTGTTAACCTGTATTGTACATTATCTCGTGTAATGGGAGAGGGTTTTGGTCAGTTAAAGATATTATGTATATTCACATTATATGCAACAGTGCTTAGCTCGATACAAAATTAAATAAGAAATATCAGCAGCAAGGGTATGCAAAAGTGTGACTTATTAAGTCATAAAGTGTCTTATTTGAGTAAGGGCTGATTTTTCAATCGTCGAATAACTTTTAACTGAAGAATAAGTTTGGCACATTGATAGTTTAAGTATGGAAAATATGTCAAAATGACAAGTTTATTCTTTAGTTAAAAGATATCTGACGATTGAAAAATCGGCCCTAATATGTACTATTATACAATTCAAAAAGTTTTCATTCGTCATTAAACCTGGTGACATAACTGGAAAACAAGTGACATGTTTTCCAAGAACAAACAGTTACATTTCGTCAAAGACGCCGCATGCGCCGGCGCAGGAAGACGAAAGTAAAAGTGAACAACAAGTTCACGTCACGTTCACACGATTGTCAAAATACACCGCGCGCCTTTTTATTTTTTTTACACTGTGGCCCGGATGTTGAACTTTTCTGGTCTCTTTTCTTTCTTGGCTTCCTGGTCAAGGTAAAAAGTGAATCAAGTGGCCATCTGAACTGAAAAGAGGTTGAATTTTACTGTAAATGGTCAAAAGCTTAATGAAGAATTTTCCACCAACCAAACTGTGGGTTGGAAAGCGAGCTTAGAATGGTAAGGTTACGTTACGAACACCAGACTATGAATATAAAAATATATTATACTTATTTTTAACTGTGACTTTTAAAGATCTCACTTTTAACCTTTGATCGTGAAGATGATTCACTATACATATTCCATTCTTTGTAATAGAAGACACTATATGACTAGACGCTGTGCTATGTAATTTCGTACGCTTGGAGATTGTCTGTTATTCAGTATTCAGTCTGCCTAGACCTATTGTTACATCCTTGGAAAGGGTCAAGTAACACCACCGGATTTGATTTAAGTTATATCACCCTGTATGACGCCATTTATTATGGAATATTGTGTTCCAATTTTAACAATATACAAAGTTCAGTCTTACTAAATAAAAAGATACAGTCAGCGAAACAAAGCACAAAATAAGACAGTAAACATTGTTCAATTCCGTTGATAGTTTGATAGATAGGTAATATGTTTTTGTATAGCCATAATCTCTTAGATCTTAATAACAAATTAGCATGCAGCTGCGTTCAAATTTCTCGTCTACAAGGTCTGTTGAACGGTCCACTTCTTTCTAGTAATTTTACTGATTTGCAAACGTATTTCCACTATTTACAAGATTATAGTGCTTGGAAAACTTGACCTGGATAATGGGCACTAGTATAAAAGAAAGTTCAGTAGGCTGACTCTACTACAAAATCTTTACTATGGTTTTTCAAAGTCCATATCGATGGCTCCTACGTATAAGGGCGAAACTGCCGCTTACGCCTTTTTCAAATTATTTAAGCAATGATTTCACTTTGCTCTAATCTATAACATCAGTAAGAAAAAAAATTTTTTTTCCATTAGATACAAAATAAAATATTAGGCAAATAGGCGTATGTGCAAAACTACGCCACGTATAAAGCCCAATCATACGATTCGTCAATCTATACGAGTAGTTGCTTACATAAACATATATTTTTTATAATCCAAATCTTAAATAAAGCCATGAAAATATTTAGCAAATTGTTTTATTTATAAATTATGACACATTTTATAGTTATTTAATTTTTAGCGTTAAGAGTCGCATCTCAAACTAATTTGAAAATTATAAATAACTTGAAAAAATCGAACTGCCTAAGGCATCGTGGGTTCAATTCCCGCCTTAGGCAATTCGATTTTTTCAAGTTATTTATATTTTTTAAAAATATGACACATTATGTTAAAAGACCTAACTAAATCTCGAGCACAGTATATGGGCGTATTTGCGTTAAAACGTAAAACGGTACATTAAACGACTTTTTCTAACTGATTTATTATTGATATAGCACATGATAACAATTAAAATAATTACATGCATAAATAAAGAGAGTAATCGCTTAAAATATTATATTTACGTTGTCATTTAAGTCTCTTTACGTTGAACAATATACGTGAAATTATAGAAATATGCCGACGTAAAAGGGCAATGCGTAAAATCTCAAAATATATAAGAAAAATATAAAAATTGATAACAGCAGTAGCAAAAGCATTACATGTTAAGGCTAAATGTGAAATTTCATTAAATTCGTTTTAGTAGGTCAGAAGATATGACCCAAAAATATGGTTCTGGCCACTAAAATGGCTCTCCTGTAAAATTTACTTTTTTCACTTACGCCAGTATACGTAGGAGCCATCGTTTGTAGACTTTAATGTTCAGGACGAACAGCTAGCCATTATTATAGCACTCTGGGATCACTTGTATATCTATGTAGCTATGAAATATTGATATACTTATTAGGTAGATGTTATGTCCACATAAAATGACATTTATCTTGTTTACTGAATGTGTATTGCAGAACAGAATTATTTTTACGTAAGCAGTGTTTACCATGTGTTTTCACAAAGTGACTTTATTCAGTGTTTTTTTCATGGCTCTTTCAGTTTAGGTAGTCTTTTTACCATCGGTAGATCTACTGCCTTAAGCTATACTGTGGCTGTCGTTTAGACCAGTTTGTCTTATGATATTTGCAGTAAACATAGCATATTAGTTCTAAGGGCGACATTACTGCACGGCGGAGTATAATGGTCAATTTATGATATCGAATAAGGCTGGACTTGCTTGGAAGTGATTTGAATCGTAACCAAATTAGTTTAGGGCACAAAGTTGTATGCAAATACTTGTTTCTGTCATATCGAAACTGAAATTAATGGTCAAGCAAAATGCATATTTAGCTGCGAAGGGAAAGATGTAAACTGAAATGTATGTAGGTATATTATTAGTCTGAAATCGACTGCAATACTAAGGTTGAGTTGCACCATCTTACTTTAACTTTGAGAAAAGTCAAAAATCTGTCAAACTCCATACAAAAAGCACCGGTTATTGTTATTTTTACGGTTAAAATAAGGTGGTGCGACTCAGCCTCAGATGTCAAGTTACATTAAAGGAACAATTTTGGTTCACATCACTTGTAAAAAGTCCCAACCGGTAGCGACTTTTTTAAATTCTTTCTACAAACTAAGGGTGAGCTGTATTTCAAGATTTTACAAATAATCATAGATTGTGCTGTTATTTTCCTTAATAAATAAAAATAAATAATGACAGATATTGGTTCATTACTTGGTAGATATAAACAACGAAACATTCAAATCAACTTGATTTAAACTTGACATTTTACATTGCGTAAAAGTGCGGTGTAAATAACCAATCTTTCGATAATTGCCTAAGTTATTAAAGAGAACCTTGATTTTTAAAAATAGGTGAACATTAGAATTTTTATGAGCATTAGTCTATGTTGCACCATTAATTACATCTTTATGTGTGGTTTATTTACTAAGTTTGTGTTTTTTTTTGTTTCAGGTATAAAAGCAGCTTTTAAAAATTGAACTTTACCCTGATTCTGGTAAGAATAGGCTGATATTCTGTACGTATACTTTAAATACGTGCTTATAGAGGGCACACTATTATAGCCTGGCCTATTATAATACCTATAACTTAGCGAATTTCGTCTTCAATTAATCCGATGAGTTGCGGGGGAGCCTTTTTAATGCCATCGGAACTTAACTTTTCCGGAAATCACTTATTTTGATGCTGTTTAGGTACCTGCATAAAAATGTTTTTAGATTTCATAAGTATAGACGACAGCACTTTCCAAGCTTAATGCTTAACTGCTTAATGTTTGATCTTTTGTACATATTTTGCAACAAACATGTAGTCCGACGTGCTGTTCAGTTTATTGACTACCTACCACAAGTTGACTAATTGGACCTTGTATGTCTCACTTTCGAGAGGTGCAATACTGATTTTTTTATATTTTTAAAACCAACTCCAACAATAAAACCACCGCTGGCACTTCACACACCACGTCGATGGCTATCCGAGCTGACCTTTAAAGGTCGCATCTTTTAATGTTCAGTAATGTCAGCTTTGAAATATCTACGCAAATGAGTATTTACGCGTCCATTTGTACTACAAAACGTTGATATTTAACTTGCATGTAGGGTTGTAGTCACACATAAAGTACAATAAAATTATGTACGAGTACTAGATGATATTCTTCGTTGCTTTTAGATTATGGTCCCAAAAGAATCGTAAGGAGCTTTTTTACACTTTAATTGGGTCTCAACCTGGTTGAAGCTGGTGGGTGCCATTTTCACTCTACGCTATTTTTCGTGGACTTCTCGGTGCCCCGAGAAAAATTGGTGACCAACAATTAATGGGACTATTCCCACCTCTCGTTCCCACCGCTGCAAATATGTGTAGCCAGGATCCACAGCTTGACCGCATTTAGCCCAACCAGTGAAGGTCAATTTTGACAGACAATTAGTGTCAATAGTTTCTTTAAAACGCTCTGCCAATGGATCATCCGATCCGATCATCGTTTGGCAACCTTTTACCATAATTTTGGGGTTCTTTAGTTGTCATAATATAATACAATCATAAATAATCTCTACCAGTCCTCCGTGGGAAAACCATAACCACCTAAATTACGTTAACCTCTCAACCACAGCCAGAAGTACTCCAACAAAGCATACATTAATATTCTTAGACCTCTCTAAAGGTAATAATTCGTTATAGCCGGGAGGAGGTCACTGCAAGTATGAAAGTTGGGCATAACTCGTCGACAGGCGATGAATTACAATGCGCTTGCAACACGTGATCTAGATTGTTAAATGGTACATACATAAATGCACATAAAAGATGGTTACTAAGTATGTCTCAAAACCACTTTTGACCACAAATTAACTGTCAAAATCATGATTGAGCAATTTTCAGGCAAAACTGCTTTTGCCTGTTTTGTTTCAGTAAAAGTACTTTTGGCCGATTGTGTTTTGAACATATAACCCAACATAATGACGCACCTACACTTACACTGATACAAATATTAGGGTTTAAAATTTAAAGAATAAGAGGAAGAATAACTTATGATCTTCACTATCAAATTATGTCAGTCCACTGTTGAACACGGTTCAATACTTTTTGCAGGCTACTGAGCTAAATCGACTAAATTTTTTACCAATCGCTGCCAAGAAGTTTCTTTTTAACCTTAACTACCTGCCAAGTTATAATTCGCTGGCATTTTTTTTTATAAATTGTGCAATTTCACATGCAAATTACGATTCTAAAGGCCCGAAAATAGCTCCAAGTACTTTTTCTCATTAATCGTTCCACTTCGGTACACACTACGTTGCGTTTGCCAAGTAACACCAAAATAAATTATACTGTCTAATATTTACCTAGTACTTGACATTCTTAAATTTAAGACCTAGGTATGTTGACATTCTTATTAAGTTTGAGACCTAGGTATGTTGTAATAGAAAGACTGACATTTACTAACAGCGATATTAAGCGCTGCTTAAAAAGTATGGAGTGTGAAAGTCAAGTCTCGCGATCAGTATGCAGCGGGTGTGACCCTTCACTTTGTGACTCAGCGGCTGTCAAGTTTGTTACCCTGAGGCAAGTGTGATGGCTACACTTTGTCTTTAAAAAAAAGGAACACGTAACTTTGTTTTCAAAACTTTAAGTCCACTGCTGAGACTGCCGGAGGAAACTGAAGGATTTTCACTTGTTCCAGTAGTAGAGTTATGTATAAGGCAATCAAAACGTACTGGTCAATGATAGAAAGTAGTATATCATTGGACATTTTAAAAATCTGAAACCAAAAATTTCAGCATAATTGTATGCCATATAGTACACATACTCGTAGTTACTATCGGCAAGTGAAGTGATGTATTTTAAAATGCACATTTAAAAGATAAAGCCGAACTTGAATTGTTTCAAAATAAATAAATTAATTAAGAAGACTTATAAGCATTAACAGCTCTAAAAGATTTAGTGATTGGAGCATTGCACTCTCAATCTGAAGGTCCCGTGTTCAATACCAATCTCCAGTTTATTACAGTCTGATACTGACGTTGTAGTTGTTTAAAGTTGTATGTTTAAAAAATATGAGATTTATACCTAAATTAATAAATACTAAATTCCTTGTGAAACTGGAGAAAACTAGTAGATAACACGGGAAAAGCGCATTTAAGTAGAGCCGCCGGCGCAGCACAGTTTATCTTCTGTAATAGCTGAGGCTGTTAACATTAAATATTACATTTTCTCCTTTCCACTGACGTGCGTTTAGAGTCTAATATGATGTTTCATTACAGCACACAAGTTGTTTAAATAAGACCTTTCATTGAGATGTTTACAAGGTTTCAATGGAACTTTTATACCTGTGGTCGGTATTTTTTGGGATAAAATCTAATCGAGAATATTTGAATGTATGAAATCTGTAGTGCCATTGAGATCACAATCCTTGTGTCAAACTTTAAGGGACCTTAAAGTACCAGTAGGTGTTAAAATTTTCTGACGTAGAAAAATCTGGAATGTCCTAACTAATCTGACTGGGCACCAGGAAACCATGTAGTTTTATTTCAACTCTCGAACTATAGTGATCATCTCAAACTTTTGGTTATTTTAAATGTATGATATTTAGAACAAATCTTTCGATACGTAAAGTAAAAGTTAAAATGTTTTACAAAAGGTTTTTGCAAATCCTGGTCTCTTCAAAGCGAGAATGAATACAAAGTGGAACAGGGCAAGCATGTACCATCCTAGTCTGCATCTCACTTAACATCAGGTGTGATTGCAGTCAAAAAACTGATTTGTTCTGTATAAAAAAAATAATCATTTATCATGTAGGCTCAAACTCACATCACTTAACTCAAGTAAAAGCTCACGCCACTCATGATTGGCGTGAGCTGAGTTAGATGTGACTTTTACTTGAGTATCCGTGCGTGCCCCGGTCACTCAGTTACATTTGCATTAGGTACTCACGGAGAAACGTACTAATGATGAAACGAAAACTCGCTGACATTTTGCCTTTTACGGGTTACCAGATTTTAAATGCAACCGGTTACGTAGGTGCGTGTGAAAAACTGAAATCTCATTGTGTTTTGGCTATCTTGTAATTTGAAATAAAACAAGTGTTTCGTTTTATTTTCATTCAGATTGCAAATGTAGTTAGATGTTACAGTTAGAATTAGCGAGATGACCTTTAGTACTCAATTAAATACAACTACCTACTACTAATTTGAAATTACTGGTGAAATAGGCAAATCTAAATTGTTTTATAAGAAAAACTGTAAAGTTTAACAAGAATAAGATTTTTATCCAATTTTTATTGCCTGCAGACTTTACCTTTTTGGGCTAAGTCAATCTTTGCTCGTCTCTAAAAATATCCATATTTTTAAGGGTCATCAAATCCAGTCTACATTTGAAGCGCTCTCAAAAGTTGTGCAAATAAGTGTTAACTAATAAACCCAAACTATCTATTAGGCTACATGATGTAATAATATTTCATAATCGCGGTTTGGGACCTTCCTTTTTCTGAATGCAGAGGCAACTCCATTCGAAGATGCACTCTGATTTCGTAACCTATGATCTAATACAGCGAAAGATTTTTATTGTATCAATATGATCTAACAGTTTCATGTTCTTCTATTTATACGTAAATTTTTTGCATAGTCATTGAACTGAAGGAGATGTTGCTAAATGTAATAATCTAATCGAAGTTAATAATAGGCCTTATCAACGATATTAGGTATCAAGTCGCTTTTATGTTTAGCCAGTAAATTCAAAATAATGAAATCTCAGTTTCTCAAATTTGTTATAGTAGGTATTAGTTAATACTCGTATTATTTTAGTAATTTTAAAAAGCCTTCAAACGCTTGCTAATGTAAAATGATACTATCTGTTAGCAATATGCACTTTTGTACCATTATTTAAATCAAAATGTGTTACAATCGGAATCTTACCATCCCAAGGTCTTCAAAAACAAATGAATGAACATCTTCTGAGAATGTTCGTTCTCATAAAGCGTATCTTTAGATGAGATTGTGATCAAAAGTCAACTCAATTAATGTAAAAAGTAACGCAGTTGTAAATGTCATCAATTGATGATCGTCGATATGTTGTGAGAGGCAATTAAGGTCAGAAGGTAACAGGTATGGTTCCATAATGCGAATGTTATTACTTGCTAGTGAGATTCAGAGCTTGGAACATAATTTTTCGGTTGTATTCGTCTTTGTAAATATAAACATAGTACGCAGAACTGAGTTTCTTGAGTGGCGACCACGAGCCGGAAGACGTAGTGTGGGCAGGCCTCCCACTAGGTGGACCGACGATCTGGTGAAGGTCGCGGGAGGTGCCTGGATGCGAGCGGCGCAGGATCGGCTTTTATGGAAATCCTTGGGGGAGGCCTTTGTCCAGCAGTGGACGTCTTTCGGCTGAAACGAACAAACGAACGAAGTTATTAATTTAAAATAGTCTCTTTGGTTCTTTGTTAACGTAATAAAGATAAATTCTATGTAAAACACTAATATTATGCTTCATGTTAGGTACTTTCAATGCACGCAAGGCTGACAACTTATAGCTGTTTGCTCTGGTTATGTGTCTACAATGTAAGATTCGCCCACACGATCAGTTTTATTCAGTTTTGATTCTATCTATGTAGACTGGTAGAGTATAATGACATTTACTAAAAAAATATGATAATGTTTACTCAATTTTCGATATGAACGTTATGTATGTATAATATTACAACTACGAAAATATACAGTTACCGATGTAGAGTCAGTCAAAAATGACGTATGGCGCTTGTTTAATAACGAATCGTATTAAAAATATTTGAACACATCAAAAATTTTAACTTTTAGACTTAACTACAAGTAACCATTTTTTCTATCATCATTATTCGTATGCGATAAACGTTTATTAACTCAGGCGAAGACGCCGAGTTCACCAGCCACTGTTTTTCTAAAAATGCTATTGCAATTCCCTCTTCCACACAGAAAATGATGGGCAGACCAAATAACAGCTTCATTTTTTAAAAGCTTCACACTTGGCATTGGAATCTTAGTGCTAGCGGCTAAACTACCATCACGACGAACGATTAATTCAGATGTCAATCAGTCGTGGCCTAGAATCTGCCTAGACTAGATCGACCTTCTGCAATATATCAATTGAAATTTGAATTACATATTAGACTAGCGGCCGCCCGCGACTTCGTACGCGTGGATCCCGTTTTACCTCCTTAGGGGTTGAATTTTGCAAAATCCCGTCTTAGTGAACACCTACGTTCTAAAAGGAAACCCTCATACAAAATTTGAGACTCCTAGAATTTGTAGTGTCTGAAATTTCGTGATGAGTGAGTGAGTCAGTCAGTCAGTCAATCAGTGACCTTGTGGCTTTTATAAATATAGACACATTCTAAACAAAAAGTAAATAGTGATGCGAGTGCTAAACAACAAATATGTACATTATTTATTACAATCAAAGTATTTTAATTGTATGTTGTTGAACTCTAGCCTAAATAATTTCGGTAGTTTCTACTATTCCAAGGCATGCGAAGCCAAATCCAACAGCTACCAGTAAATCCAAGAAATGTAATCGATTAAGCAACACGTTAAAGTAATAAATTCGGTACACTGATTAAATAATGTAAAACATCGATTTGGATCTGCCATCGCGTTGGATCCAACCTGTGACCTGCGCTTGCGCAACACCTGTCATCGTGACTAGAGCGGCCTACATTCGGTAATGGACTCATCATTGCTATTAAATAGTTAGTATAATTAGACGATTGGCCCCTCCGTGTATGGGAACATATACACTTAGAACCGATTATGAGGTTCATCTCTTAACTGACGTAGAGTAATACAGGAATTTATGTTTTGTCTATTTGCTTTTAAATTCGATTTTGCTAAAACGTGTTCTTGGCTCTATGTGCCTGTGGCATATCGATTACCTTTAATGAAAATAATTGGATATTTATAAACCAATTTAAAAGCTCACCTTAGAAGATTATACAATTTGAGCTTATTCAAATATTTAGTATTTCATACATTATTTTGTTTTGTGCTGTATGATTCACGGGCTCTTAACTTTACTCGTATGTTCGAGTCTACCTAGAGTCACTCTTAAATTCATATGTTTTACATTCTTAAAATGAATATAATTTAGATTAAATTGATATAGGTTACATAAAAAAACACACAAACATGCTTGCTCTGTAAATCTATTTACGATTATTTAATCGCTCGAATAGTTATTCAATCGTTTAATACAAGTATCGATTTTAGATTAGAATCACGATTCACGTCGCATTCGATATGGCGCATGGTAGAGATGGTAGTTAATTGATGTAGCGTGGTCGAGGCATAATTTTACGGTAGCGTTTGAAAACTGTAGATTTTTATCAATGTTTTGGTTCTTAATAATAATAATACTACACTCAGGAGGTATTTATTTGTTAACAAGCCCTCATTTGTATACGCAAATAATCAGTATTTAGTCGTAATCTATTATTATGCCAATGGTTTAATAGCGAATGGTTTTAGTAGGTAACTAGGTACTTAACGACTTGAGGCTAATACGTCACACACAAACACCAAAACAATACGCAGAACTGACGGCCCATTGGGCAGCAAGGTTCTGGATTGAAGGCCACGTCCCAAACGCACTGTGAGACGTCCACCCACAAGGTGGACCGACGACTTGATGAAGGTAGCAGGAAGGCGCTGGATGCAGGCTGCTACCAACCGTGCGATGTGGAAGTCATTGGGGGAGGCCTATGTTCAGCAGTGGACGTCCTGTGGCTGAAATGATGATGATGAAAGTCTAAAATCCCAAACCACAGTTATTAATGTAACATTAAAAGGAAATAGATAATTGGTATGATTGTTTTAAGAAATTCCTAATTGCTTAATGGCCATCCTGAAAGTTTTGCAAGACACAAAACGTTCAATTAAATAGAAATCGTCTATTAGCTAAAACAACGTTTTCACTGAAAAATCCAATAGCTACCTATCATTATAAAAATATTGATTGATGAACGGCGTTTAAAATGGTTGGGTCATCATCTCATAAAAACGTTTTCCAAAGTAAACAGCAGCCTTTGCCAATAATTATGTATTTAATTTTGAAACTAGCGTGTACGTTGCTTCATTTTGAAGCTGCTAGGTATAATTTTGGTAAATGATGATAAGTTAGGTTTAATAGCATTGGTAAATATTTTGTAATGGATTTAGTAAAAATGTAGCATCCAAAGTGGCAATAGCTATAACTATCGTAGAACCAATAAATGATGGAGTAAACGGGTTTATGAATAGTCGTCTCGGAGATAGGTAAGATGGACGTACCAATAGAAAGGTTATTTTTATTTTATTTTATTTATATTTAGGGTAACAAACAATTGTACGACGTCGACGATATCGTAAAGGTAACAGGGAAGCGCTGGATGCAGGCCGCTACCAATTGTTCAACATGGAAAGCATTAGGGGAGGCCTATGTTCAGCAGTGGACGTCCTATGGCTGTAATGATGATGATGATGATGATGAAACAATTGTACAATTCAGATATGCAGCAAAAAGTTATACACCGACATTTAGTTATACAACCCGCACCGTTATCCCCATCTTACGAAAATGTTTTGCCTTATTACAACCAAGTGATTTATGGAAATTAACAGAACAGTTAGTAATATTTTGTTACACATAAGGGAGAGTCCGCTAATTTGGACCAGTTTTTTTCAATCCCATTTTACACATAGTTTTCTTTTGTTTTTGCTAATGTCCATGGTATATAATAAAAGATACATTATTCAACTTACTATTTCATAAGTATTAATTAACATGATTGTTGTATATTTAGCACAAATCAACAAAGTACGAATTCAGAGCTTCGGTCCAATTTAGCCAACCGGTTCGATAATTTGTACCACAGGGTTAATAAATTGGATTTCAATAAATTTCAAGCCTATAAAAAAACTATGGCAAAATATTATACGATACATTCTTAACAAATTAGGAAACGAAAAGGAACAGTAGTTAATAACATAGACAATCGATATTGTTTTACACGTTATCACGATTTTGAGTACAAGTTTTGTAATTCCAATTATCGTAACGCACACTTGTACCTAATCTACTTTGCCAGTCTTTTGCTTTCATTTATTGTTAGTCAAACATAACTACGCTATTATAACTTCAAAATATGATTTCCTAAAAAAAATTTCAAAATCCTTTGGTAAAGTTCCATACAACTTGATGTGGTACAATTTAGCCGACTAGGTGATAGTGCTTTTAAAAAATCGGTAAAAAATATAGCTGATAAATACCGAAAAATGTTTCAAATAATTGTAATCCACACTAATTTACGCTTCTAAATAATATATTAGAAACACCCTGTGATTAAATTTAACAAAATTACAAACTAAACATGTATTGTCAAAAGTTACTTGAAAACAATGAAAAAATACTTTTCAAAATAAAACACACGTGTTTGTTGTCACGGCAAAAACCACATGGCCGATATTAATTGATTTTAGTTGTGTATCGCTGAGTGTTGCAATTACAGACATTCAATAAATACTTTACGAAATATGAGGGTGGTACAATTTACCCGGCGGTACAATATACCGAACTCTCCCCTATTTGTTTGTGAACGTTTACATTGCAGGTGATTAAGATCAGTCAATTGATCTCCACTGCAGAAGTACGACGACCCTCTTAAAAATTTACTACAGTCAAATGGATTTGACACTGCCCACGCTAACCAGACGGGTTAGGGAGACGCTATACCTACCTATCAAATGTCTCCCCACATGTGTAATTAATACAATTTCTTTCTTCTCAATATTTCTATGATAAGTTTATTATAAGAACCAACTTTAATTTCAGTGAAAGGAATTAGAACTATTATTCATTGACCCAAGACAAAATATCCAAGATTTGTTGCAAGATAACAAAATAATAAGTGGTGCAAGTCCCCTGATATCATTAAAACTATCGCATCCACTGTAATGTAATAATAACATAATTGTCCGATAACTCGATCGGTAGATTAATCGAAATCGTTACGGAATAACGTTTTCAATTAGTGATGTTATGGATATCCATAACCGTAACCGAAACTTTCGGCTATCCGAAATAAAAAACCGACCGTAACCGATTCAAAGGTTTCGGATAGTTTCGGATGTAGGCAGTATAAATTGATTTTTGTATAGCATTATAATGTAAAGGCATAACAGCCTTATTTACCTTTATAATGCCATCTAGTATCAATTTTTATTTTTTTACCCAACCGCGCCAGAAGGAGGGTTATGTTTTTTATTACTTTTTATTCGATGTATAGTGTGCGGCCATGAATGAACCGTGTTGGACAAATGCAAATTGCATTCTAAAGCACAGATGTCCGTAACCGTAACCGAAACTTTCGGATATCCGAAATAAAAAAATATCCGCAACCGTAACCGGTATAATATTATTCCTATATCCGTAACCGTATCCATAATTGAAACTACACATCCATAACATCCCTAATTTTCAACTTTGTTACAACGTTTTGGAAAGATAAAGTGCTGGGAAGAAGTGAAAGACCCTATTGTTTTAGATACAACGTATTCTTTACTTTGTTGCAATACATGTTGATGAATTATTGGCGTAAGATTTTGTTTCAGTTTCGTTTGTTAATGAATAAGAAATACATTTCCTCATGCATCTTGAAAGCGTGAGAGTGCAGAGAGCTATTTATGTACTGCTAAATAGTCTTAGATGAGCTAACCATGTTCAAAGTTGTTTGTTTATGTATGAAATTTGGATTATTAAGATTAAAACATTTGGCACACAGGTAACTTTTTTATTTTAGTTATGAATGTTTATGTGAACTACAATTTTTAAAATCTATATCTATAAAAGCGGAAGGTCACTGACTCACTCACGAAATGTCAGAAACTATAACAGCTACAAACTTGTTTGGCAGATAGGTTCCATATAGGGTGTAGACATCCAATATGAACGGATTTACGAGTCTCCAACCCTAAGGGGGTAAGTCGCGGGCGGCCGCTAGTGTTCAAATTAGTAACGGGATCGTAAATTCAAGTAATCATACGATAATGATCTCCTTAAAAAATTGACGAATTAATTACTGTAATTAGATTAAATACAAAGTACCTACCTATGATTGAAACTGTTTTAGACTTAGGTATATATTTTTTGAGAAAAAATCAAATCCCCCCTCCTCCAGTCAAGATTATTTATTGGTCGTATCGCAGTCTGGAATGCATTCTCTCAGCGGCCGCAGATTTTTTATACTTAAGTACACAGATGGCCCGCGCCTCCCTTGAAAGGCCTTTGCGCCCCCCACTTTGGGAACCAATGATCTAGTCTAGACCATCGTCACTTCTACTAAATGTGACTGGTAACCTGCCCCAATTTGGGCAGACTAACCTCAGTGTTGCAACGTGTTAAACACTGCAACCGCTAAGTATGATGGTATCAGACAGTTGCGCGTTGCACCGATGTGTTGAATGCAACTATATTTTTACTTTTTTTTGCACCAAGTCACGATTGCAGAAATTAGATTTAGGTAGAGCTTTTGATAGAGACGATAAATTATAACTCGATCATGTTAAGATACTCATAACATGATGAATTATGAGTATCTTTCTCTATGATCTGAGGTGTATTTTTTTTCCTTCTTTCATCGTTCAACTTGAATAAGGAACTTTGTAATACTTTTATTACCAGAAGTCGTGTAACACTTCTTTAACTTCTTTGTAACATATTATTAATTAATTAGATGAACAACTCTTGTAATCATTAACTTTCTTGTCATTTTAATTGGTTTAATTAGTACATTAATTTAAAATTGTTGATTTTCTTATCTCATCCATTAATCGTAAAACTCGGTTTGAACTAAATATTTTATTATGCAGATTCAAGACTAGTAATTTTGTCAAAATATCAAAATTAAACCAATCAAAGGTATTTCTGTACTTGCATTTAGAATTTGGAGCAGTGCTTTTTTATAAAATCAAAAACTATATCAAGTAAAAAACCAACAAAACTAAAAGTTATCAAATAATGATGAATACTGGACACGCGTCGTTAAACATTACAGATATAAAAGATGATAGATGTAGCGACAACGTATGACGAATGCTCGAATGGATTCGATCTGGGCATCTTCAGCGCGTGTGGAAATTGATAAGTTGACTCGTGGCTGGAGAGCTTATTTAGTTTTTTCTTTGAGGTAAGTCGTAAACAAATGAATATTCGTATTGACTGTTGTGTCTCAATATAAGCTTGTGTTAGGAGTGACTTATTCCCGTTTTCACCATCAATCTCTAACTTTTAAGTGACCCCTTTGAAAACAAAATTCCTGTTATGTGTTACCATAAGGATCTCTAAAAAATTAGGGATTGATGGTGAAAACGGGCATTAGTCCAGCTGTCTATGGGAATTGAGCTAGCGTTCCTCGAATCTCATACAGATGCTGACATCTTTAGACTATCGTCGTCTCAAAGATAGAACGAGTGATATAATTTTTATGACCAAATCAGAATATAAGCGTTGATTTAAGTGTTTTCTACCAATACATAGAAGAGATGATACATACTATCGAAGACAGGTACTTGGGGTATCAACCAATAGATTGAATCCAAATGTCCAAATAATTTTGAAGAGGGTTTGTAGCTTTATAGTTTTTTAGGAGATTAACATAGCGATGTAGTTGCAGCATCGGACATAAGATATTATTATTTTTTGATATTTAAGTGTTGCAAGGGTTACAATAAGATAGTTATTTGTATTCCGTATAAGGCATGGATAGAACCAATGGTCTGCATTAACCTAGATTTAAATTGAATAAAAATAGTCATAAAAATTTAATAACAAGATGAATAAGCTTGATAATAACGATTTATCAGATTGACCTTTAAAATTCAATCTCGTTCAGAAATCGATCCTCAGAAAAATTAATTCTGTATTATGCAAATTGGAATGCATGTCACTTTCACAATGGTTTTGCATAACCGTTTAGAAGTGAACTATTCTGAGCCAAACTTGTTTCAACAACTTAAAAGTAGATTTGCGAATATTCTTTAGTGTTTAGATGTAGATACCTACTTCAGAACTAATAGTGCGACTTTGCTACAAAAATCTGAACGTAAGTACTCTTTAAAAAATTATAAAACTCATTTATTTCTGTAAATAATATGCTTTAAAAAAGCACTTTCTACTTTACAGATATTTAAGTTAGGTATTGTAAAAAAAATAAAAAATCTAGGATAGTAAAAAAAGTTTGGTTTGTAAACCAAACCTTCTTTTGGATCAAGTGTGAATACCTAATTTATTCGATTACTATGAGTGAATTTATTTGAGAAAATCCAAAACTAAAAATTCTATTTTATCATATTTTTCTACATAAAATTATATGTTTAAATTATTTATTTATATCTGTTGTCTAGTACCCATAGTATAAGCTTTGCTTAGTTTGGAATAGAGGCGCAATGTACAATGTCCAAGAAATTATTCCAAAAAATCTTAATTCTACATAGTTTAAACGCGCATCAAAGTGAACATTGCCCTAAACCAAATCTTCAAAATTTAATCATCATTATTTGAACCGATTCCGCCTCTCAATAGATAGTGACGATAATGAAATGAACAGAAGCGGAACCGTGCGCTGCGTTTGCGCAAGTTCAGTTGGGATCAAATATTTCGGCTCGGTCACGCGTCGGCGCGCGCGCTATCGGATCCACTGATAAGACTTAACTTGGCAACATTAGTATTTATGAGGCTGTATCATGATGAGATGAACAGGTTTCGATTTTGACATGTCATAATAACAATTAAAAGTTTAGAAATTATAAATAATAGACTAGCTTTTGCCTGCGGCTTCACCAGAGTGATCTTCGGTCTGTCAGAAAGACTTAATCGGTCGCGTGTCTCGCCTGTTTTTCCTGTGGTTTAATCTTAAATTATCTCTACAAGTAAACTTTTTTTTTTACCAAAGTCCGTTCCGTGGTTTTTGCACGAAAGAGTGACAAAAACATCAATTTTCACAGAATTTCACACTAATTATATTAGTAGAACTTACTGAAGTGTTGGAATATTGATTTACACTTGCAATACAATGATATAATATTAGTAGGTAGAACTTACTGAAATGATAGATTCTTCTGAATAATAATTAAGCATCCAAAACAACCGTGGATGATGATAAATTATGTGAATCTAGTATCGAAATAAATAAATCTTATTTTAATTTATTATTATCCACGGTTGTTTTGGATTCTTAATTAAGGTTTAATTTATTCGAGAGATTAGATAACAATACATGCCTGTTGCTACGGACTCATTTATGACGTTTCATCAGAACAAACTGTATGACATTTACCATCAAACCAGATCAGGCGAAACTAATAAACAACTTTGACTCGCTTACCTTGTCCTTTCTACTCGTGTGACGTTGAACGACTTTTATTATCTTTTAGTATGTAGTTTATCAACACAACAACTTAACCCATATGCCTTTGATTCAAGAGCGAATGTTGTCTGCACTTATTTGAGATTTGAAGGTCCAGATGAACTATGTAGGTGACAATACGATTAAAGATAGCTGGGCCAAGATAGTAAATGCTACTTGTGGGGACAGGAAAAGTCAAGTTGATTAACTACGCTAGATCCTGGTTATAGGATTAGCATTTCTACAGGATAGACTGTAGATTTATTAATATCTGTAAATGTTAAGCTATATAGGTACTGCTAAAATTAATTAATTATTACAATGATACTGAAATTCCTTCATGCTTTTTACAATAAGCTCTACAGGGTGTGGTTTTGTAAAACAACGCCCATCTTAGGGGTGGTAAGTATACACGACACTGATGATGCCAAAAAATATTTAAAAATACCGTAAATGTTCATGGAAAATCCACGAAATCAAGTAGGTAATAGTATATATTTTTCTTGTAATTACTTTCATGTGTACTGACATGTGTAATTACAAGAAAAATATTAATAAAATCAGATCAGATCAAGGAAAATATACTTAATCCCTAAGCCATTTTAAAAGACCTATCCACCGATACCCCACACGATGGGGTAGAAGACGAAAAAAAACCCTAAAAATTTTTTTTTTCCAAATTTTATTCTACCGTTTTGTCGGCGTGATTAATATACAAAATTACAGCTCCCTAGTGCCAATATTTTCTAAGCAAAACCTCGGACAGACCGACAGACAGATATATCGAAACTATAAGGGTTCCTTGTCAGGACTACGGAACCCTGAAAATGGAGGATTTGGATCCTCATGGTGGCCGAGACGAGTTGGTGAGGACTGACGTTCTTATGACGTTTTATGGAAGAATTGGAGTGATTCTATACGACTCTGTCAGAACTACACGCTATTATAATTTAAAAACTCATAATATTCGATGTCATTATAGTTTGACAAGTTTTATGATACCAAGTTCCTTGTATGATGTATTAAATATTGAATCCAGTTTTTTTCGTTACAGGTAAATATCTGCAAAGTGAAAAAAACATCGAACAACGAATACAACTCGGTAAGTTTTACATACCCGGCGGTATGTACTTATCTTGATCTTGTTATGTACGGGTAGGTGTGTACTAAGGAAGTACATTTATACCTTTTCGTTCAAGTTACGTAGAATGAAAACAAATGAATCGCTAAATATACCATTCATTTATTTTACAACTCGTGAACAACGTCGTACCGTCTTTTGTTTTGCTGAACTTTTTAACGTGATTCTTTTTTTAAAGGGCTTCACGTTTCTTTTGTTCCAGCTTGTTTTCTTTTTAAATAAAACCGTGTTAAAAAAGATTGAAACCGTAAGAGTTTATGTTGCAAAAAGTTGCTTCACACACACGCTAAAAAGGGGAAAAAATTATTCTGCAAAGTAGTATTTATTTGCTGGCACTTCCATTGCAAAATGTGTTTATTAATGAGTGAGATTTCTTCAGATATTTTGCCATATGGAAATCTATATCATCACCTCATTGAATACAAATACTATAAAAATATTAATTTTATTCAAATTAGGCAAATATTTGAGTGTAATATCATTTGATCATTGGCTGATTTTTCAATCATCGGATAACTTTTAACTGAAGAATAAGTTTGGCACATTGACAGTTTCAGTATGAAAGATAAAATATGTCACAATGACAAGTTTATTCTTCAATTAAAAGATATCTGACGATTGAAAAATCAGCCCTTCGTGTAGAATTAGTCTAGATAAAAATTCTTCTAATTCCTTTAACACTCGTACTAGTTGTCTTCATTATCCCTAAACCTATATCCTCAGGACATGGTGACAGTTAAGCCACGTTAACGGCGTTACAGGCTAATACCTGTCAGATGTCACACGCAACGTGACAGTTGTGTGTGCGTGTATTGTGGTTAAAGATATTTATTTTCTCAAAAAGATTACAATGCAATCACTTACAGAGAAACATTAATTTGTCTTAATAATAATAAACAATACAAAAACGATTTAGCGTAGCAGTTCTATTAAAAGTGATTTTTTATTTTTATAAAGCAGGTAGGTGCAAATAAAATACAAGCCATCCAGTAAGTCACTGCGCGGCGCGGCGGCGGGCATGAATAGGTACAATTTGAAAACATGTTTTGTACGGGATAGGACACATTTAACATTTGAGCGAGTGGCTTATAGGCTGTTTTCATAATAATTTGACAAATTTGATATTTTATAATGATTTTATGATAAATGATAGTTAGTTTTTGACGTTATATTTATTAATATTATAATTGGTATTAATAAGTGTATTATTATAATTAATTAGTATAATATAATGTACATATTTGTAATTAACTTACTCATCTTATTAATTATAACTTAATAATGATGATTGGCGGGTTTTAATTATTTTTATTATTATTATTTTTTATTGTTTAAATTTGATTATTTATTATAATCAATTAGTATAATATAATGTACATATTTGTAATTAACTTACTCATCTTATTAATTATAACTTAATAATGATGATTGGCGGGTTTTAATTATTTTTATTATTATTATTTTTTATTGTTTAAATTTGATTATTTATTTAATTTTTTTTTTTTTTTATGTTTGTAATTTGTAAATAATATAATGTATATGTTACTGTAAAAGCTCGAATTGCAGTAAATCCTAAGATATTCCAGTAAAACCTAAGATCTACCAATGTCTAATGGTAAATGTCCCAAAAGGTTTGCGATTCGAACTCTTACCACCATTTCGTTGGTAAATCTTAAGATTTACATTAATGGCACGGTAAATGTTGAAAAACAAAACATGTCATAACGTGCTCAGCGCATCTCATCATCATCATTATCATCAGAAATTACTTCAATTGGAAAAAATCGAATCTATCTTTATATTGAAGTTGCCCTCTTTGTATTTCTAGTCGCTCACTTAGTAATGTAGTCGCACGGACAGAATTTTAATATCTAAAATGGATTAAACATAACCCACTTTTTGTAAGCTCGTTCTGCATTTGATTATATTAATCAATATTCGTCGTTAGTTAAGTTAATTTTTCGCTTACTCAAATTCATACCGCTCAAGTTATTAAAACAGTAAGTATGCCATCATCAGTTGCTAAGTTATTTTTTAGTCGATCGTGTTATAATTCCCCATTAAGAATTACTCATTGTTTTATTCCTAAAACCAACATCTACCAGCTGACAGAGGTAAAACCTAGCATATACTGAATTCGAATGGTAAAAGCTCGAAAAAATCGTCGTATTTTCAGAAATACTTACATTTACCAACTCATGTCGGTAAATCCTAAGACTTACACTTAAATCTTAAGATTAACCGTAGTTCGAGCTTTTACAGTAACATATATATATATATATATATATATTTGAATTAATTTATTTTTAGGCATTCAATATGTGATGTGTTAAAAGCTTTTTAAAGGTATGTAGTGATTTAGCGTCCTTTATATCTCTGGGCAATTTATTGTAATATTGGACTCCTTCATATAGGATACTTTTTTTCCCGTAACCTGTTCTGGGGGCTATTAAGCAGATGTTGTTAGCTCGCCTGGTCATACGTTTATGATACTCGATTTTTTTGGTAAATGTCAAAGTGGAGTGAATATCTTTAGTTAGAATTTTTCTTATGAGGTGACATGTATTAAATTTATAAATTTGGGTCAAATTCATTAATTTTGATTTTTTGTATACGTCTGTAGTAGGTGTTCGATAATTATACTGAAATAAGGTTTTAGGTTGTATTACGTGCCCACTCCGCCGTTGCAAAACGATAAATACACGAGCCAGTAGGAAGTGATTGTGTGTTGTCGCTCTGTTTGATTTGCTAAATAGAACAAAAAGCAACGAAATCACGAAGTTAAGTTGGCGTTAAGTCATTTTGTAATTAAGTGGTTGTCGATGTGTGGGTTTCGGAAGTAATTTTCTTGTAGTATTTAACAGAAAAACAACCCAACTAGGGTTGTTTTTCAAAACCGTATGATATTTGTACGAAGAATCAAAAGCAATTATCTAGTCTCTAAAGCTCCTTGTAAGAAATATCACTATACTCGTAAAAATATGGTCCTTTGTTTATTATTATTAATCTTATATTATATTCGCAGACCAGCAAAAATATACATCATTTTTAATGAATAAAAATGTCATTTTAACTCCCATACTAGGGTTACCGAATACAGTAACTGACAATATGACAAACTTATCACAAAAGTTATCCAGCTATTGAAAAAACAGTCAGAAGTTAGATTTTTATCACTAAAATACTGATAACAACCTTATGACACAGATATCAATCAATTCACGTAGAACGTTGCAATCACACACAAGCTCTTTTAACCCTAATTCTAACCACTATTAAGGCACCCTTATTATTACTAGCAGAATAAGAGCGACTTTTGCAGTCCAACTAAGACACTTGAAGTGCCGTCGAATAGGCTGTAAGCTGTAATCAATCTTAATTACATGTCCGAGGGCAGTGCGTGTGTGTTAATGAGGAAGGTAGTTAAGTGAAATAAAGACACTTTTGCTTCTGTATTCATTTGTTGCAAATATAGCGAACTACTTGTATGTGAAACATGAGTATTGAGTATGCTTGGTATAGGGAAAATTATACTTTTTTGAGTAGTATCTGTAAATGTTCATAATTTGAAATGAGCATCAGGAATTTATCTGTCTTTAGGTATAATTTATCCGTCTAGCCACAGATAATATAATACTAGTCTAGCGTACGTACTACGTAAATATTTTGAGTTTAAGCCTCAGTAAGATATTGGTGTGCTTGGTGCAGGTTTAGGTTTCTGAGTATGTACCTGAAAATGTTTTAAATTAGGTATAATCATTATGAACTCGTCTATATGGGTATAATGTAAAAAATCCTACCTATCCGTTATTTAGTCGCCATAATTCAACTTCTGTTTAATTTAGAGCTTGTTAATTTTTATGATCGTTGGAGCAATCTACAGTGGTTTATTTATAGTATTAAAAGTAATTTATAATAGGTCATGGTCACTGCCTGTAAAAGCTATGATTTAATGCAATTAAGTTTAAGTAAAGTGCCTTTAACACTTAAATCATAAACTAATCGCTATATCAATCGAATATAAATAAAATATTTGTAAATCTGTTACTATCAAGGTTATCACTAATAACTTTTAATAAAAAATGCACTAGGTATAATCTGCGCCAATAGTTTTCAGCAGTGATACTTTGTATGGAAGATTTGATTTGATTTTAATGAAATTCAAATAATTTCACGGGACTCCATTATAATAGTTGTTTCACGATTCTTTGACGATATAATAGTATTTTCACGATTTTTTTGACGACTGAAAAATTAAATAAATAAATCTTTGGACAATTTCACACAGCGCCAGCTAGCCCCAAAGTAAGCAACTTAATGCTTGTGTTATGGGTGCTAGCTTAACGGATATACTACTTATATACTTTTTTTTTAAATACATAAATATTATACATAGTCACACCCAGACCCGTCACAGAAATTAAAATTCATCATTTCAATTTCTGCCCGGCCGGGAATCGAACCCGGGACCTCTCGGCATAGTAGTCCGTTCTGAACCACTACACCAAACGGCCGACTTTAGATGCCATTTTTAGATGACTGAAGAAGTTTTTTTCTTTATTTGGGCCACTTTTTTTGTCCGTAGTTAACTCAATAGTCAAGTTACTAATAATTAACTGAGAATAAAAGAACTGGCCTTACATTTATCTTTTAGAAAATAATAAGCTCGTTTCTTGAGCCAAAGGAATCTATACCTAAATAAATTATTAATTAATCTAGTTTCAGAAAGGTAGAGCCGTTGAAAAAGACGAGTGGGCGTCCTCGTCGAAAGATCACTTGAATCTTGGACTTCCCACTTTGACAGTAAACCGGTCAAATGCCCAGTATACCTACGAGTATATCAAAGTCTGTTAACCAGTTTAAACTTGATGTATGACTCTGTATGACTTAGGGCTGTTGATACTGTATGAGGTAGAGCTTGACAGAAGGGCTGGGGATACAGGTATTTTAATGTTTATTACCGGTACAGTCCACAGTCAGTTGTCTCACCCAAAGTAGCCAAAAAGTTAGCTACATGTCTTTGTTACATGGGGAAAAGTTTGTAATGTAAACTTTTGGCCACTTTAGACGTCGCGAGCTATTTAGAACAGACTGGACCAAGAATAATATTGATTTTATTCCTTAGTAGGATTATGTAACCGTACTAATGATTTTAGCGAAATTAACCGGTATTATTTTACCGGTATACAGTATTATTTTGGTTTCAGTACGATTTTGATTAATTACGTGTAATTATGATTATTAATACCACGACTGCTACCGGTATAACATTAGTAGAATAGTAACTACCCACTCACTAATCCTGAATTGCTGAATTAAAGAAGATAAAAATAATATGAGGCAAAAATGGACACCTGCATTTATTTTTATAGTCAGGTGTAATAAATATTATTTTCTTTCACATTATATTAGATGAATATTCAATCAAAGAATGCATCCGCTTCAAGATAATCTACATCGGTTTTTATCTAACCAAATATTAGTAAAGTGGTTCATTTACATATCGTCACCGTCGTGGCAGAATTAAATAACTGACACTTTTGGCAAAAACCACTTTTTCCACTTTTTGTATAGTAGAAAGTGTTACCTATATTTTGATATTACTCTCGTGGCAATATCTATGATATTTCCAAAGATATCTTCAGTTTAGTGAAACTATTGACCATAAATTACAACTCTGTTTGTTGTAGAATTTACGTGGCAAAACTGAATAAGTGACTTTATTTAATTCTGCCACAACTCACTGCGAACGTTGCTTCAAAATACTTGTACTAAGAAAGTCAACAAGTCACTTTATTTAATTCTGCCACAACTCAATCCGAAACATTGCTTCAAAATACTCGTACAATTGTGTTTTTGATTTATTTCATTTTTGTAACATTACTTTAAATGTTACTTTTAATTTCAATGTTCATTACTCAGATGTTGAATCTGGATAGTTACCTTCATCATTATCATCATTTCAGCCATATAGGACGTCTACTGCCGAACATAGGTCTCCCCCAATGATTTTCAATATGACCGGCTGGTCTGCATCCAGTGCTTTCTTGCTACCTTTATGAAGTCCACGTTGTGCTTTCTGGTACGTGCCATCCACTCCAGAACCTTGCTGCCCCATCGTCTGTCAGTTCTGCGTACTATGTGCCTTGTCTCTTGTACAGAAAAACCGAGCATAGCCCTCTTCAAAGCACGCTGTGCAACTTTGAGCTTATTTATAAGGCCTATAGTAAGAGGCCGCGTTCCCGAGCCATACATCATCAGTGGTAACACATACAGATCGTAGATTTTCGTCTTTAGGTACTGAAATATTTTGGATGAAAGGATGTTGTGTAGTTTCCCGAACGCTACCCAGCCGAGTTGGATTCGACCTCTTTCTCTACCTAGTTGAAACGTTTGTCCGAAGTAGACATACTTGTCAACAATCTCGAGATTCGAGCTCCTAACCGAAACTGGGTAGGGCGCAACATAGACATTCGACAAAACTGACAAAAGCTTCGTTTATCCATGTTGTTCACCCGAAGGCCTAAATTTTGGGAGATTAAGGTCTTCGAGCATTGTGCCGAGATCTTCCAGTGATTTTGCACTGACCACACAATATCGTCGGCAAACCGAAGGTGAGTGATGTACTCGTCGTTGATGTTTATGCCGAATCCTTTCTATTCAAGGAGTTTGAAAGCGTCTTCCAATGCAGCGGTGAATAGTTTCGGAGATCCGGAGTTATAACATCTCCCTCATGCCTCGCTGCAGAGGAATCGCCCTCGTACTCCACTCCTGTACTCGGACCAACCTGGTGGCGTGTATAAGCACTTCAGCACCTCGATATGTACCGATACTTTTCAGAAACCGGCTTGTTCGGGAGGCTGGAAGTCATCGAACCTACGCGCGAGATCATTCGTGATAACTTTAGAAAACAGCTTGTAGACATGACTTAAAAGTGAGATTAGTCAGTAATTCTTCAGCAAGGTTTTATCCTCTTTCTTGAAGAAGAGTACCACCACGCTTCTGTTCCATGCCTCTGGCGTTGTTCCCTGGAGTAAGACGAAGTTAAATAGTCTCTGAAGGACTTGACTTTAATATCGATGTTCCACCCGCGTTCAGAAGCTCCGAGGTTATTCCGTCATCACCCGGTACCTTGTTGTTCTTTAGGTGTTTGAGAGCCATCCTGTCCATAAATCCATAAAGCTGTCCATAAAACTTTTCAATCTCACCCAGAACCTCGGCTTTTGTTGACGTTACACTACCTTCCGCAGTCTTCAGCTTCGTAAGCTAACTTCGCCCAATAGAGTAGTTTCTTGCGAACACTTTCGAGCCTTGGTTCCGCTCTATCGCCTCTTTAATACTATTTGTATTAAAGTTGCGAACATCATGTTGCAAGGACTTCCATATCTGTCTATTGAGCTGCCGATGTGCCTTAGCGTCAACGGAGATCTGCAGAGACATTGAACGTCGTTCTGCTATGACGTTGAGGGTAAGGAATCCCTATGGATCCCTAGGGAGAGAACCCTATTACAGTTTTATTGTTTTTGGATTATTTTAATTTTGATATTCATTTCCATGTTGGTTCTTTCAATTGTATTTCAATGTTATAGGAATCTGATGTTGATGGTTACCATACCAATTTGTTAAAAAATTATAAGTATTAAATAAGTAGGTATATTCTAGTATTATTTAACAATTTAACAGATTTTGACTAAAATTGCATTGACAAAACAAATAAAATAAAATGAATAAATCAACATTTAGGTCAATAAAAGTGTGGCAAAATTAAACAAGTGCACTTATTCAATGGAAATATTCGTTTTTGTAATACCTTGGTTGAGGCAAAACTAAATAAGTGACATACAAAAACTAAATAACTGCAACTTAGTTGTAAAATACGGTTGTGGCAAAACTAAATAATTACATTTTTATTTTTTTATTTAAAATAATACAAAGTGACATCATCGAATACTATTGAATTAATAATGGTAAATTTGCTGTATAAAATATCAAAAGACCGACAGTAAAATATTTTAACCCTTAAAAGTTATCGCCATTTTTAACGAAAAAAAACACAAAAACGTGAATATCTCGCAACTTTGGTTTTGTCAGTTATTTAATTCTGCCACGACGGTGACGATATTTTTTAAAAGATTGTAAAAAACTTAGAAAATAATAATACATTAACCTAGCCTTGTCTATGTGTCTAATGTTAGTTTCTAACGATTATAGGTATGTAGGAATTTGAAAATATTGCCTTATGTTTGGGCTATTAATTATATTATTGACCACGGACTTTAGTTTTGTTTTTGAAGATTGATTTGATTTGATTGATTGATCCAGATGATATTTTTTTATAATACCTAACGAACCAAATCAAGCAAGCAAGTATATTACCCTAGTTAAGTTTTTTTTCAGGCTTCTAGATGATATTCTTTTCGTACAACGTGGCACAAACGTAAGTAATACGTTCCGTACTTAGTCAAAAGCTTTAGTAAAAGTAAGTAACAATTATCAACCTAACTGCTAATCAATGGTACATATGATACGATACGAATATCTAATGAATTGATAAGGAATTGAAACAGATATGAGTTATCGTGAAATTGTATTTTAATCCTTTTAGGAATTAAGTCTTTAATACTATTTAAGGTGAACGCGATCATAAAGAGTGGCCCCATTGCATGCTAAATGTCCTGTTACTCATAAATTTTAATTTGTTTTTACTGTGATTCCTTGTGTGAGATCAGACGGAATGTAGTTAAATATTTTTTATGAGATAGTTTAATGTCAACAACGCCCAACTTTTTAAGCCTTGAGACATCCAATTTACATACCTATGTAGAAACATTTTATTAAATACGCTTAATTTGGACATGAAAAGATGTTTATATTGAGTTTCAGCTTCAGTTAAAAAAATAACGATCGAACGAAGTAAACTAAAGATCGAAAATTTTCGTTATAATTTATCTCAATGCCCTAAGGCTAAGGTATGATAATGATAAAAATATTATATTTCTAAGAAAATGTCAAAAAATGTTTTTGTTACTTACGTTTCATAAAACACGTTATACAGGATTCTAGGGCAAGTTTTAAATTGTAGAGTGATATTAAATTGTAACCAGAGCTCCGTTTCCACATCATGGACTGTTTCCGCACTTGCTTTCTCAAAGATTCTTGTCAGCCCATGTTAGAATACGTCGTGTGTGTGTCCATTGCAGGCTCGGTTATTCAACTCACGCCCTTATTCACAAACGATGCTTACTTCTGTTTCTTGCGCTGCTTTTTCTCAGCACTGGCTCATTTATTATCCCAAAGTTGTGATAGGAAATACTAAAGGAATATGTTAAAAAGCCTACTTGCAAAAAACAAATGAGTTTTGTGAGTTTTATACGACTTATTCAATGAATTCTAAGTATGAAGTTCGAAGATCACACGATTTTTTCTCGTGACGTCCTCGACAATGTTAACAAGCCCTTACTGGTTTAATTAACTCCTAGTTTAGAAGCCAACGTTAGTGTCACTGGCCCGTAAGTGATAGTGGTCATATTGCCGGAGAAAGATAATTGTATGGTATGTTTATGAAAATTTTGAATTTGCTCGGTGGCCAGAGGAAAGTTTAATGGGTATTCATGTTTACTGTTGAATATTGCTTGTTTGGTACTCAGTAAGCTTTAGTGTCACGTGTCTAGTTCCGATGTATCATAAATATTGTTTTGTGATGTTCCATAATGGGTTTTACACATATAACTAAGGTTGAGTTGCACCATGTTACTTTAACTTTGACCAACGTCAAAAATCTGTCAAACTTCATACAAAAAACGCCGGTTATTGTTATTGTTACGGTTAAAATAAGGTGGTGCAACTCAGCCTAATAGTTCCGTTAACCATTAAAGCTTCATAATACTTGTGTTAGTTAGGAGTGGGTCCACCACAATAGTCTTGTTATATTTATTATGTATTATTATTCTATTTATTTTATGTTATCTTTTGTAAGTAGGTATATTATACTTGATGTAAATTTTTTGCACCGCCTTACTCTCTCTGCATGACCGTGGTTGACTGGCAGAGAATGCCATCCGGCATTAAGTCCGCCACAGTGCATTGTATTTATGTGCAGAGGTTGAAATAAATAAATAAAGACTATTTATTTATTTATTTCGGACACGGAATTCGATCTACTGACGACGCATTACCTCTATTTTACTTTTCTTTCTTTCTTTTTTTCTATCTCAACTTTGATATTCACACAAATGCGACTATTTAGGAACTTATATGTGACATAGATCAGAGGGACTAGTTACAGAATTTTTGTAGGTTCATTATCGAAGTAATTCTTGGAATTCGGTTGATAAATAACATTGAAAATGTAATTACAGTACACACACGAGTAAAACAGATCGCCTTTTATATGTAAGGAAAAAAACACTTTTTGATTGAGAAAATTCCGTCTGCTCGTTTGCCTCCTATCACATAAAAAAAAAAAAGACATTTTGAAAAACCCCCGAGCATCAAGTTGCCCGCATAATGTATTATGTATTTTTATTCTCTTTTAAAATGTCTCATATGCCAGGGCTGACATTATAGGTTATAAATTGTCTCTATTTTAAAACTGCGTACATAAAAACCGTTGGTTTAACTGGTTTATTATTATGTAGGTACTGCATAGTTAACTTTATAAGTACCACAAGGTACGTTATAGGTACTAATTAATTATAGATCCTGGTGTCCAACCAGTCTATATTTCTTACAATATCGTTAAACAGCATTTATTTTGAAACCTTGAAATAGTACTCAATAATATCAATAACAAAACAAGCTCTACATTACATAGAAGCAATTAAAAATATCTCACGATCATTCGGCAAATGTCAATTGATATTTCACGGTGGTCAACCAATGCTCGTTGATCATGTGGACACAAATGCCAATGTAAAATGTCATGTACCTATTGTACAACCACAATGTATGAGTATAATGCTGTAGGCTGAAAACATTGGGTGCTTTCATACACGTGTTTTTAGTGTTCTATTTTACTTTTTTTTGCAACTAGGCCTTTAAAATGTGCCACTTAAACTCTACCACTGTTTTGGGACAAATATGTAGGCCAGTTCTAAAAGGAGCAGGGCAAAAATTTCAGTCTTAAACGAAATATTGATTAATATTTTGTACTTTTGCTTGATTTTAAACAAATTACTCGGAGGTGCTAACAGCTCGCGTGATAGGTCTTTGTAATAAAATGATTTTCTTGGCACGGAATTAGTAGGTACCTATCATTTTATTTTATTTTGTTTTATTCAGAAAACAAACAGTTTATAAATACATAAACTGCATAGATAGAATGTACCTAGTTGATCAAAGCCTTCAATCAATTGAACTTTTTCTCTGATAGGCCAATGCATTTATTTGTTAGTACCAAAAACGCTTGCTTCTGTGATGGTTCCAAATCCTTAGCAATGATAGTAAAGGCTATTGATTTTGCAAAGCAATGGCTAAAGCTTAGGAAACAGTAATAAGCTCGGACTAGCGTGGTGGCGCTAAGCTTATGCAATTGTGAAGCTCAGTGCATTAGCGATTATGCTGTCATTACACAATTTAATGTTAGCACTTGTTTTCCGCGGTTTTGTTCTAATTTATTTTATTTTTCAATTATGAAAACCACATAATAACCTATTGCAGTGATTTCATAGCCAAAATATTGTATTTATTTCCGTAAAAAGCTGTGTTTCCAAGTTAAATTAATCACAAAATAGTATGTATTTTACAAGAAATAATTATTGTTTTATCGTCTTTGCCACGTTATTTTATGATCAATAGCAATTTTAATTGTTTTATGTGTACTGCGTGCCAGTAAAGTGTCAATTAAAAATCTGTGACGAATTCATGAGTATACATCTAATTATGCATAACCACTAAAATACGATAGTATCTGCTCCAATCAGTATATTTTGTTTTGGATTATACAGTGTGAGTCACGTTAAAGTGTACATATGAAAATAGATGAAACTAAACCTATTTTTATCGACAAAAAAGAGGTCAAAAAATTTTTGAGATTTTTTTTAATTTTTTTATAGCATTTTTTTTCTTCCAATTACTTATTGTAAAGAAAACGTAATAACTTTTAAACTAAGCGGTATATCCTGATAAAATAAAAACAGTTATAATGCTAAATAACAGGCGATACAAAAAAAAAATACATAAAATACACAAAAAATGCCAAAAAATAATAAAAAATGAGACTTTTTGAAAAAAATCTGCTTAAAAATTCGTGTTTTTTTGGTTATTTGATAAATTTCTCCAAAAAATGCCCCTATAACCGGTAGTTTTTATTACTTTGTATTATTCTTTATCGTATTACCTTCGTAAAACCAAAAATCGCATGTCTCAATCCCTATCACAACGTTTGCAATGATCGTTTGAACTAAGCCTCTCCGGGCGCGCCATTCAACGCTTCGTTAACAACAAAACTGAAAATGGCTCTAGATTTGTACTTTTGATAAAGACAAGTTAGATTTCAAATAAAAACAAAAGATTTCGAAGTAAAATAAGCATTTTAGTTAAAATTAAAATTGTCTCTACCTGTAGCGGAGAATAATGTTGGGGCAGGCCTTTGTTCAAACGATCATAGCAAATGTTGTGATAGGGATAGAGACATACGATTTTTGGTTTTACAAAGATAATACGATAGAGAATAATAGAAAGTAATAAAAACCACCCGTTATAGGGGCATTTTTTGGAGAAATTTATCAAATAACCAAAAAAACACGAATTTTTAAGCAGATTTTTTTCAAAAAGTATCATTTTTTATTATTTGTTGGCATTTTTTGTGTATTTTATGTATTATTTTAGTATTGCCTGTTATTTTGAATTATTACTGTTTTTATTTTATCAGGATATACCGCTTAGTTTAAAAGTTATTACGTTTTCTTTACAACATGTAATTGGAAGAAAAAAAATTCTATAAAAAATTAAAAAAAAATCTCAAAAATTTTTTGACCTCTTTTTTGTCGATAAAAATAGGTCTAGTTTCATCTATTTTCATATGTACACTTTAACGTGACTCACACTGTATATTACTAAAGATTCTCTTGTTTACATTACTTTTCCTTTCCTCATTGCTGTGGATCACGATCACTTACAAAGTGCCATCTGCTAAATCCATTCTACGTTCGCTGACTCTCTACAAAACGTCTTATATGTATAACTAGCGGCCGCCCGCGACTTCGTACGCGTGGATCCCGTTTTACCCCCTTAGGGGTGAAGTTTCGTAAAATTCTATCTATAACTAATTTTACTATTAGTAAAATGCATTATTATCTTTATTGACCTTGCTACTGTCTATTGATAATGGTATAGTGGTTCTGAAAGGTATTTAATGGATGCAATTATTCGACCTAGAATTAACTTTGTTCGACATTTTTTCCCATTCGACATTTAAGTTCGACTAAAAATGTTACGGGCTTTGCTTAGTTTAGAACTAGATAGAGATGTGTGTGATAAATTATTATGTGATATATTCCTTATAGAAGACGAAATAGCAGTCTAGAAACGTTGTGAAAAGAAAATAACTTTAAAAGATTTCGTTCATTCGTTTCAGCCGAATGACGTCCACTGCTGGACAAAGGCCTCCCCCAAGGATTTAAGAGAGTAGCTGGTTTGAATTGAAAGATATTACATACCGGTCTAGCTTGAACTCTTTGAAAAGCCTTCGTGGAAGGATAGGCTGTTGTTGGAAAAACAGTTGGTACAAGTATTTTTTTTTAATTTTGTCTGAGATTCAACGCATAAATGAAATTATTTATTTATTTATCATTACATTATTTAGCCATTACATCTTTGATTTAAATAGTGTCTTACTGTCTTAAATCCTCTTGAGGTTTGTCTAGACACTATTGTTCTCTATACAAATAAAAATAAACGTTTTAGTATAAATAAAAGTATTGTTTTGTAAAACAACAATAAAGTCTTATTATCATATTAATATGTATAAATTTTATATTCGTTATAATATAATCCTTGATATTTTATTTTTATCGGAATGTAGGTAACTATTTTATTCAGAATACTGATATCTATGTCCAGTAGCATTTTGTATAACGATTGATTTAATCGGTTGATTGATTGTTATTGCAAATTAAAGCATGCACTTAGTATATTTTTAGCTGCACGTTAGTA
Source organism: Ostrinia nubilalis (assembly GCF_963855985.1). Classification (NCBI taxonomy): domain Eukaryota; kingdom Metazoa; phylum Arthropoda; class Insecta; order Lepidoptera; family Crambidae; genus Ostrinia; species Ostrinia nubilalis. The sequence goes on from NC_087094.1 coordinate 15,169,406, forward strand.
TAATATTGGTATAATAGAATGGCTTAATGATTTAGTTTATAATTACTGCTGTGACCTTTACTGCATATTAGGAATCTAGAAATGAAAGATGAACCTAAATCATTTAACTCTAAATGTCAGGTTTATTTATTTAGTCTTTTTGGATAACATAGTCATGAGATAACGGTATAGTAATAATTTTAGTAGAGGACCATTTTATACCAGAAGTCGGGGCTCATTAAATAGGTAATTAGCATACTGATGTATTAATTACTAGTTGCTGAATAATTTATTTAATTAACACCACATTTTTGCACTGCACCGAATATGGCAGGTAATCGAAAAACCAAGGTTAAGATTGCATAAAATATGATGCTTTAAGATATCGTATTATGTCTTCGTTTTTAGGTTTCAATCAAACATAAATTAAGCACTATTTAATACTACTTATTGATAGTTTTATCAAATGAAAGTTGCTGGAGACGTGTTTCGAAGTACAGTGGATAGGATTTTAATAAGCATACCTATTTTATTTGGAAACAATACAGTATAAACAAACACCTATATATTTATAAAAGAATTGATTTAGTCAACTTGAAACCATGTTCTCCCATGCACGTTATGTCCAAATTCGTGTGCTTTTGAAAAGATTTTTTTTATAAAATTGTCATAATTTATAAATTACTCACGCTACGTTTGTATCAATAGAACGGAGTGACGCTAACGTATCGAGGCGAGTGGTCTAATAGTCCTAATGCTACAATTAGGGATCAATTGGATTCCAAAATCACGACCAAACCTTGGTCCATATAACTCTAAAGATGACCAATCCCTTTCTAACCCATCTCCAAGGTCGAATTCCTTCGTAAATCATACCAATTAACTGTTAGTCAAGTCCGTGGATCACTTTTAATTTTGCTGGTCACTTCAAGTCTTCAACCTTCATTTATTGCAGCGCCTCTTTTGTAAAGATCAGTATGGTTATAATTAAATGGAATGAACTTGTTTTTAAATCATTTACAGATTGAGCAATGTTTAATTGCAGGTTGCTCTCGTACGTCAGGTCAATTACTTAAAAGGCAGTGACAGACAACTCATCATACGGTGCGCTACTATACGTTTACTTCTGCCAAATCAAGTTCAAAAATATCACGCTCGTCTAGACGTCTTGACATACCCTGAAAGCTTGCTTAATTCTATGTGTGTGTCTTGGAAATAGATTTGAAAGGTCATAACTATCTGTTTATATTTTAATGGTGTTATGTAAATGTTGTGTAATTTATCAAAGAGGAATGCCTAATTCAGTCCCAGTGGTAGACAACGTTAACTTTAGGAACGTTGATCAAGTGTGACTTTATCTACGATTTCTTATTTGGACGAAGCGAACTGTTGATGACACCGTAGAATACTTGGAAAAGACATAATTTTAGAAAAATTACTTCCATACATTTTGGTAGAATATATTTATTTAAAAACAGAGTAATAACAAGCAGAATATCAACATCATAACTCCTTTATTTTATCCGAAGTGTCAATCGTATTTCAACGTACAAAACACAAGATTGTCCGTGGTTAGTAGAAACGAGGTTTCTACCAACACATTTACTGTAAATTTTCCTTAAAAGGTAATAAAAAGCAACCTACCTAATGGTATAAAATGATCATTTTGAAAGTAAGATCTTCATGATCCATTTATTTCAGATAAAAAAGATTCTTGACACTTTTTCAAAGATCTATGTCCAAATTCCATTGCGCCACTGTTGGATAATCCATACTATTTCGATCTCTATCGCACTCTCATAACTCACAGTTACGGCGGTTATGAAAACGATAGTAACGCGTTATAAAGGCGATAGGATCGTCTGCGGGCCGAAGTGACATTCGGTGTCCAAATGTCACACTTGTGTATTTGGTATTGCTTTGTCATGGCCAGGGTTGGCAGACATTTTTTTTAAGAAATTCCCGTTAACCTATCGTGATGAGCTTAAATAAGCTTGTGTTACGAGTGAGTTCACCACAATAGTTTGGTTAGGTGGGGTTTAAACCCGTGTTTTTTAAACCATGCATTATGAAATGGTTTCCACATTAAAACACACAAATAATCCTATTTTTATACCCAATTTGTACAATTCATTTTTGCGGTAAAATAAGCCTACCTACCAAGTCCCATAATCTCACCTCCTGAAAATTTCAAAGGATGATCCTTTACACGATAACTCATACTATGTAATCGCATCGTAAAGTAATTTTTAATTGTACAGAAATTGAATGAATGCATAATGATTGGTGTCAACTTTCACGATCGAACCATAAAATATAGAATAGAATATGATGAACTAGACAAGGTACCTACAATAAATAAGGAAGTAAGTTCACGTTGTCCACAAAGTGATTTAACGAAGCGCTGTATTAAATGATTTAAGAGTAACGTAAACACATTCATCGTCTTTCACTTGATCGGTAACGCCTACATAGCCAGGTCAGACTCATTGCCCATCGTATTACATCATCGTGAAAGGTGATCGACAGTGATGACCTGGCCAGTCTGGCCTAGATATGATCTAGATATGAAAACTTCCTGCATCGTGAGCTCTAACAAGTTATTTAATTATTGTTAATAAAAACTTTAAATGCACACTACAGTGTTACACAAAATGTAGATCAATAAAAATTTGTGTAACGATTTCTTAGGTAGTAAATAACATCCGCTATGAATACGTAGCGTCTGATGTTAATAAAATTAACGATACTAACTTCTGCCCGTGGCTCTCTTCCACGTGAAGAATTAATCTGTTTCTTGTTACTACTTGTTACTTAATTCTCCGAAACTGTATAATTTTTTAACTGGAAATCGCTTAAAATACGAAACTTATAACATCAATTTGTCCTAAGATGGAGCGATAATTAATACTTGATTGGTGTAATTAAACATCATTGTTAACTTTTGGACTGTTTTCAGTAGTCATCACCATTTATATCATACAATGATTACTTGGAATTTTAACCTTTTATTTCTTGGTAGGCAACAATTAATATAGTTACACAAAATAATCTGCGCTCGATTCGCTCAAATACAATACAATGTATAACAATACTTTTGTTGTATTAATTCAATGTAGGAATTCATATTTTTCTTTACTTGTAAATTTTTATTTTCTAGTATCTTCTTGAAGTTATTAATTAAAGTAAAATAGAAAGACACGGGTCTTAACGCGACATTTATGAATGAGTTACATTATGTACTTAAGGCTTAAATTGACGTTTCACAAGGTGGTCACAAGCAGACTTAAAATCTTATTTTAATTAAAGTGTTAAGGATTTTAAAATCGTTTTTTATTATTGTTGAAAGAACCATATATTCCAATGATCGGCATATTGAAACATCTCTCAGAGTCATGAGAACCTACAAATCAATATAAAAGCTCTTTAAATCATTCATAACCAATACCTACTTATGAGGTTAACGAGAAATTGAAAGCAATTTTAATCTCATCATTAGCCTCAGTTACATCATCATAACAATATTGAGTCATCTTCGCTGACCGTAGGAAAATTAAAATTTCACGATTTTGAGCCCGATCACTAACATTCAGTTCACAAATGGTTAAACGTGGGGGAACGTGTTGGTCTAGAGAAGGATAAATGTCAAAGCGTGAAGGTCAAATAAATGAACTAATCTAATACTTGAAAGTGAAAATTAAATGGAAACTTTATTGACTGTTATACCATGAATGAATTAGTTTTAATTATAATTTACGAGCATAATCCGTGATGATATTACGCATTTTTATTGATTGCTGACAAGTTTTTCGAAATGTATGTATTTCATGGACTTTTATGGCAATATTTGGCCCTGGATATAGCCGTTGCTAATGTAATACGGTAGTTTTGATAGCAATTATCAAATAGTCTGGATTACCCTTGGGGCGAACATGGTTTTGAAGAGTTAAAGTGCTTAATGTTATGCTTAATTACCTAGTTAGAGCGTAAATCGTTCAAGTTTAAAAGGTGTGGCCAATTTCAATCCTATATCACAACATATCTGAGAAACATAGCTATGCATTGCAGTGTACACGTATAAATTCTGATAGCATTCTTTTTCTGTTATAACCTCCTCAAATATCACTCGAGAGGATGGTTAATGGACAGAATGGGCTGTTGTCGTCTGCCCACTTTCGTTCTTCTGTTTTGACTGTCATGACACTTAAAATTACAAAGCCTCCACCATCTAAGTCAGCTTATAAGCATAACCCAGCAGCACAACGGAAGCAGCATTTGACCAGCGATTGATATTGAAGATTTTCAATTTGACTGTTTTGTAAGAGCCAAGAAGGTTAGCGACCTCTGACTTTTAACCCACAGAGTCTAACACAAAACGTTTTTGACGAGTCTAATTATTACTAAACAGATAATCTCAATAATAAGCCCGTCAGTTGCAATTTGGGTTTCATTTCAAAGTTGTTAAACATGTCGTTATTTAAAATTTTCCAGTAATCGTGGTTGTCACGACAGAATGTGTGAGGCACGACACTTGTGTCATGTGGTATGTTTACAGTATTTAATGTTTTCTAATTTCAGTGTGTTAAAATAATAACAGTGCTTATTGAACTTTTATTGGTTTTTGTTTGTTTTTGACCGAATAATTTGTATTCAGTTATACCTGTGGTTATACTAAATTATGGGAAATTATATTTTTGTAGTATGATAATGTTCCGAGTTAGTTTTAAAGACCGAGTTAGACAAATACATTAGATGATTAGATCACTGTTTTTTTCTACCTTCTTAGTTTGTGAAAGTCTCAAAGAAATAATTTTTAAAACACTCTGAAGAATGAGCAGACTGCCAATAATATTCAAGAACTCAGACCTGTAATTAAAAAAAAAAAAAAAATATTCATTAATTAAAGTAAATCACGTGACGAAATAAAAATTAAAACAACATTCCACTCTTGATCCCATGATTTGCAAGTTTAATTTAAATTATAATAAATTAAAACTATAATAACAAATAAATAAATTTAATAAAAAAAAACTGTTTAGCATTTGTCATAGGTCAAGCCATAAAATTGATGTGAACTCACTAATGTGGCCCAAATCTGTAAATGCCAAGGAGTTAAGTAGTTTTTGTCGGATGATGAAACGGATTTAAAGTAGGATAAAGTATGATAGGTTATTTTTATTTTTAGATAAGATTTATAAATAATTAAGACTGATTTAACTTATTTATTTATTTATTTAAGGATAGTAGGTACACAACACAATATCAATCTGTGATAACAATGTTTGAAAATGTTATTGTATTGTTAGCAGTTAGAGTGGAGAAAGCCTTACTGAGCTGGATAAACCTTATTAAAGTTCACCTATTTTTTCGATTATCACAGGGCTATTTTGAATAATGTAAAGCATAAAGTATTAGACATACATTAACATTAAGGGGGCCTAAAGAAACATGCTTAAGTATTTACATTTTGTACTGTGGCATGGAATCCATATTGTATAAGTCCAACTCAAACCTTGTTGGTTTTATAAGTGATATTCTAAAGCTAGTAATATGTATGCTGTATTATAAACTAAACTGCTACCATAATAACAAAGTAAGATATTCTAATTATTACATTAACTTTTTTCAGTGATTCTCAAGTTTTTTAAAGTCCTTGGCTTCCTGCTCTCCACTCAATCGATCGGAAATTAAAAATAAACTGGTTTAAGATGCTCTTTAAAGGTGAAAAGCTGACATCGGTACACTTTTAACTTATGCTTCTTTTCGGTGCGCGCTGAATACCGATTCGAGTGATAAGTCCGCCCATCAGTTTGGGCTGCTACACACTTATGCGAGCTTGCATTGTGCGGGTTGCATACCAAGAGTTTTTTTTTAAAGAAAATTTGTAATTTGTATTAAGGCATTTTTATGTAATGTAACGTTCTTGAAAATAGTACAATACAGGAAAAATGCATGAAGTTTGGTTCGTGACAGGGTGAAACATAAATCAGTTAGTCAGTTACAGGTAAATGCTCTAGTCTATACTATCCTTTACACAAATTACTTACAACCCCTTTAACCCCTCGTACTAAATAATATGCGTGTGTTACGAGTGGTCCAACCAGCGTTCCTTGGATGTCGAGCCAGCCAGTCCAACCCCTTCACCGTTTGGCTATCGTGAGCGAAGCAATTGTTCTGAAACCCGTGTTAATCATCACAGCAGCCGACGCGCTCAGCCAATGTATCCGAACAAATGTAGTAATTTCATCGGGTCGGCTTTACACAGCAAATAAGTCAACCAATACCGGTCCACCTAGGTGTGTAACAACCCTTATGTCAAGTGACATTTAACTTTGCTGTAAAGATGTGAACAAAACGATTTTCTCATTGCAAGTGCGATTAACACTGATGTTAAATTGAAGGGTGGATTTATTAAGAGGCGATATTTCCTTAGTAATTCACCTTAAAATGAGACAAACGTGTAAAGAAACAAATGAAATACACTCGGCATCAAATAAATCGCACCTCCCGCGACAAGCACTTATCAAACGTATGCATCCCCACTTCCCACCAACATTGGTACCATTTGTAAGCCTAGTTCTAAACTTCATTTCATTAAAGGAAAGGTTTTTACCCCAAAAATGTGTCTTTACAAGGATCCAGAGTCACTTCCTCAAAAAATAGGTAGTTACGCTATAGCCATTTTTTATTACTATAAAACTGTTAAGTTGGGATTAATCGCTATCCATCTGTTAAAGAGGACACGTGAGATCTTTATTTGGTATTATAACCATAAAAATTGGTCTAATTGATCCCAGAGGTGAGCCCAAAGTGAGGTCTATTTTCAAGTCACATTTATGGTATATGTTAATCATTTATTTAGAAATGAAATGTATTTTTCTTTAAGGATATTTATTGGGCTTTCAAATAACACCGATATTGTTGGGGTACCATGATTGTGTCAGAAGAAAATCTTTAAAGTTCGCGTCGCGGAAGGTGCGGTTTATTTGATGTTGAGTGTATAATTGTTTGTTCAGTTTCTTTATGCGTAGTGAGACATGACTGTTATGGAAGATACATACTCGTAGTAGGTACATGTAATTGTATTAAGTATTTAATTTAAATCACACCATTTCAAGAAGAGAGCGTATTTATATCTTAAAGACCGACAACGCACTCGTGACTTGCGGGTATCTATGGGCGACGGTAATCATTTACCATCAGGTGACGCGTCTGCTCGTTTGCCACTTCTCCCAAAAAAAGCTAACTAGACTGTGTTAAAAGAGCAATTCAGGTTATGCTTATATCCCCATTAGATCTTGAGCATCTGCCATCATCTAAAGCAGATTAAACTGGGATTAAGAAATAGTAAAATGGCCGATTAGAAATCTTTTTATATATGGCGTAGGCGAGACATTCTGTAAATCTAATTTAAGTTAATTGTGTAGTTGATCCTACGCACTCCAACAAAGGACATTCCGTTGTAAAAGGCAGTCCAGACTTTTACTTTGCGACATACTTATTGTCATAGTAAGTATGGTCGCCAACGCACTAGTGATCTGTGCAGTTGCTTAACAGGTGGCAGTTGCATACGAGTTGCCGATTCGTTGTTTGCCTTTTTAATGAAAGCTGTGCATTTTAATGTTAGATTTGCTTAAGTTATCAAATATCCCTTATCATAAAGTCTTTAATGTTGAAGTTAAATGTCAATATAACCTCCTAAGCCTCCTAAACTAGGCCAGAAGACGTAGCGTGGGCAGGCCTCCTACTAGGTGGACCGACGAACTGGTGAAGGTCCCGGGAAGAACCTGGATGCGGACAGCGCAGGACCGATCGTTATGGTATGGTTATGGTTTCTTTAAGTTTGTCCAGCAGTTGACGACATTTGGCTGAAACGAACGAAATCCTTCTATAAAACTTACGATAAACGACGATATACGGTTTTGCAAACCATATTTACGTGTATCTATAAATCAGTATGATAAGGCCATTCCCCTTTTGTACCCTTTGCACCACCGGCCTGCACCACTGGTGGTGCAAAAGGTATTTTTTAATCCCTTTTGCACCACCAATAGTGCCGCCCTACCATTAACTGTAAGATGATTATCTATAATCATATAATATTAATATTATAAAGAGAAGATTTGATTGTTTGTTTGTACTGAATAGGCTCCGAAACTACTGGACAGATTTGACAACATAACATAAAAATTAATAACAACCATTCATACCTACATACAACGAATAATTCCTAAAGTACCAGGGCAACATAATCATAAAGGAGCTATATCAAATTCTTCTTGGTTGACCCGAGAAATAAACATGTATCATAAAATAGCTCCTTTATGGTTATGTTGCCCTGGTACTTTATTCGTTGTATGTAGGATGTAGGCCCGGGGTATCGTGGGTCTGAAGTGAAATGTTTATAGGCACTTACACACACACAAATTAAAACTTTTAGGTAGGTTTTGATTTATTTATAACAATTAAATTATTAAGTATTTTACAGTCTACTACTAGTTTTACAGTCGATGGTAGCACAGCACTATTTGTTGGTGGTGCAAGAGGGATTTAAAAATACCCTTTGCACCACCAGTGGTGCAGGCCGGTGGTGCAAAGGGTACAAAAGGGGCCATTCCAAGGTTTTGATATGAGGAGCTCAGTAATAAATAAAAATAATAATGCTAAACTACTAATAAATTGCCTCACACAAATTGGTACTGACATAAATATAGACGTTGCCCTGAAATTAATTGCACGGATTCTTTTAATAAATGTCTTACAACATTCTTAACAGTTCGTATCAGACATCTTTAAACATCTTATTAACAAGATTTCCTAACTCTAGCTATTGAAATGAAGAACAATATGTTAACTGAACTGCAGTATTTACGGGTACAGTCTGCCTCAAAAATAATCCTAAGACTATCAATGCAGCATCGCGATTTCTCACTTCTTTCGCTGCGCCGACTCACGCCCGTATTCACAAACGATGCTTGCATAAGTGAAGCAACAAATTTAACGCACAGCACTGAACAGAGCTCTGTGATTGGTTCATGTGTCACCCTGTGCGTCCACGCGCACTGTAAGACCTCATAGTTAATGTTTGTGAATACGGGCGGGCGTCAATCATGTTTGACGTTTTTTAAGTGTAGAATGTGTGGTCGCTGCATTCAGCTTTTAAAAAGCGGTTCATTCACTATAACCAGGCCTGTTCATCTTCGCGAGTTTACATAGAAAACAAAAGAAGCACGATGGCACCCTACAGGATTACTATTCGACAAGGCCTCACATACGAGCGAACATTGACTCACGCACGCGTATTCTTGTGTATGATGGAAAATAATAAAGAAAATGGTGTACTAAATACTGTGCAGTATTTAACTGCCTAAATAATAATAAAAACACAGAATGTACTTTTTTAAGTTGCCTGAAGACACTGAGAGGTAAATAATAAGTGGTTAATATTATTCATGATAATTCATGCATAGTCATGTATTTCCACCACCATTTTCTGCAGTTTGGCACCTCACGTCACACATCATTTTACCGAAGTCAGCCCTACGGCTTCGGCGTAGTACCGATCACTAACGTTTGTCAAAAAAAATGGTGCTTGACTCTTGAGACAAGCTAAATTACACCATATTGTTTGACATTTAGTATACATTTTTTTAAATACCTTTGCGAAGTAAACTTTCTGTACGTAGTACTTATTATTATTCTGTGCTATAACTATGTTGGCGGCATGCTCAGCTCAGATGCCCTCAGTGTGCGAGGGGGTTTGCCGCGAAGATCGGCTACGTAAGCCATCTTCGGGCACAGCAGCGCCGTCAAGACAGCTAGTCGGTGTGGTCGCCATGGCCGAAATTGGTCGGATGGATCATCATCAAATCGCCGATTTCCGATGCTAAAAGCAGCATGTGTACTGCGGCTCTAAGACCGTTTTGTCAGTCATTATGTGTATTTCAGTATACGATGCTGAGTGTACGAACTAATTGCATTGTAATAATGTACAAAAGATTTGACCCACTTCTGTTTTGGCTCCACAAAGAGACTGGACCGGGCTGGGTTGCGCAATACCCGAACGTATGTTTTCATGTGAAAATGAAGAGTGGAGAGTTTGCCGGATGCAAATGGTAGTTATTTCTCATACATGCATACATTTCTCTTTCTTATTTAAAGTATTAGTTATAACAACTGAAGTCACAATCCTAATCAAACTCACTGGGTCTGTGATATCCAAAGCATGCGCAACTAACCATGAAAAATAAATAGTTTTTTTTTATTTCAAGTTTTTATTATTGGTTATTATCACATCATTTTCGAGTTGATAGACCTCACCTCCCTTCAAGCCTCCTTTAGATTATAATAATACTTGTACTATTGATGATTCTTAAAAATCATATTCTATATATAATCTAGTATGTGCAGCCCAATTATTCAGGATAAATAAAAATAGAAAACTAGATTTGTACAGTTTATAAGCATGTTAGATCTTATTATTTTCGGATTATCTCACTGAGATAATGGCCTATTTCATGGGAACAAGATCATCTATGATGAAAACCGTGACAGCCACTTAAGATTTTAATCAGAACTAACTCTCGCTTTTGCATCCTAAAATATGTGAATCAGTTTCACTTCAGACGTTAGTGAGTATATTTTGAATTCTTTGCGTTCATTTAGATTTTAACGATCCATAAATAAATACATTAAAGATGCATGGAATTAGAACAATTTTGAATGTGTCTCTAAACTCTTTATCTAAGTTTTGTGTATCAATTTAAATATCAATGCTCGTAGAGAGATAAAATTATGATTTGATCAACCGAATTCCATGCAATTAATTTGCACTTTTTCATGTTGAAACGCCTTCGAGGTACTGATTTATAAATTGAACTCTTAACTCTGGAAGTTTTAGGATAAATTTATTCAATTTTACGTTACAAGTGGGTACTTGTAATTTAAAATTACTTTGTGTTTTTAGTTTTATTGTGCCATTGCAATTGAATCAGGTTGATATCAATTAGGAGGACATGTTAAGTTGTGTTAGTTCGATTGAATCATGTCAGACGCCTACGACGGCTTTTGAAGTCTAAATCCATTCTCATAAACCTAGAATATAAATAGAATATGGAGCTGAAGAGTTTGTTTGGATAAACAATTTCAGTAACTAAGACTTTTTTGTTCGATAGTTTATTAATCATGACCAATAGAAGCCGAGAATCGATGAAAAATGTTGCAGAAACGGGAAATTTTTTAAACCATTTTCACGCGTACGAAGTCACGGTCACAGCTAGTGATAAGATAAAATAAAATAATATGTCTTAAAGATTAATCTTTTCTCTAAATGTATCACAAAAAGCAATTAACAGATCTGTCTTGTCTTTGAAATAACGATTGCGATAACGTTCGATAATAATCGTGCTATTATAATATAGAAGATAACTTTAGATTTGCGCAAACGTTCGTAAATAACACTTTCAACTGTTTTAGTATCCATTGCATTTTACTATAATGACGTCTACTCAAGTCTGAATCTATTTTGTAAAAGAATTTCGTAATTTTCTCCCGTCTCTCTTATTCGTATTAGCATTTTAGTGTGAGTAAAGGAAAAAGATAGAGTCGGTAGTATCGAAATAGCCTGAGGAGTAAAACTACTGGCTTGTTAATTAAATTAAATAGATCTGCAACTGTAATAGAGTATCGTTTTAACTTCTTGTATCTATACCATTTAACCATTTACTACAGGTGAGACCAATTGGTATTAACTTTACCTACTTTACTTTTAATTACGAGTATAAGAAACATATTACGAGCTGAAAGACAGTAAGAAGTATGTTTACATTCTGATGGGAAAAAGATTTGTGAAAGAAATTTTGAATTAGGTTACCTAGATACTAAGCTTCTTAGTAGAGAGAAGAAAGATATCAATTGGATGCAATTTTTGTTTTGTGGAGGCATTAGTGAGTTTCATTTTTATATCTAACTACAAAGTACATATTATTTTACTTTATTTTCGCTCTGCTTAAGAAAATATTCATTTTTATTAACAAGTTTATGGTTTTCGATTCGGACATGAGTAATAACGGAACCAATATTAATTAATATTTCGTTTTCTTTGTTCCATTGTGCCTTTCTTTAACGGATATCAGTTTCGGTTTGCCCCATTCGGATCCGTGGTGGGGCGGTGCAACAAGGTCCGCCTTCAAACCTTGGGCCTTTGTCGCGAACTAGTTGGTCGATTAAACGACTAATGACACAGATTATTTACAAGTTACTGCGTAATCGGTGTAAGATCAAGCTGTGATAAATAAGATCTAATAGTAACATGTGGCAGATATAAATTAGTCTTTAAAATCTAGCGCTAAGAGTCGCATTTCAAACTATTTTTTTAATAACTTGAAAAAGGCAAATTGATAAATTACTAAGTCTGATTTTAAAGATGATTTTTAGGCTTTATTCTGAAACGATAGTCCAATACAAAACTACATTGAAGAATCAATTCATTTTCCCCCAATCATATAATCATAGGCTTTAAAAATAAGTTACTTAAATAAGGTAAAAGAATGGGACAATTTAATGTCCTTGTATTTTAGATATCAATTTCAGTATAACTTATAATCCGAAATTAATGTAAATTGTTGTTTTAAAGAAATGAAAAGTCACAAAAACATTCGTTTTCTAATTTCCCCAAAAGTATAATTTCGGTCTAATTACGCGACACTCGCAGTTCCGGCAAGTGCAGCGAGACAAGGCTTTGTCGACGCGTGCGCAACCTTGAACGCGGTGTTGTGTCTGCGCGGGCCGCTTGGCTCAAGTGATGGGCGATGGAGACAACTTTCGTTTTCGTATTTACATATTTATCTTTAATTATTTATATCTTGATTTAGAAAAACACAAAGTTTTATTGTATTAGGTATATTGTATGCTCTGGGAAATGGATGGATGGATCAAAAGATACAGGACGAATACATGTAAAATTACTTAAGTTTCGTTTTATGGGGCGACGGTTTTTCGCATTATCATAAAAATACTTACATTTTCATAATTGTTTAAGAAGCCAAATAGTACTCTTAAGTTTTCTATTAGATCTTTAGTTTTATCAAAATTCTTCAAATACAAGGTTTTTATCAATCCTATGGCAATTGCATTTAGGAACACAAGTTCGTTGTTTAATAACGCAGTGGGAACATAGTTCCCACAATATTATTCACTTCATTCCCCTTATCTTTTTCAAACAACGACTAGGTACTAATTTAATGTAACATGAAACGCTACCCGTCTGTATCTTCGTTCACTTCGATCTTTCTACATCGATCGACATTATTAAAGTTGCATTATTGAAGAAAGCTGGTTTAGCATGAAAGCGATCTTGATACTGCTTTCGCTTGAGAGTATAATAAAAAGTAAAATATGACGTATGATAAAAGAGACAAAATCAAGAGGCGCGTTAGAAAGTTTACGTAGAGTGAGCGAGATAGCTGATTAATCAAAAGGTAGTCAATCATTAGTGTACTCTTACTACGCCATGAATATTCAAATTAAATTATGCTTTTCCGGACTCTAATGACGTAGCTATTAATGTGATTTACTAGCCCTTCGTGTTTGTTTTAGTCAGCCATCAACTCAAACAAAATTGCTTTATTTGATAAGGAACTTATCTATAACGGGCCTTTTCAAGGCGAGAGTGAATAGACTGCATCCCACTTAACAGCAGGTGCGATTGTGGTCAAATACCTGCCTTGTTATGGATAAAAAAAATCTATGCTCAATTATACACTGTGATATTGAACGCCTTCATTTAAGAGGTTTTAACTCTCTAACCATTAGAGTACGAAACCTGTTCTATAAAAAAAATATAATTTTGTTATGCTCTACATATTAAAATATGATGTGAAATGTGTGAACAGCTCGATACAAACAGGTGTCGTGTCACGGCTCACGACCACAGTTCAAATCCGTTCCAAGTTTTTGGGACAGTTTTCACTGCAGTAAAAGGACTGTACCTAATTTCCGACCATTGTCTAGTTCAAAACATTTCTACAGCACAAATAACCGTGAAATTCTACCAAGTCCACTGTTTTTGCATGTTACATATTAGGCTAAAGCTTTTGACTATGTCTTACGCAATAGTATGTTTTGAAATACAAAATAGTCCTCGTAATAGTGATTTGCTAACTTCTGCAGGATTTGAAGAAGCTGTTTTGTTATTGTGTTCGAGTTTCAAGAAATTATTGTTTAGCTGAATGTTAATTTTGGTGGAATATGTCAGGGTTGTATTTTAGATCCACTAACCAAAATGTTTCACATTTCTACAACATTCATAAAGTAAGTTTACCAGTAAAAGTTGTAATTCACAAGGCTGAAATTAGTCTGAAAATCTTACTTAATGATTGCTCGGCTAAAAAAGGTGTTTTATTTTTTATTGTATAATCAATCTTCACCGAATATAATTAAGGTCATCAAGATGAATATTACGTGTAACCTTTTGCACTTTTAAAATCGTAATCTATTTCATTATTGATCATGTTATAATGCAACTTCTCCGTGTCCTGTCAGTAGATCAACTAAAATGCATGTCAATTTAAAATCGAGTTGATTGATTGCTTAATCGTATAATGTATGGCACACATTGTGGACTAAATCGAGTCACGATTTTGAGTGTTAAGAGATCGATGTGTAAAAGTCGTAATCAATCGATTACCTAAGTATCTTTCAAAGTTTTATTAAATAAAAAAAACACATTTATTGCTCATCATAATGCATGCGCACATGCATTATACGTAATTATCAATTAGTTAGTTAATTATTTCATAATTCGTTAAGCATGTTTGTGAAGCTGTCAAAGTTTCTTTATTGTTGTCTTCTTTTGAAATGTTATATATTTTTACCGGGTATTTTAGATCATGTTATATTGGTTTAATATCTAAGGCTTCACGTATGTAACTTTTAAGGCTTCGCAATCACATTACAATTCACGGTTTTCTGGTCTCAATTACATCCTTTTACTTATTATTTGTGTGTTTTAAGGAGTTTTGCGCCCAGGCCTCCTACTAGGTGGACCGACGATCTGGTAAAGGTCGCGGGAAGAGCCTGGACGCGGGCAGCGCAGGACCGCGCATTGTGGAAAACCTTGGAGGAGGCCTTTGTCCAGCAGTGGACGTCATTTGGCTGAAACGAACGAACGAAGGAGTTTTAAGTAGCCGCTACTTTTTAATACGCCGTTTGTTGCTTATAATTAAAGAGTAAAGTGAGCAGCTGTGATAAAAGTGCGTAAGTCAAATAAAACAAAGGCGATTGTTTTGGCACTTTCTAATCTATATTAGTGCTGTGCTATCAATGGTCGCCAAGTCCGGCCTTACGTAACTACTGTCACGCCATATCGCACTACTCTAGTTTACCGATGGCACAAGTTATGAGCTATGAACCTTAATGCTCGTGTCATTGAGCTCTGGTTTCGGTGTAATAATAATCCGTCATAGATAGGTAAGTATCAGACAATGACATGTGCAGTTTAAAGAGTTGCGCTTGCATCAAATTAACGGGTGCCAACAACAGCAATGTTAACAGGATCGCTGTGTTTCGGCTGTTCGGAGGCAAGATAGTGCTTTATGGTTGAGGATTTTAGGGTTAAATTCGCTTTTACTTATAGACCACAGCATATTATCACTTTCTATCAAATGAGATGCAGCTCCCCCATTTTGTGTATAAAAGACACCTTATTTCTTTAAGGTCCACCTTATATCGATCAAATTTGCAATACCCAAACTAAATTATGCCTTTTTCCTCCTTTAATTCCTAAAATTTTGACTTTTTGAAAATTCCATAATTGCCAAGGCATTGGGAGAGGCCGATGTTCAGCAGTGGACGTCCTATGGCTGAAATGATGATGATGATAATTGCCAATGGCTACTAATACTTTTTAATCCTGTCAACAGTAACACCGACGAGGAAAAACAGAATAAGACGTTCAACGTCATCATTCTCTCCTAGATACATGACTGACACCGCCACTAGAAATGTAACTACTGAATACACATCAGCTCTTCAAGAAAAAATTGAAAAACTGCAACAACAATTGCTGATGGCCGAGGGGGAAATAGCTGCACTACAAATACAAGTCGATGAACTTAGAACCAAGCTATATCTGGATAATAATAAATGCGCCGAGACTTCATCTTCTAGATATGGTAATAAATTAAGCCATAGCGACGATGACACCGACGAAAAACATTCAGCTCAAAGAATAATTATTATTGGAACCCAACAATGCACCGGACTTGCAGCAGCTCTAACGAAAACAAGAAATAAGTATAAATGCGACAAATACCAAATATCAGCATTTATAAAACCTGACGCTCCCACGGTAGAAGTATTAAAAACCTGCCAAAACCTAGGAATTGATAAATTGGATAAACTTGTATTGTGTGTTGGGGAAAATGACCGCGATCCAATGATTACCATATTAGAATTATATACATTGTTGAAATCGTTGCAAAATCAGACTATTATTGTAATGAATGTAATGAATTGCAGGCATGTCAATAGTACATTGTTGAATAGAGAGCTTACTTTGTTATGTAAAAGGTTTTCAAATTGTTACTTTTTTAAGAACAAAAATCACTATCAGAGCTATATTCATGACACATGCTATTACTTAAATATACTAATGGACTCTATTGATTATGATCGAAAATACCTAAATTATGATTTTATCAGGCGCCAAATACGTGCTACAAGAATGACTTCAATGTGTAATAGACGAACGACAAGGGAAACTAAACCTACAACGCATGACTCACCAACTAAATTGACCAAACAAACATTAATACTAGACTTCTTTAAACCTAAAAAGCTTGCATCTGTAACACATAAGACTGACCTAGGAAATAACTTTTTTCGTGACTCATAACAACCAAAAAGACCAAAAATCCATAAAAAATGAACCCTTTATTGTATTCCACCAAAATATAGCAAGCTTTTTATCTAAAAAAGATTTAATACAAATAACTATGTCAGAATTAGAAGACAATAAAACTAAACCGGATGCACTCTGTTTTTCGGAAACATTTGTAAAGAGGGGCGAGGAAAGAAATTTAACACTAAAATGTTACGAATTAGCCGCTACCTACTGTAGAGAAACAAAACGAGGAGGTACATGTATACTGCTGAGGCGGGGACTACTCTACAAAGAGTTAACCTGCTTCGGTAAATACGTCGTACCAAATATATTTGAATGTTGTGGGGTAGAAGTACTCGCTCATAACTTAATCATACTTTGCGTATACTCCTCACATAACAAATATGCAAATACTTTCTTGGCTAAGCTAGAAGCAGTAATTACCGACATATTTAGGAGACATAACAACAAAAAAATCATTATCACTGGTGACTTTAATATAAATACCCTAATATGTACTAAAGAATCTCGTTACTTAATGGATATTGCCAAAAATTTTGACCTTACTCTCCACATAAACGAACCTACCAGAGGCGAAAATTGTATAGATCACATACTTAGTAATATAAAACATGGTGTCGGAAGAGTATTGCCACTACAACTATCTGACCATGACACTGCACAAATGCTCAGTATACCCGTTCAAAAAGTGCCATTAGTGCAACACCGGATTGTATATAAAAGAGATTTCTGTAATGAAAACCAAAACAAATTTTGTAACTACCTGAAATCATTGACATTTTCCGAGGTATGCCAAGAGAAAAATATGGACGAAGCATTTAATATATTTCATGAAACTTTGTGTTTGCTTTATAATTTGTGTTTTCCAAAGGTAAAGTTAAAAATTAATAATAAACCTCAAAAACAAAAATGGATCACAAGAGGCTTAAAAATATCTACTAAAAGGAAAAGATTGCTTCGCTTTGCCTCTTATAGAAATACTGACAAAACTAAAAAAGAAAACTATGTAAAATATTGTAAAATACTCAAAAAATGTATTTCAACGGCACAAAAAAATTGTAGTAATAAATTTTTACTAAATAGTCAGAATAAATGCAAGGCCTCATGGATTCTCATTAACAATGAAACAAAAAACCGCGAACTGAAGCTAGGTATTTCAAAGATTGACTTAAATGGTAATATAATAACAAATACAAACAAAATAGCTCAAGCTTTTAACGACTATTATACTGACATATGTGGTGACAAATTTATTTATGACAACGAAAGAAAAAGAAAAGTATTAACTAATTTAAAATCTACTCCTAACTCCCTCTTCTTGGAACCTTTAAATGTAAAAGAGACGATAAATTTAATCCAGTCTCTTAAAAATTCTAATGCATGTGGGTATGATGAAATTCCTACAAAAATTTTAAAATACTGTAGCCATGAATTAGCTCCTGTATTAAGATATCTCATTAACTTATCTTTTGAGACAGGACAGTTTCCTGAAAAATTGAGGTTTTCTATAGTTAAGCCCATATACAAAAAAGGGGACACGTCTGAAATTGGTAACTATCGCCCTATAACGTTGATACCTGTGCTATCAAAAATATTTGAAAAGGCTATGCAAGCTAGGCTAATGAAATTTTGTCTAAGGTTCAACATTATCAATCCAGAACAAAATGGTTTCCAAAAAGGAAAATCCACTACTCTAGCTTGCTTCAACCTGGTCCATGAAGTTGTCCTTGGCCTAAATTCAAAACAATGTGCTACTGCGCTTTTTTTTGACATGTCTAAAGCCTTTGACCGGGTAGTTCATGACATATTGCTGGATAAGTTAGAAGTATATGGAGTACGTGGAAACGCGCTACAGTGGTTTAAAACATATCTGGAGAACAGACACCAGTGTGTTGAAATAACCAAATCAAATCACGAAAATAGCACATGCCGATCTACTTACAAACCTAACAGATTTGGTGTACCCCAAGGCAGCGTCTTGGGACCGCTACTTTTCTTACTTTATATAAACGACTTACCATCTGCTACCAAACATAGGTGTATTTTATTTGCAGATGATCTTTCCGTAATAATCAAATGTAACGCTGACAAATTAAATCTCTATGAATATGACATTAACAATACTATAAATGACATAATGAAATGGCTAAACCTTAATAATCTGACTGCTAATTTAGCTAAAACGAAATATATACAATTCAATGTAAAAGGACGTAAAGAAATTAAAATGGACATAAATTATAATAATGAAATAACCTTGGACCACGTAAATAATTTGACATTTTTAGGTATCTTATTGGACAAAAACTTAAACTTTTCATGCCATATTGACAATGTGTGTAAAAAAATTAATAGATTTGTTTACGTCCTTCGAAGATTGACTAGAATTACTTCTCTGAGTGTATCGTTAAGTGCCTACTACGGATATGTTGCTTCTGTTATAAGCTATGGGCTCATACTTTGGGGAAATGGTACCGATATACAAAGGGTTTTCATAGCTCAGAAAAAATGCATACGAGCTCTATGTTGTAAAGGGCCCTTTGAAACATGTAAACCATTATTTGTGAAACTAGGCATACTCACTGTTCCCGGGATGTACATACTTGAAATTTACAAATTTGTAACACAACATCCAAAATTGTTTAAAACTGCTGCTGAGGTATACCCGAGAAACACAAGGTCAGCAAATAGACTAGTATTTGACTTCTGCCCAAAAATCGCACTTTGTCATAAAAATTGTTATTCTATGTGCATTAAGGTTTATAACAAAATTCCTGAAAGATTTAAAATAGGTCCTGCAAAAGTAATGACCAGGAAGCTTAGGGAATGGCTAACCACTTCCTGCTTTTACAGTGTTCAGGAATTTCTGGACAAAAATTTGCATGTTAATGTATTTTAGCAGAATAGAGCACTTTGTATTTACAACACTATCTGTATCAACCTATTCTTTGCAAATAAATGTCTTTGTCTTTGTCTTTGTCTTTGTAATTTACAATTTTACCCAAAAATCAATTATGATTTACAGTAAAAGAAAAAGTGAAATTTTAACACCATCAATGACGGATGCTCTTTTGGTTATGGTTATTATGCGTTCGCTTTCTTCTGTAACTCGTATGGTTCCGTATGGTATAATCGCTGGGTTTGCAATACCTTACCCAATACGGTCAGCTTGATAACTTGTCTCCGCGACAAGCTTGAAATGGGACAGTTTTACTTAATCCTTTAATTAATAATTTTATGACTAAATCATACGACTTTTAATTGGTTGTTCAGAAAGTAGTTTTGTTCCAGGATTAGAATCTTTCAATAAATAAAGTTATATTCACTTTAAAGGGAGCATAGTTTTAAAATTTATTGGATTCCTAAAGTACACAGTAAAAATAATCTAAACTGTAATTTATCGAATTCTAAATCTTTTATGTAAATTCTTTATTCTTCCTACTATAAACTTTCTAGTCTTATTTTGTTTTGTTTTTTTTCACCTAAATGTAACAAACAATCATTCCTAATAATTTTTAGTAAACTGCTACATGCTTTAAATATATCTAACCGCCTTATAAATATAGATACATTACTCGTATTTAAATTACATTTCATGATCTTATTTTCACAACAATTAATTTATCGATATGTTTTAACACCTTATTACCGAAAAATAAATAAAATACGCCGTTATCAAAACTCAAATATGGGAGGCAGTTCGCCAATGAGGGACACGCCTCCCAGAGTTACTTTCTCGATACCTTGACCTCGCCTCCGTTTGCGTGCAACACTTGCACTTGGGTAGGGTTTCAGCTTATTATTTATTTTTATATTATTATTGGGCAGTGGGCAGGCCTCCTACTAGGTGGACCGACGATCTGGTAAAGGTCGCGGGAAGAGCCTGGATGCGGGCAGCGCAGGACCGTGCATTGTGGAAAACCTTGGAGGAGGCATTTGGCTGAAACGAACGAACGAACGATATTATTATTATTTTTGAGGAGAAGCTACCTATAAGCTAGCAATAAGCTATAAGGGGGAGACTACCAAACAAGAAAGAGAGGTAAAGTCGTCTGTTTCAATGAAAGGAAATTCTCGATCTAGTTTTTTAATTGATTAAAAAACTAAATCTTTATTGTGGCTTCGTAAATTAATACGACTAGCAGCGCTCTATATAAATTTATCCAGTATTAAGCCCTTTTAAATTAATTTTGTTTTCGAATTACAGATTCATGTGAGATGTAGGATGCCTTGGAACATAATCCCATCCTAATTTTATATGCCCACAGTAAAAGTTAAGTAAATAGTGGCACCCCTAAGCCAGCTTTCAGCCGGCTTTCAGATCCGGTCGATTTCTGGCTTCTTACGAAACCTTCGTTCACACTAAACCTGATTGAAGGAATGCATTTTTGAAAATGTCTGTCCTTGATGTACACTTAAATGAATAAATGCGTTGTCAGTCCTCTATTTAACTAAGAAGAATACAAGAAAGTGCTGGAAATCGTACTTTATGGTATTTTTAAAGATGATAGCGTGGACTTCCATATGCTGAAATTATGATGATGAAGCAGCCTACTGTAAAATTTAAATAAATTAATATAAATAATTATCTAATTCAACTAATTCTATTGGCTTTTTCATTTCGTATCAATGTTAAAGCGCTTGCCAAATTAATGGTGCAATAATTCAATAGAAATATTTTTTTAAAGTTACAATATTTGTTGCTAAATATTCTATCTACGGTTGCAAGTTGCATTAATTAGTTACTCTAGACAGGATGATTAGCATATAAATCACAGCAAACACTTTAGTTAGAAGATGTGGAACTGTGGACACCTCCAGACTGCAATTTACCACAGCTCTATGTAATATAGTAGTGTGTTACAATGTTTATAATTACTACATTCAGGGCATAAGTTGGTACCACCACAGATAACATAATACGACGACTAATAAAACTACTGGTGTGTAGTTGCTCGATTTTCTAAAAAAAAAGAATAAATTCACATTAACTAGTTAGTCCCAAAGTAAGCATAGCTTATAACAAAGTAAGTGTGGTCATAAACGTCTAAAAAACTGGGAATCCATGAATAATGTTAACAAATCAACAAACATGTGCTACTGAAGGTTATTTTCATTATGATGCTATCATGTGAACCAAGACTGTTAGAGACCGGTTAATTGATATGTCGTTAGTTCGAAAACTGTTTATATTTAGATGTTTTATCAGTGAGTTCGGAATTTTTTGATTAACTATAAATCGTTTTAAATTGCTTTATTTATTCTTATGAAGTGACCGACTCTCAGCGCTGGCAGTTTTTAAAAACACGAAATAAGATTAAAAGATGAGCGAGGGCATCCACATCTATATTAGTACATTCACATTTTAGAATTATGTCATCACTAGCGGCCGCCCGCGACTTCGTACGCGTGGATCCCGTTTTACCGCCTTATATAGGGGTGGAGTTTCGTAAAATCCTTTCTTAGCGGATGCCTACGTCATAACATCCTGCATGCCAAATTTCAGCCCGATCCGACCAGTGGTTTGGGCTGTGCGTTGATAGATCACAATGTCAGTCAGTCAGTCAGTCACCTTTGAGTTTTATATATGTATTTAGATTAACAACAGGTAATTTTTTAGTCCACTGCAAGAGCACGGCCCTCTCAAATTAACCAGAAGCAAATGGAGTATAATTCTAATCAAATGAATAGTGGATAATTCTATTTTATTACATTTAAATTGATCCTAAAACTCTACATTTAGTGCACATTTGTTTAAATTGCACCAATCAGAACAGAGCTAACGCAGCTGTGATTAATGGGCGCGGTGCGGAACAAAGCGCACGCGCATTGAAAACGCAAGGTGAACGTTAAGCTTGTGTCTGAACTTTGTATAATAAATGCATGTAATGCGTGTAAATATGAGTATTAATGACCCTTTTATTTATTCATCTTCATTTGGTCTTTGCCTAATATTCCCAAGACTTTTGAATACTTTAAATAATTTAGTGTGCAGCTTTTCAATCGTCTGGGAAAAAAGTAATGTCTTCTTTTGACGTTTAAACCTTAACAACAAACGAGTATACACCTGTCAGGTGCAAAAGTCGTAAGTTTAAACACAGGTTAGATCAGATTTCTTTAGATTCGTATTTTGAAGGATTCGGATCAGATAGTGCGAAATCGCTCTTACCCCTTTATGAATAAAAGTTACACCCTAGTTGAACTCTGGCTGAAATTGTCATTTAGTATAAAAATGTCATTTTAATCCAAGGTTCATCATAGGTGTAACTTTAATTATTAATAAGGGGGTAAGAGTTCTGTCCCTTTCTCAAAACTTTTATTTTAAGACTATAGAATACATAAATATTTTTTGGTTTAGATAGGTAGTTACTGAAATAATTCAAAATTCTATATTACCAAGTAAATATTAGAAAGTAATTCACAATAATTGGCCTGAACCGCAACAGGGTTTAAGCCAAGGCTCGAGCTATATATAGTGACACATACAAGCTGATATATCTATATAGATATAAATAATGTGTAACACTGGATTTAATACGAGTATATGTGAGCGGTCGAAGTAAGCGGTGCCCCAGATAACGCATATCCTGCGTGTATAGGTTCAATTCCCAGGCTTGTTAAATATTGTATTGAGACTTGACCCTATGCGAGATCCTTTATATATTGTTTATTTATCTTTTTCATGTTGAGGTTAAAGTTTCTTTTCTGTAAAAAGTATTTTAGAGGTTGTTTTTTATGTCAGAGTTTTAAACGTAGACCGCCGTTATATACCTTCACTTTACACACAGAAAATTTCTTATCTCGTAGAAATCGTAGTGGTGGTACTTGAAGGGCTACTAATTTTATTAAAGTTTAATTTTTCATCAATAACTGTAGTGATGCAAAGTGAGAAGAAATAACCAATAACGAAACATGTAATACGAGATTCGCTCTTATATAATAACTTAAATGAATAACTTAAATTAAAAGAACATGTTTTGTATTTTGTCTCCTCAGACAACTTTCTTAGAATTAACAAAAGTTCAGCTCTGAATTTTCCAAAAGAAACCTCAACTTTTAATCCATGAATGAAGTCATGGGCGCACCTTGTAGACTCGGGGCAATGTCCTGTCACTGACTACTACAATAATTAATCACTGTACCTCATAAGTGAGAGGTACATTCTCAGACCTCAATCCACACACTGGCACAGAATATACAGGGTGTCCCAAAATAGTGTCAAGCCGAAGCCCAGAGGTAGAGCATCACTAGAGCTACCCCAATCACCGTGACTTTTGATAGTTTTCGAGTTACGATTTTTTTTACAACGTAAAAGATTTTTAACGTTTTTAGTTCACATTCGTGTTATGGATGTAAATACTTCTGAATCAGCTAGGTCTAGTATTCATCTAAGCGCCCAAGCGAATAATCATAACTCGAAAACTATCAAAAATCGCGGAACGTACTGGGGGTGATTCGGGTAGCCCTAGTGATGCTCGACTTCTAGGCTTCGGCTTGACACTCCTTTTTTGGACACCCTGTATAGTAGTGGTGCTTATTACACACGCCCTCAATTCATGCGTGAACACTGGACACGTGTACTCTATTCATTATCTAGTGGTTTAAGCACCCCATTTGACTATGTCGTTAGTTTTAGCTCATTAAATTGAAGGTCTGAATATATATCTAGGTTTTTAGATTTATTATTGATTAAATTATATTGGTGTTTCGTGATTATTGGTTAACATTTAATGCGTAAGCATTGCTTAAACGTTAATTTGTTTATAACTTTCTTTGCATAATATTTTATTGGAGAGTAGATATACCTATCGTAAAAACTTTCCAAGAGTTTTCAACACTTTACCGCTTAGTCTTTTAACGCTCTCGACCTAGAAATTACTTATAAATATTTTAATTATAAATTTCTTATTCTTATTCTTAGACGTCCTGGGTTCGTTTCGTACCAAATTTGAAAGTAGAGTGT
Source organism: Ostrinia nubilalis (assembly GCF_963855985.1). NCBI lineage: Eukaryota > Metazoa > Arthropoda > Insecta > Lepidoptera > Crambidae > Ostrinia > Ostrinia nubilalis. The sequence continues at coordinate 15,194,251 of NC_087094.1, forward strand.
AAAAACATTTTAAGTTTTTGTTACCAGTTTGTTTCCGTGGCAAAGGCATGCCAAATGATTAATGCTTTAATGAATTCATGTACATTTAATAAAGCTTTTGGTCCACTAACATGAATCAGATGTCCATCACGGCTCAAAAAATCAAAATCAGACATCAGTGTTGTAGGTCCAGTTGTTAAAACGCCAGAAATTCAAAGAAGAAACACACAGATTTTAACATCCCCAACAAGCGTCTTCAAATCATCATAAGTCTTTCAGTCTCAGTCTGATAACATAAAGCCTAATCAACTATATTTGACCTTTAAATTAAACGGCATACTATCCAAATCAGTCAGCTAAGTAGTAGCAATACCGAATCGTGTCGCAAGGCACCGATATTTGTCGTGATACCACTTCTTTGTCCCAGCCCAGTCCAAGGTTGTATGGGAGCTTTGTGAAATTTTTCGCATTGCTATCTCTCAAGTTAACTGACCATGTGAAATCGCTCGTGAGTTAAACTGACGGCTTGTTAAAAGCCTATGAGTTTTTTTCAGTCACGCTGCCAGCAGTGACAGATAACTCAGGTAATTTTGTTCTTTATTACATTGGTGTAAAATTCAAAATCGTGGAGGAAGGGTGTTCGTTTTGTTAGCTGGGGTTGGGGTGCTGGTGACTACATTATTAAATTAAAACTAACCTTTGTGAGAAAAATTATACGACGCTAGATCTTGTATAAGGCACCTCAAGAGTGAATGTTGTAAAATAAGTTAAAAACTCAAATATAGGTACCAATTTTCCCATTTTTATACACAAAAGTGTGTTGACGTCTGCTTTTTCATAGGTTTTTCAAATACCGGCTGTTTAACAACGTATTTTTATAACAACTCGCTTTATGGCCAGTGGAGCAGAAAGTTTTACTGACATTAGGTAACGTTATCATTTACGCAGATTGGATTTCAGTGTTAGACAACGATGTTATCGATTTGGATTTGATTGTTTAGTTACGGTTAGAAATGTTAGTTTAGACAAAACGAAAGTACGAGTTTTTAATCCTTAATTTGGAACTCCTTCTATGTTGTTTTAATTGAAGGTTGTTGATCCAATGTCAGTTCAACATTTCCACTTGGGACAAACTTCACTTCATAAGATGGGCTTTACTTGCGGTCAAGATGTAGATACTGATTACACAGGTGGTGGCAATAGTCCAGAAAGTTCCAGTAACTGACTCTTTGTAACGTTTTATATGCATTGACGTGGTCTTTATATAACATTGTTTTCTTTTTTTGTTTTTTTTTTCTCTCTCTTTTTTGTGATCACCGTCCATAACGCCCCCTGATGCGCGCCTTCTTGACTGGTAGCCTCAATATGGGCCCGGTCAAGAGGGCGCGCAATCCGCAATCTTCATAGTGTTGGTTCCCGCTGAAAACCAGCTTCTCGACATGGCGCTTGTTATGTCGCGAATATAGCTGAGCGGACGCCTCTTCAGCATATATATGTACTGTATTTTTATTTTATTTTTCTATGCTGAATAAAGTATTCTTATTCTTAACAACCTCTATATACCTCTATTTCTATGCAAACCTATTTTACGTTATAGGCGGAACTATCAGTTCCGGACACCATGTACATCGTTCCTGCTAGATCTTTAGGATTAAGTAATGTAACATGGTAATCAAATACAAAGATATAAATACATCAGTTAGTCTAGGAAACGTTTTTTCCGTGCTAACAAGATCTGTTTACTTTTATACGTCAACCTTGAGTTAACTTTAATCTAATCCAGCTTTAAATAGATCACTGTTTGATCTAGACCTTTAGATCTTCCTGACATACCTACTTAAAGACCAGGTGCCTCACATTGTTTTTATTTTGTGTCTTATGTATATTGTAACAAAGACTATACTGTCTGCTACAGACGTTTCTCATACGGTAATCTGTTTCGGCACTTTATCCATTAATCCACACTTGCTATCATTTGGACGGTTGTCATTTGGAATCGTGCATGAAATTGAGAATCACGCTGATTTGTTGTTATGATTGCTTTGTAAAAGTTGGGAAGATTAGACTTTGACCTTTAGCTAGTTACTTTAAGATAAGTTTTACTACAGTAGAGTGTAAACATATTGACGATATTTAATTACCTTTATGACCATAAGAATTTTATTCAGTTAAGTAATAAAGGTGCATAACGAGATTACAAAAAGCGCTGTCTACGATTCAGTACTAATGTAATCAAGTAAACTTTTTTAACAATTCGATTAAATATATTTATAAAAACATTTTTCTGACTATCGTGTACGTATCCAATGTACGTATTATAGCCGAAACTATCGGAGTAATTAAGCGTGTTTTTATATGTGGGATTACAAGTCGCCTACTACAGGCTAGTTTGGTATATTTCCGTGTTTAGCCACTTAATTGACCAAATGAAAAAAAAAACCGTCTAAAAATAGCTCGAAAGTAACATATTATCTACAGCTCTCATTACTAAGTTGTTTTATTCTTATCTCATGTTCGTAATAGCCATCTCCTACATTCCTTCGTCATGTAATACATAATCGCATTGTTATGTATTAAGTAACTAAAACGCGTTCCTATGACCGCCTCATCATTCCAACCATTGTCTTTTATACTGACTGCATACTTTCTTTGTTTCCACTGCATTTCTGTAACGTTTCATAACTGTGCGCTGCAATGTGTGTAATAAATCTTCTTGAAGAGGCATTCAAAATTAATGATCTCAGAAGATGTATTGTATTATCTATGATGGGTTTGCATAAACACGCAAAGTCTGCTTTGGCATATCGATTAGAGATTAGAACATTATGATGATTGTAAATCATTTGTATTGTAATTATTCATATTAGTGATGTTAGCTATAAGTCTGCATTTATAAGTTTGATCTGATTGATTACGCACTAAAGTGACTTCACTTGTAAATTATAGTACATAAGTATTACCTATGTGAATCATAAAGGGAATAGATTAGTTTTGAAATTCACCAAACTCTTTTTCTGATTTTCAGGGAGAAGGTGCGAGCAGAACCGGCAGAAGATTAACAACGGCACCTGCACCCGATGGAAGGAGTCCTGATGACAGTCCAACGCAAGAAGCACAGCCTACTTTCAGGCCTAGGGGCAGCAGAAGACGAGAAGATGTTCCACCTCGAGAAGTGGTACGGACGAGAACGAGAAGCAGGCCTGCAGAAAAGACAGAAGCTTCTTCAGAAGCACCGACGCCACCACGAAACGAACGATTAGACTCGAGAAGAACGCATCGAACCCGCAGCAGGATAGAAAGTAGTTCCAGTACTACTCCACCTACCAGAGAGAATATTAGTCGGAGCCGCTCACGAACGAACGTAAGACGCACATCTACGACCACTACTACTACGACCACAGCTAAACCTTCTACTACGACCACGACCACAACCACGACTCAAACTCCAGAAGTATCTTCTCCAACTATCGACGAAACTAAGATAGAAGTGATTAGTTCCACCTTTGAAGATTTAGCTAAAACCACACCGTCGGAGGAAAAAACGGTCGACCCAAACCACCAGTTCAGAAGACGAAGCTCCACTACGCAAACAACAGAAGCTGTAACTGCAGCGCCAAGGAGGTTACGAGGTCGCGTTAACACTCGACCTAATGCTAGATCACTTGATCTTGATATTGCAGGCACTACCAATACATTGACAACAGCTGATAAAGGGCCAACCACTCTAAGAACTGGTGATTTGAGGAACTCACGAAAACTCCGATACAAAACAAGGCTTTCAGAAACAGACACGAATTTAACTGGAGAAGGGATGAAAACTCAAAGCGAAGTCACAAAATCTAGTCAGGACGAAGAAAGCGTAGCTAGTCAACCTGAAGTTCAACCATCCGCTCCAATGATCATTGATAATTCCCTACAGCAGAGTACCGAGGGCTTACCATTGAAAGAAACTTCATTGAAAGTGATAAAGATGATGAAAAGGCCATTAGCACGAGGGAACTTCAGATCTCCAGTACCACTAACTAAAGTAAAAACCAGTGATGAAATAAGCGAAGATGACAACTACCCGGAGAGTTTCAAAGCTTTGATACAAGCAAAAAATGCATCTGTAAGTATTTATTAAACAAAAAATAATGAATTCATAATAACAAGAAAGATCATTCAGCCACATTCATAGGTCCAGATTAAAATAACTATTTAAACTTGAGATATTTTTGATTTTGATCTTAAATATTATTTTTAATATAATTTTAACCTAACATTCGAATGAAATCTCAACTCTTTACATTCATTGAGCATTCACAATCTCATTGTATCGCAAGCTGAAGCGTACAACAATCTGACATCTACATTGGCTTCTAAACATTGGTATAACAATTGGCACTAAATTTACAATTTCAGACACAAACGAGCTCTCCCGCCAGCGAGAGTTTGTCAGTGAAAGCATCACAGAAAGTTTTCAAAACTTACACTGCCTCCTCACAGTCGACAAACACGGGCACAAACAAATACTCAAGGGTAAAGTTACACCATTACAAACAGGAATTGTGATCACCGACCCAGTTAATAAGATTCGTAATTACATGAGTCAAACGTCTCTTTTTTGATTTATTAGACTTTGAGTAAACATTATTTACATACACTTTGATTATGTGATTAAATTTTGATGTATCAGATTTTTTAATTCATATCACCTTTTTCAAATCAACTTGAAATAATATCCTGAAAAACAGGATTAAAGTAACTCTCAAAATAGAAAAAAAATAACTTATTGTATGTGCTGCAATTTTTTCAGTTCCGCAGTAAATTGAATGCTGAGAAAGACTCTAAGAAAGAAAACAAGGAAGAATCGTCCACTGATGGGTCTTCATCGGAGTCTCCTAAGCCAAGGACTGTTGAACCTAGATCAAGAGGAACTTTTACGCCGCGGAGGCAGAAATCTACCTTTTCTCCAGCTGGAACATCTACACCTTCTAGTGCAAGCACCGAAAAACCTCAATATAAATTTAACAGAAAGTTTAAAGTTACGACCACGCAAGCACCTAAAACTGATGATACTAACAAACCAAAAAGGACCGAGTCAAACGTAATACTTAAAAAATCGATAGCCAGATCTACATATCAGCGTAAAAGCTATCCAAAGAAAAATTTTACAACTGAAGCACCTACCTCTTTAAATAACGATGTGACTGTAAAACCGATTAGAAGGAAAAATATTTTACCAAGAACTTCTTACTACAGTCGGTCACGTAATAACAAGAACATTTCTACGTCCACTACTACAGAATCAACGGAAGAAGTCACTACTGACAAATCTATTGCAAGTAAAAAAAGTGAGAACACAGCGGATATGCCTTTGATATTTACTCTTCTGAAAAACCCCTCAAACGCTGACACTTCAAGTGAAAAGTCCCAACAACGGAATAATGATGAAGATCAAGAAATGTTTATTATAGCTGTAACAAGCAAAGAGTCCCAAGAAAATAATTTGATGAATGATGTTACTAATACCGCTGAAGAAAGTGAAAACAACCCTGTTTTTAACACTTCACCGACAACTGTAAAATATCATGCTAACTACAAAGATGCAAACGCTACAACGTTAGATAGTAAAGATCAAGTGATATCTTCAACAATTACACCGGTAAAGAACATTCAAACAAGGAAATATAGTCGCAAACGCACAAAATCGTACGATCAATACGAAGATCTGGAAGCACCTAAGCCTCGTGAGAAGGGCTTAAGAAAATACAGTGAGTCTTTTTCAAAAACAACCGAAGCATCCACTAATGGCGTAAGTATTTAGAATATTTTAAAGATGTAAAATAAATTTATTATTTTGGACCTACGTTGTTGATTTCCTTTTGCAGATTAATGCTGATCAAGAAAAGCCAAAAACCCGATTTAGTTCTAAATATAGGGGTCCAAATGTAGATAAACCAGCTTATAAACCAACCGTACCTACGGTAACACCCTCGACTGTAAGTATGCTTGTTTATAACACACGTATGTTAATATAAGAATAGCAAAATGTTAATTAGATTGAAATTAAAACTAAACTGACGCAGCTTAATATGAACTGCGTTTGTGTAACAATACAGAACTCCAATTTGACTGTATTATTATTACAGATGACTGTTAAAAGACGTGACATTAACACTATGCAAAATTCCAACAAAGCCCCTTTATGTAATTGGCAGTAAGAGTAGGAAAAGGGACAAAATAAACATAAATTGAACCATAAATCAACCATACATTCACAAAAATAATCCCCATTTCAAAATTTGCTATTAATAATTCATTTTTAGTTATATTAGGAAGCAAAAACTTTTGCACTTAGTTTTAATTTAAAAACTAAAAACTTAAGCCCAAATTCTAAAGTTGTAAAAGTTATTGTTTCTGAAAAATATATTTACGTACGGTGTGACCACACAGTGCGTTGTAGCCCAGTAAAGTATCATAATAATATTGTTGTAAAAAATGTAAGAGAAATTCATAGACAATGAGTCTACTCATGTATCATTTCGTTCTAGAGCTGCAATACATAGTGTGGTCGCAGCTTTTCTATCATCTTAACGATAACTTATTTATAAGCAACGCTACCGCTACATATAAAACTAAAACCCACCGCACTATTTAAGTTCCGTATTGCATTATAAAAATAATAATAACAAGTTTCTCATTGCTAAAGGCTTGGCTGAAATTCTTCGTCACTGACCAACTGTTGACAAAGTCTGTAGAGGAGCCAAATTGGTTCGATGGAGACGATACACGCGATGTCACGACAGAATCCATGTCAAGACAGGTCATCACCACGCCACCAATCATTCACGTGTCATCCATAGAACTGGTTAATGGATTCATATAGTTTAACATATTCATTCATACACATTCTTTTGTAATTCATTCAGTTGGGTGCTAAAGAGATATGACTGTACTAGTTTGCATTTAAGTTTAGTTGAGGATGTTTATTTATTACTATTTTGTAGTATTATTTACATTTTATAATGATTTAGGTTATTTAATTATAGAAAAATATCTCTTTAGAACAAAACGAAGTTCATTACCATGGTCATGCATAAATTATCATTAAAAGTTTTTGCGTTGAATTTCAATTGAACCAAATAAAGTAGTATCTACAATCAAATTATAGACGCAGGAGCTTTGCAAACTAATATTTATACTTTTGTGAAATTATTTGTAAAATAGCATTTCACTAACATTTTTGAAAAAGTCATTAAATTGTATAAATTTTACCACTTGTTTCAATGTGCAGACATTTTCTAGTACCTTCTCTTTACTCTTTAAACACCGACTCGCTGTTCTCTACTTTGATACCAATTCATATAAAGTGGCTTTGGTCTTTGCACAAGTTTCTGTTTCTTTGAATCAAACATTTACACAGCATACTTTTCTTATATTACACAACTTCTATATTCTATTTATATGGGTGAGACTACTTCTTATTTCAGGTAGAGGGAGAAGAAATTTATTTAGGGCCAGACATGAATGCTATCTCCTTTACTAAGACACGAAGTACACTATCTTCAGCGGACTTAAGACTTTCGGAGAGTCTGGTGAAGTCATCACATGTCATGAACGTTGAAGCATCACATCACTCGCCTTCAGTTACAGTATCAATATTTGATGCTTTAGCTGAAATACTTACGTCCACACCCAGACCCCGACTCTCAACAACAACAGAAGTATTGATAAACCAATACACTAATAACGATGTAACACAGACACTCAACGGCGTGAGTAACAACCTTAATGTAAATAGTGTCGGAGGCTTGCCGAGTCAAGACCCGTTACTGACAACGATAGCTGGTATAAACACAAACGCTAAACCTGTACAGAACACTGATCAAACCACACCAATTGTGATTAACCGTTTGTCGGTTGGGGAAGGTGTCACTCCGTCACTAAGTACCAAAGAGGGAAACGTAGATTCTGTGAATACAATACGACCAGTTCCCATTCCTACTCCCACGACCCCTGTTTCCGCAAGGAGACCCTTCGCTATAAAAGTTTTGTACTCTGATACAGAATCACCAACAGACAGAATTATGACTTCAACTGAACCCTCATCCGTTCAGCCATCGACTGACCCAACAATGGTATATAACACTGTATCTGATCTTTTGTTACCCAATAACAATTTAGTTTCGTCTGAACTAACTAGCATGTTAGCTAATAACATAAAAAGTATTATTGAAAATTTGGATGAAAGTAGTAGATCTAGAGTTTCCTCGGATATGGCTGAATTATTAAAGTCACTAATTCCTAGGGCGATTGACGGACTTGCGACTGTAGTTAAAGACGTAGACATAATACCAAATACCACTCCTTATTCTTTGGAGGATATTAAAGATACTGAAAATGTTGTTATAAATAATGACGGTTCTTTGGACATGTCTAACTTTAATATCATCCAAAATGGTTCTGTAAATAGCACAGTAAATAATGTTGGCACAACTGTTATTGACGCAAATGACAGCAATCAACCTGTAAATAGTCCTGGCACCACACCACAAGCTTCAAGTACTGTGTCTGTATCTACAAGTCAGATTACAACAAGTTCAACACCTAACACCATTCCTGTAAATAATATCCAATTGACGACAGAATCATCTCGGTCAACGACTGATACTTTCCCTCTTAGATTTTCTGACCAACTAGATACAGACGCAGTTACTGGGAACGTTGAAATTACAGAACGGTCTAGTGTTATCCCAGATAATCATTTATCGCCAATCCCCTTTTTAACTAATTTTAAATTTGGTGATTTTATCACCAATCAAACGGAAAATATCACTTCTTCCACTCAACCTCAGATAACACGTTCGGCTGCTGCACTTGCTACGCCTTCTCAAGATATTTATAATCTTGATGTGGAAGACCCCAGTCAGGTGTCAAAATTCCAATTGTGGGTGCTGTCGAAGAAAGCTAGGGTCTTAAAAATGATTGAAGATCTTATCCGCCAACATAATGACGAATTAGCGACTGTTACTCCTCTGACTGAAATACTAGACCAATCTAACAACAACGTACAACTTTCTGACCGTCTGACTAGAATAATGAACACAATGACTTCTTCTACTACTGAAAACAATGACTTAACTACTCCTATGACAACTCCCCTTAATTTAATTCCATCTTCGACATCTACGGAATCTTCCATAATAAATGGCCTTACAACTATTAATGGAGATGGGAATAATAACGGAGTTGCATCAACAGTAGAGCCTGTTGCCACTCTTGCGAGTAACACTGAATCCGCAACGTCTCAAATGTCTACCAGTTCTGGTATCGGAATGAATTCTAGCGAGACATCACTGGAAATGACGGCACAGGCTCAAATAGATATCTCAAGCAGAGTCAGTTCGGAAGATGTAACAAGCAGTGAAGGTATTATCGAAACTACAACAGCGTCAGCATCTATGGAAACCACTACGTCCTTGAATATCGAGATGACAACTGATACCGAATTAGAAACAACAACTCTAACTGATGTCGAAAGTACAACCACTACACAAACTAATCAAACAAAACAAAACCTTATTTCACAAGTTGAGGTCAACGTCGCCGGTCAGTCTGCTGTTCCGAAAAAAGACTACGTTATTTTTGGAATTTTACCGAACAATACAGTGGTACGTAAAGACCCTAACGACGATGTGCTGGAATCATTAACAGAAGCAACTCCTTACATCGTTTACGGTGTGCTACCCAATAACACAGTAATCCGCAGATTCCCGAACGGAACCAGAGTACCACGAGTCATGCAAAAAATTGACATACTACCAATCAGTCCATGGAGTTTAAGAAACCCATACAGCCCCATCCATAATAATCCGGCCATTGTCAGACCGCAGTCTAACCCCATCCGAGTATCCACTAATATCGTGACATCCACAGACACCTCAAATAACGGAACGGAAAGTCGATTAACCAACGACACTGTAAATAACCTACAAATGATGGTATTGACTTTACGTTGTTTAGCTTGAACGCTGTGCTTGGGGCTTCGTTTCACTGCCGCCAGGAAGTAGTTCGAGGATGCATGAGGTCTCCGGGTCTATCGTAAGCTCTGCATGCATTGCACGTAACGCTTCTTAACATTAACAAGGCAAGGCATAACATTTTATTTCATAATTTGCAGATACCTTCATCGGCACTTAATATAAAAGAAAGCAGTTCATTCGGTATAACTACTGCCACAAAAAAGCCGCCTACTGAAAAAAGCACAGCCTCGCATGTATTGAGTTTACGCACAACTACAATGCTACCTTCTCTTGATGAGATTTTGCTTAATAGTATATCTTCGGCTGCTAAAGAGGAAATGGTCATATCATCCATGACGAGCTCTACTCTCAAACCAAGAATATTAACACTGGATATCGATCCGGAGGTATAATAATTATTTAAGTCAGTAGTTGTTGCAACTAATAGGAAACATATTTGAGTCATTCTAGTAGTAATCATTTTGGGTTGCACGGATTATTTTAAGTCTTAAGGCCGAAGGTAAGTGGTGGCGGGTTGCAAAATGGGTTAAGGTTTCTGTTTATATTTTTTGATCTTCGTAGTTTTGTGACGTATCTAAAGCATTTTTTCTACAAATTGCAGACCAAACAAATTCGGACAGAAAAACCGGGTGATGGGACTGGAAGTGCTGTATTTAAATTTATACCCATTGACGAAGTCACGGTTGCACCACAAAATACAAATGTTTTGAAACTAGCTTCACCAAAAGTACCTTCTACGATGAGCACTGAGAAGGCTGAAGTACAAACTGCCAGTACAATGGCAGCTACTGAGATGAACACACAAACACCACAAATTCAAACACGAATAGAAATACCGAGCAATCCTACGACAACTGCGGCGGTAGAATTAATAACACCATTTACAAATGTTGAAACGACTTCATTGCCACCTTATACTGCAACTGTGGGTGAAACTACAGTAGAAGTAACTTCGACAACTCAGACTCCAACCACAACGTTGGCTCCAACAACGACAACCACAACTGAAGCAACAACAACGACTGAGGCGACAACAACTACTACAACAACAACAACTATGGCACCAACAACAACAACGACAACAACTGCAGCTCCAACAACAACAACGGCGGCTCCAACGACGACGACAACAACTGAAGCCACAACAACCACAACTACGCCAGTGCCTACAACTACAACACAAGTGCCTACAACAGTTCAAACCACTTTTGTCCCATCTACGACACCTGCAGTCACAACGGAAGACGAAAGGCAATATCAGGAAGACGCTCGGCTTTTGCAAGAGTTGCTAAAAGGCACTGTAGCACGAAATCCTAAAAACTTAATCTCGCCCTCCAATATAATACTCGGTGGAGTGACTACAACTGCCCAACCAACAACTAATACTGCATCAATAAACGCCCAGCAAATAAATGAAGCGCAATTGCTACAAGCTCTGTTATCAGCTACGGGCCAAAAATCAAATACTTTGACTATTCCTAACATCGGAGGAAATTTAAGAATCACTCCAGGGCCACAAACGACGACAGTAAGATCAATAGAGGATGACATTCGTCAGTTTGAAGAAGACACGAAGTTGTTGAAGGCATTACTGCAAGCTACCGGACAAAATCCTGCCAACTTTAATATTCCAACCTTAAACGTAAAGTTGACTACCACCACTGCTGCACCAACCACCACTGTACCCACTACAACAACGACAACGCCTAGGCCAACAACAACTACCACTCCCAGGCCAACAACAACAACTGCTAGGCCAACAACAATGAAACAAATAACAACAACACAATCAATTGACGATGATATTAAAAAATTGGAAGAGGACACGAAACTTTTGCAAGCCTTACTACAAGCCACTGGTCAAAACCCAGGCAACCTTAATCTCCCCATAATAACAGGAGTCACGTCAAACGTGAGAATAGCATCAAACCCGCTCACAACTTCACTTGGTTCAAATCCAACTACACCGATAAATGTCAGGCCAGTTTACCAATCGAGAACGACTACCCCTCCCACTCCCGTTTTCACGTTTGCTCCTAGAAGTGCTTTCAATACGTTACAGACGACGACTGAAGGTGGAATTTCGACCACATTACTGCCTTTTAACCAGAGGAGAAGAGGGCCAACGACCACAGCTCGCAATGTAGAGTCAACCACGCTTTTGTCCGGACGCCGAGCGCCTGGCGCAAGGTTCACCACAACGACTGACATGCCGAGCACATCTACGTTCTCTGTGCAAGAGGATTTAGCTTTCCTCAAGAACCTGGTGAGTGAACATATTAATTAATTTCAACAAAGACCATGTTATTAAATGTTCCCATTTAAATACTATGAAATCTAGTTTTAAGGCTTCCAAACGAACTTTAAATCACTGTATTTATACTCTTAGAGTAGGCGCACACCGTTGATTTTTCGTCGGACGATAGTTTAGTCGGGCAGTTGATCAGTATGGGCATGTATGGGAGTACGCCGATTCGATTTGGCCGATTTTTCATAAAATTTAAAATCGGGCACAACTATCGGCCAACTAAAAATCAACGGTGTGCGCCTACTCTTAGACTGAGTTGCACCACCTAACTTTGACCGTAACTACAACGCTAACCGGTGCTTTTTGTATATAGAGTTTGACAGATTTTTAAAGTTTGTCAAAATTAAAATAAAATGGTGCAACCCAGCCTTAGTTTTACTAATAATTTCCGGTTATTTATAGGTAAAATTAAATAATGAATCTAGCAAGTTGACTGTTGTCATAATAACTGAAATTATTCTTAACTATAAACTTAACTGTTCCAGAAATCTGTATTGAAGAACAACGTCAACAATGAAGATCCAGAATCTTCTCTTGCCAACCGCATCATCGCTCTTGCCGTTGAAAGAAGCCTGAACGAAATTCAGTCTTCTGACCGCACTGGAAAAGCTATTGCAAACAATGCTGTAAATGCAATTCCTACTACTACAACAACATCAACTACAACTACTACAACAACAACAACTACAACGACGACAACAACACCACGCCCAACTACAACAACACGTCCAACAACAGTTAAAATTACACCATCACTAGAGGACGATATCAAACAGTTCCAAGAAGACACAAAACTACTGCAGGCTTTACTAAAGGCAACCGGCCAGGACCCATCAAAATTCAATATACCGACACTACCGAATCTACCAACGACACAAGTGAGTGCAATAGCAACAAAAGATTTGAAAATCCTTTCGAATCTACTTGCCTCGCCTTCGCCTCTTAACGAGCCTTTTGACTCATTAACAACGAAATCTAACACAAGGACGAACAAACAGACGACTAAGACTGACAGTTTAACAGCTAAGCCTTTTGGAGCAAAGATTGCTGTGAAAGACAGCTTGAAGAGTGTGCAAGATGACGAAAAATTGTTAAAAACTTTGATCAAATTGCAGGACGTTCAAGAGACGACGACGCAGAAAAACAAATTGGCTATTACAGGTATGAGTATTACCATATTTTTTCTATCATGTGGCAGTTACAGTATACCTACTTGATCGCACGTGCGTGACAAACGTAAACACCACCTTGATTTATTTAATTTTGAAAGTAAACAATGTTTTGTTCTAATTAAGAGTCTAGAAATAAGCCAAAAAGACCAATTTTATATGTTTTTATTACTTGTAATAAAAAAATGTAATATCTTTTTTCTTTCTATAAATGTCTATGAATGACTTTAATTCATTTGCCTCTGACAAACTAGAGAGGGTTTGCTTTTGTAAATAATTAATCTATTTAAATCTGTTAAGATTTATGTGATTGAGAAACACGCAGAACAATAGTAATCTTTTAACTAATGTCGACCTAACTATCGAATTCTATTATTACAGCTATAGACTAATTTGACAGTGACTAAAACCTATTCATAAACATTTTCAGGGCATACATCGGACGAGGCTTTGCAGAAGCTGCTACAAAACCAGAACAAGCCTAAACCGTCCGGCATGGTCTCTGAAGCGACGCAAGCGCCTATGTCTCTAAGCACGGAGTTTGGGAAGAGCAACGACGCATTGCTGGCAGCGCTGCTCAAGGAGCAAGGCTTCGGGCCCACCACGGCAAGTTCGTTGGATGAACAGCTCCGACTATCTGTTAGTCTTCACTTTTCTACTCTTTAAACCATCAAAATAATTTTAAAACTAAGATTTACCAACACTTTGAATACTCTACCTTTGCATCGTAACGCTTCTCGTTCATTTCAATCGTAGACTAATTTTGAAACTTGAAATCGATGACCTTATGTAAGAATTAAACCTTTATTTTTTAATGCTCATATGGGTTATATTATTACCTAAGGCAATAAATTTTTTCAAGATTTAAAATTAGTTTTAGATAATTTTAGTATCTTCAATACCTAATCCATTTCAATCTTAATTTCTACTACGATTTCCCTTTCATCATTTTCAATAACGACACATTTAACGAGCACCCCTAGAATAGTCATAATTTAACCAGTAACAATAGACCTAACTGTAACCTCGTAGGCTTTGCTCAACCAAGTGGTAGTGACGCCGAAGGCGAGGAGGACTACCACGCCGCCGCCGCCGCCGCCGCCTCAAAGGAGGCCTGTTCTGGATGGCCTGGCGTGGCTCTGGCAGCAATGGAGGGAGACTGCGCCAGGCCCAGCCCCAGCCAGGCCTAGAAAGCCAGCGCCATCCTCCAGCCCCACCATCTCATCATCAGCATCCACGAGCAATCGAGTCAACTGGTTTGGCTCCGGACCGTTCGTCGGCAATGCGGACGATAAGCCGACATCGAACCGAGTGGGTTTCGCGTCTCTTTTACTCAAATTGTGCGACTGGGGTTGAGGTGACGGTACCAGATCTTAGATTAAATATAACAATTTTAGATCATTTCGTCTCGTTTACTAATACTAATACTAGTTGTTCCTATTTAATCTAAGTCTGAATTTGTGTATAGTGTTGAGGGAATGGCGGTTGGGAGCTGTACATAGACGGTAGGTATAAGATAATGAATTTGTATTGTATAAAAAATATTTCATTTTTGTCTAGTTACTATTATTTATTAAAATTCGCTTCATCGGCTTGTACATACAATATTTTTTTAAAGCAACGCGTTTGTGTAATAAATGTTTTGTGCTAACTTGTTGTTATTATTTGTTTGTGATTTTTATAGTTATAAAGCATAATTAAATACTCTTGGAGAGAGATTACATTTTAACAATTTGTTTAAAAATATAGTCTATCTCCATAGTTTGTTGTAGTTTAGTTTTTAGAAGTTTTCGGTAATAATTTGAATTTCTGTGTCAATTTGGTGAATGGACCGTGTTTCTAAATATTAACACTATTTGTGTATATCTTGTAAAGTATATAGATAAATTAATTGTACATTATGTAGTGTTTTAGTTGTTTTTAACCATTCAAAGTGTATATTTATTCAGTGTGAGAGTTACAAACTTTGGTGAGTAAAAATCAAAAGTTATGATTTTAAAATACGATTGGCTTTTAACAAAAATTTAGAATAAATCATTCTTATCATCGCCGATGCGACTAAAATGCTTTAAAATGTTAATTCCATATTCATTAATTAAAAATAATCCATCATTCAAAAAAATATTTCAATAAAAAAATAAATTTTAATGCCTCAAAAGGAAATTGAGTAATTATGTGAGTTATCAAGACGTTATGTATTCATAATTTCTAATCTACCTATCATTTTATTTTCTGATGTTCATACTTGTATCTATGTAAGATATGTAATTTATGTAAATATTTTGCATGGTACTAAACATTTGCATGGACAGCACACTGTGTTACACTTTTCTCACGAGCACCAACTACAAATTTCTACTATTTTGATGACGATTTCTTTATTTACTTTATTATTTTCTTTACTAAGTACATACTTTTTTTTGTCATCAAGATAGTTCACAATCTCACATTACGCAGCTTCAGCACTTCTATCACCCACTACAATATTTTTTCATTTCAAGGGCAGATCTAGCAATGTCTCCTTTCGACTTCTTTAATTTTTGGGAGGTCAAATAGATGACGTAAATTTTACCAATAAATTAACTTTAAAAACCAGTTATTAGTTATAGATAAGCTCACTTGCATTAAAATTGTTTTAAAATAACAATACTAACATGCAAATGAGCTTAAAAAAGAAAATTGTTTTCTAAATTAAACTGTTACATCTGCCCTTTCTCATCCATGTCTAATTTTGCCTATCAATCCGGTCGAAGTCACGCTATGTGTGCTGATTTGGGTAATATTTCTTCAAGTAAGACACTGATTAAATGTTCCATAAGTTCGTCAAATAGTTTATCTCTCGGTATAAAGTAACAGAACTTCAGGATTGAAAACTGGTTTGTTTCAGTTGTATACGTTACGTTACGAAAATTGTTTGTGCCGGCTATGTAAGCTGGATTTATTATCAGCTGTTCGATTCCAACTAGTTACGAAAGTACTTTTGACTATAGAGCTCACTTTCCTTAAGAGGTACCTACTCCTCCTGAGGTAATCCTGGCACTTCTTTGACTAAATTACAGCTATGGTCTTTTCTTTTTTGTGTCTAATAATAGCCTTACCTAGTCTAAAAATGGGACAAGTTTTCATAGCGAAGCTTTAAAGATTATAATGGAACATTTAATGCATTAACTTGACTATATCAGCACTATAGCGTGCCTTAGCCACCACTGTCGCTGTGTGTCTAACCGGACTGGTCTGGGCCAGGTCCCCTTGGACCCCCCGAGGGCTGTGACGTCAGAGCAGACCCCGGGCCGGGGGCAGCTGGTGTCAGCCGCCATCAACGTCACTCGAGCATTCTCGCAGTTCCTTGGAGCGGCCATACAGGTATACTTTGTTTTGGATTACTTCCAATTGGGTCGAATTCGATTTTTTTTGGATTGTTTTCTTTGGGGTATGTTTCGAGAATGTAATTTTGGAACTTTGTCTTGTATTGTATTATAATTATTTTGTAAAGTTGATGTTCACAGGAATTCCAATTGGCAATATTTCGGTTTGTCTTGCTTTTATCATTCAAAATTTTTAACGACAGTAATTGTCATTCACTCACTATTAATTTAGTCATAAATCTAACTTAAATCATGATCACAATCACAATATTGTTACTATTCATTAATTTAAAAAAATGTTTACTGAAATAATCACAAAACATGATCATTTTTAAATCCTCCTTAGTTGAAATTTTTAGGTAGGTATCTTTTTAATGTTACCTACTCTTTTAAATAAAATTTATCAATCTTTTTTTGATGAAACCTATAGTATCGTAATACTGTATTTGAGTTGATAAGAAATACAGTATGTTACAGTAATCACCTTGAAACAAATGAACATTTCCTTTGCCCATACAATTACCACAACTTTTTTTTTTACCATTTATAACAACTTTTATTTTAATTTTCCAGGGCGCGGCGCAGACGGTGCAGAACGTCATTCGGGCCGGGCAGCGCGCGGCGACGGACGTCTACGTTAGCGGGTCGGGCGGCTCCGGATAGATTCATAGATGAAGCGATGAAAATGGCGAAACAAAATGTTTTAGATAAAAACTATTAATGCAAGGATCCAAAATATAGTCGTGCGGCACAAAAAGTTAAGGTTTTGTCCTAAAGAGTAAGGATTTCCACTGTAGAATGTTTTTTTTAAATTGCCAAAATAGCACTAAGCTAAAGTCGGGAGCCCATAAATCTCAAAGTTGGATTTTTAGCGAGCTTCTAATCTACTCAAGATTGCAACATTAGAAAATAAATAGTCACATTACTAGTTGTAAACTTGATCCAATTAATGACAAACAAATACAACATTAACCAAGTTTTGTAGACTTGCATTACACATAAAAGGACAATGTTTGTTTCGTGAAATTTTCATCGCAAAATAGATTTATTGGATTCGAAAACTTTTACGAAAGTGTCATAGTACGCACTATGTGTTGAGTGCTCAAATGTAAATATAGTTGCTTGTACATTGTAATTAGGCAAGCCTCTGGCAGGCCAGATGTTTGGGACTTACGTTTTTGTATTTTTGTACCTATCGATTAAGTAGAGGTAGTATCGATTTTCTTTTCTTTCTTAGGTTCTTTAAAGACATCAATATTTTTCATCATTTCAGAAAAAAGCAAATATTAAATTAATCAATAGGTACTTAATAATTTTGTTTTGCCTGGATTTTTTTAGGAAAGAAACGAGTAACTTCTTTGACCTGGTAAAATAATAACTTATTACATAATATTTCTGTTTGCTTAGTATTAAAATATAAGCAGTTACCTACATTATTTATTAAATTAACTGCTACTTAATATATTTTGTATAAAATAGTCGTATTATGTATATAATAATGAATAATTATGTATCAAAATAAGATGCAATATTTAGTTTTAAGTCCGTCTTTAATCTTAAGTCTACATGTGCCATTCACGCACGTGAGTTTCCATATCTGACTCTAATTTTACTAACTATCTATCAACATAAAAATATTTCAGAAATCATATTTTTGTTTTTAAGAGCTTTTAAACCTAAAGCCACACACTAAGGAAAAAAAGAAGTATGAGTAACATTTTTTCTGTTTTATTTTGAGTAGCTTTATGCTACGCGTTACATTGGCATTTCAAATCAAATAAAATATTTACTTAAATCTACACTTATGGGTATCTCTTTCAAAATTATCTTCTGAAATTCTTTCAGCTTTACATGCTGCCTCATATTGTACTTTAGTGTATTGAAGGCTTTAAGTTCTAACTGTTATTTTCTATAGCTCTATTTTTCGCCATGGATTATTTACCTCGCCTTGAAAAATCATGATTAGAGAAGTTACCATTTTGTCACTTTGTAGATAGGTTATTTTATATTTTTTATGTTTCTGTATTTAAAATATCTGTTTTAAATGGATTTAGTTTAGGCTTCAATTTATTTTCATTCGGTCAACGCTGCCTTTTTAATACTGACCTAAGAAAATAATATTACGTTAGTTATTTTATTTTACTTCGCATAAGTATTTATTTTTTTACATTGGACCACTATTATTTTGGACATTATGTGAGAATTTGTTATGTATTCTCATGCATTATCCTTATTATCTTTTACGCCATTATAATTGCTTTATGGCTATTATATTAAAAACTAAGACTTCTTTAGACAATCATCACTGCCTTGTCAAGTTTTTAAAACTGTTTACCCCCTTTACTAAAAAAGTTATACGTGGCTTGAACACTAGTTTAAATTGGCATTTTGTATTTATACATGACATATGCCCGTTTTTACCATCAATCCCTAATTTTTAAGTGACCCCTATGGTAGCACATAACAGGAATTTTGTTTTCATTGGGCTCACTTAAAATTTAGGGATTGACGTGGAAAAGGGGCATCAAAGACCTGTTTAAACTTACATTTTTTTATTAAAATGTCATTGTAAACGAGTGTCCAACACTCATATACTTTTTATCAGTAGGATTAATGACACAACTTAACAACATTGAAATTATGTTGTCTTTTATAATATACTTCTTTTGTAAATGTCCCAAAACCATGGCGACTATACGAACTGAATACAAGTCTGTCATGCTGGGATTTTTTATTTAAATTTAAAAATGATTTTAAGTGAACCCTGTGTAAAATAACTAAAGCTTTTCTGAAAGCTCATTAATTTAGGTTTTAAATAAATAACTGTTGCTGCGGGAAGACGATGCAATGATGCATAATAAATTAATTTATAAAACATTTAAATGTCTTTTATTCAATCCACTTACAATTAGTTAAGTAATAATATGCTACTTTTTAAACACTATTAACTTTAACTGGTACCTCAATAGTATGACGAAAAATTAACACTCTATAGATGTCTTTATTTATTTACTAGCTTTCCGCCCGCCGCGCGGCTTCGCCCGCGTGGAATTTTGTCTGTCACAGAAAATCAATATCGCGCGCGTATTTGCTCACCGTTTAGACCTACCCTGGACTACGACAAACATTTTAAAACCAAAATCAGCTCAATCGGCCCAGCCGTTCTCGAGTTTCAATCAGACTAACGAACATCAATTATTTATATAGATAGATAGATAGATTAATATTTTAGTAACAAAATATTGTAACAGTTGCACTTCATGTTTAAAAAACATGATTCTGTATTTAAAGTGAGTAAATTATACGTAATTAGTAAGTAACCCCTGAGTGAATTTCAAACGCTCTTACATTCATCTATAACTTTAGCTTCTATCTCTACACAGGCGTTTGACATTTAAATGTTTATTTTATTATTATTTTCTTTATTAAGAAAAATAACTTAATAATAAGTGTGCATGCTAATGATTATCGCACCCCTGCTACTAAGTGGTTATCAGTTGCATTTTTCAATATACAAAACGAACATCAGTGCCAAGGAACAACTGCCATTTTCGATAATAGTTATTGTGATGAAAATCGCTTGTTTATAATCGTTCCACATGATGGCTAATATATAATATCGGCTTTATCCCTGGCTATACAAAATGACTATTACAATCCTGCCTTTTATACGTCTTTGTACCTTTGATAATGTACCCTTGGTGACTGATTGGTGATAACCATTGAGGTAATTTATACAAATTATAGAACACTACACTACTTAGGTAGGTATGATCCATACAATATCAGCGATTTAGTTGCTTGCCAGCTTTAGACGTGTTATTAAAGTTAAAACCGTTTTCTTCCTTTCTTGAAATAACGTGAAATATATTTGTGCTGTGACTGTGACAAAATGCTGTGATGTGAAATAAGATGTTGCATGCATAAACTCAAGGAATACGGCAAAGTGCCAAGGAATAACTTCCCATCGAATAATAATAAGAGTCCTGGATGGCTCAAACTTGGAGTGAAAATGTGGCTGTGTTCCTCAGTCGATGGAACACATGATGTCGCGCCCCGCGCGCCCAATCAACTGCACGCGGGTAGATTCAATGTATACTACCGACAACACCACTCCTGAAGCGGTGCTCCGGGCTGACACTGTATAGGTCTGTTGTGGACACAACAAGAAGAAGAATAATTTGATGTCTTAAAATTCTATGCAATCACCATATTTGTCAGACGCTATAATATCTACATCTCACCAACGATACAGCGCTGTGTCAACTGCATAAACAATTTGGTTTGACTTTTTAAAATGGAGTACGACTTTTGTGTACCGTCCTCTAGTTCACATTTGACATAGTAAACAGGTGTTCCGATTAGTTTTTTTTTTTTTTTTTTTTAGTGGGATCTAGGTAGGTAAACGACATTTATTTTATATTTTTTTTTACTTTGGTTTGTCTGACAATACCGATTCTTAATTGTACTCAGAATCAAGCACATATTGGTTGCAATGTCGAGAAATAGATGATTATGGGCACGCTGTACTTCTATACTACCTTAATGAGTGCCGTATGCACGATTCACTGGCTCACCATCACACTGCTGACGTCTAGCATATCTACTTCTAATTTAACAGAGATCAGTTGACAACCTATCACTTGTGCCCGTGATACAGTACTGTAGGTTGTTACCTTGTAAATATTTTCAATGGAAGTCACAACCATTTTTTTTTTTTTTTTTTATAATAGATAATCTAGGCTACGTTAAATTTAATGGTTACCACATAAGTCTTCATCAATCGTAATCATCACATCACAATTTCAAAAAGAAAACCGAGACCAACACAATTTGTCAAAAAAAAACAACACAAATCAAACAGCTGTTTGTACCTACTGTGTGTGACGGTTCATAGCTAGTCTCTGACAATTCACAACTTGCCTGGTTTTTTTTTTTTTTTTACTGATACAATACTTGTCTTATTATTTTTTTGTTTTTTTTTTGACGGGAAATCATCTTAATATCATGAAAGTTTAAAATATTATCTTGTCTAGGGTCATGTCAGTTCGTTGGAGTAGGTACTTTGCAATAAATTATGATAAATTTTTTGTCTACTAACCTTAAATAGATATAAGTAGGTACTTACTAATATTTGATGTTTGTATAGATTTAGTTTTAAGACCTTTTTAAACGCTTAGTGTGCAAATAATTAAATGAATATGAATAAGTAATTTCAAATTGGCAATGTGAGCGCTTAGGATTTATCTGTAAGCTCACTTGCATTTAAAGTAATTAAATAAATCTATATACTTTACTATGATAAATCTATCATTTTCAGCCACCATAATAAACCTATATTATGGTGCAATTATTTCATGAAACTCAAACACACAACGATAGCAGGAGGATAGATATACTTTAAGACCACTTATGAATTTCACAACTTTCCTTTTTGAATACTTTCTACGTGACAATAAATTATTATCTTGTCTCGTGTCGTTGTATGGAACTCTTTAATAACAGACTGATACTTTGTACTAAAACTCTTTAATAATACACTGATACTTGATTTAATAACACACTGATACTTGGTGTTATTAATAAATCTCCGAGTTCATTAATTATCACTAAATACTTAATTTCAGTATGGGCGGGAATCGAACACGCACCCTCACACGTACCTACGTGAAATTGGTGTTAAAATGAAGTTTGTTTATAATTCCATATTAGCAATTCACTACTTGCTTTATTTATTATTTAAGATTATATACCCAATCAGATTGTCATAATTTCTTAACAATACACTATCTTGTCTCGTTTTATAGGTAGCATTGATGTAAACAGGAGGTAACCTACTAGTATTACGTATTTTTCATTGTAGTAAAACAATTTAATTCGTTCAGGAATACGATCATTGTAATAATATAAATTATTTAGTTCGATAAGGAATAATGATCAAAACGAGTCTCAGTGGCATTGCAAATTACAGTTTAAATAGGTACCCTTCAACTGGCAGGCAGACATATTCTGTCTGCGTCAGTTTGGCTCAAATGATCTTAGATGATTTAGTTTTAACAAGACTAATTACTTGATAATAACAAGTGACTTTTGGTAAGTAACGAGTTTGCTAATCAACGTAACATCTGTGACTCATGCGTACGCGCAACATAATCAAAATCAATATTACTATGGGTTGGAGGTTTGGTATTGTTTGTAAAATTAAATATTAATTGACTTGACGTTGATAATAATAATGATTTTGATAAATAATAATCGGCAAATAGACTGTGAATGTACATTCTGTAAGTGTAAGGATTGTAGCTACCTCCCTTTTCTTTTATTTTATTTATTGGGTATATAATCATTAAAATTATTAATTACTCACTTTTATCCTTGTCGCCATTGTGATGTCTTAAATAAAACACTGGGATATGTTCACTGTGTAAGCTAGTGCAAGCACTGACGTCCGTCCCGTGTGGCGGCCCGACTACGACTGACCCCCCACCGCGCCGTACTAGTCAGTGTTGCCATAGCGCACACACTTTATTTGTGTAGTAGTACACCACAATAAGTTTAAAAAAAGATGGTGAATTTCTTATTTGTTATTTATAAATTATTAATATTTGATTAAAATGTTCAATCCAATCTACCTACTATATTATTACTAATGGATATTAAATCAACAGTTCATTAACTGAATTGCTTAAGATTTTATGTTGAAATCCAAAAAATATACATTACTTGCTGTAGAACTTCAATCATATTTATTTTAACCTATTGGTTAAAACTGAAACCAAAATTTTTTAGCCATTATTTCTCTTAGGATATGGACTACCTCAAAAACAACTTATTATGGTGGAGTGAGTACATTATTAAGTAGCCAATTAATAACTTTAAACTACTCCTCAATTTTTTTTTCACCTCACTTTGATGGTAAAACTTTGACAAGATTAGTGAAACAAAAAATTTTTTGTGGTAATCTATAGTTTCTAAAAATAGAATGCTTATTACATTATTAAGTATTAATATCATCAAATTATCCCACTTGTTTGTTTCAAATCGTTCTTATAATTACGACGTTGCTTAAAAATATAATTAGAAACATGATTATCGTTAAATAATAAGAAAATATATTAAGTTTTAGTTTTAAACCTAATTGAAATGTTGAATGGAATAGAGTCATCAATTAATTATTTGTTATTTATACAGTTAAAAAACAAGTTTTTGGTGCCAAACAGTCTACAACTATTTTTAAAACTGTTAATTGATTTAAAATTGCCGTTGCAGTATTGTTAAAAGCCTCATTAATAGGGCGACTATTTCAAAGTAAGTTGGTAGGTAAGACTTTTTTATTCGAATGCTCTTTGGCGTTAATTAAGCTCGATTACTTAGCTGAAGGATTAGCAAGGGCACATAGTAGGTACATACGTAGAACTGACGGTCGATGGGACCGCAAGGTTCCAGAGTAGAGGCCACGTAACGAAACGTGAAGCGTGAGACGACCCCATAAAGGTAGCAGGACCGTGCTGGATGCCCCCTACCAACCGGTCATCATAAAATCAAAATCAAAAATTAACTTTATTTGTATAGACTAATTATATTAGTACTTACCAATCGTCAAATGCTCTTAAGGAGCCTATACATGTCTCATTATTTTTTTGCCTTATCAGCGAAACGAGACAAACATTTGGCAAGTGCTGAGAAGAAGCACCGCAACAAACTCAGTCACCACTGTCTGCCGGTTTCATTATGGTCACGTTAAGCAGTTGACGCTTTATGGCGATGATGAATGATGAATGATGAAGATGAACCACTGTCCGTTTCATGATTACCGCTGCTCTATATGAATATCTATGCTTCAAAGTTTTCTCATGGTGAAGTAAAAAATTAGAGTCACAACTTTGGGTAGAGTACGTTCAGTTCTAGACAATTGTTTTTTAATCTTATTAACTACTAGCTTTTCGCCCGCGGCTTCGCCCGTGTGGAATTTTTTCTGTGACAGAAAAACTTTATCGCGCGCGTCCCTGTTCCAAAAACCGGGATAAAAACTTTTCTATGTCATTTCCCGGGACTCAAACTATCTCTATGCCAAACATCTAAATCGGTTCAGTGGTTTAGGCGTGAAAGCGACAGAGACAGACCGAGTTACTTTCGCATTTATAATATTAGTATACATTTTAATTTTTAATCAATTTTTAAATAGATAAGTAGTATGCAAAATCTATTTTTGTGTTGGCAACACGTCAGAAGTCTCAAGTCACCAGAGGGCACCAGACTCGTTTTTTAATTAATACACGTATGTTGAGCTAATGACATGCCAATATGTTACATTTAATCACCAGCCATTTGAATCAGTTGAGGAAATAGTTACAGCTAATGAATTACAGAGCTAGTTATACCATTGACTATCTCTACATCGACTATTTGTATGTTTGTATGTAATATTCTAAGCTTTGGGCAGGAGAGGGCAAAACCAGGGCAAACTTGAGAGTTACTAGATCCCTTGCATAAATAATCACAACACACATTCATCATCATCATCATTTCAGCCACAGGACGGCCACTGCTGAACATAGGCCTCCCCCAATGACTTCCACATCGCACTGTTGGTAGCGGCCTGCATCCAGCGCCTTCCTGCTACCTTTATACATCACTTATTTATCGGTCATTTAATCTCCACTTCAGAAGCATGATGACGCCCTTCTCATTTACCAGAGGCAATTGGAGGATTTGGTCTACACCCTAGCCCGATGGGTTGGGGAGGCCTAAATTTGCCACATTGCTACATCCCCAATACTTTTACACATTGTATAAATACATTTTGAGTCAGCGACTACAGTAACATCTACTGTAAGCTATGGGGCTATGAATGCCTTTACCAATAACCCATGCCACTATTAATCCCCAAAAAGTTTCCATGGAATGTCTAATTTATCATCAGAAGTATACAATATAGTAAGTGACTGTCATCATTCTATAATGAACCGAAACCGACGTGACTTGAGCCGCGCACAGAATCCATTTAGCCATTAGGGCATAAACTTCTGTTAACTACCCACTAATTGAACCCATACTAATACATCTCCAAGATTTAAAATGAGAATGAAGTGGAGCAATCGAAATAAATATACACGCAATCAATTGGTACTGTTAAAGTTACAGTTGGTTTAATCGGTCGTGTATGAAAAAAATATTTTATTTCTTCCAACTAGATGAAAAATGCGAAATAACCGATAGTTTTCATTAGAGATCATTAAAAATATATTGGTAGGAAAAGTTCTAATTATTTTATGTACTTTTGAAGTTATGATGAGTGATTCGATAGAATATCTATTGATTTGATTGTGGTTCGCTTAATTCTTTGAATTGAGGAGTACTTTTTTAATTATGCTGTGGATAATTAACTACCGTTTTAAGCATACACGGTCAAATTAAAGCAGAAAAACTATTTCATTGCTCTGGTCTGCCTTTGCCAGTTTCTCGCCCGCGGGCCATCACATTCGCATTTGTTATTTTTATTGCTACAGAATATTACCCCCAATGAGTTGGAACGTACACCAGTGCACAGTGTAAAGAATATGTCATCTACACAATATGTGTATTAATTGTAATTATTGTAATCAATAAAATACATTATGTCCTACTTATAAGTATTTATAAATAAGCCACGGGTATTACTATACCTATGTCTGGGGGTGGAGACCTGGTGGTCTGTAACACAAGTATTTTTTACTTACCATAGATCACCAGTCTGCATAAACAAGTTACATGTACTTAGTTTATACCTAATTGTAATCAATGTATCTACTTGTTTGTGGTGAGAAATAAATACCATTTATTTAATATTTATTTATTTGTGCTGAAAAAGTGTCAATGTAAATTGGTATTAGGTATTTTATATGGTTGGTACCTATTATCATTCGAAAACTACACAGTATATTTTGATTTTAATGTCACTGTTTGATAGCAAACTCTCAAATTAGTTCGATTAATTGATTTCGTAGCTACGAATATCTGTAAGAAAAGCTCTACAAAATGCTACTTAAATTTCGCCCAGGAATTTGCATTCAAAACTGCAGGTATTTATTTTAAATGACGTTTGCCTGACTGATATCGCTCAATGGTGACAAGACTGTGGATTTATACGACTTTTTGTGTATTCTGTGTTGGATACTGTTGTGTACTGTACAATATTAGATTATTCATATTACCAAATTAAATTTATTTATTTATACTTTATGGACCGACTATCTGGTAAAGGTGCGAAAGCGGGAAGAGTCTGGATACGGGCAGGACCGTTCATTGTGCCTGGCTCGAGGTGCCTGGACCGGTCTTTGTGGAAATTCTTGGGGGAGGTCTTTGTCCAGCAGTGGATGTCATTTGGCTGAAACCTGAGGCTGAAACGAACGAACGAACGATTTATACTTTAATGCCAAAACTGTAACATTTGGCGAACTTAATGCTATAAGGCATTCTGATCCAGTTTACCTTCAGGCTAGCAGAAAAAATAGTTTGGCAGTTTAAATTAAATTATCTAAGAGTTCCTTTTACTTTATCAAACCATAATAATAAATGCCTTCTTTTACTAGCAAAGCAGTGAAAGTTCATTAAAAAGTTCAAAAACGTAATGGACATGGCGCACAATTTTTGTTGAAGATGCCAAAAAAAACTACAAAAAATTAGAATGAATACTGTATTTTTACTTTTTTGATATCTTTAAAAATGACTGAAATATTCAAGCTCAAAGTGCGCTCTTCCGCTAGGAGCGATTTTCCGCGCGGATTTTGAAAATGTGACGTAGTAACATGAAAAGCAGCATGTAAGATATTATCTGTGTACAATGGTTAGAATGGTTAGTAGGGGAGCCGAAGCGGGGATATCGGGAGATACTAAAGAGTGGCAGACCAACATACAAGGAAATACTTTGTACCTGGTTGAGTACCTCTAAATATGAATTTTTGATATAAAACGGCATTAGTTCTTATGCCTCTCATCCAAAAAATACCTCAATTAAGCACAAATTTGAGACCGCATTCAAACTTTGAGTGACGATGGAAACTAGCCTAGATGGAGGATACATGAAATTGAACTTCTGCTTCTTCATTGATAAAGACTTATCATTTACCATACCTTATCATTTTGTATTCCATTTTCAAGTCACTTTTTTTTCGCTTACTGTTTAAAAACACAAACGTGGGTTTTTTTTAAATCTCAGGTCTTTTGAACGCACATCTGAACGATGTCTGGTTTTAATTTCTTCAGTTACTCCGTGACCATGGCGCTTGTAACAGTGCCGAAATATTGGAAACTCAAAACTAAGGTACATGGTAGCAATCCCGTCAGTAATCATAATAGGAAAATGTCTTGAAAAATAAGTAAATCGTATATTACTTTATGTAACTAATTTTATTATGTATCATACTTATAACTAAACACTTCATTCAGAAATAGAAAACGATTCCAAGGATTCCACTTTTCTTCAATAGATGATCAAGATAAAGAGGTATTTATTATAAATTGTATTTTATTTACATGGTCATAATAACATTTTCACCATTCCTCTGCACCAATTTGTGAGGTGCACCTGAAACCCCCGATAAAGCAGCTATCATAAGAATAATATTTAAAAAAAAACATACGGGTCGAATTGAGAACCTCCTCCTTTTTTTGAAGTCGGTTGAAAAAACCCTTCTGACGCAGTTAGATAATAAACTAAATGTATCCAATTTCACTCCAACTTACTGTCAACTCAACGACGCGCTTTAAAATCAAAGATTGACTTTGAATTATACCTCTTATTTTACAATACACATTGAAAACAATATGACTTGCTTGAGCTTTTTCGACTTTTTCACAAAAACAACAAATAGGCATGAAGAGATTACAAAATTTCTGCAGCGACTGACAGTTCACTTGATTTACTTTGACAGGTGACAATAAATCCATAGACATTTGCCATATGAAAGACACTTTTCCAATATTTTTGTTTGCCATGAGATTCTGGTACACCTATTATTATATACCTATCATTTAATGAAAAGATAAACTAAATTTTTTCAGCACAACGAAAATCAGCTTTGGCGCGTAGCAATGCAACGTGACAACTGCAGTTCGGACTTCTTTATGCGTCCACTACACCTACACATACAATAAAATTCGGGGTCCGTGGCCGAGTCCCCCAGTATTTGACGCACCCGTGGTGGACGCCCCCGATTTAAATAAATTTAATATCATATTTTTTTCGGCTTTTGCACTAAGTACAGTCAACGAAAAAAGTTTCACAAGCTAATTATTATACTAAACTATGCATGTTTGACGCTATTTATGCAATCTGGGAGCAAAATTTTAACCCAAAACCAGCAGTAGTAAGAAACAAAAAACTTTTGTGGGAATTATTTTCATTTCATTAGATTCATTTTTGTGTTTAATTCTACTGGCCTAATAAATATTTATTCGTTTATAAACATTTTTGTGCCTGACTGTACATTTGATTAAAAATTGCTTCAAATCGAATTTAACTGACCGGGGGCGTCGACCACGGGTGCGTCGAAAACTGGGGGACTCGGCCACGGACCCAAAATTCGAACTATCGCACATTTTTTCTTTTTAATTCTAATTCAGTAAAAAATGTTTTTGAAACCTTCATTCAAAATTCAAAAGTTATTATCATATGACAGAACTTATGACCAGACTATGTACATTGAATAAAATATTTTTCTTTTTATCATCAAGCTTAGCAGTCTAATAAGTTACTATGACACTCGAGTTAATCCACATTCAGCACCATAGCCTCCCCTTCTACAAGGCCCTCTACAAATGTCAAAACGTCACTTAACCCTTTTAGCACCAGTTCTTTTGTTTTTGAGAAGATGTACCCAAATTTTTATATCAATTAAATTATAGTCCAGTCGTTTGATACAAATTAACGTGGTTACCTGGAAAGTGTTCCGAGAGTTTTGAAAATTGGTGATTAAAAT
The DNA here is from genome assembly GCF_963855985.1 of Ostrinia nubilalis. Lineage (NCBI taxonomy): Eukaryota > Metazoa > Arthropoda > Insecta > Lepidoptera > Crambidae > Ostrinia > Ostrinia nubilalis. The sequence goes on from NC_087094.1 coordinate 15,224,056, forward strand.
AGATTTCGCTATGCTCTCTGTTAGTCTGTTAGTTAAGTGTGATTGCCGCGCTCGTTGCGAAATTGGAAAAATGCTGCATTAGAGAAGATTTTTGATAATTACATTCTTTCCTATTTCGTCGTTACAGCCAAATTACGTCCACTGCTGGACAAAGGCAAGAGGCCTTTGGGTTTTCCATAGGTTTTTCATAATGAATAGTCCTGCGCTGCCCGCATTCAGGTTCTTCCCGCGACCTTTACCAGATCGTCGGTCCACCTAGTAGGAGGCCTGCCCACGCTACGTCTTCCAGCCCGTGATCGCCACTCAAGAAATTTTCTGCCCCAATGGCCATCGTCTCTACGAGCTATGTGTCCCGCCTACTGCCACTTGATTTTAGCAATTCTGCGTGCTATGTCGGTCACTTTGGTTCTCCTGCGGATCTCTTCATTTCTGATTCGATCACGCAGGGAAACCCCGAGCATAGCCCGCTCCATCACCCTTTGGGTGACCTTGAGCCTTCTTATGAGGCCCATAGTAGTAGTTTCCTATTTATTTCACGACTAGCTTTTGCCTGCGGCTTCACCCGCGTGAGATTTAGTGTCACATATCGGCATAAATTATAGCCTATATGTTAATCTGGTTTACAAACAATAATATTGTACAGTTTCAACAAAATCCGTTGAGTAATTTTTGCGTGAAAGAGTAACAAACCTGAGACACAGGAATCTTCCTAGTTCAGGTATCAACCCACCAACATTCTTACTTTTTGTTTTTCCTGATTGTTTGTTATCATAATAATATTATCTGTAATGTTGGCGAGAAATAAACATTACTTTACTTTATTTTAAACTTTCAGACATCCAGACATCCAAACTTTTGCATTTATAATATTAGTAGGATACAATTATGTAATGTTGAAACAAACAAGACAAAAAAAATGTATACTTCAGCAACGCGAATTTTTTTATACTTCAGCATATTTAGGACACCCGGCAGCGTGTCCTGCCATGATCAAAGAAAAAAGAACTCGCAATTTAGCAGGTAGGTACAATAATTTGACTGTTTCACAACAGCTCTAAATCTATTTAACTTACAGTACATTAAATTTATCACATTAATCAAAGCTTCTAAGCTTGTCTATGTCCCAAAAATTATAAAATGAAAAAAGTAGTTGTCAAAAACCTTTTTTAAGGCGGATTTTTTTCAATAAGGCGGGCGCGCGCGCGGCTATTAACGAGGTCACAAAATTCGGAAAGAACATAGCGAAATCTATTTATTCAGCAATTTTCGAAAATTCCGGAAAACTTTCCAAGTAAAATTAACAAATAACTGGACTATTTACTTGTTATTGAGCAGAGACACAAACTTGGTTATTTTTCCCAAAAATTTATATTTTTTTTTAGATGCATAAATGTGGCATAATAATGGTTACTTTTTTAGCGCCTAGTTTGAAATGTGATTGAACGATGACAACTAACATCAGTTGTCAGTTAGGTAAAATTTTATTTTAGTTGGAAAAAGACAAAAAGTGGTAAATGGGTTAACGTGCGGGGGCTGCAAAATCATGTTGTGACGTCACGCGCGAATTTTGGCAATTTTTGAAAATTTTAAAAGGTCCGTAAACTTCTCGAGGCTCTATCTTCCGTAATACTGGACGGATTGAGGTGAAATAAAAACTAGTGTAATGTGTGTGATCTAAACTTTAAATTAAGTCATAATTTAACTTAATATTACAACTTATGCGTGTTGTCCATTAGATCTCCAAATAAAAGCCTATAGAAACAACTAGACCTAACAAAGAACTAATTGTAGAGTTGATCTTTGGCAAAGATTTAGAAAACCATTTATCATGTATAAGTCCCAGTTGCCGGAAGAAAATTATTTATTTTTTACGGAACCGGCGACTGGGACCGCGGTCCCAGTTAATTGCGGTCCCAGTCGCCGGAAGCCTCAAAAAGACATTTTTGTATGTTTGTAAAGAATAAACTCCAAAAGTACTGAATCGATTTTAAAAATTCTATCACCGTTAGAATGATGTACATTATCTCTGAATAACACAGGCTATATTAGACCGAATTTCGCGCGGAACAAGCCGCAAGCAATAGGTAGTTTTTCTGTGTGTAATATTATTATAAAGAGCTGTGGTTTTCTGAATAAAGAAAAATAAAAATAAATAAATAAAAGTTACATAAATGAATACATTTTCAGTGTACGTTGCGCACGCGCCGCGTTCACTGCGGCCATTTATTCTGCACTTCATTTGACATCGCGAGAAATGCGACTGAAATTATAGTGATTGGCGCGAGATGTATGAGAGGTGTATGGGGGCAGCTGCAGCAGTTGCGAAATAAAATTACTGTTACTCTACTTACGAGAATGTAAAGCGCTTGTCTAAAATAAATTGTTTCCATAAATATTGACTAATGTTTAATGAGGATGAAAGTCAATTTTATAAGATTCATACTCTATGATGATCTTATAAAATCTTGTAAGTCTTGAGAAAAGGGGTCAAAATATAATTTCTGAAGATTTAAAGTTATTATTATCTAACACAACATTTTTTAAGAGTGGGTTAAACTTTAAACTAATAATTTTATCACAAAAACACAGTTTTCCAGTTATACACTACCTATTACCTGCACGCTAAAGGTATTTCAACGTATGCAATTTTAAGAAAATGAAAGAAATTCTATACGATTTAGAAAGATACTAGTGTAACTGGTAAATGAAACTATAATTTACTCTTCTAGGAGCTAAATCTCCACTATCTCAGTACCATACATAAAGTATTATCGCTATGACAAACAAAATGGGACCACAAATTCAATTATACTCAGAAAAAAGAAACAATTATCAAACTAAACGATACAGACAAAAAATATAAGCCCCATGCGGTTACATTACGTGCACCATATCCGTATTGTGGGTAATCACTATGGAAAATGCTACTTATCTCTATAATGACAAGTACGTGAAATAATAAATAATTCATTTGGGCTTTTCCTCTGATGTTTTTGTTAAAAATCGGATGCCGGATCTGTAGTTTGACCGTCAGACCGATTTCAGAACGTACGAATGGTACTCGATAGTGAATATCGATTAGGAACCTCTTGCATAATCGAATTAAAATCGATCATATGCAAGGGTTTTTACGATTGCGTGAACGGTATTAGAATTCAAATTAAGATTGATCTAGCTAGAGGCATCTCATTTCAGAAGAAGCAAGTATTCGAATCAAGTCAAGGGCAGATCTTATGATAAAGTGGCTCTACAATGGCATATAAATTGTAGGTTCAAATTGCTGTAATCTAAATTGTATTAAACGTATTAAAGAGTCCATCACAGTTTTTTGTTAAACATAATTTTGTTTGTTTCAACCGAGTGCTGTCCACTGTTGGAAAAAGGCTTTCCCTCAAGGATTTCCACAAGGACCCGTCCCACACTACCCGCATCCAGGTGCCTTTCGCGACCTTAATTATATCATCGGTCCACCAAGTGACATAAACACAATTATTTTTTACAAAATAAGTTACGTTGTGGAAATCATTGGGGGAGACCTTTGCCCAGCAGTGGACGTCAATTGGCTGAAACGAACGAAGTCATTTTAGTTAAAATATGAGAGGTAATTAGTAAAAGTATTATGTATGTTTCATGGCTCTTCGTGGTACGGGTCTAACTAGTTAGCGGTATCAATGGCGGTATCTCAATCGATCAAGCTTTGACGCAAGACGTCACTTTAAGTTAGCGCAGAGTAGAGACACTACTTCTTGGAACAATTCGTCACGACTGATACTTGAGCCACGAATTAACTAACTAGTCGTTCCCAAACTTTTTAACAGCAGACCCCATAAAGAAAAGCTTTAAACCATCCCCTTATAACCCCTTATCACTATTTAAAAATTTCGTATTTTTATTTATTATTTATACTTTTGCACATAAAACTTTACAGCGGCGGACTTAATGCCAGGTGGCATTCTCGGCCATTTTTCGTATTAACCTGACCTTAGTTTCAGTCAAATCACGTCCACTGCTGGACAAAGGCCTCTCCCCCAAGGATTTCTACCACGACCGGTCCTGCGTTGCGAGTATTCAGGTACTTCCAGCAAACTTCAGCATATCATCTCGGTCCACCTAGTGAAAGGCCTGTCATACTACGACCTTCACAACTCATGACAATCCGAAAACCTTTTGGGGTCTGGGTTATCTAACTATTTGCTCATAATACAAGTAGGTAATACAACAGGTACTTGTTTACTATTTTGTTGCTAGAACTCCTGAGAAAAGTATGTTCATAGACCCCAAGTGTGTATACCTAGTCTGGTCGTAAGTTCTGTCACATGATCATAACTTTTGAATTTTGAATGAGGGTTTCAAAAATATTTATTGAATTAGAATTTAGAATATTTAACGAAATTAAAAATGTGCACTGTTTTGAATTTTATTTGTTTTTAAATATGTAGTGGACGCATTTAAGACCGAACAGCAGTTGTCACGCTGCATTGGTGCGGTTACGCGCCAAAGTAGATTTTCGATGTGCTGAAAAAATTGAATTAAATATCAATTTTACGTTTATAGTTTCATCAAACGATATAATGAAGTTTTAAGTGTAGAAGACACAAAACAAAAGTAATTGGCCTTGCACGGTTAGGACTCCAGCAGCGTTAAAAGCTGCGAAGTCGCGAACTCAACAAAATCTCATGCGTTAGCAGACTTTGCCTGCCCTGGAGGTAGGGTTAAGCACAACCAGAGTGAAATTGGTATTTATGAAGACTCAAGGCTTCAAACTTTTTATTAATTAAATTCAAAAATCACTTGGATGCGCTTTTAAAAGACCTGAGATTGAAGAAATCCCTCGTTTTGCTTAAGCGGTACGCGGGAAAAAAGTACCTTGAAAAATTTTTTTCGAATGTTTTTTTTTTACCGTGGAGGAGAGTTACAAAAAAACAAAATTGTAAGTTGGATGCGTACATCAATGAAGAAGCACCAGCTTAATTTCGGCTGTCCAGCTAGGCCAGCTCTTATCGTCACTCAAGGTTTGGTAACATGTCTCAAATTTGGGCTTTTTTGAGGTATTTTTTGCATGAAAGGCATAAAAACGAATGCCATTCTGTATCAAAATTCAGTTCCCACAAAGCTTATGGAACCTTTTTCACATATCATGCTCAATAACAGACACTGGGAGTTCCAGCAGGATTCTGTGCCAGCTCATAGAGCGAAAAGCGCGCAAAATCCGCTCGTAGGGCGTAAAATTGACCTCAGCGGGCACGAAGTCTGGCCCTCATCCAGTCCAGACTCTAATCCGTTGGATTACAAAATATGGCAACATTTGTAGAAGAAGGCCTGCTTTATGCCTCATACTGATTTAGAGTCCCTCAAGGCATCCTATATTAAATCAGCCGCCGATATTGATACGAAACTCGCTCGTGTTTCTAGAGACCACTGACCGCGCAGTTTGAACCCTTGTATTCATAATTGCAAGGAAAATTTGAAATAATTTTTATAAGCATTAAATCTTTTTTTTAGTACCTTTCTATTGGTATATAAATGATTACCGTAAAAACAAATATAGTATCAATTATTTCACTATAAACATGTGACAGAACTTATGACCCGACTAAGTAGATACCAGGTTGGGAATCACTGAACAAGGAACAGAGACTGTAGCGTATTTAGGTACTGGTCAAAATTATTCTTTTCAGTAATGCAACCTTGAGAAAGTGGTTTAAGTCGTCATTTGGTTTGCTCTAAAAGTAGCTACAAACAGCGATGCATTTATGTTGATTCCTGGTTCTAAAGATATTTAATAGGATTCAATTTATCAATTATTGCTATTTTAATATCTATTTTATTTAAAGTCCATTATAGTTAATTGTAAACATTTACTATCACCAGTACATGAAACTTATAGATACATCATACGTTTTACAAAGGCCTATGAATTTCTACAAAATGGAAACCCTCCAACTTGAACTCGTCAATTTCGATGAAGTCTTACTAGTGGTCGCTCGAGACTTAGTCCACCTGTATTCCCTTGACTTGCCTTATTTTACCACCATAAATCATCCATGTGCGAAAAAAATTTCCACCTTCTTAAAAAAAAACTATTTTATTTTTTCATCAGGATAAAACATTTATGTGTTAAGTGAGTAGCATTCTTGCTAAACGAAAATCGGTTCTATTTTGGGTATTTTTCATATTTAATATAAAAAAGCGTATGAAATTTTCATACAGAGGCAGCTTTTCACCAAACATCTAAGCAAAAACAATTTACAAAAAATTGATAGAGACTTTGAAAACTTTGTTGTTGCACTTTGTTTTTCCTTGCTCTACTATATTTTTCATCACAAAACGTTTTGCGACTGTTTCGTATATTATTCTATTGACATTTTAAATGTTGTATAATGCAATCCATAACAGCCTTATTTTTATCTGATTTCACAATAGTACTTTGATGTTTGACTGTCAGCGCTGTATAAAAATACATATAAAAAGCAATCCAAAGTTAACTTTTAATTAAGCTAATAGGAAAACCTTTTTGTGTCGCCACCTATATACTTATCTCCACTAGGTAGGTAGTATTTCATTGGAAAATGCAAAAAAATCTCCGTTCGACCACAGCGATTCGAAGTAGAGCAAAGTAGGTCGGCTCGATCGGGGGACTTCGGGCGTTCTCGGCTTTCTTCGTGAGCGCTCGGTTTACTGCGTGCGCGCTTAGGCGCATACACCATTGACGCCGCCCCGGTCGCAGTCGCGTCAAAGTATCGGAGAATTTTCCCCTAAATTACGTCACGGGATGAAAACATACACCGCGAATCACGCGCAAATTATGAACTGAACCGCACACTGCAATAACTTTTGTAATTATTATTATCGCTTACAAAAAACTGAATAAACTACAAGTGAACCGTGTTGGACTGTTTGAAAACATGTTGTGGGAGTCTACTTTTCTCGAGGAGCCAGATACGGTGAGTTACTTTATTGTATATTGTAAATTCCAATTAAATATTAACTGTGCGTATCTAAATCTATTATTAATATGCTTTTGAATTATGAAACTGAGCCGGTTCCGCACACACTGACAGCCGTCGCGGACGGGCCGCGCGTGTGTGCGTAACTTTCTAGTTTTCGCTCGGGCGTATTTACATCGGACGTGCACAGTTTTTCATAATATAAAACACATGGAAGCGTTTAAGGGGTTTTCGTGTAAATATTCATCACACACCACACGTTCGCTGGTTAGAATCGCGATTGAATGTAAATAAATACGGTTTTGAGAGACGTGTGTCACGATTCTAGGCTTGCTATGAAAATTCTAATGGATTTACTTAAAAGCTCTGGGAAAATGCCACGGTCACATTTACTGGAAGCTCTATTGTTTGTGCAACATAATGTATGTGTTAAACCTAATTAACACGATGTACGAACACGTTTCGAGTCTGTTTCTCTAGTTATATGCCATTAAGTTATTTTTTGTCTTGGTGCCAGGTGTGTTATCTTTAACGCTTGTTTGATCTAAGCTTTCAGGTTTGGCAGGTTTTGGGAGGTTTAATTTGATGCATATTGACCATTTATGACGAATAATTTAACAATAATCGTATTTAAAGTTGTCGAGATTCAATAAAGGCAATAGTTTAGATACAAAGGTATCTATCTATTTATCTAATCCGCCGTGGCAACAACGCTATCATGCCCACATTGATGACGCCACGCCACGCGCCACGTCATGGCAAATACAGTTCAAGTGTTCAATCTTTTGTTATGAACATTGAAATAAGTAACTTGTCAAAGCTCATCCTCGTGAAAAGAACTTTAAGTAGGTACAGACAGCAACATTATCAGACTTTTCGTTGCAAAATCACTTCTATTAAAAGAACAAAAGAGACCAAAGTGTTTAGCTTAACGTGCTGTCGACTGTACTTTGTAGGTCTAAAGAGGTAATAGTACCGTCAGCATAAAAGTATGGTTTTGTTTTTCTCATTTTTTTCTAAAAATCGACTTTTTAACATAAACTCTATTTCTTATTGGTGCTGACTGTACCTACACACGGCATCTGTCCATGTTTGTCTCATCATTAAATGACCATTTGGCCAAGTTTATTGACCTAACTAAGAACAAACTCTTAAGGTGCGTCCACACATTGGACTATTATTTCCAAGTTTGGCCCCAACAGCCTTTTACTGTATCAAATGGCTATCACACATTGGCTCCAATCAAATCAAACTATTTGTCAGACGTAGGTGGACATAGATGGACAATGTTTTAGCAAAACAATTTTATTCTTATAGTGCTCGTGCATTCACTCACTTCATTTAGTGATTCACACGCTATTCTCTTCGCGCTTAATCGAGTCACAGAAACCATCAATATCCCGCCATATTGGATTTGTTACTAGATGGTGGGATCCTTGCCTTATTAGGTACCTAATGTTCAAACTCGATACACACACACTATTGGTTCCAAGATTGTAAATATTGGTACAACAAATATAACCAATGTGTGGACGCGGCTTTATACACGTATGTATAATATGTATTTCCTATTAATAAAAAAAAAAGATCTTGTAAATATAACCATCATCATCATTTGCAAATATAACCATCATCATCATTTGTAAATATTGTCTCGCATCAATGTCTTTTTCAGTTTGCTCGTAGAAAATTGCGAGAAACTATCCTACTCTCTCAAAACTTAATAAAAGTAACCTAATAATAACAACATCCAATTAAAAAAAAAACATTGATTCTGGTAGCAAAATACCAGTTAAAAAAAAAAAAAAAAACTACGAAGCTCAAGCTAAAGGTACTAAGAAATTGTAGAAATATACAAAAGATTCCTAGAGTCAAACATTGGCCTTAGTTTGGTCAAGCTTATTGTTTCAGCTGTAGCTTGCTGTGTCAGAATTATACATAACTAGCGGTCGCCCGCCACTTCGTATGCGAGGATCCCGTTTTACCCCCTTAAAGGCTGAATTTTGCAAAATCCCGTCTTAGTAAGTACCTACATTCTAAAAGGAAACCTCATGCAAAATTTGAGACATCTAGAACTTGTAGTTTCGGAGATGAGTGAGTCCGCCTTTTTAAATATACCTTTCCGCCCGCGGTTTCGCCCGCGTGGAATTTTTCGGTTTTTTTAATAACCTATGACACTCGGTAATAATGTGGCTGTCTATTAGTGAAATAATTTTTAAAATCGATTCAGTAGATCCCGAGATAACCCCATACAATTTAACAAATATACAAACACACAAACTTTACCTCTTTATACTACAAAATATTAGTATAGATAAGCTAACTCTACTAAAGCTTAAAAAACGTATAGTCTTATTTGCCACAATATTGCTACGAATATTTGAGGTTATTACCGCCAACACAAAGGACTTTAATCCGCATCAATCTCAAATCCTAAAATAACCTTCCGAGACCCTTTATTCTTCCAATTTTATTCCGTGTTTGTAAAATAACGTACAATAGACAAGTTGCCTGAAGGTAAAACGAATTAGGCAGGTGAAGACAATGAAAGATCTTCCCAAAGTCTGCACGAACTTGTAAAGCGACCTAAGGAACTCTTATTAGACTGCTTGGAACTTATAAGACAACTAAGGAACAGTTATTAAGGTAACAACGATCTTGGGAAAATGAACATTCTATTCCAAAAAAATACACTCTACTCCATAATAAACTTTATAAAATTTTGAAGAATATTATTGGTATAAAATAAAGAACAACTATTTAAATAAGGGCCAATTGGAGTAGATATTTTGGGTAAATACCTTACAAACCTATTATCAAGAAAAATACAGTCTACTTTATTAATGATTTTGCTATAAAAATATACTCATAGGTATAACTGCTGACTGTACTTTGACTCTACATTTTTTATACACAGTTTACTTTTCCTAGGTATCAAATGAAAAATAATTAAATAGTACTTATAATATCTTTTATAGTATCTTTTTTGATTAAGTAATTATTTATCTATTGATAGTTTCATCACATGATTCATTCAGAAGCTGTTTACTTCATTATCTATACTTATAATAAATCTGTAGAGAGGTCAATTCTGTACATGAAATATATTTTCAAAATAACTATCAGGGGGTGATTAGTGATCGATACTGATGCCAAAAATGCAATCAGTAAAATTTTTGTCTGTCTGTCTGTCTGTCTGTCTGTCTGTCTGTATGTTCCTTATAGAAACAAAAACTACTCGACGGATTTTAACGAAACTTGGTACAATTATTCTTCATACTCCTGGGCAGGTTATAGTATACTTAGGAATTCCCACGGGAACGGGAATTAGCGGGAAAATCCTTTTGTATGAAAAATCTAAACCGATTAAGTTAGACGCTTGAAATTTGGCATGCAGGTACCTTAGGAAACTTAAAGCTCAGTTACAACAGGATATTGCAAAATTCCCACGGCAACGGGAGTTAGCGGGAAAAAACATTTGTATGAAAAAATCTAAACCGCGTAAGATAGATGAAGGGGGTAAAACGGGATCCACGCGTACGAAGTCGCGGGTGGCCGCTAGTTATCAATAATCACGGCAAATTTGTTTAAAAATAAACATCGAAGTAATAATCTTGCTTGATCTTTTCTCCAATAAAGTAATTAGACAGGTAATGACGTCATTAAGTTTAGTTTTAATGTCACCGTTTGCTTTTACTTGCCGACAGTATTCAAGACGGTGTTTAGTCAGTTAGTACTAAACTAACTGGTTTTATGAAAGTTTAGTGGCATGTTAAATGAGTATGTTTTGTATAAATGCTTATTTTTGTACATTAGCTTCATTTTGGTTGCTCTTACGCAAAAAAGTCAGTACTTATTCAAAGGGTTTTTATACATGCATGTGTAGAAATCTAGAATAATTGAGAGATCATTTATTTTGTTAATTATATGTGCGTATAATTTATAGATTTTGTAGAGTATCTAACAAATACAAATACGAGTATGTTTGACTTATTTGAATATATGTGACAAATTAATTTACACGAGTATATTTTTTTACTCCCGTAGCCCCTCGTACTAAGCTAAATATGCTTGTATCACGAGTGAGCTCACCACAATAGTCGAGCGGCGGCGGGGACCGAACCCGCGTTCCCCGGATTACAAGTCAGCCAGTCCGACCCCTTCACCGTTCGGCTATCGTGGCTTCAAAAAAATTAAGAGATAATTTACGCAAAGCAAATAGATGCCTTGACTTTAACTTAACTAACCGTACTGCTATACAATAATAGCAAAAGTTTTTGCTATAAAGTACATTTATTATGTTTTATAATTAATTTAGTAAATACAAAAACCGTTAATGGCACGTCCCATTACACTGTGTAGGTAAAAAATATACAGCAAAAAGTTTAAGTATGTTTGTTAGGATGATCACAGTAGCTGTAAGTTTAAACCGATTATTGCAAAACGTGGAGCCACGTAAATAGGCAATTAAACTAATTAATGTTTACACGATAATTCAATTGATAAATAAAGTTACAACGCAATTTGTAAACATATTTATTTGTACTATGAACCGTTTGGTATAATTACGAGAAAATACATTTAATGCGTATAATTGTGAGTGCTATTACTGTTTTCTCTACATTTCTACTGATATTAGTCATCGACTCACTTATCCAAAACAAAAACTTGAATAACGATATTTGAGATAAAACATAGTTTTCTTTATTTTCATCATGCAAAAATCTAAATTTGGACAGATTATTGATAAATGTTATAAAAATCTGTTTATTTTTTCAAAGGTTTTGAAAATTAAAGTAACAAATGATCATTGTATGAAAAAACAAAAGCCTAGACTGAAATATCATACCTGATAACTACTCTCATTTATTCTAAAACTGAACTGAACGAATAAAAAGTTAAAAAAAAAATTTGGTAATACTGAAAGATGGTTAAAAAGTCTCATTTTTTAAAACTCGCACACTGACTGATGTTAAAATATTGTCCATCTAATTGTTGTGAGTAGAAGATTCTCGACGATAATCACTTAAATGTAATATGCCGTTAGGCTAATTAAGTGACTAAAAATAATTAATTATAGGCAGCAAATTGCATCTGTTTATCGATTGTTTATTATGTCTCATCAAATGTAAACATTAGTTATGATGACATTTACGCCCAACAACGTCACTTATATTAGCTAACTCAAGCTTACTCCACAGCACATTATACTATACATTATTAGTTGTAAAAAAGAACCTATTGCAAACTAGTTAAGATTACACTTTATCCTGATGTGCCGTATCGTAAAATTTCAGGCATCTATATCTATAAAACCAAAAGGTTGACTGATTGACTGACTGACTCACTTACTCATCACGAATTCTCAGAAATTACAAGTGCTAGGAGTCTTAAATTTTACATGGGAGTTTAGAACGTAGGTACTCACTAAGACGGGAATCTGCAAAATTCAACCCCTCAGGTGGTAAAACGGGATTCAAGCGAACGAAGTCGCGGGCGGCCGCTAGTCTACTAATAAAAGTGGAAAGTACCTAGTTAATTGGGAAACGTGAAAAGAAAACGGACTGTTATTTCAAGATGATTTAATTTATTTATAATGGAAGAATATAAGGAGACCATAATTCCATCGACTTATCTCAATGAAGCAATATTTCTTGGCGAAATACCAAAGTTTTTGTTTACGTTGACTCATGCTATCCTATAGAATGTACCTACTTTATGAAGCGTTATTTGATTTGTGAGTCAACTTCGGAAAAACAGTTGAAAGAAACTAAAAACCCTTTGATCTATCTATCACGAAAGATTATCAGTTCATTGGAAATAGATTATTTCAATATTTACTTATTTGCACGCCACACTATAAAGATTTTGTTCTATTTAAGTCTTAAGATACAGACAGATTCTAATTTCTAATAGAGCCCCAAAGGTGAGCAAAGGTTTTTTTTCTATGTCCTCACAGCTATTTTAGTCCAATACCAACATTTGTCACCACAAAAAATGGTGAATACGTGTATTTGTCCGCGAAGATGTGTCGCAAACATTTGTAGAGTATGAACTTTAGGTAGATACGTCATCAATTGTGACGTAATAACCAATTTCCAGAAAGAAATTGTAAAATAGTGAATAACAAAAATATTACCAAGTCGAGTTGTGTAAAAAATATAAAAGCTAGACAAATAGAGCGTAAAATTGATGATGACGAGTGCATACAAATCATCATAGATTGTGAAATACATGTTCTTCAGTCTTTCACTAATAATATAGCATAATAACGGTAAATGTTCGTCTAATAAATAAGATTCTAAAGGTGTATGGATGAAGTCATAATACTTAAATCGATAAATTGTATTGTTTTTGTATCTAACGAGACTTTGGGACTTTCCATCAACATTTATCTACCTTTTGTAACTATGCAATAACACGTAATTGCAGTATTCTATTCAAGCTCTTTCATTGAAGACGGATTACAGCACATTTCTAAAATAAAATATTAAAGCAAGTAGATAACTAAAAAGTCAAGAATAACAAAAACATTGAAAACAAAACATTTTTGTGTAGGTAAATACAATTTTTATCAAGACTAAAAATATTTTCAACTGTAATAGAATATTAAATACCTACGTTTGATTGCCGATCTTCTAATAGAAACAATAATTTCGGTCGACTCAAAAGGATCGAATCGAGTGGTATCATTTAGGTACTATTTAATTCAATTATGTTTTGTTTAAAACTACAACCGATTGATAAATAAATAAAAAATAATCTAACTAACGTCAGTTATCACCGAATCATTGCGCAACATTGCTGAAAACAAAATAATTCGATACTTATTATGCCTTAATGATCTATAGATCTCTAATTATGGGTGCTATAACTGTACAATTACGTGTTTCAACCGCTAAATGTGCCTAATTAATTTTATTGGCTCGATTTAACTTAGATAATGTTTATTGTTTTTCCATTTTTAATTAAAAAGAAAAACGCTCAACTGTTTTCTGCCAATTAAATAAAATAGAAGTTGTATTAATTGAGAATAAAATATTTTATTCATTAATTAGGAACGATTTCATTGTTTTTATTTTGATAAGTCACCATTGCAGTGTAAAAGCCATTATTATATTCTAATAGGGTGCGGCAAATCATAATTTTAAGATACCCCATATAATACAACTTTCTGTCGGTAGTTTGGTCGGGCATGTATGAAAATTCGCAATTTTAGAATACATAGCTTGCTATCGGTCGATTCTGTATACAAATTGAAAGCCTACTAAGTCTGTAATTGCAGTGTGTGGTGAGACTTATAAAAAACACAATATTGGTTAAATATATTAGAGCGATAAAATCGCATCAAATTAAATATTTACTACGTTGATTTCTATAAAAATGCTTTAATTATTGCACATTATGATGAACCATGAAAGTAATTAATAAGCAATGTAGACGCGATAGCCGCAGTTTGTGATGCGTGGCCACACATTATTACTTCAATTACCGCGCTTTCTGCGCAACCTGCCGGCTGATGGTAGAGACGGGGTAAAAATGGTAAAACAATACCCTTTCTTTCGAACTTTTCTTCATTAATTAATCATTCATTTATTGCAAATACCTTTTGCTAACACCCGATCCTTTTAAAATGACATAGTGTAGCATGTGATCCTGTCGCCTGTGGGCTTAGTGTGAGTTTACATCAAACGTCTTTACTAATGACAGCGTAAAAAAATAACATTAAATGTATGACGGATTGTACAGCGACCCTTGCGGATACTTTCAAGAACTAAAATCTTCATATATTTTTTAAATGCGCTCACTAGTGACGACGATTGATGTAAACCCACACTAAGCATTCTGTTAACGACCAATAAAAAAATTGACAAAAAGGTTTCTGTTCAAAATATTGTCTTTTAATTGAATAATTAGAAAGTAATTTAAAAATAAACCAAAAAGCCCAAGTGGCCTTAGACTTTTGACAGATAAACTCACTTCCCGAAGACCTTGCTTCATCAATTCTATTTGAACAATGCAGTTGATATATCTAAGTCTATGATCTAAGTTACTTCCGGCATTGTCTGCTTAAATCACTAGGGTCAACGAAAATAAATGTTAACGAATTATTCAAGCACGATCTGAAGAAAAAACAACTGGTTTTTATACACTTTACTATTGATAGAGACATGTGGTGTAAAAACCTATAATGTGATTTTAAGTTAAAATTAAGGTGTTTATTTTTATCGATATTTTGATGATATTTTTAGATATTAAATAAATCATTACCAAGTCGATTATTGCTATTAGGTGTGTATTTTGAGCACAACTACATATTTATTACTTTTTATGTTACAGACATTACCTACGTAACTAATCGAAAAATACTTTTTGAATTTTTAACTATGAATCTGCCCGGTAGTCCAGTCAATGAATGCCTTAACGACGGTGTAGAGAGAAATCCGTGGAACACAATTTCTGACCTCGGGACTTTATTTAGCCTAGTTAGATGGTGAACATAGCAAAAGTCCCCGCCCTTAGCCCTTGAGCCGGCGGGGAGAGGGGGGTTTAAAGGTACCACTTTTCGGTTTTTCGCTTAATCCTCGGAAACTATGCGTCCTAGTGACATGACTACTATATCTAAAGAACCGTTTGAGGCATATTTATGAAATTTGAAACTGATGTATATCTTGCAAGTCTCAACACATGAGCCAAATTTGAAGTGTTAATGCACAGTAGTTTTTGAGTGATGAGGAGTCAAAAGTGACTCAAAGTGGTTCGTCTAAATATACGCACGGTGCAGTCCCCTCCCTGGAACTAGGCTTAACATGCTCCCGCATGTCTAGAATGATTGCTCAATGTTGATTTAGTCGATTTTCTCCTGAAAGGAACATGTAAGACAACAATAAAATTTCCAATTTTACAGACCTTCTAGAGCAGATGCCGCAAAAACTATACAAGATATAGAAAAACTTGACGGTCTCACCTGTAGCAAATTGAATAAGCTTTTTTTGGTTCATAGTAGTCATGTCACTAGGACGCATA
Source organism: Ostrinia nubilalis (assembly GCF_963855985.1). Classification (NCBI taxonomy): domain Eukaryota; kingdom Metazoa; phylum Arthropoda; class Insecta; order Lepidoptera; family Crambidae; genus Ostrinia; species Ostrinia nubilalis. Next base: position 15,240,030 of record NC_087094.1, read on the forward strand.
GTTTCCGAGGATTAAGCGAAAAACCGAAAAGTGGCAACTTTAAACCCCCCTTTCCCCGCCGGCTCAAGGGCTAAGGGCGGGGACTTTTGCTATGTTCACCTCCTAACTAGTCTAAATAAAGTCCTGAAGTCAGAAATTGTGTTCTACAGTTTTCCATCTATAATGCTTTATTGACTGGACTACGGTGGCAAAATCAAATTACTAATTTGTACTATGATAGCCAGACTTTTTCCAATATTATAAGGGATTTTAATAACCGATAAAAACTTAAAATTGATTCAATTTGTTAGCATTTTATTGGCATAGGCACATCGGAAATTTGACATCATTGCAGATAATATGCTCAATACGCATACCTACATGAAAAACTTTACAAAGTAATCTTTAATTAATTAATGTATAATTAAGTATAATCCAATAATCGTGGCCCACTATTATCTGTATGACAGCGTCAGAATCAAGGCCTTCACTTAGTACTTGAACAAGAACTCGGAAGTTTGCCCTTTGAAGGTCGAAGCCCGCAAAAAACTAGTTGGTCAAATGGTAAACAACTTCGAGTAGTGTACAGTTCACTGTAGAAATAATTACCATTTTCCACTTCATCGATATACCACTACAATTAAAATCTCGCTTGATTTTAGATCTTAAACTAAAGACATAAAACGCAAAATACATGCCTGCGTCTCTACCACAAAAGACAAAAGAAGTCACGAATTTATGCTGCCAACTGTTCGCTGCACGAAGCTATAAAAAATGGATCTGGCTTTATGTCGAACCAGATATAACTGGCTGGCGAAAAAAAACACATAGCGACAAGATAAAAAGAACATAATCATATGGCGCAAAATTACCAGTTTCGTTCAGTCTGTCGCCTTTCGACTATTAAAGTTTTTTGTTTATGTGCTTAAATTTTATTACCTGGTTTTTAATCTGAATAATTCACGTTAAAGATATAGAGGTAAGTAAGTATCAATAATTGTACTTACATATTCATTTATATGTTAATTAACCGCAAGTGTATTAAAGTTAAAATTGTTTTAAAGCGTGAACATTTTTATAAGTATCGAAATTAAACCAAATGGGGTCTTTATTGGGATTTTAACAAAACGTTATGTATTTCCTTGGTTAATATTCTGATAATTTACAAAATGTATAGTTCTGGTAAACTGTAAAATCTTTTTTACTTATTTTTAACTCAATGTCAAAACTTTTCCTCCGTATGGCTTTTCATGCTACAAAATGAATTGTCAGATTATTCCAATTGAATTTGAATTGAATTTATTATACTTGAGACAAATCTGTACCAACTAAATGCATTTTAAAAGCGTAATTGAAATAAATCAAAGTCACGTTGTTACAAAAAACACCCAAATCGATTTAGCCGTGCAAAACGACATAATCATTTTAAAATGTCAAAAATAGTCTTTTGTCTGCTGGCCCGTATTATAAAACGAGACATAAATGAATCAACCAATCACAGACTGAATCAGTTTGTTCTTTAGTTTCGGGTGTCTTTTCTTAATACGGCTTCAAAATGTATTGGCCAATTAGACACGGCACACACTGTTTTTGATTACGTTTTTGCTGTCGGCTTACTGCCTTTTTGTTAGCAGACCGTAGCTAAAGATAATGTCCAAAAAGGTGATATCTTAATATTTTCCTTGTGGTAAATGCGGTAATTATGCAAATTTAACTAAAACTCAGTTCTTAGTGCAACGAAATAAAGCATATGAATTTAAATGAATAGGTACCAAGTAGGTGACCGACGACATCATAAAGGTAGCAGGAAGGCGCTGGACGCAGGCCGCTACCAACCGGGCAACATGGAAAGCATTGGGGGAGGCCTATGTTCAGTAGTGGACGTCGTATGGCTGAGGTGATGATGATGATGAGGTACCAAGTAACATTTTTTTAATCCTAAGATAAAATGTAAACCCCTTTGATTATATTTGTGTCTGTCTTGTTGGTTGCCCTAAATAAATAAAAAATCAAGCTGTAATTTAAGAAAGAACAAGTCAAAATTGTTTTCTATTTGGGAATTAAATAATAACGGATGGTTTGCACCGTTATTTCATCAATCATCATCACCGTTAGTGTTGTATCAATAACTTCAGTTTAACCTCGTTATCTCATGGTATTGAACCGAACATTTTCAGCATTAATTAAATTGAATTCTGGTTTAGTTTTTTCTTAATAAGCAAAAAATAGTATACAAATGTTCTAGAATTGATGACATTTTGAAATTAGTGTATCTTTTGCTATGCTTTACCTATAGGTACATATTGTTTTCTATTTATTAGAATAATTTGATTGTAAATAAGTAATTTTTCTCTGTTTGTTTGTTTAATCTGTTTAACCCTCAGTTTGCATGGTGACTATAACTTACGTTAAGTCAGGCCTGGCTCACTCCGCGCGGTACATCCGATAATTACCTACAGCGAAGCGCCCCGCCGGCGGGTATTATATCAGTCGAGTGTCACGCGCGCGCCCGTCAGGACGCTGGCGTGCGTTGTAGTACCTAATTCTATAATCGAAGTATTATTTAAAAATGGACATAAAGAGAAAGAAGTATTGTGCGGCGTTCGGGTGTTTAAATTCGAAAATAAATCTACCGGATTTATCTTTTTTTTCGCTTCTCAAAGATGCTGAAACTTTCAGCATCTTTGAGAAGCGAAAAGCCTGAAAGGTATGTTGGCCATGTAGGTAATCAATAATTCGTAGGATAGTATAGGAACCTAACCTACCATGACTACTGCTCAGAATGCGTTCGTTCGTTTCAGCCAAATGACGTCCACTACTGGACAAAGGCCTCTCCCAAGGTTTTCCATAATGAATGCGTACTTACCTACATACGTACCTCATTACAAATAAGTAAATTAATTATTTTTTCACTAGACAGCAACCCTAACAGCGTAAGAATAGTTCAGAGGCACGCGATAGAAAGAGACAAAACTTGTAGGTGAATAAAATTGTAGGTACGTAGTGCTGTGCGAGCTGAATTCCACTGTATCGCGTCGTAGCAAGACTCGCATTTATTTAAATCGTCTTGCGGAGTAATCCTTCTGTACCTGTACTATTACTTATTCTGTGGTTAAGTGTAAGGTGGAGACCCAGGGACTCCATATTTCAAATGAAGAAAAAATATACTAATACTTATAAAAGTTATATATTTTTTATTTGGTAACATAATATGGTTAATATACTATTAATTAGAAACAACAGAAATGGAAACATTAATTAAAATTCATTTAAAAAATAAAATTTTCATGAAGTCATAAAAATCACATAAAAATCGACATAGGCATTTTGTACCTCTTAAACTTAGAAAAAAAATTAACCAACATTTTTTTTCTCTCTAAATTATGTGGACATAACAGTCTTCTTGATAAATAATATGTAAATTGTTAGAAAAAAATTAACACGAAAAAACGTGCAATGGCTTAGTAACTACTACGAGCAGCACATTGCCTGCCAAACTTTTTCGAACAATACAAGCATATTTTTGTGAAATGAATTTCAAAATAAGCAGTCTCTCTTTTAATTCATCAAAACACATCATCAAAATACAAAATCCTCAAAACAAATCTTTCGGGACGTAAGATGTAAAATCCTCTTCTTTTTCTTCATCGTCTGCATTTTTTTCTAGACTTTCTTGCCAGTCCCTCATATCTGAGGCCTCATTTCCATCTAACGTATTGATAAATCATGTATTGTGACTGTTTGATGCTTTTTTGATCCACTCAAACCGTAAATAAACCATAATTAAAAAAATAATAATAATATCATAATAAAAATTTTTGTTACGCAAAGTGTATGGTGGAGTCCACGGGACTCCGCAAGTGTCAATTACTCAACTTTCTGTGATTCACACGCAGACGACCTCTCGCCCCCGAGTTGGCCACGACACCAAAGGAAGCTACTCAAGCGCACAGCACTTTATTCGCGTATTGAAAAAAAATATGAAAAAAAAACAGTTTCACATGGAGTCCCTGGGACCTACCATGCAAATTGAGGGTTAAATACTTGTGTTGTGACGAGAATACAAGCTGACTGTATATCTATACTTATAATAAATCTGTAGAGAGGTTAATTCTGTACATGAAATATATTTTCAAAATAACTATCAGGGGGTGATTAGTGATCGATACTGATGCCAAAAATGCAATCAGTAAATTTTTTGTCTGTCTGTCTGTCTGTCTGTCTGTCTGTCTGTCTGTATGTTCCTTATAGAAACAAAAACTACTCGACGGATTTTAACGAAACTTGGTACAATTATTCTTCATACTCCTGGGCAGGTTATAGAATACTTAGGAATTCCCACGGGAACGGGCATTAGCGGGAAAATCCTTTTGTATGAAAAATCTAAACCGCTTAAGTTAGACGCTTGAAATTTGGCAAGCAGGTACCTTAGTAAACTTAAAGCTTAGTTATAACAGGATATTGCAAAATTCCTACGGGAACGGGAATTAGCGAGAAAAAACATTTGTATGAAAAAATCTAAGCCACGTAAGATAGACGCTTGAAATTTGGCATGCAGGTACCTTAGTAAATTTAAAGCTTAGTTACAACAGGATATTGCAAAATTCTCACGGGAACGGGAGTTAGCGGGAAAAAACATTTGTATGAAAAAATCTAAACCGCGTAAGATAGATGAAGGGGGTAAAACGGGATCCACGCGTACGAAGTCGCGGGCGGCCGCTAGTATTTATTAAATTCATCAGATGTTATTGCTACTGTATTAAGAATATTAAGATCCCATACGTTGAAAATTGGTACCCTGAAATCCATTTCATATTATTATCAGACCTTAACCTTAACCACAGAAGTACCTACATATTTTTATAATAAGAGTATAATATCGTTTTTGTGTTACATTTTCCTTAATTTTCAAGTTTAGTTAACAGGTAAATTATCTTAATGCTACAAAGATATAATTTTCATCAAGTTTTAATATTTTAACGAATGTTTATCCTTAACCAAATGATCGCTATTCACCACTCGAACGCATTCTCAGCTTACTCATAGAATATTTCGTAACCGTTTCCGAGTAAGTAGACGGCAAATGGCGATTGGGCGCCGACTCTATAGCACATTAACCTTTACACTGTGGCATCTTAAGCAGTGGTGATAGAGGCTATATTGCAACAATAAGGTGTAGCCCGAAGTACTTGCGTGCCGATTTTCACCTGTCAATTGAGGTCGAGGACGGAGCTTCTGTGTTACGTGATGCGACTTTGGCGCAGTTGATATGAAGCCAAAAAAGTATCGATTATTAAGTAGCAATACCTCCGAAAACTGACATGGGAAACTGTTTTTTGTTCGTTTGTGATAAGTTACAAGATTGCTTAAAAATCTTTAAAATTATCGTTAGTTTTAAAGACTGATATTTGCATGCTGTATTTGGGACGTGTAAAGTGCCCTATTAAGGGTAGACCTTCCTTAGTTAGTAACGAATTCGATTCAAACAGTGGTTTACAGCTAAAAATACAATCTAAACATTTCGACAGCTTTACCAATGTCTCAGTAACCAATTCAGTTACCTACATAACACTTCAAGTAAAAGGTCGTGGGATCAAATCGGTTGCAAAAGTGGAAAATCATGTTTTTAAAATGTTAAATGCCTCACCGTAGACATGGTAATTGTAACAAAATCGCACGTATGAAATCCAAATAAGGCTATTACGAAAAAACTGCAAACGAAAGTTGCTCAAATCTGCCTTCTTTTTGACCTTCAATTGATTCCAATTTACGTTGGCAGGGTTTCAAAAGAAAGCTGCTTCTTACACACGATTTATTATCCTTTGTTTGACTCAACTACGCACGTATTGACAGGTAGTAAATTATACAGGGTGGAAACGATAAGTGATCTCACTCGATTATTTCTAAACTATACAAGATATCGAAAAACTGGTTACTGATCCTGAAAGTGTTTCACAAGCTCTTTCAAACGGTACCAATAATAGGTTACAGAATAAACTGGAACTATCCCAAAATTCAATGTTTCCAGCTTCCATACTAAATGTATGCCGACGACACATTATTAGGAGTGTAATTTATTTTTTGTTAAATAATAAACTTCATAAGTCGGTTAAATAAACTCGTAACTTGCATCTTATTTAAAATTATTTGTGAAAAACATTAGTTTTAGGCTTTACTTGCTATAAAATTATCAAGAGATGACTGCCATGACTGTGATAGTACTAAATGTATGGAAGACGGAAACATTGAATTTTAGGATAGATCCAGTTTATTCTGTAACTTGATATTGATACCGTTGGATAGAGCTCGTGAAGCACTTTTAGGATCAGTAACCAGTTTTACGATATCTTGTATAGTATTTAAAATTATGTACTTTTACCAAATGTATGGACGCTGGAAACATTGAATTTTCAGATAGTTCCAGTTAATTCTGAAACCTATTATTAGCACCGTTTTAAAGAGCTCGTGAAGCACTTTCAGGATCAGTAACCAGTATTTCGATATCTTGTATAGTTTAGAAATAATCGAGTGAGATCACTTATCGTTTCCACCCTGTATATGATTACCAACATTAAGGTGCATACGCTTGTTGCATACAAGTTTATGAACTTATTGCATAATTATATCGCATTTGTGACGCACTAGGAAGGAAAGGTAACGCACGAGGCCGGTGAAGTAACTGGGTGCCATTTAATGAGTGTACATCTGAAATAATCCGTGTTCGTAAGATAGCACCAGGATCCTATTAATGGTTATTTAATTAGTAGTTTTTATCAATGAAACCTACTCGCGCGATTGACGTGGAAACTTCATTCATCTTTTACCTCTTAGAATTAAGCTCTAGCCACAAAATCTAGCTCTCAGTGTAATTCTTAAGTTTGTAATTTTTTTGTAAATCTACGTAAACTAGGAAGCAATTAAATTTATTGTTTTTTTTTTTCACTTTAAACACTAGATCAATTACAAAATCTAGATCTGCTATTTACCAAAACTGCAACAAACTATGGCTGGGTTGCACCATCTTACTTTGACTTTAACAAACGTCAGAAATCTGTCAAACTAGATACAAAACTCGTCACCGGTTACCGTTATAGTAACTGTTAAAATTAGTTGGTGCAACTCAGTCAATTCAAAGATTTCGTAACTCCAAGCGATCTTTGGACACTGAATCATTTGTTGCGAAAGTGGTCAGCTAGCAGGAAAACATCTCATTTTTGTTGCGGGTAGTCCCGATTGAGAAATTATGAGTCAAGTAATGAGCCGTTTTGCAAGTCGATCTCGTAGCCTCCAAACTTACTACCGTGACGGTTGTCTTAGTTTTCGCTTGCGTGAAACGTCATTCATAATTCAGGAGGGTTCTACCGCGTGTTGAAATGGGTTTTGTTCAATGAAGTGGTTTCTAAATCTAAACTAATAAGGTCGTAAACATGTGTAAAGAACACAGAATATCTGTTACGTTTCATGACTAAACAGCTGGCCAGTTGAGATGAATTTTGCTATAGAGATAGATAAGGCTTTGAAGATGTGCATAAGCTACGTTTTTATAACACATTTTGAAAGATATCTCAAGTTTGGGATCATAATACGGTAATACATTTACGTCTTTACTAAGCAATGAAAACGGCAGTGTTTTTACTTGACTAAAAGTATTTCTGCGACAAACCGTCATCCACGCGAACGAATCCGCTAGGAGAAGCTAGTTATTTGTACATATTTGAATCTATTGATTGACAATATAAAGTGGTTTGTCTGACAAGATTGGTGAGTGGACAGGGGACGGAAGCAGGGCGTCACACAGTAGTTTGATTTTAAAAATAGGTGGACATACGATCGAAAGTCATAATTTCACCGAAACAAAAATTGTTTTGAATAGCATTTTGAATGCTGATCAACATTTGTTATTATGCATTTTTCGTTAAAACGAGCCTTTCATGCTTAAAAAAAATATAACAAAAAAATTTGTATGGAGAAAAATTATTTTTATTTTTTTTCTGGCTACTGTTGCAAACTGTAGCGGTCAAACCTTATGTAGTCGTAAGTACCTATGGTGCCTAATATTACTACATCAAAAGTTTTTGCGGGCACGCGCGGCCAAGCGAGTAATGGACATGCAAAATTTGAAATATTTTTATTCATGGATTATTGATTTTAATGCACTTAAAGTAATTATTAATAGAAAAATATACTTAGTCTAACTTACTACAGCCCCCTATTACCTCATTTCACACTAAAACCTTTCAAACTAGAACCTAAGTTTGTCGGTAGTAGGTAGCCTAAGTCGATTATTGACATTATAATATTCACTACTGGTCTACTGGTTATGGTGTAAGGTAGATTAGGTAGATACCTATCCTTTTACCTAGGTATATACCTACTTCTTGACACTTATAATACCGACAGACATGATTAAAAAAAGTCTTCAAGCAAGAACCTTTGATTTCAATGGTTATGAAAGATTTTTATACTTTCTAAAGTAGTCCTGAATAGATCCTTAAATCATTTTGACTGTCATAATCGATTACAGTAGGTAGTGGGTTCAGTAAGGGTTGAACGGTTATAGTAAACAATACATTTTTATGGCTCTCTATTCAAGTTAGTCGAATAATTCTAGCATAAATGGGAATACCCGTAACCCTCTTCCACACATTACTCATCATCCATCATCATTTCCACAATGGCCGGTTGGTGGCAACCTGCATCCAGCGCCTTCATGCTACCTTTATGAGGTTGTCAGTCTACCTTGTGGGTGGACGTCCTACGCTGCGCTTTCCGTTACGTGGCCTCCACTCCAGAACCTTGCTGACCCATCGGCCGTTAGTTCTGCGTACTATGTGCCCTGCCCAATTGCCACTTTAGCTTGCTAATCCGTTGGGCTATGTCAGCGACTTTAGTTAATTTCTGATTAGATCTCGTAAAGAAACACCGAGCATAGCCCTCCCCATAGCTCAGCACGCTGTGCAATTTTGAGCTTATTTATAAGGCCTATATTGAGAGGCCACGTTTCCGAGCCGTATAGCCACACATTATTGCAGATACTTATGTTCACCTCTACCTATAGTTTTATATGCCAGCTAACGTACACAAACTGCTGATACATGGTGCAGATAATGTGATAACATTTTGGTGTACTGCCTATTGGATTCTTTCGGAAAAAGTATGTGAGTGACTTACATTATTTTGAACATTGTTCAAGATAAGTAATAATTGTAAAAGAATAGGCTAAAATATGTTTTTTGACTGTTTTTCGAACGAAGATAATAATTGAAGACATGAATGGAAGAAGGTGATAAATGTCGGATTTCAGATTTTTCTCTGTTCGATGCTTGCATAAAGGCATATTTCAAACCTTATGTTTGAGGCTACTTGATGAAGGTGTTATGTACGTTATCTTTTTTAATAGACGAAGGGAAAGGAACCTACAACTTTTTAAAGGAGCCAAAAAAAAGGATCTTTTTGCAAAAGTATAAGATAAGAAATCGACTATTCTGTTGAAGAAAACTGGAAATTACAGTTCTATCAAAATTGAAAAAATCAAAATCAAAAATATTTATTCAGTTTAGACCACAAGTGGCACTTATAAACGTCAATAGAAAATAATAAAAAAAGAAAAGGTAGCCCTTATGGGGCACTTGGCCTTAGTGGGAAACTATCCCACTACCTACTGTAATCGATTATGACAGTCAAAATGATTTAAGGATCTATTCAGAACTACTCTAAAAAGTAAAAAAAATCTTTCATAACCATTGAAGTCAAGGGTTCTTGCTTGAAGACTTTTTTTAATCATGTCTGTCGGTATTATAAGTGTCAAGAAGTAGGTATATACCTAGGTAAAAGGGTAGATATCTACCTAATCTACCTTACACCATAACCAGTAGACCAGTAGTGAATATTATAATGTCAATAATCGACTTAGGCTACCTAGTACCGACAAACTTAGGTTCTAGTTTGAAAGGTTTTAGTGTGAAATGAGGTAATAGGGGGCTGTAGTAAGTTAGACTAAGTATATTTTTCTATTAATAATTATTTTAAGTGCATTAAAATCAATAATCCATGAATAAAAATATTTCAAATTTTGCATGTCCATTACTCGCTTGGCCGCGCGTGCCCGCAAAAACTTTTGATGTAGTAATATTAGGCACCATAGGTACTTACGACTACATAAGGTTTGACCGCTACAGTTTGCAACAGTAGCCAGAAAAAAAATAAAAAAAATTTTTCTCCATACAAATTTTTTTGTTATATTTTTTTTAAGCATGAAAGGCTCGTTTTAACGAAAAATGCATAATAACAAATGTTGATCAGCATTCAAAATTCTATTCAAAACAATTTTTGTTTCGGTGAAATTATGACTTTCGATCGTAAGTCCACCTATTTTTAAAATCAAACTACTGTGCGTCACTAGGGAGAGACCTAAGTATAAACTATGACAGGGTAGACATTGATTTAATTTGATACTACTCGACGATTGATGTTGGTAAAACTTGTTCCAATCGCCGGCAGCAAAAGATAATTTATATTTATCAGTAGATAGATATCCTAAAAAAGTCCTTTGTCCTTGTTTTGTACTGTGAATGGACTTAGTCACTTTTCGATTGTGAATTAACTACTGGCAACTGCTACTTATTCAATAGATACTGAACTAGCTAGTAAGCTCCTGTTCAATAGGTACTTAGTCATATTTTAAGTAACTTGAACTTTAAATCTAATTGCTAGGTTACTTTTATGTTATCTAAGGCTGAGCTGCACCACCTCATTTTACACGTAACAATAACAATAACCGGCCCTTTTTGTATGGATTTTGACAGATTTTTGACGTTTGTCAAAGTTAAAGTAAGATGGTGCAGCTCAGCCTAAGACTAAATCATCTCTTTCAATCTACTCTATTAATGTGTAATGATTAAAAATAATAAAAACCTAAATAACATTTCACGAATAAAAATTATCAACAGTTAAAATACTGTTGATAATTTTTATTCAAGCATACAATGTAAACTAGTTTTCTAACCAAAGTACTTTTATTTGTGACAACCATAATCAACACCTTCAACTTCAACTAAAAGGGATGGACAGTTAGCGTCATTAGCGAGTCTCAATTTGATAGCAAATGGCGTATGGACGCTAATATCGGGTAAATATGGGAATTTTACGACTGACGACACGACTATATAGTTTTAACTTTGTTAAAAGCAAGAACTTGCAGAATTTATACTTAGTTTAGATGTGAAAGTAACTCTACATGTTATGTGTCACTAATAACGCTATATAAACCAATTTTAGAATTCAAAGAAGAGCAAAATCTCGAGAGTGATATTAGAGTTGTCATTTTATATGGGATCAATACCAATGCTTTATCAAGTTAGGGATGGGGAAAGGGGATTTTGTGTTATCAAATACCTTAAAATACCGCAGAAAAACGCAAGGGTTAAGAAGAAAGACTGGGGCAAACGATGTAGGTACAAATGACTATACATGGAATTGCTGAACGCTTTAACGTCTTATATAGTCCTACTTGTTATTTACAAAAAATACATATGTAAAGTATGACGTGCTTGCGGCTGCACCTTGTCTTTTTATTACCTAGATGTTTGAACATAAAGATGTATCTTATAAAGCTGTTTCGAATACTCAGGTGCGAATTTGGAAACTAATAAATAAACAATATGATTATCGTATTCATAGATGCAGATTTCGTACGATAAAATACATGCATGAACAAGCTATAAAACAAGCGATCGACCGCAGTTCCGCTTGTCTGGAATTTGGAATTGTCGCATAAATACTTATCTACGCATTTTATTGTGTTAAATAGGACTTTATAGAACTTTATTATTCACAAAAAGTCAATCTTATTGTTATCAAATAATGTCGAAAACAATGAAGACAGTCTTATGATTGAGAAGCAATATAAAAAGAGAGAAGGTGACGAAAAATATCGAATGTTAAACGATCTACATACGACCATAAATGAGCTTTTAAACAACTCAAAAACAAAGTAATGACCACCAGTTTTTAATATCCCATCAACATCTTTACAGCGATTCAGTTTATCGCTGTACCTACATCATTTACAATATAGGACACTTACATTAACGAGAGTAATTTACAACCGAGAGTGAAAACTGTTTTAAATCGAGAATTTTCCCGACAACTTGTTGCTCTGATTAAGTATCGATGCAAATAAATCGAAACGTAGGCGTGTATATCGATTTATCGTTACCATGCGCTCGCGTCGCCCAATCGCGACGGTGAAAGGGAAACGAGCTATTTGCGTCACAGGTTTCTTTATTAATATAACTATCACACTCAAAAAGCACTCTATACTAAAGCCTTAAAGTTCAGGTTGGATTGGGCAGCTTTAAGTTTATTATGCGCTCGAGTCGCCAACGGCCTTGCTTTATTCTTATGTTTGTGATTATGTATTATCGAGTAATTGTCAGTTATAAAGGTATGTTAACAAGCTGCAGTATCGGTGACAAAGAAAACGTTGGTTTTATTGATATTTTCCGCCTCCTTTCATAGTAGAGACTAAATAGAGCTTACAAAAGAAGCTTATTCTAATACTCAATGATAGTTTTTTTTTTAAATCTTGTGGTTTCTCTATTACCTAGAGCTCGAAAACTACCTGATAATTAAAAAAGAACTGAAAGACTACAAAGTACATGAATTTGGGTGTAAAATGTCTCTGCTCATCATCAATGTTAGATTAAACTCTGGAAGATTTAAACCTACTCGTATAACTTCAGTCCAATAAGTGAAACCAAACTACCTACACGTCAATACAAATTGTATCTCTCTCTAATAAATATACTCATTAAAACATCTTTAAATTAGGCGAATCATATCTTATCATGTTCATTTTGTTCTCAATTAAGACTGTCTTAGAGGAAAAATAAAAATAAAATCCTAATCTATTAAAACTAGAACGGAGTTAACGAAAGCATTTACATACGAATTGGTTATTTTGTATAGTAAATTGGAGTCTGCATTTTTAAGTTTTATACCTAAACAAGCATAAAGTTATTACTTATCATAACTTAGTTATTATGATCAGAAAACAACAAAATTTTAGATCCAATTATTACTTTGGTACCTACGTAATAAAGATTTTTGCCTTTTCTTTATTGCCTTCGTATAAATGAATCAAATATTAATTTCTATTATTTTTATTCCTACCTAATTTAGATAGAAAGACAAGCGCTACTGCTTAACATGGATAACATTTAGGCCGGGTTGTACCATCTTACTTTAACTTTGACAAACGTCAAAAATCTGTCAAACTCCATACATAAAACGCCGGTTATCGTTATAGTTACCGTTAAAGTTAGGTGGTGCAACTCAGCCTTACTCATATTAAAGTATGTAGTTAGGTAGTTAAACTACTTAATGAAGCTGCATTGACCTACCTGTTACTACAACAGAAGTAAGAAATTATGGATAAGTAATACTTGTACAGACGACAGCAAGTCAAGCAAGACAGTGTAGCGCCTTATTTACTTCTGATAGAAACGATTCTACAAAATAAATGTTTAGTTTAGTAAATCTCGCTGTAAGACAAAATGCATTTATCTATCCTAGAAAACTAGAACACGATGTTTTAATAAGCAAAAACGTGATCTGATACTTGAATGACAACTTTATTATAAATACAAGTTCTGTTGTTACTATGCGTTAGCCGATGTTGTTTGTTTATACTGAACATAGAGATAATACAAAAAAAAAACAAGAAATACGAAGTCCATCTCTTGGCTCCACACTTTTAACATGATATAGCAAAAATTTTGAGGTGTGACATATTCATCACATACAGATATATTAGCGATGACCAATTTTCTATTTATGAATTAAGATTGTCTGTTATTTTTTCATAAAAGAAACAAAACGAAGCAAATCCCGTTCAAAGAGTGACGTTCATAAAAGATAAACATCAAATCGCATACATAAAGATATCTTTACCGCAGTCCAAAATAAAAACACAGAGATAAAATACCTAAATAAAGTGTTTAGATTGCCATAGAAACAGTGTACAGTCATAAATAAAAATTTAGATTTAATAGGGATGTTTCCTGGGCCAAAAAACAAGAGTTTTAATTAGTCCGTCAGTTAACTTATCAAAAAATACTCTACACGTATTTTTCACTTTTTCAAACTAATGAAAATTTAAAGAGATAAAGCGCGCCAAAGTTCAAAAGAAGAGGCGCGTGACGTCAATGAGTGCTTAAAAGTGCCGCACTTTGTAACGTCGCGCGGAACTTCAACGCACCATAACTATGTAATTATTTGTTAGATTGACAAATAAAAATATACGTGTCCAATATTTTCTGATATTAAACATGACGGACTAAAAAAATTTTTTAGGAAACTAGCCTATTATTTTATACAATATACCGGGCTATCCGTCTTAATTCAATTTGTTTTGATATTATAACCATCACACTCTGAAACAATTATTAAGTAGTTACGAATTATTACGTTGTTTTATAAAATGTAATTAAGTTCCCAAGTAAACTATTTCTATGACAAAAAAATAAATAAATCACTTAACTCTTGATGTATTTCTCCATCTGAAAAAAAAAAGAAGAAAGATTAGAATACTGACTGATGGTTTTGTAATTTCTTTACTAAGAATAACAATTGAATAGCATATGAATAATTATTGAATAGCATAGACATTTTCGCAGCCGACTGTAACGAAATGGCGGCCATTTTGCGTCGGCTGGCGGGAAATCCAGGGACCTTGACAACCGGTTGCGCGCGCGCGCCGAGCTTCAGCGCAAAGCCTCGGAACAGCTTATTATTGTTAGTGGAAAACGCGTCTGTGCACTTTTGTTATGCGTTTTGCTGCCTGACGTATTTAAATACACTTACAAAACTAGCAAATAAAATTATAAAATATGGAAGCTCTTACGAAAAGTTTCGAGTTATTTTTATCAAAAGAAACGAATTTGAAATCGACAAAATTTAATGCATCCAATGAGATATATGTCTAATATTCATCTTGATAAGACATAAATAAAACAAAAACAAAAAAATAAAAAAGCTATTAACTGTAAAGTAGTACTTTAAAATGCTCGAAGTGTAGTAAAAGATTAGCCTGATAATAAGGGAGAGTCCGGTAATTTGGACCAGTTTTTTTCAATCCCATTTTACACATAGTTTTCTTTTGTTTTTGCTAATGTTCATGGTATATAATTAAAGAGAAATTATTCAACTTACTATTTCATAGGTATTAATCAACACAATTGTTGTATATTTAGCACAAATCAACAAAATACGAGTTCAGAGCATCGGTCCAATTTAGCCAACCGGTTCGATAATTTGTACCACAGGGTTACTAAATTGGATTTCAATAAATTTCAAGCCTATAAAAAAACTATGGCAAAATATTATACGATACATTCTTAACAAATTAGGTAACGAAAAGGAACAGTAGTTAATAACATAGACAATCGATATTGTTTTACACGTTATCACGATTTTGAGTAAAAGTTTTGTAATTCCAATTATCGTAACGCACACTTGTACCTAATCTACTTTGCCAGTCTTTTGCTTTCATTTATTGTTAGTCAAACATAACTACGCTATTATAACTTAAAAAAATGATTTACTAAAAAAAATTTCAAAATCCTTTGGTACAGTTCCATACAACTTGATGTGGTACAATTTAGCCGTCTAGGTGATAGTGCTTTTAAAAATCGGTAAAAAATATAGCTCATAAATACCGAAAAATGTTCCAAATAATTGTAATCCACACTAATTTACGCTTCTAAATAATATATTAGAAAGACCCTGTGATTCAATTTAACAAAATTACAAACTAAACATGCATTGTCAAAAGTTACTTGAAAACAATGAAAAAATACTTTTCAAAATAAAGCACACGTGTTCGTTGTCACGGCAAAAACCACATGGCCGATATTAATTGAATTTAGTTGTGTATCGCTGAGTGTTGCAATTACAGACATTCAATAAATACTTTACGAAATATGAGGGTGGTACAATTTACCCGGCGGTACAATATACCGAACTCTCCCCTATAAGAAAACGATTTTAACGAGTAGTCAGTTTCGTTCGTAATTATTAGAAAACCATTTTCATTCAAGATGCAGAGCGCCATCTTTTGCGCTGTTTAATCAATATTACAAGATATAGCAATCACCGCCATCTAGCGGCAATTTTAGTAAACTAGCCAATGACGTTCAATACAGCCTTATTTGACCACCCACAATGATTACCTTACGTTTTCTGAGAAAATCGCACTTAGTTTACTTAAGTTATTGATAAGAAGGCTCGAAGAAATGATATTTTTTATAATGTAGAGAACATAGTTATTTTCCTGCTACTCAATATAAGGTCTTTGTGTTTTTGTGCTGCGTCTAAAAATAAATAATAGTTTTCGCATAAACTCGTTGTAAGTACGAGTATAATTTAAAGGTTTAAATTATGCCTGTAACGAAATTCGATTTAACCACGAACGAATTGATCAGATAAGGAAAATCCTTTCAATAAAATGTTACACGTATAAAAAGACAAGAAAGGAGCAAGTTGGAACTTTTTTCTTATGAATGTGAATGAAAAAGTCCCATTAAAATTGCGGACTTTCCCCAGCATTTATTATAATAGGGATGTAGTAATTTTTTCCTTACAGACCACTCTATAATATGTTAGGTATTTACAGTCATTTCGTCAGTTTCTACCCTACTTGCTAGACGAGCTCACTTCTTTTCAAGGTGAGGACTCACATCGTTTAAATGGTACCACTTCTTCTCAACACCAGCTGATGATGTTGTCCCAAAGTGGTAGTAGAGCAAGCTCTATTAGGACGTATACGAGTATAAGTGCTCCGAAAAGGGTATTATTTTCAAACATGTAATTTTTTTATCTATTTTTTTGTTTGAAATGAAAATTACGTGGAACTTTATAAGCGTTGACCTTAAATGGTCTTGATTATGGCCAAGCCCAGCGCGTATCGGCCGAACTTTGGTCGTTGATAACTCCAGATAAGTACTTATCATACTAGTGCGATAGTATTGAACTGCGCTCATAAAAAGTGCCATTAACGATTGGACGCTCAGACAGTGCGCAGTAAAAGTCGGATGAATTAAAAAGTGCTTAAGGTTTTCTTCGCGAGTGTTTTGGATTAAAAATGCAGGTGTATTGGTGTGACAGGAATGGGATTGGTGGTTATTGTGGCAGAGAATGCTGTCAGGTACGTTTTTACTACATAAATAGTATTAATATTATGAGGAAATACAAACAAGCGGATAATCTAATACAATGTTTGGTTAGTTCTTTTTTCTAACCGTGCTGACTTTTAAACATTGGAATGATGTCATTACGACTCTAATTAGTAATCGCGAAAAGACTTATGGTTATTTACTGCTGATTTAAATCTATTTATAAGATTTAAGAGCAGATTGGCTACATTAATCTGTAGTTTTTTATTTAAAGTTATAGTAAAAATATGTATGATCTCATCTTTACAACTCTATCATGTCTTATCTTTAAATTATCAAAGATTATTTTACAATATCAATACGCTAAAGTCCATTTACATTTTGAAGAAAAGGCAAGCATTTTAATTAATTCTTTTGTTTGAATAATTTTTTTTTATGTATCTTAAATGCAGGTTCTTGGTCTAGTTACAGTAGTGGAGAATGCCTTTCAGTAACAGTAGTTAAATGCTAGAATTGTAATCATATTTCATCTCCAAGTACACGGGCTAATATTCCTTTATTTCATAATCTAAAACTGTCAATCCGTAGTTTCAAAGATAGGATGGAGGACGGGTAATCGTACCAAATAAAGCACTTTATATAGATGTTATAGGAGTGTTTTTGCAACAATAGTTGTTAGTCTGATATACTGTCGACTGTACCTTGTTTTATGACTAGGAATGTGAGGTTATCGCGTCTATTTACGTCTCTTTTATCAAACGATATACATGTGTAGAGGCCTGAGTAATCTACATTAATGTTATAAACAAGTTTAATAATAATTCATTTTATTCATAAAGTTTTTATGTCAGATTTATTATTCAATGAGAATAAAGTTTACATTTGCTATTGGAACTAGAACATTAAATACAAACATTATACAAATTAAAGTAATCGGCCTAAAGTCAAATGTCAAATGATAAAATCGAAACTTCTGAACCACCAAAGATATTTGCAACTCATTTAGACAAGGAAAAATTGCGTTATTATTTACCTAACAATTAAAAATTAAGAAGCCTAAAATTTATGTAACTGACCACTTTTGGCTGCTTATGTTACGTAGGTGATAAATTCAAAATAATTAACCTTAATTTTGAAACCAAACCAGGCTAAACTTACGCCTTATTAAGTAAAAAAACTAGGTCTGAAATTCCTTGAAAAACTTGGGTTGTATTTTCAACGATACAACGATAGCAAAAATTTTAGACTGAGATTTACAATTTTATAAGAAGCATTGTTATTCCATCTACTTAGAGGCTTAAATAAAGGGAGCTTTTGGCTGGAACTGAATACATACGTAATTATCACAACAAAATGGAAATTACAAAAGAAAATAATTTTACTTTAACCACTGTTTACTAGCCATTGGTAGACAACTAATAATTTAATAGTCAAACATCGTCATCATCTTACCTACATACGTTTACACAGACGTTTTGGAAAATCCACAACAATAGAGTTATATCCTTAATCCTTCAAATGACACTTCGAATTGCAAGCTTCCAACCTTGGGGATGTCACGACAGGACAGAAGGGCCTGTGGCCTAGATATCCTGCACCTTGATGGCTATAAATTGTGGTATTATTAACCTAGGCACTTAGCAATAAATTGCGGTACTTAGTCCATGTTTACTATTCTGTAGAGCTGCTTAATACTCAAGCATGATGATATTTTTGATTTGTTTTTGATGCATAGGATTTCGCGTTAAACCACAGAATAATAATAAGGCAACATGTTCATTTATGTAAATACTAGCTTTCCGTCCGCAGCTTCGCCCGCATGGAATTTTGTCTGTCACAGAAAAACTTTCGCTCGCGTCCCTGTTTCAAAAACCGGGATAAAAACTATCCTATGTCCTTTCCCGGGACTCAAACTATCTCTATGCCAACAGACACTCAGACAGACGCGGACAGACAGACACACAGAGTTACTTTCGCATTTATAATATTATTATTAGTATAGAGTATAGATAGGAGCATAAGTAACATAGGTGTTTTTGCAGTATTTCATGTCAAACAAAACATTTATTGAATAAGATGAAGAGTATTCTGGTACAGATTTCATAATTCATAAAGTATTTTTTTGTAATTTTTGAAGTTACGCATTTTCACAATTATATTAAGGAAAGTTTTTTCAGCACACTTTCTGATATTGTGCACTAGAATCTAGAGGCATCTCTCTCTCTCTTGCACACACAAGAGAGTAAAGAAGATGCCAGATCGCTCGGTTAATCAGAGCGTGTTAAAACAGTTTAATGACATATTGCATTGAGCAATACCTAACTGGGGCTCTAATAGTAGATTCCATCTACATCATCTTGTACTGATGATCATCATTAGTGAATACCAGGGATGTTATGGATATCCGTAACCGTAACCGAAACTTTCGGATATCCGAAATAAAAAAATATCCGAAACCGTAACCGATTCAAAAGTTTCGGATAGTTTCGGATGTAGGCAGTTTAAATTATTTTTTGTATGTAAAGTCATAACAGCCTGATTTTACCTTTATAATGCCATTTAATATCAAATTTTATTTTTTATTCGATGTAAAGTGTGTTTCCATGAATGAACCGTGTTGGACAACTATTGCAAATTGCATTTTAAAGCACAGATATCCGTAACCGTAACCAAAATTTTCGGATATCCAAAATAAATAACAAAATCCGTAACCGTAACCAAAACCGGTATAGTATTATTCCTATATCCGTAACCGTATCCATAACCGAAAATACATATCCATAACATCCCTAGTGAATACGTGATACTTGTGTAACTTAAGCCACCGTGACGACTGCACGGATGATTAGATTCATTACTCTATTAACAATAATTTTGATTTGCTTCAAAATGATTGTTGAATTTATCAAATGGTCGATAAGTAAAACATATATGGATTGATAAATTTTATTGTACGGATGACGGCATACTAAGGTAATGCGATATCTTATCTAGTTGTAATACTAGCTAGTTATCAACCAAAATGCATATTTTGATGTGATGTCGACTCTACTCAAATGTTAAGCCTGTACGATTATAAGCACGAAAATAAATCTCTGTATCTCTTTTTGTTTCACGCTTAAGATTATATCATTGGAAAAAAAGACATTGTCTAAATTCGATCTATGAAAGATATATCCTTTAGGCATGAAAGCTTGTAAAAGTGTAACAACCCGTATTCACAAAAGATACTTGCTAAAGTGAAGCAGCAAATCGAATGCACAGTGTTGCATAGAGGCTCTGTGATTGGTTCGTGTGTGACCCTGTGCGTCCACGCGCACTGTGAGACCTCATAGTTTGGTCACACGCTATAATTTCTGTGACAGATAGTTACCCGTAGAAACGAAACAATATTAATAGTAAATAAAGAAAACAGTCTTTATTCATTCATAACTAACTCAAGACCTTAGCCCTTATCATTGGAGCAATCTTCACTAATCTCTGAACTTTGCCAACAATTACAATTCTCGTCTCAAATTCTCAAAGAAAAACTTATTTAAATCATATTCTTTTATTTTAGAACAAGATTAAGCAAGCTACCAGGGCCGTGGTGATCTCTGATGACACTTTAACATTACGAAGACATATCGCAAAAAGCAGTTGTCATTAAGAACGTGGGCGCAAGCGCATGAATGGATTCTGTAATGACATAAGGCGTTAGTCATTTGGCATTCCCCCTTACATAACTCGAGTTATAAATAGAATACTTAATATAAATACTTGTCACGTAGCAGGTATAGGTTTATTGTTATGTTATGGATAGACTAGCTTTCCGCCCGCGGTTTCGCCCGCGTTGAATTTTGTCTGTCACAGAAAATCTTTATCGCGCGCGTCCCTGTTATAAAACCGGGATAAAAACTATCCTATGTAATTTCCCGGGATACAAACTCTCTATGCCAAATTTCATAAAAATCGGTTCAGTGAAATTAGGCGTGAAAGCAAGACAGACAGACAGAGTTACTTTCGCATTTATAATATTTGTATAAATAGTATAGATTTAAAGTTATTTATTGAGATATTCTATTGTCTGTGTTCACTGACGAATAAGACAACTATCTATATTTTTAAAATATTTGAGTATTTATTTAGATCTTTATTACGATGGATTTAGATTCATATTAATACTTCAGTTCAAGTTTTCTTTTCATTGCCTTTCACACTCGTTGATGTCTTTCCTATGAAACAAATGAAAAGCGACATTTCAGTGTGTCAACAGTGACAGTAACTTTAAAGAAGTTTTACATCTTCATTTACATTAAACAGATATTTTTATTACTTATTTATTACTCAAAAATAAAATTTATAAATAATTTAGATTTATGTTTAAACTATTATAGAATTAAAAATAATACAAGGCTTACATTAAATTAGCGACTGAAATAAAAATATATTTGGCGAATTTTGTCTCGATATCGTGCTAACAATGGATGTCACCGACAAATAAAGGACATTGTCAGAAACCGCCTAAAAAACCGCCCAAAAACATTAACCCATCATAATTATTTTCTATTTTTTTTAATACATTAAGCACCCTTTCATTCTAATGGACACTTAAGCATTGAAAAATTAAATAAATAAGTCTTTTAACGTTTATTCTATAATACTATTACAACTTCCGGACGTTTTGGTGCGTGGCATGGTCTAAAACCTATCAAGTTCCATAATTTTTGCCGATAAAATCTGTACGAGGCATTACCGTACTTTATTGCTGGGAGTCCATGTATAGTGATGTTCCTGCGGCCATCATAGACAATAAAATATCGATTTTGAAAATAAAATAAATCGATTAAACTGCTTTGAAGACTAGATTTGCGTTAAAAGCTAAAAAGATATTGACACTATTACAAGAAGCTATCTAAAGTGTCCAACTGGTCGAAGGTCGTAAATAAAATAAAAATAATTAGGACCATAAACTGATATTCATGGTATCATAACTGTAAAAGTGTCAGAATCCGATGTTGAATCCAATGCCAGTTGAAGTGTGAGAAACATATATCAACCTAGTATAGTTGCCAGTCTCTCATAATCTATGCCAATGAGGGTTTTCGCGATTGAAAAATCCGCCAGATGGCAATACGTAGACGTGAGGTCCAAATGCTGCATGATTGGTTATTTTTGACATGACATTGACAGATATCCACCAATCATGCAGCATTTGGACCTCGCGTCTACGTATTGCCATCTCGCGGATTTTTCAATCGCGAAAACCCTCATTCATAGCACATGTATAATAATAGACCAAATGAACTTTTATAGATTGTGAAAGAGAAGATAAAGATTTTATTATTTTATCAAAATCTTGCCACGAGGTAGTTTTTCAGTAGAAACCAGGATTGGATAATCGCTACAGGCAAGTATCAGAACATTTTATAAATATTTTTAATCGATTATATCCTTGTGAATCGTTTTAATAAATTGTCATTTTACTTTTTCAATTAAAACTTTTTCAATCCCTAGTCTTGTCAAACTGTCATAATGTCAACAAATTATAAATGTCACGTCAGTTGACTCAATTTCAGTCTTCTGTGCGTTTATTGTATTTTTATTTCAATGAAATAGTGCTAAAGGGTTAGTACTAAAAGTGAAAGCGTTTTTTCAGAAAGAAAACCAATGTGGTGCCCTTATTATTCATACTGTTTGAAAGTTACAAGTCAGTGATACAGAGTTGCCGACATTATAACTCCGTAGTGATACCATACCAAAGAAGAAGTTTTCCTAAACACTTGTGTTATTTTTATATGTGATCAAATAAAAAGGATTAATTCTACTGCTCAAATGGAATAACTTATCCCAAGAGACCGAATATAAAAAAAAACCTCTCCATAGAAATTATCACCATCACGAGGATGTGAATTTTTTTGAGAATTTGATATTGGTCCTGTAAGAAAAATAGTTGTATTTCAGTAGTAGAATCAACCCTTCTTGTTTCATCAGCAAGAGTAACTATAAAAACGCCCTGTAGGTAGGTATTATTAAGCTGAAGAGTTTGTTTAGTGTCAAAGACTGTCACACAGTGTAACATAAATTGGCATATTATGATAATGAACATAAAAACTTAAATAAATATTTATATTAATATTTTTTCTATTTATTTATTTTCCCAAAGCTTCACAGTGACAGCTGAAACAGCAATACTGTTGTAAAACTAAACTTGGAACAAACTGTTACAAATAATTTACAAATTAAAATAAAACCGCATGTTGCTTTACTTTCTCGTATAGGTAGGTAATAAATGTAATTCATGGCTAGATTATTAATGTTACTTTGTTACCCTCAATAGTGAGGAGATCTTATAAAATGGTAACCCTGATTTTCATTGTCATTCAAGTGCTCTTTCTTCGCATAGGCTTCTGTGATTTGGCCAAGGGCCACACACATTGCGATAATATTATGCGACATTGATTTGACAGCAGCGGAGTGAAGTCTTGCGACTATGCAAAATGATACCCTGTAATCGTAGCGCATATAGACATAGACGGGGCGGGGCACATAGCTCGTAGAGCTGATGGCCGCTGGGGCAGGAAAGTTCTTGAGTGGCGACCACGAGCCGAAAGACGTAGCGTGGGCAGGCCTCCCACTAGGTGGACCGACGATCTGGTGAAGGTCGCGGGAGGTGCCTGTATGCGAGCGTTGCAGGATCGGTCTTCGTGGAAATCCTTGGGGGAGGCCTTTGTCCAGCAGTGGACGTCTTTTCGGCTGAAACGAACGAACGAACGATACGTATTACCACTATTTACCAGACATTACTATTTATTGCATACTCGCCGGATTACACGTAGGAGCACGCGCGTTACAGCTTCGGCCTTGCATTATTATAAGATCTTGTTCCGCCCTTTTACGAACTTCCTCCGTGAGGATATCCCCGCCGAATTCTATGATGAACCTATCAAAAGTCATATTCTGCAATGTCAACCCACCACAAGGTGGACCGACGACCTGATAAAGGTAGCGGGAAGGCGCTGGATGCAGGCCGCTACCAACCGTGCGATGTGGAAGTCATTGGGGGAGGCCTATGTTCAGTAGTGGACGTCCTGTGGCTGAAATGATGATGATGATGATGAAATGAATGAAAATGACAAATCTTCGAACGTGTATAATACCGTGCCAAAGTAATCATATAATTTTGGCACCTTAATAACTATTGCCGTTTTTGTTGTGAAGATCATGCAGCGCTACTTGCGGATATTATTGGAAAGAAAACTATGTGGGCTCTAGATCTGAAGCCGCTTTAACGAACACGAAGTGCTCATACAATGCGGCGTATTTTCTTACAGTCTTTAGTCAGGACTTTAGTCGAATTAAAACCCCGGTTGAACGTGATATAGCCGCACTAGAATACGATGCTTTTTTGCATAATCGCAAGACTTCGTTCCAGTGTCGACCGAATGTTATCACGATGTCCTCCTATCACATAAAATAAAAATTAAAAAATTAAAAAAAAAAGATGTATGTGGCCCAGGGGTTACCGTAGCCGCTAAGGTTTGAAACTTCTTGCTTAAAATATTGTAGTCTTTGGCATAGACTACGACGGTAGTCATGGAGATAGGAGTTTGTTATCTCGTGTCAGATGTAAATGGTGAAAAGAAAACTCATGATTCGTGTTATTTTTATGCAATATATTGTAGGTATTTTATAAAAGTGGAACCCCGAGTGAACTCCAAAACCCATTCTATTATTATATACGATTCGGCTTCGATATCTATAATACAATAGGAGTTTATTTCATGTGTCAGATGACAAGGGTGGAAACAACCTACGATTCATGTTGTTTATTTACGTGCAATATGTGGGCATATTATAAAAGTGGAATGCCGAGTTGTATTTCTAAAACTTGTTCTATTATTTTATACTATTTGGCTGCGACTCGGCGTGACGACAATACAAAACATTTTTCGCGAATCGGTGTTCATACATTCACACAATACATTAGACGCCATGTTGTCATAAACGACATATTATAAAATCGGTGTGATTTAATATTCTTAATCATTAATTTTATGGCAAGTGTCCATCAGGAATCATTGTTCTTACACACAGAATCGTATTATTTCGCTTTCGGGTAGTAATATGTCAAAATTGTTGGTTCTTAGGCGAACAATGTATGGAGAACGAACATTGTCCTTTATACCAGACATAAATCTTAACCTAAGACCTAGACGCTAAAATGGATTCGTACATTCAAACACATGTTTTAATAATAGCTCATTGTAAACATGTACTCGTCAAATTTCCCACGACGAGCGTCATATTAAACACATGTCACACACACTTGTAAAGACTCTACGCTATATTATATACAGGGTGTCCCAAAAAGTAGTGTCAAGCCGAAGCCCAGAGGTAGAGCATCACTAGGACTATCCGAATCACCCCTATGTATGTTCCGCGATTTTTGATAGTTTTCGAGTTATGATTGTTTTTAATTTCTGTGCTTAGGCACTCTTTTGGTCACTGTCTGTTTCGCGAATAGATAAGGTACATGCTTGATTTTATTATTATTATTATTAAACGAATACTAGGCCTATCTGATTCAGAAGTATTTACATCCATAACACGAATGTACCTAAACCAAATAAGTAATCCTATGTTGTAAAAAAAAACATAACTTTTTACAACATAGGATTACTTTTTTGGTTTACATTGTCGCGGTGATTTCGGTAGCCCTAGTGATGCTTTACCTCTCGGCTTCGGCTTGACACTACTTTTTGGGACACCCTGTATGTACATAGGTATTTTGCAGTCATTGACAACGGCATGGTTTAGACTTTACAACATGATACGACTCAACATGACGTTAAACACTATGCTGTTTTAATAAGGTTGATATTTTAACAAAAACGATATTGATAGCGACTGCACAAAATATAACACATCATTTTTAACACTGTAGGATCTTATGCAGTTGTATTTGAGGCTATTTTGCAACTAAAATGATTATGGTCTGATGCGCTGTCGTCTATACATCTTCGCACACAAAAAACAATGACAGAAATAAAATATTATTAAAGTGACATTAGTAAATATGCAGACTAATTAAGTTAACTAGCAAAAATAAAGATAAAAGAAAATCGTGGAAAAACCGATCCTTACAACAAATTGATCTTGATTTTTTTGTTTTATATCTCGTTATCTTAAATTAATGGTTTGCATTTAAGCAGAACGAGATTTTTACGACTTTTGACAAGTAAGTAGGTAATAATAGAGGCAAGAATTCATTCATTATCTATAATATACTCGTAAATGATATTTTTTAATGAGCTACGAGTGGGTTATTATGTTAACAACGTATGTCAATTGTCAATGAAACCACAAATAGTTTTTATATTACTCATATCGTGCATTATTGATAATTTCCCATATTTTCTAAGCCGTTCAGATCTTAATCGCATCCTATATGATTTTCATCTTAAACTGTTTAGCAGAAATAATCAATAGTTATTGTCAATGTTAATCGAATTGAGTCATTGTAAACTGTAATCGTTTAACTAGAATATGTTAACGAAAAAGGACCTTAGGATAGTTTTCCTAGAATAAGTTGATATCACATAATAATTAAGATCTTTATGCCCTTTTAAAATAACTTTACTTATAATGAGTTTGTAGTGTATAACGATAAACTCTTGTTTATTTTACTTTTATTCCCTTTTACAAAATTGCTCTTGAATGGTATGGTCAAGAATAAACTTTTAAACAATAAAAACCTTTTACGTCACTCCAGAGGATCTTTTAAACAAGCTCACAAAATATGTCTCTCTATCACCAGCCTAATCATCATCATTTCTTAATGTATATTCCACACCCTAATTTTACCAATCAAAACAATAGAATCAAGCCCAACGGTTTTCTTACGTTACAACGTCATCAATGACGTTTGGATCCTAATGGATAGGTAGTGATGATATGATCATGACGCCTAACCACATTGTATTGATCTCGATTTCCTTAGAAGCACCGTCATTGGGTCAGTACCTTGACGTTATTGATGATGTTGATGTTATTACGTTTTCAACTGTGACGATTTGAGCAGTGCATTAAGGATTTTGAGAAGGAAATCTCGTATTTGAGAAGGAAATGACATATCTAGAACTTATTTACGATTTTTTGATAAACAACGTGATAAAGGTTTACGTCAATAGAAAGCTATCAGGGTTTAAGTGGATCTGTAAAATTTTGAGATAATATCGGTAAATATCAAGAATAACAACTTTTTCAGATATATGATATCAGCGAACGTTATCCAGAACATAATTATGATATAGGTAGATTGGTAAAAAGTCAAGGAAGTATCTTTCTAGTTATTACCAATTCTGCTTTAGGAAGTGGAACCTTCAATCACCAAAATATTCATTAACAAATCAATGCACTAAATAGTGGAAATTAACAATCGATTTTAAGACGTCATACAAATAATTGAATGCAGTGTGACGCGTTGTTCCGATGTAGGTTCTATTAAAAGTTATATTAGTTTGTTTGAGCGTACTTCCCGCTATGACGCAGGTCCATTGAGCTCAGACTCCGGCGCTTGAGTATCGCTCAGTGGCTGTGTGAACTATCCGCCGTGCACACGCACTCATGGACCAAAAAAATCTTTAGTTACGCAAATCATATCGTATACACCGGCCGGCTTAACCTCTAACTTGCAACATGGACGCGGTACCGGCGCATTTTGACATTCGGACGTGACTCTGTGAGTGCGGTTTTTGCTGTTTTTATATTGAAGTGACATTAACGTTGACTTAATATGGAGGGTGAAAGTTGGCTATATCAAGTGAGTTGATCAGTTTACGCGTTAGGTAAGATAGAGGATAGGAGTGTGTGTCCTAATACCACTTTGTGGCTTCGGTACGGTTTTGAGAAGGCTTTTCAATTGACGTTCACCGGCAGAGCAAACATTATGTAAGGTTATTTGGAATTTGTTAATAATTTAACAAGTAACAAGTGTGTTTACCAAGTATTATAATAATACAAGCAAGCAATGAATTATATTTTCAATTGATTGTACAGTTATTCAACTTCATTCACGTTTAATAACAGAGTCAACTTGTTTGATTCGATGGCGCATTCAATCTTTTTGATATGTGCTTAAAAGAAACTTAAGTTTGACATTCTAATAAAAGAGGATTCAAGATCCAATGTAAACAGACTGCGACTAACATAACCAAAGGCATTAAACCAAACCAGTGCCATAAATTGTCATCAAAAACATAACGTTGGATGTGGGAAACCCAAAAACTTTAGATAGATCTGGTTCTAAGGTGGTAACAAAGAAAAAACACAAACTAATGGGCAATTACGTTTAATCTCAGGTAGGCATCGTAACGAGAGCCGAGTGGTTATTGTTGGATTATGCTAAATTTAGCTAAGGTTCTTACCTTAACTGCTTCACGGTGCTCCGTCAGTAACTCTTGGAATATTCGAAGCATAAACCTTAACCCATTGCATTATGGTTTAGAATAGAAAACATGTTCTTTCCAAAACTACCAGTCAGTTAACTAGCGGATCTTTTGTGCGCCGATCTTATCCCGACGCAGTAAGGTATAGATTCAAATACAAAGCTACTCTTGCTCGTGTTTGTACAGCCTTTACAATTTTCTGAAGATGCAATCTTTATGCCAATGTAATAGAATTTAGAGTCGTTCACCTACTTGTCGAAATTGGAGATGTCAAACTTGGTGTTAGAAGAGCTACGAGTAGTTATAAAGTAACGATTAAAAGAACTGTATGAAGACATTGTCGTTTATTCTTTGTAGGTGAGACTGTTATTTCGCAAAAGCTTAGCTTAGAAGCTATGACATAGACATTATAGACGACGGTACCTATATTGTAATAGGTGTGACCTTGCAGTAAAAATATCTGATATGCTGTCGTTTGTATAGAGCTTAATAAACAGAATATTACATAATGTAAAGTCTTCTAATTCAGATAAAAGAATTACAACTCCACGTACGTGGGAGCCAAACAATAAGCAGCATACCACCACTGCTTGATCGTGATCCTCCGTTCAAACACGGCAAGTGCGTGTAATGCCGAGAATGTCAAGGCCATGAAAACCATTGGTAGGTGTGGCAGTACTTGTTAGTGATAACAACTTAATGCTGCTGTTGGCTTTGACAATCTATCGTGTGTGTCTACATATTAGATGAAGATGGTTGAAGATATCCCATAAGATATCGACGTAGCGCCAGTTTTATTTTACTTGATTGATCTCTGTGATGCTTTTTACAGATACTTATAGATAATTAGTTCTTTTATAAAACTTCTGATGAGAAACAAATAAAAATAAAGTCAATATTAATGTATGAGAATTTAGCAGTTTAGCAGTTCATGATCATCATCATAATAAAGTTGCATATACACAGTTTCATCATTGACGAAGAATGAGACTTCTGTTAGAGACAAAAGAGGATAGAGTCGATACGTAAAGAAGTCCCATGAATAGCTGGGATAATGGAGTGCCAATATACAATCACAGTTCCATCACAAGTACGAAAGGGTGTGGAAATGATCTCTCTTCTCCAGATTTAGATAAAGAGAGTCACACATAACTTCGTCAGTCAGTCAAAACAGTTTCATTGATCGTAATCCCTCATTCACGGATCGTTCACCGCGTACGCATGAAAACCCCAAGGTCTTGAATTGTATCAAGCTATCGAACAGTCACGACCGGCTAGCTGACGTCAGCATCAACATTGTCTAGTTTTTTTTTAGAATTAGGCCTACTTCCTTGGCGACGCGTAAAATGAGGATGTGGAATGTAACGGAGGTTGGGCTAGGATATAAAAGGAGATTACACTATTAAGTTACAAAATGTTTGCAGTAACATTACAATTAGGTGATTGTGTTATTAAAATAATACTATGAGCACCAACAAAGGGAGCTATGCCACCGTTAGATAATAATATACCAAATTATCGAGTAGTCTCTTACTTTATCGATTACTAGCGGCCGCCCGCAACTTTGTACGCGTGGATCCCGTTTTACCCCCTTAGGAGTGGAGTTTCGTAAAATACCTTTTCTTAGCGGATGTCTACGTCATAACATCTACCTGCATGCCAAATTTTAGCCCGATCCGTCCAGTGGTTTGGGCTGTGCGTTGATAAATCACTATGTCAGTCAGTCACCTTTGAGTTATTTACGAGTATATTTAGGTAAGATCAGATGTCACAGCCCTACTTACAGATATTTCAGGCTTCTAATGTCTCAAGTTATCACATAAGTTGTAGTTCTTCGTCCCTAATCTTTATCTGTGACTAAAACGATACAGTTTGGCTTTCAAAGGTAAATTAGTTACTATAAATAGTATTGGTTTAACTAAAATAATTTCTACTAGTTAAGATGACTTGCACATTATTAATCTGTTTGTTACTAACTAGTTGAATTGTTAATGTACTTGATAATGATTCAGCAAACGATTAAGATATTTTCCAACCTACTCATTCACTTTTAGGTGCTTTAATTTAATTAATGAAAGAGAGAGAGAAAGTTAGGCAAAGATTTTCAAACTGACTTTTTAAAGGCTAGACTTGTTTTTGAACACATTTAGCCACAAAAGTAACGACTACTGATGATATAGTACTATTCATTAAGATTAAGTCATTGAGAAGAACGTACGCTAATTGCAGAATACATTTAAAATCACTAGCATATGTAACGTAATATTATAGTAAAAATACCGGCTGCTAATTGTTAAAATCATTATAAATTGACATGCTGTCTCATTCAATATTTAAAATAAATGTTAAACAATGAACTTATTTATCTTTTACTGTCTGAATAACCTATGTTTACATCAAACGCAAAAAAAATGTCATCATGAGTACGCATGGATTTAACTAGAATATTTTAAAACTATTTTTGCCAACATTTGCATGCTAAAATCATAATCTTGCCAGTTTGACTACATTCCTTAAATGTTTAATAGATATTTCCTCATTTTTCATAAAATATTTTTATCTTAACTTAATTTCAAGTAAATAATTTACTAACGTTGGATGATTTAGGAAAATATGTTTTGGTAACTTATTTAAAAATTCATTTACATTGCAAAGCAACGAAATAAAGCTCAGTCGTTAATAAATGTCCTTTCTTCTAACTAATAAATTTTCTTCGCCAAAACAACAACTTTCCCAATAAGATTTACATTGTTATCTCGAAAAACTTTCCAAAACAAACTTTAATAAACTGTACAAGTTTTAGTATGGGCATTTTTTCTATACTAGTCACGCGGAGAAAGTATGTATTTGAACAGTTAATTCACATAAAAGGAACTTATCCAATAACGGGACTAATCCCACCTCTCTTTCCCGCGTCTGCAACTCCTGTACAGCCAAGATCTACAGCTTGGCTTCCAGTGAAGGTTGAGTAGTCCCGAGGGATAGCTTACTGTCATGGAACCTTTAACTTATAAATGTAATAGCGTAGGAATAAATTAAAATTAGGCGAGAGTAATGCGAAAACCGATACCTCTGAACTTCAATATGAGATCAAATAAAAAAAAGCGTAGGAATTATAATGAAAAACACTCACTAGTTAGTAGATAATGCGTTATAAATACCCATGAGAAACATGTAAATAGCAGCTATTGTTTTATGTATCCAGTTCATGATAATGCTCATAGTTGATTAGCTCAACGGACCGGTCGGACCTGAAATGGCTTTCATTGTGGGAGATGCGCAAGAGTGGCTTAGTGGGTGCTTTGTGACGGCTGAGATGGGACTGACTTTGTTAAGAGTGAGTGATAAAATACAAAAAATATACTTGTATCACTAATTAGGAGACGAAATAATTAAAAACAAAAATTAATAAAAATTAAATATTTCAGATAGACGTTTAAAAATAAAAACAAATGTGCTTGTGCGTTCGATCTCAAATTCAATACGATTAAAGTAGCAAGTCTAAGCGCCATACAATTAATGTCATATTTTTTACTCTACCATATTAACATACATAAGCCATTAAAACAGCGAATACCATTTTAAACGACCAACAGTTTTTAAATCTTTAATCTTCATTAATCATCGCTCCTAAATATAGAGTCTTGACGTAACGTTAAAATATACAACGCCTGAAATTGTTTACGACATCTGGAGATTTGACGTTGGTCTGAATGAAAATGTTTAGGACATCTGGTTCTTTATAAGGTGCGTCAGATCACACGCAGAGCTTTTGTGACGTAGTTGCTGTTGGCGAAATTTTTACAGCCAGCGACAAATTCGAAGTTAAAACATGAAATTAGCACCCAGTTGCTCTTATTTGCTCGTAGAATTTGCACTGGTCGTGTAACCGCCACGTGATTTTCATTCTTAGAAACCAATTCTTATAAGTGTTTTTCCTTTGTCAACAGATGCCACAAACAGTGCCCCGTTCTGGGTGCAGCCCACCATCAGCATCCCAGGGCGAGAGGGCGGTCCCAGCTTCGCCTGTGGACCTTCACCACCTCCTTCGCTTCCTAGGAGCAGCGTCGCCACCAGAACCGATGCTTCACTCCCCACCAAACCCACACGCGAAACCACCACCGCCTTATCCAGAAGACAACAACATCCTAGAACGCCTTTACGACTTCGAAGGATACCCCACACCTTCCCCTTCCTCAGACGAAGGCTCAATTCCCACAGTGGCTTTACAACCAGCCTCACCCTACTCACATCAATTCAACTCCCCTCCAGTCTACATCAAAGAGGAACCAAACAGACTAGCGGTTCCCGGCTTTGCCTCTCCTTACCCCCTATCCCCGTCAGGCTCATGCGCCTCATACGGCAGCCACAATCAATACTCCTCCCCCGTACCACAACACGAAGAGTACATTGACATTGAAGAACTACTCAAAGAGAACCAAATATTACAAGAGAGCGTTCAGCAAAATTATCTTACACCCAAAATAGAAGTGGAAGAACCACGGGATCACATTCTCCTCAGATCTGCCCTCGAAGACACTACATTCCAGAAGCGGTTTAACTTAAAACCTATCCCCTTAGAATTAGGGACTGTCAAAATGGAAGAAAGCAGCGGAGGCGATGAACCTTTAGTAGCGCCAGACATTGACCGCGTCCTTTCAATGGCCATCGAGCAGTCAAAACGAGACATGGACAATACCTGCACAGTGCTAGGAATCTCACCAGGTGAGTCAACCAAAATCATTAGTCATTTACTAAAGGTGAATAGCTATAAATGGCGAGAATACGAACAGTCACGTAGATAACATACGCAAAGAATGTAACTTGAATTATGTACGATGAATATGAATTGAAATGACATGGGAACGTAGTAGCCGTATATCTTGACATCAGTACTACAGGCGGCAATTATTAATGACGTCACTCTGACCTCAACGCGGTAAAAAATCAGCGTTTCTATGTAGATAACATGTCAGCTACTGCTTAGAACAACGCGTTTATAAATTGATTCTGAGAATCGCGATGGAACGATTGGTTACGTAAGCTGCTCATCCACTTGATGTTTATGTTGACTTATGTACTGATGATGCTGATCGTAAAATTGATTATAATCTGTCTATAATTTTAAATTTAAATCATCATGTAGGTACAAGTTAAGTCGAGTGCGACTCTCTAAATGCCAAGTTTGTTTCAGATCCTATGCTATGGAGTACTGCTGACGTAAAAGCGTGGGTCATGTTCACATTGCAACACTTCAACCTGCCGATGGTACCTACAGAATATTTCGCTATGGACGGAGCTGCCCTAGTTGCTTTAACAGAAGAGGATTTCAATCAGAGAGCACCACAAGTAAGAAACAATTAAAATACAAATTCAGATATTATGTACAGACAACGGCATGTCAATGTAAACACTGGAGTATCTTTATTGAGTGAGTGTAATAGGTGCTCTTTTGCAATAAAAATTAAGTATGATGTGATTTCAATTATGGATTGCCTGATGATATTTATTATGAGCATTGACAGTCAGACTAAAAAAAGAACACTGTCAAGTTACTTGAATATTACAAGCAAACGTAAGCAATTACTAAGCAAAAACATTTGATATACCTTAATGATGTAAGGCGCAATTAAGTGACGAAGAACATCGTAGAGAAACAGCTTATTTTCATTGCGATAATAATTTAACCCTGGGAGCGATCGAGGGCGTACGTTATCGGTACAAAGTCTACTAGATTGATTCATGTGTACACGATAAACATTGAGTTTACTCAGTTAATTCAAGTAAACATTAATTCGGTGACCTTTATTTCTACAGAAGTCATCATAACATAAAATGTTTTAACTTCGGCAAAATCCTTTGTATCCTTGTTAATTTACTACTTTGTTGTTTTATACAAGTGTGTATATTTGGCCGAAGCATTTTTTGTTAAAACAATTAGCTTGATATTGGTACAGATTATTTTTGGAGGTGATTACTTAATGATCTATAACAGATTTGGATTTGATGTCATTAAAATCTTGAAACACTTATTTAGTGCCATCAATCCGAAGACTGTTCCTTAGATCATCAACACCTATTTCAATAATTGCTTCCTATGTTTTTTGGCATCGATTAGCTTACATCACTGCTGTATTCTTCGAATTCATTTTATTAATGTCGGTAAACTTAAGTTGTTCTTCAAGTAGAAGGCTCATCCACTTTTTTTAAATACAAGTATTACGCCGTAACTTGACAATTTAACTGCTATTTTTATTCAAATAATGATAGATCAAATATTATCGATATTGTTTTCTTAACAATGTCATTGTACCTACATTTTATCAAAGTCATAACATCAGTATTTAATTGGTACCTACTTACCTTACTTATCAGTTTATAAACTATACCTAAGAATATGTTAACCAAAACGGTATGATTTAAGCACATCTCGTTTTGACGCATTGCTGATATTTTCATAGCAACATTTTCAAAAAAATAACTTATGAGTGTTGCTACACCATTCAATTACGATAAAAGCACGGTCTACTTTGAAAGAGATAAAAAATAGTTATGCAGCCTTCATATTGAGGCTTCAGAGGAAATCCGTTTAGGGTTGACCGGGTTATTTATTATGCAATTCGCCTCGTTGCATTGCAGCTTGTTTGTAAACAAGTTTTGTAATTGTTATGTCAGCGGCTACAATTGTAGCCGCTGACATAACAATTACAAAACTAATAATGGATAATATTAGTAGAAAGGAGGAAAACCGAATTCGGTTTTCCTCCTTTCTACTAATATTATCCTTAACTAGGTATTATTTATCCACAAACACTACTTCAAGAGATATTTCATTGTCTGTTTTCCTGACTACACGATCAAGGTTATAAATTCTTATATCAATTATCATCTTTGCAACTTTGATGACAACAATCTTTTTGTCACAACTTATATAATCCGATCGATTTTGAAAGATGTGGGACTACTCTTAGTAGTCTAGTCTCGGTACATGGCTATGTAAGCGGCCGGGTAATAGCAGATAAGGTACGCACCGCTGCTCAGACTTTCTCCAAGGCCGATGAAAGTCTGCCCGCGCGCACGTTCCTTGTACAAACATCGGCACATCAGTCTATATATTTTCTCACAAAATAGCCCGTATTACAACCATTTATGATCCCACAATGTTCAACTTGACTTGATGTCGTCCGTACTTGCATACAAATACCGACTTGTTTACATCTGTCCACTTCGAAAACTTATCGAATTACTTGCATAAGAGTTGTTTAGATACAATAGTAGACTATTAAATTTAGTAGGGATTATGAGAAAAATCTTTATCTTCATCACAAAACTAATAGTGTTCTTTTCATTGTAAGACGTCACAATGATGTCATCAAATATAATTACAGGGTTATCAAAAGGTATTTGGTCACGTGGTAACGATATTGCTTTGTTTTAGGCTGGAAGCACACTGTACGCACAACTGGAAATTTGGAAGGCTGCCCGACATGAAGCTTGGAGGCCTACACAGTGGTCTGAACATCAACAGCCCTCCCCGAACCCCACACCTGCCGGTCTACCCTCAGCTGACGACATGAGTGATGGTACGTATTACCAAAATTTAAATAATTGCCTACAAACTACATTACGTCAATGCTCTTTCCATAATACGCTTACCTTATCATCGAATCGAACATTATCAATAAGGTACGATAAAGTAGTGAGCATTGAAATCATGTCTAAAAATATCACCGCTGACTTTATTATATTCGTATTTTCGAAGATGTTCAAACCTAGTAGTTCATTTACTATCTAGTTACCTACCTAATATAGTGTCATTTAAACATGTTATTGAAAGATACACTTAATTCAGTAAGCATAAGGTAATCTAGATAAGTAAAAGAAGAATAAAAAGTGGATAACCTGACACGTGTCAGTGCGATGTGGAACAGCGATGCATCAGAGCATTGTGGCTGACCGTTACTCGTAGATGATGGCGGCACACACACAGCTGAAGCTGCAGAACTTGCTAATGATAAATGACCAAGTGTTAGAGCTGATCCAGTAAGGATTGATGACGATGACATATCACAGGTGAAAGAAACAAAGAATAATAATAGACACATGCAAAATTTTAGAGAAGGAAGTCTTACAATTAAACTCTTAAATGATGACATGTCAATAACTACGCGCTAATAAAATGTTTCGGTCTTAATATAAAATAATCAAGAATGGCAAAATAAGATAAAGCTCAAATCAATTCTGAATGTGTAATGAAAGGAGGACGGGATGAATGAAAAATGAATATGGTAGGACTTAATCTCCAATTGCAAGTACAGGAAATTGTAGTAAAGATTTAACTTCATGTAAGAGATAAACAATCACTCCGCACCTACTTTCCTCTTCACAGTAATCTATAAAAAAGTGCTAGGCCGCACCACAGGAAATAGCAGCCTACAATTATTCCTTTTGCGAAGAAACTCATACATGCTCCAATCATGAGATTAATGGAAAAGAACCGAATAAATAACTCCTGTTGCATTTCTTTCAATCAATATTTGTTTGATTCGATTCATTTCGTAATCATATCTATAATATCTTCAAATCATCCCATATTTATCAATAATACATTAAAGGATGATATTAATCTGGATGATGGATACCTGACAGAATCACGTATAATTGAAGTAGAACTGTTTTAAAATCAATGACCAACAATTTACAATAATGCGCATTAAATTCCATGTTATTTGAGCGAACCACGCCTGTTACAGTTAATCCATCAATCAGACCTCGTCCCTATTGGTTTCTGTTCCTGGCTCTAGACGGTATACCAGCTCTGGTCCCTTATACGTCCAGCCGAGTTTTTGTGACGCTTTACGACGACCCAGTTCGTATGAGTGGTGTCACCGGACTCACAAGGTCGTATTGGCCACGATAGATTTACCGACATCACAAAATTTTCTATTATCCCCATTAAATACGGCTCAAAGTGCTTTAAGAAATCCAACGTTTGTGGTGGCTGCAAGCTTTGAGTCGTAAGTGTCACTTTGTTCAATGTTTCTTTCGTTTATCTCTTTACTACCTTCAGTCACTATTCCCAATAAGCGAAGCCTGAATACCGACTCTGTTAGCGGTATCTTAGGTTCCATGTTCGCGTAAATTATTCGCAAAACCTTATATTCCTCAAATTCTATGTAACATTCCTTTCTACACACGGCTTTCTTCTCTAAATAGAATGTTGCTATTTACCGTCGGTGTAAACATTATCTGTCTAAACCGTTTGAATGTTTGTACAGATAGAAAATACTGAAGGTTGGCTGGTGTAAAAATAGAGTTTGTTTATAGCATAAAAGTAAAAATACATTTCCGTTGAATCGAAGCGGTTTTTTGTTGAAACGCAATGAGACTATAGGAAAAATAAAGCTGGAGAGACTGCTTTTTTGTGTATGTCTGTAAATCACAGCCTGTTCCTTTTCAAAGGAGCTCATAACTTTGTGCTCGAGTAGCATTTTAAAATAATAATATCATCATTATGTGGAGCAGACATGTCTAGCCTCTTTGCTTCATGGAACAGATTACTGGCAACTTTACAGTTCTCAGAATGCTCAAGACTCTGATTGTTGCCGTTTTTCTTCTCGCCAGTGTCATTACCCGGCCCTTAATGCCCCTAAATTGTTTAATAATGCTGAGTTTAGACGTTAATCTTCAGTGCTCTTTTAGTATGCATGTGGGACGCATATGACACTTAGTTTTTCTGAGATCGCAATTTGTAGTCAACTATTTTTCTAACGAAAAAATTTTGTAATGAATTCTTATTAGCTACGGAGGCAGGAGGCTGTTCAAAATAATAAGGGTGATGAAAGTTATTCAGATCGGTGCAAAAATATCAAAGTATCTAAATAGGAGGATTTTTTTACAATTTTATAAAGTAAACAGTTTAGGTTTGAACATTTTCGAGTATCAATGTTAATGAAACTATCACGTCTTATACAAGGGTTAAAAACAAGCTATAAAACAAAACACCGTCGCTAATAAATTATAATGATAACAGTATTAACAATGACTTTTATCTCACAGACGAAGACTCAGAACCGGCCGGGACAAGTGCGGGCACTGGAGGAGGCAAGGCAAAGTCAGGCAGCACACACATACACCTCTGGCAATTCCTCAAGGAGCTACTGGCATCACCCCACATCCATGGCTCAGCGATACGATGGCTCGACAGAAGTGAGTACAATGTTTAGTATGATAACACAAATCAAATTGATTTCGGAGACAGGGAATACTCGTACTACTTAGGTATTATGTATAATTTTATTATAAGTGATGATGTGATACTGACACAAAAACACGCTTGTCATAATCTTTTTAAACGTCTTAACAGTATCATAGATGGAAATCAGAATAGGTAAATGACGATAAACAGCTTTAGTATGGCATTTTATCTCTATGAATTCCCTTTTTTCAGTAACCGCTTTAGATTTGCTCGGAAAAATAGTATAAATTATTAAAATTTATCTTGCTTTAGACGCGCAATCATATGGACGGGAATTTATCTATTTGCCTCGTCGTCTAATATTGCTGTAAAATATTTATTGCTAGGAATGCAGTTCTATTGAATAAAACATAGGCGCATGAATGGAATCTCGATAGCTAAGTTTTCAATCAGACGCGGAGCTTAATGTTACTTGTTGAACTTTGCGTTTAAAATGTCCTTTGTCTTGAGCAAAATGTGTTTAACATTGTTGCATT
Source organism: Ostrinia nubilalis (assembly GCF_963855985.1). Taxonomy (NCBI): domain Eukaryota; kingdom Metazoa; phylum Arthropoda; class Insecta; order Lepidoptera; family Crambidae; genus Ostrinia; species Ostrinia nubilalis. The sequence goes on from NC_087094.1 coordinate 15,279,346, forward strand.
GGCCTCAACAATTTTCTAAGTACTGTCATTTGGTCGTTTCTATCCATAATGCAATGCCTCCATGCTCTATTTGTTAGAGAGTTAGAATCTCTCGATTCGGAAAATCATCGTTTCCATTCCCGAAATTGAGCACACTGCTGCATTGTATTTAAGGTAATTCAGTGCTTCGGAGAGCCTTTATTCTAAGCCTTTTTTTGCTATATTATTATTACGCCATTTCAAACGACTATTACCACCATAATTTCTGACACCAGGGTTATGACCTAAGTTTCTGTCGTCAACCTAAGCCATAAAACAAAAAGATAATGCAAAACTTGAATTAACAATAGGGGAGTTCAGAGTTCCATTACATTCCTTTTCTGGCTCGTTGTTTGTTAGTTACTTACCTATTTATTTTCGTGTTTGGAGTTCGTTATCACCTTCTAAGATTAAGTTCACACATACCAAAATATCATCACAAGTAAATAAGTTCGTTAAACTCGTTCAGATAACTTGTCACTGTATACGCAAGTAAATAATTAATCATAAACATCAAACTAGTTGCTACACGCTTCCTTTGTTCCAAGCTGCTGTAATTGGCTATTGACATGGAATTTATAACAAGGGTTTTTCCAGTTGCTTTATTGAATTGAACGTTTTCAGTGTACCAATCATCGTAAATGTTAAACGTATGCCTCCAATTCATTGTTGGAAAATTTATTTGTGTAGCGACATTCTGAGAGCCAAGGTGAGCGAGCCAGTTACTCGCCATCTGTGAGGTACTTAGCGAAATACTTTAAACCGAGCTGAAATGTTACTCCTCCGCTTCGTGACTGGCCTAAGAGACGATGTACTTTAACGCAATGTTAAAACATTGTCATTGGAATTATTTTGCTTAAGGGATAAAATATGTAGTAGGAGAATCCTTTTTGAAAAGTTCCATGAAAGACGGGTTAAAATGACTTCAAAAATTATTCAAGAAATTAGTATTCCCGGGAGTAAGTCCTAACGGGCTATAGAAATAATAGAGTTACCGTTATTTGTATTTAAAGATATGGCAAAATAAAATTGAATGCTACCTACCGCTCCGATTATGATGCAAAACTTTATGTAGAGGTTTTAACTTACAAAGATTTTTAAACATACCTACTATGTTATAGTCATTACTATTTGTAAGAATTTAGTTAATTTATTTAAATCTATAAAACGTGGAATATTCTCTGTCTCCGAAAAACAAACTCTCGATCCGATTAGCAATGGAATAAATTTAGCAAACGTTGCTAAATTCATGTCGTGTTTTCGCAGGTAACGGAGTCTTCAAGATTGAGGATTCAGTGCGTGTCGCCAGGCTGTGGGGCAAGAGGAAGAACAGGCCAGCGATGAACTACGACAAACTGTCCAGGAGCATCAGGCAATACTACAAGAAGGGCATCATGAAGAAAACTGAGCGCAGTCAGAGGCTGGTGTACCAGTTCTGTCACCCGTACTGCTTATAATCGCCTGCAATACTTTAGTTTGTAAGAAATGTAAATTATTGTAAATATGTACGTGAGCCGCGGTAATGCGGTCAAAACGATGGCTACTTGAGTTTTGCGGCGCACACGCAAAACTCAACGCAGCGCAAACTCGTTGACAGCTGAACGTTTCGGTCTAACGTCCTTCGCAGAGACCCGGACTATTAGGCGTCGTACTTACCCTCCATAAAATTCGGGAAAGGTAATTTTCTCCAGAATTCTATTGGACGGGACTCGTTTTAATTAGTTCTTAAGTTTTTTTTTTACCGGCGACTAAGCGATAACGATGCACCTCACGGTATAAACTCTAAACAGAGTCATCGTTCTCGCCGAAAGCTGGTAATGTTTATCCCATATAACTATGTTATATTAAATCGTACGTTCTATGAACTTTTAGGATAAGTGTTCTGTAAATACACGATAAAAGATTTATGAAAATAAATAAAAAAACAAGTCACGCCTTGTTTATATACAGTGATGTTAAAAGAGATTATTTTCTCAGATATTTCTAGATATAGATTATTATAGATTTATGTAAATCTAAAAGTATACTTTATAAAAGTGTTTTTGTGCTAAAACGGTGACGAGTTACGTCACACAGAAAATGTAAGTTAAGTATGAAATATTTTATTTCGCAGAGGCGGTCGCGATTGGTAAAGATTATTTTGGATTTGATTCAAATTAGAATTTTGTGCCAAATAGACAATATTCAACTTTATTGGGGACAAAATTTGGAAAATTGTGATTGTGTGTACCCGCCGACTGTACATTGTATCGTGTAAAGGTGATGGGGTATAACTAAGTTACAACAGAATTAATGTTATTGTACTTAAGCAACGCAGTTAGCGTTAGTTTTATAATAACACTATTACAGGACCAAACTAATTTAGATTTTATAAATCATTGTAATGTAATTTAAAATTAAATAAATAAATGGCCATTTATTAAAATGTTTTGTTTAATTTATCACTTAAGGCTATTTATAGTTGAGAGCTCGTGGAGAAAACCTGTTTTTTTTAATAGTAGATACAACATACTGTTACGTTTTTTAACTTGAGAGCTGAATACTTACCTACCTACTTATTCTAAGTATTTCTAGAAGTAGAGCTAGAAGCTACTTAAACAGACCTCTTCCTTTTAAAAAACATAGTTAGACCTAAGTCACCCATTTCAGACACTCGAAATAGTGTCAATGTTAGTATATTTTGGCAATTTGCTAATTTCTGTTTGCACAGAATAGTTAAATCATACTGTGAATTTTCCAACCACAATCGGCCTAGAAAACTGTTCCAAAAACAAATGAGACCAGACAAAAGTTCACAAAATGGTGAATTGCATCACCTTGCGCAAAGATGACGTCACCAGCAGACGAATTCCATGAGTGAAAGTGCCTTTCCCCAAAAGCGGGGAGGGGAGGTCGAAAAGTGGGGGGTGGTTGTGTAAGAATGAATGGCACTTGATGTTCAACTTATCATCTTATTGCAATGTACCGATTAGCTTGCTTTTGTTTTTGTAAGACTAATTGATTTGTTGGTTTAAGTGCCTTCAATCAACTTTGAACAACTTTTCTTGTTAGTCGTCAAGTCAACGACAATCTTATCGTTGCCTTCTAAGCCTCTGTCGACTAAATAGTTAGAGAGTAGCCGAAAGACTGTTTTGGGTTCGATTCCCTGGTGGGACACACTTTCCTTATAAAAGTAAAAAAAATCGAAACGAACTAGTACATTAATTATATTACCTACGCCAGAAATCTTAAAGAACCGTTACCTAAATGGTAGAGTTCGTCGTCCTTGCCCATTTAATTCTTGGATAAACCTAAACAAAAACAAGATTGATTGTAGACGCTTCGTAAACATAGACGATTACATCGATGTGATCAATCAAAACTGTATTATTACATTGGATCACCTACCCTCACCACCTACCACATATCGGAAAGATTCTTACTACAAATCTGTTATGCTGTAACCTATGTAGGCACGAGTAAAATACTCGTTACTTAAGTACCTACGTCGATACCTACTAAAGAAGTCACAAACGATGCTTACTTAAGTGAAGCAGCAAATCGAACGCACAGGGTTGAATAGAGCTCTGTGAATGGTTCATGTGTCAACCTGTGCGTCCACGCGCACTGTGATCTGTGAGACTTCATAGTACCTAAAGTTTGTGAATACGGGCGTAAGTAGATCTTCAGTATGCCTTATTTATTTGAATGAGTGCAGGAGAATTATTAAAGATCCAGTGCTCCAATGTGCTGCTGAAACGTCTGACTCTACATCATAATGGTAGTACCTAGTGTCTGGTCCGACACAGAGGAACTTCGGAAAAATGCGCACTTTTACATACAAAATTTGTACAAACAAACTCTTGAGCTGACGCAGCGTGTGACGTCCACCCATAAGGTGGACCGACGACCTGATAAAGGTAGCAGGAAGGCGCTGGATGCAGGCCGCTACCAACCGTGCGATGTGGAAGTCATTGGGAGAGGCCTATGTTCAGCAGTGGACGTCTTGTGGCTGAAATAATGATGATTATGAAACTCTTGAGCTTACATCTGGATAGAAAAAGCGCATATTGCGAAGTGCACATTCTGCGTCAGATCCCTAGAGCGTTACACTGTTACTCAGCCTCAATATAGGAAGGTGAAACCAATAATAAATTTAAATGGCAAGCATTTTTGTTTTCTTGGGCAATCAGTGACTAAGCTTCGGTGTATCATCGAATGTGATTGGAATTGACGGAGAAGGTAATTTAGTTGATTTTGTAAGATTAAGGGTTGTCAGAGATCTTTAGGTTTAATTAAGCCTTATTATCGGTTGATGTAACCTCATGCATATCTACACAAATAAAGATGAACGAGATTTTTTGTCGAACACTTTCATTTAAAGAATCAGTAGCTGAATCCTGCCCTATGTCCTTTCGCGGTAGGTAAATTTCTTTTCCTCTGACTTAGAAACCATAGGTAAAGCGTCCACAGGGGGTACAAATCCTAAACATTTACAAAGTTAAAGGAAGGATGCCAGCTGGGAGGCATCCCATTTGAAATTCGAACGAATTTGAAACCTTAACTTCGAACTCCTCCTATGTTCTTCTAATTAATTTCGTTGCGGGTCCAATGACAGTTTAAACCCCCGGGTCAAACTTGATCTTCATTGGTTGCGTTTTTATGGCGGTCAAGCTGTAGATCCTGGCTACACAGGAGTTGCAACGGTGGGAACGAGAGGTGGGAATAGTCCCATATCCCATTTGAAATGTGTGTACCTAATTTTCTAAGTAACGCTATGGGTAATTGGGTATGGGTCTGGAATCTGGATCTCCTAAGTCCCTCAAACGTAGGTATATCAAATTGGATATCGAAGCCGGAACCACTAGGGGGAACACACTTCTTTAACAGTCAAGACCACGGGTGCTATAAATTGTTGTTACAAACGAAAACAGAATATTATTTGACGTCAGTATCTGCCTACCTACCACGTCCTGGTGGCAGTTTATACAGCTACCTACTTAAATTTATTACCCTTACAAAATAATGCAAATGGCACCATTAAATTATGGCTATAGGTTCCTACATAACAATTGGTGCGCACAATGGTAGCTACCTAAAGATTAAGTGCATATAAATAATATTTTCCTAGTCCGTTGATAGTATGGTCCAAGTCTCAAGTTTCGGGATTGCTAGACTACACGATAGAACAGCTGATTTGTTTTAAAGTGATCCGGCGAACTTCGTACCACTCATAAATAGCAAGGATAACGCTCTGGTGCCATCTGTGGCGGTGTAAAGAACTGTGGTTGTAGGTGCAGGTGTTCTTTGTCCTCTAAAAAGGTTGAAGAATGGTTCGTCACTTTCGACAGTAATATAACTCCGATAATATTCTAACTTAATATCATTGCAATTTATTTTTCCTGTAATGAAAATTAAATAGATTTTTTCTCACTTACCCTGTTTCTGCTCTCGTCGTGACGGAGTTGCTTGCTAGCTTGAACTCAGCAGTTGTGCCAAGCTACCAAAAAAAAAGTTTTTATAGGTAATGTCTATTTTTTGAGAAAAATAAAGATTTCCTTCCCAATAAACCAGAATAAAAGTCTTGGCATTATTTGAAAAAAAAAAAAAAAATATGTGCATGTATAGCCTGACCAGGAACATAAAAACCCTCGCCATGTTGCGGAAAACTAATGGTACTAATTTATTTTAATGGCAACAGTTACTAAAAACTTCATTGACATGTCACCTTGCATGTCAGTTTATTGCTGTCAAAGTGTAAACAAACTTTATTTTAAATGTGCGCAATTGATTTTGTGAATGAAATTGCTAAAATCTTTTTATAGTCGTGAAAGAAAAGTGGTTCACAATGTGTTAAAGTATTAGTCGAAGAGAAATACCAAGGGTTCGGACAATATTTTCATTGAATAATGTTTCCAACAAAGGTTGTCAAATTGACTGACATGTTTATCGTATAGTACAGTCCACTATGAAAATTAGCTGTGGTTTGTTTCAACTACCTATTTTAAAGTTTTTTGTCACTTTCTAAGTGTTGAATTTTATGGAATTGGGAAAGAAGTACCGAGTTTGAAGCGTTCATGAGCAGACATTGCAGTTGAATATTCAAGTTCTGAATTTGATTATTGATGAATAATAAAATAAATCCTACTAGCTCGATTGATGGTTTCATTAGTTTATTTAAATCAGGTTACCTATAATAATATTTTTTCGTTAATTTATGAAAATATCAAATTAGCCCGTAATCCTGAATCCTGATACATAAAGTTAGCCTATTAATTTAACACAGGTACGACTGTACTCAGTGTTGCACTATCAAATGCAATTGACGCGCCTCTATGCCATGAAGCTACAGATAAAAATGGAGGGCAGAGTTTGGAACAAAAACTTGAGTCAAATACCTACTTATATCTATCTCGCTCTCTGCGGCCCTACCTCTCTTTTTAGTGTGAACTGTAGTATTGCTATCTTCTGATTTAAATCTCCTTGTAAATTCTTCGAAATAGCCAATTCACTAACCAAATCAGAAGTTAAACAAATAAATAATTAATATTTGAAACTAAGATTACCTAGTTAAATAAAAAATCACAAAATTGTCGGCCATTTAGGCTTAATGTGTTGGCGAATCAGGGAATTACAATCCCAATACCTGGGTAATCGGTACCATGTGGCAACATCGGCCCAATCCGGCCCATCATGGCGGCTGTTTACTATTTTGTTTATTAAGCAGTTAATTTCGTTTGAGATTGTTTACAGGAAATAATCATTGTTTTATCACAAGAATTGGTGCAAAATTTTGTAGTGCGTGGTTGCGGTAGTACGTGCTGTCCTGGAAGTGACATAAGATTCCACGCGTAAGTGTTTATTTCGTGATTTCCGACTTTGGATCATTGTAAACATTTTTCACATTTTTTACAGTAATTTCTTCCTAAAACGTTTTACCAGTAATTACACTTATCATTTTTAATGATACCTGTGTCAAGAAATAAAGATTTTACATTGGTTTCATTGAATTTGAGCAATTTTATATTTTTTGGTTATTTAGAAAGAGCAAGTCTGCCCACAGAGAGCGAGATACTGATACTTAGTTTGTGCTTCAAGTAGGTATTGGGAGTCTGGCCTCCATTTTTATCTGTAGCTTCATGCTCTATGCCAGGGTTTTTATGTTCCTGGTCAGGCTATAAAAGCAAAATACTAGGTAGGAGGAGGTACTGGGGATGTTACTCTATTAATTTCCACAGATCAGGTCTTATTAGGCTAACTAAGTAAGTACGTAGACGACCTCATAAAGGCAGCGGGAAGGCGCTGGATGCAGGCCGCCACAAACCGGCCATTGTGGAAATCATTGGGGGACGCCATGTTCAGCAGTGGACGTCCTATAGCTGAAATGATGATGATAAAGTACGTAGTATGTTTTGACCATTTCCTCTAAAACTACTCTTAATACTTCTTTGTTATTTCAAGAATTTTAATTCGAAGTAGTCTAGTCAGCCAAATAAAATAATTACGGTAGAAACATTGTAATTTGTAAGGTGCAAATTAAATTGAATCATTCTACAGAAGTTAGCGAAACAGAAATGATTCAACGCTAGTAGCTTATGCCTCTCACCTCCTAAGGCGTTGTCCGAAGGTCAGCAACATTCCGAATTTCTGAGCAGTCCAATCTCCACCTGGCACGGGCGCGGCGCCAGCGAGGCGTTAGCCACCGATACACTATCAAAGGATATCATGCTTTCCTTGGAAACGACAAAGTCCGCGGCCTTCGAGGAAAGAATTCGGCCTTCTCGGGAATTTTTAAACGTCTTACAACATTCAAGTTTACTTTATATTCTCGCAGGTAGTCACGACTTTTTTTAAATGTCGGTAATTATTAATTCGTTTGACTTTGGTTTCGCTCTGTTTTTTTCTTAAGAGCCATTTTACATTTTCGTGCGAATTTCTAAGATTTTGGAAGCATGAATTACTATCTTAAGCAACACCCAGAGATTATTTAATAACTGCGAAAGATAGGTCGATCCTTGTTGTTGACCATTAATGAAACGGATTTACTAAAACTCTTTTGCTTAATTCACAGTGCCCCATCTCCCACAACCATTTTACGAAAAAATTGCCGCAGACTCATTTTCAAAGTCCTGTATCTATTATTTATGCTCATATAATAAGCTTAAAAATATAAAGTAATCATCGGACATATATTCTTGTAGTTCATTAATGAAATAGATTCTTGAATTTCATTACCATTATTGAGTAAAATCTAAAAATAATTTGGCAAATTTGAAGATTAACGTCACATTTTGATCGTGGTTTTTGGTTTAAAAACACAGCAATAACTGCAATAAAAGTATCCCAAAATAAAGAATATTCATTGTAGAATTGATTTCTACAGTTATTGTTTAAATATTAGTAACCACTTTGTCAAAATATTGATGTGAATATCAGTATAAATTACAATGCGCAAGCCGACATCGATTAGTATGGCGCGAGCGCCCGTCAAGGCAGGACGTGTGTCATTTTTCCCGCCGTGACGTTTACGTGCGTTCGTGTCGTGAAGCGGTGATTTGTACGGCGACCAAATACATTTGATACTATGCCGAGAGGCTGTTTCGAGTCGGCCGGCCGAGCAGAAATTGAAATGATGAATTTTAATTTCTTTGACGGATCTGGGTGTAACTATGTATAATATGTAGGTACCATGTATTTAATTTAATAAATAAATTATAAAAAAGTATATCCATTATGATAGCACCCTTAACACAAGCATATTGGTTGCCTACTTTTGGACTAGATGGCGCTGTGAAATTGTCCAAAGATTTGTTTATTTATTTATCCGCTTTGAGTTTTGTTTCGTGAAGAAGAAAAAGAAGCGTTTTATTCTGTTGTTAAATCTATACTAATAAAAGAGGAAAGATTTAATTGTTTGTTTGTTTGTTTGGAGGCAATAGGCTCCGAAAAAAATTTCTTTCACGATTTAGAATCCTAATTTTTTTCTATGTTGGCTATAAAATATTTTCAAAAACTTTAGTCCAAAATCTTTGATAAAATTCGACGTTTAATAAATAAATTAGATAACATATTAATACTTTTTTTTTCAGTACGATTTTAGTACTTGTTTTTCAGAAATTCTACGATTTAACTAAACTTCTAAAGTGTTTATATTTTATGCATAATTTATTAACTTCTAAAATATACATATATCCTATTGATTGATGACGTGCTTCGTATTTTATTAAAATTATTACCTGACTAGGTTAAAAAGGTGTGGAATGTTATTTTGGAGATAACTTGGTTCCATAGAAATATAGAGAGATGCTAAGTAATGCGCTGAGTTCGAAACTCAGTGTCGTATTAGAAATTCACACACACAAAGAAATCAAATTATGTGCTCATTATCCATTGCGGTATCAGTATTCAACGTTCGAATAATCTTTAGTACTATGCAAGCAATATAAACTGTTTACATAATGACGTCGCTACTGTCATCATTGCTTTCACAAGCAATATGTTCCAATTTGTCCCTTGTCACATTTCCCTTTAGTTTCTGTGATCTGTGCTTGTTTCTAAGTTGATATCAATGAAATATTCCTTAGTACTTTTGATTTAAATTATTTTTTTTATTTTGACACGTGTTTGAAAAATCAAGGTCAGATTACAATAAAATAACAAGTGAAAACGTAACATTGCATTGCAACTCGCAATTTCGCAATATTGATGAGGAGATTCCATTGGAAAGTCTGTATTCATTCCTAGGATTCCCCTAACACCATCAAATCCAAGAGAATTCAAGAGAGTGCAGTTTCCCATCTCATGCTTAGGGACCACGGTTTAAAATAGTGTGGTTGCATAGAGCCTGCAACGGGCAACCGCGTGCGCAGCTGCTCATACTAATTTTCGATACAAAAGCAAGTGTTGGCGCCCTCACGAGTTTTAGCGGAGTTCCATATGGTAGCGGGAGTAGACTTAATGGAAATCTATGCTTCTCCGACAACCAGTTGTATGTGGAATACTCCAGAGTATGCGCACACAATAGCCTGGTGATTTTAGCACCTGAAGGAAAAACAAAAAAACATTGTTTACAAAGAAATCTGCGGCAGGTGTAGTGTTTTAATTTTGTTTTAGAAAGATCTCATAATTTTGTAAGTATTCAAATATTTAAACATAATGATGTGTAGATTTTATATCAAAAAATATAATCATTTAACAAAATTAATTTTCTTAGAATATTTTAATTCTATTAGAACCATTTTCCACTTCATCGCAGAAGAAGTCGCGGGCAAAAAGCTAGTATGAAATATGTAGTATTGCCCGCGGCTTCACCCGCTTGAAATTTAGTTTGTCACAGATCGTCATAAATTATAGCCTATACATTGTAATTCTGGTCGACGCCAGGGATGGATGAGCGTCGCTGTCGCTGGCGACAGGGTCTTCTGGTTCAGGGTTCATGGCGTAGGTCTCAGGCAAAATGAAATCCACTCGTAGAAATTAATAAACTCAGTGTATTCACGAAAATAATTACACACAGCACTAGAGTCGTATCGGAACTGAGTGAACCAAAGGTCTTGCGATAGGAACGTCCGACCCGAGTGATAGTTGAACACAGACTGCCTAGTACTGCTGTACTGTACTGTAAAGTTTCATCAAAATCTGTTCAGTAGTTTTTGCGTGAAAGTGTAACAAACATCCAGACATCCACACAAACTTTCGTATTTATAATATTAGTAAGACTAGTAAAAAGTAAGATAGTAAGATGAATTATTTTAGTTATTTGTTTACTTATAATAATATTTATTTATTTATTTCTTAGCTCTGTCTGATAATGGATCTGGAGAAGATGCAATGGCCACCTCCGTAACAAAACAATAGAACCCTATGGAGTTAAGGCTTGTGTGATTCGCCTTGACGAATATTTCGTATCCAGGGTCCGATGATGGAGCTGTAAGGGGGCAGATTTTTTTTTTCACTATGTGACTGTCTTTATTTTGTACTTAATATATTTTACATATTATACCTATTCGTGTTTCATTATTTGTATCCAGGGTCCGATGATGGAGCTGTAAGGGGGCAGATTTATTTTTCACTATGTGACTGTCTTTATTTTGTACTTAATATATATTTTACATATTATACCTATTCGTGTTTCATTATGAATCGAAATATAAAAGACTTAATAAACTCTATTAAAAATTTAAATTAATTAATCAAGTTTGAATACCTCATTCTACCTTAAAATTAATAACTTAAATCAAGTCTTAATACGGTCACGGCTCAAGATTTTTTTGTCCATTTCAGCGTTCTTTTTACTCTTTTGACGTTGCGTTGACAGCTTTTACCTAAATTCGCGCGGAATATTTTTGTGAAATGGCTCTTAATGTCACAGAAGATTACCTACCTACGTCAGAATCATAAACTGTGAAAAGCGTAGGTGAAAAGTTATTATTTTATAAAAAAAACTTAAACCTACATACACTGTAAAAAGCAACATTGAAAACATAGGTATTTAGGCCTCCATTTAGATCTACCAAATATAAAAACCATTTCTGCACCATCATCATCAATAGAACCTGTGCAGCTGTGTCGCAAGCAGCTAAGGTAACTAAAGAAAATTATTTTAATAAGACAGCGGCATTGGTTACTAGGGTGGAGCACGGTTGTATGGGAAAAATTTTTTTTTTAGTTTCGAAGTTCTAATAGGGGGGGTTTTGTGCCTTATATGAAAGTATAAATAACTGTAATTTTTTATCCCATTTTATGAATATCTTCTGCCTCCGCAGTGACTTCGAAATTTTAAAATTTTATTTAAAGTTGAAAGTCGTCTAAGGTGAAATATTGCGCTCTATTTATTAGTAAGAAGGTATTAAATGACAGATAATTTATAGATTAGATATTTACTAAGGTAATATAACAAGAAATACATACAAGAATTAGATAAATTACTTTAATTATTATGCTTGAAAATCCTTTTTTAGTCAAAATTTAGGCATCACGTTTCGCGATTCCAACTTGACTTTTATTGCACCTTATTAGTGACTTCCTGGATGCAGTGAGAAATAGAATCTTTGATCGTAATCTTCACAGGTCCCTCAACAGCTTGAGTGAGGTAGAGGAGCCTTAAAACAAAGGTTTGCTCTCACCACCAGATTTGACAATGTGCTGAATTTCTTAGTCAAATAAATATCTCAAAAGCGGCTGTTCGGTTAAGTAAATTAAATCAATATATAAAATAGCATTAAAGTGTATCACTGGTACTTAAAAAATTCTAGGTATTGAAGGGTGACTCGTACTGTGTGACTTTAGTATGCGACGAGCCGCCAGCTCTCTGACATCGTAAGAAGACTGCTATCAGGATACTCGTAATAGCTTTTTCTCCGGGTAACTAGTTCTTTAATCTTTCATAGGGTATCTGGCAGGCCTCTCGAGGCCATAATAATTTTAAACAGATGACGGGTGCCATCTTTGCATGATGGTTTTGTTCTTAATCAAAAACCAGGACGAAGCATAGACTTTAACCACAATAGTAGCCAGAGGTATCAAAATTTCTATTGGATTTTAAGTTCCTACAATACAAACGTAGTATTCGGTACGCTCGTGTGATCTAACGGGCATGTTAGAATTCACCAGGAGAAATTATTGCGAGATTTTGTGAGAATACTTACGCCTAATTACCGCCGAAGCAATATTATGCAAGTTCTGCTGATCAGTACTCAGATAATTGGCCATTTCTGATCACATTTGTCCTTCAATTTGTTCAAATTTATAGATAGGCAGTTTCTCACATGTTTCCAGAGCTTTACCAGTAGACTATCTGACAAAGACGCGAGTCGCGAAAAGGGCCAGAAAAATTCTCTTCTCGCGCTCTCTCACTGCCCTTATTAAAATTATAAACCCAAAGCCTGGCTTTTTTGTGTATTTTACATTGAAAATATAGCATATCAGTAAACGATTTGTGATAAAAAAATAGTATTTTTATTTAAATATTGCACAGATATGTGGCGCCTAAGTGAGGTCTAAAACCAACTTTTTTTATAAATTCAGTATCGATGCGGAGGCAGTTACTCTAAACCGAATTGATTAATATTTTGCATGACTTCATTTAAGCCCTAAAGGCACAAAATTTTGACTATTACATTACAGTTATCTGAAAAAAAAATTTTCGCTCCACCCTATTGGTTACCGTAAATACGAAGATAATGAAACAGCTTACAAACAACCCACAGTCTCCGGTGGCTGTTTGGGTGAAACATGATTTATAACATTTCAATGATCAATCCTATCAAAATTACATTTTGTACTTATTTCAACAGTGTTTATAATATTATGCCCGTTCATTCTTACTTCACGAGATCTCAGTCGGTGGAGGTTCTCCACCATCCATTCCGGAGAATTTATAAAAATCGGAACGCGCTGTTTAGCAAATGTTCGGTAGAACGGAACGCAGCTGTTTTATCAGTGACGTCACAATGACGTCATTGGTGGATTTGACGTGACATTTGACATTTCAAAAGTGCAGTTTTCGCCTTTGTTTGTAGATTTAAGATTTTTAATTAAAAATAGTAATAAAACTGTTGAACGGTCCTAAAAAATAAGTCATGAGTTAAACAAACTTATTGCTTTTTGTCTACGTTTTGTTTCCAAACATAGCCATGTGGATTTTGTTTGTTTTCGGCCGTGTTTGAAAGCGCTTTGGTATTTCTAGTTTTGCGTGGGTTTTAGAGAAGTTAATCAATTATGAAGCCGGAAAAAAGTGTGGACGTGAAAGAGGAGATAGCTGAGGTTCACACGTCGGCTCGATCGCCGTCTCCGAAGCACAAAAGCAGGCAGAGGTCTCGATCTAGATCTGGGTCTAGAAAGCTGTCAAATGGTCACGCAGCGGCCCAGGATTTGGCAGAAGGCACGTCCTCCGTCGAAGACGCGCCAGAACCTCCCCCAGACAAGGCCAAAGCGCGGGAAAGTTGGATAAACTCCGAACACGAGTCTGTGGAGTTGCCTATACATGAGCAACTAAAGCAAGGTATCTTAGGTTTTGTAGAGCAAGAGATAAAAAAGTCTGATAAGGACAAGAATCCTTCGTTTGTCTTCTACTCGCACGATCCTAATGGTTTAGATGAGAAGTTTATGAAGTCTCTATCCAGGCCTTCAAGTGGACATAAGGAGAAACGGAGTCCTTCTTATAGGAAGAAAAAGAGGCACTCTTCTAAGCATAGAGACAGAGATTTGCATGATTTTGAGGTTCCTGGTTCAAGTCTTAGTGCTTTAGAAAAGGTCAGTTTATACATTAGAATTTGTCATTTATTTTAGCAGAGAAGTATCCTTTTTGCACTTAGAGAGTAAAATCCAATATAGAGATCCTTTAACTTATCACACAATGAACAAATATTTACTTTAATTAGTTGAGGTTTAATTTAATGCAACAACAATTTTTGAACTTAAACTGATATGTACTTTGTAGTTATAGTTTTGCTTATTACCTAAAGCCTAAGTTGTTTTGTGCAATGTTTTATTTGTAAAATGTTAAATCTTTAACCCAATGTTTTCAGGTTGATGACTACTTAAAAGAATACAACAGGGATGAAGTTGTCACCCTTAGCGGTGAGTTGGAGATTGAAGCAAATGACGTTGAAAACAACAACGGAACGTCAAAGGAGTTGCGGCACAAACCCCGGAAGACTAAAAGGAAATCCAGAGATGAGAGACAGGATACTAATGCCAACGGCAAGGATGTCAGCCCAAAAGTTTTTAAACCTAGCACCAAGTCAAAGCTGGGAGCTAAACCAGGTAAGTTCATTTGGTTCATTTTAAAGATAAGCCTACTATTTATACTTTACTCTAGCTAGATGAAACTTATTTTAAGTACTTACCTAACCTTACTTACCTACTTGAAAAATCAATAAATAAATATGAATAGTTTAATCTTTAAAATTAGAATTTATTTCAAAATTACTTATTCCTATGTCTCTTCAGATGATTATTTTGTGAAGTTGAATTCTTAATCACATAATTTCATAGGCTAAGTTACACTATCTTACTTTAACTCTGACAAACATCAAAAATCTGTCAAACTCCATACAAAAAGCACCGGTTAATGTTATTGTCACGGTTAAAATGAGGTGGTGCAACTCAGCCTTATTGATATGATTGAAATTTCTGTTTTAGCCCGCCCAACAGATTTATCAGCAATGCTGGAAAGTCTTGAATCCAACACATACCATGACCAGTACATAGACAACCCATTCTCATCCCCATCTCCGGTGACTTCTCCCAACGATGACCGACTCCACCCCTTTGGGTCTCGCAGACCGGAGAAAATTTATATGCAAGGAGGTGGGACGTTCCGAGCTGTCTCTAGAGATAGGATCTTGGAGACACAGCAGAGTGGAGATGGCGATAAATATTTAAGGTACTTAATTATTTTTTATATTACAATACTTTTAAAAAATTGTTTGATTTGGTCTGTGTCATAGTTTTTAACACACCTGCATGTCGAGTCCATATTTTGTAGAGGGCACATGCCGTTCAATTTATAGTAATTTTTATGAATAATATACCGATTTGAATTAAATGAATACTTGATATTGTTTAACACTTCATTATTGTCCACAAAGATTTTAATTTTAAGTTCTGTACTTTCAAAACGAGGAGGCTTTATTGATCTGTCAAATAAAAATGTCATAGTTCATTCTTATTCCATGGGTCTTGATTTGATAGCATAGAATGAATTATTTAGAGTAGGCGCACACCATTGATTTTAGTTGGCCGATAATTGTGCCCGATTTTAAATTGTATGAAGAATCGGCCAAATCGAATCGGCGTAGTGTGCGCACTCCCATACATGCCTATACTGATCAACTGCCCGACTAAACTATCGGCCGACGAAAAATCAACGGTGTGCGCCTACTCTTATTGTTGCTGTAAACTACCCAATAATGTTTATACTGACAAATATCATTCTAATTCAACATTTTCCAGGTTAGGCGACGTTACTCCTCTCGACGTGGCGTTAACAGTCCAAAAAGCTTGGCGTAACTGCGCACCGGCCTGCCACGGCATCTTAGGAGGCTTATCGCTGATGCACCTGCTCCTTATCAGCTACTCGGATGGTTTGGACGCTGGACACTTGTCGTTCCATGCAGTGGTAACAATGCCTTATGTGGCCTCGTATTACTTCTTCTGTGCGCTGTGCTTGCTGTCTGTTTTGGACAGGTGAGTTTATAGAAAAATCGTGATTAATAATAATAATAAATAATAAAATAAATATCCTTGGACATTTTACACTGCGCTTCTAGTCCCAAACTAAGCAAAACTTGTACTATGGGTACTAGACAACAGATATAAACATACTTACTTTTTTTTTTGTAAATACATACTTATTATACATAGAAAACACCCAGTCCAATACAAACAAATATGTTCATGCACACAAATGTTTGTACTGTGCGGGAATCGAACCCGCTACCTCCGGAATAGTAGTCCGTTTCGAACCACTACACCAAACGGCCGATTATATTAGTTTATCGTAAAACTGTCTAAACGTGGATTAAACAGGTACTGTAATACCTCACTTTACAAAGGTAAGATACAGGTAAGATACAGGCTGGATGAAAAACATGGGAGGCTGTGGACTATGGTATTTGTTGGCTTACGTCTGACTAACATGCCATGATGAACTTTCCACTACTCTTTTTCTTGTTCTAGCTACACTTTTTAACATTAAGCCTATGACTGTTTTGGGACCATAATATCTGTAAAGTAAACTTTTTCTTATACTTCCATTAAATAACAAGTAATATTTTCGCCACCTAAAGCGCTTAAAAGCCTAATTCTACAGGCTACACTTCGGAGACTGTGCGAAAGGTTTACACAAGCTAATGAGGGCTATCGTTTTTATACTTAACAGTTGGCACCCCTGGCGATTGACAGGACCTTACTCTACAGTTGCGCCATCTTGATGAGTGCAAATGCGATAGTCCTCCTACCACTTTCGCGCTCACCAGTTGGTGCCACTGTCTTCGCTACTAGCAAGTGACAGGACCTTACTCTACAGTGGCGCCATCTTGATGAGTGCAAATGCGATAGTCCTCCTACCACTTTCGCGCTCACCAGTTGGCGCCACTGTCTTCGCTACTAGCAAGTGACAGGACCTTACTCTACAGTGGCGCTAACTGGTGAGCGCTAAAACGATAGCCCTCATTCCACCAGCTCCCTTCCGTCACTGGGGAATCAGACGCAGGTTAGCGTTCCATCCCTATATTGTCGACATTCCACCAGCTCGCACTAAGCGTTTCGATGAGACTTTTATAATCCGAACATTTAGGGCCTGGAATCCTGCTATTAAATAGTTATTAAATTCCTTCCAGATTGGACGTAACAAGCATGGACGTGACTCGAGGTCTACAACCGTACTTCCAACCCATAGTGCTAGTTATACTGTACACAGCTTGTATGCTGGTGTGCACCGCCGCGAGGATGTATGACGAGCTCATGGTGTGCCAATACAATCACCTCGTCTTCAACATTACGCAGAATGTTACTACGGTAAGTTATTTTGGATATTTTAGCATTCAGCTCAAGTTTTCTGCGCTCTAGTTAAGTTAGACAGTCTTTCCCAAAGTGGGCGATAACGCCCCCTTGTGGGCGCTGCAGGAATAAAGGGGGGCGGTAAGAGACCCAGAAAAAAAAATCGGGACGTTGTGTAGAGGTTTGGGAGGCGTCATCTACTAGGAGGACTCTTAGACACTGAGCTCGACTCTTGACTACAAAAATGGGGGGCGCTAAAAATTATTTATTCTCAAAGTGGGCAAATCCCACCACCACCCATGGCCATACCAACCTCGCGGTTATTGTGGCCGAATCTTGAGAGATGCGCGCGGAATTGCGGCTGCCTACGGCAGATTGCACTCCACCGCGCGCAATTCTTGACTCTCTACAAGTTCTTTAATCTTTGTCCATTTGTCCCTTGCCACTCTCCCCCTTCTGGGGCATGGACTCTACTGGCACGTTGGCACCATCCGGTGCCTGGCCGCTAGGCGTCTGTCCGTTCCGTCTCCTGTGCCACGCGTGCGCGAAACCTCGCAGCCGCGCGAAGTTCGCCTCCGAGCTGACAAGATCAGGGTACCACGCAGGACCGTAACCCTCCGAGAGCGCTATCCCACTCAGCATCTCACACCGCAGGTCTTCATACAGGGGACAGTACCACAGAACGTGGTGCCTGTCCTCCTCACTCTCGCCGCACTCACACATACTCCCCTCTCGCAGCTTCATGTCGCTCAGCCTTTTATTGAAGCACCCGTGTCCAGTGAGTATCTGCGAGGTCACATAGTCCGGTTGGACCCAGCGCATGCTGAGCCTACCAGCCACCTCCGGGAAGAACTGATAGAGCTCACGACCTTTGGTCTCCTGCTCCCAACGCTGCTGCCAAAATACGATCACCGAATCCCGTATATCGCGTTTTCGACTGCTCATCTCGTCCAGGGTCGCGAGCTGGCGCGTCCTCAGTACAGCCGTCCGTCCAGCATACTCCACCTCGAGGTCGGCGGGCAACACTCCGGCCAAGACCGGGAGCGCGGCCGTGCTGACAGACCGGTAGGCCTTCGTCAGCAGCACGAGTGCCGGCCTCTGCCCCCTCAGGACAATCCCGCCTACCGACTGGACTTTGACCCGCTCAAACTCAAAGTGGGCAGTAGACTAAATAAGTTTGGGAACCGCTGAGTTAGGACCTTAATGTTAATATACCTAGCGGAATAGAGCAACAAAGAACTGAGTGAGCGAGATGTCACTAGCAGCAACACTGTGTGATAAAAAGAGATGCGTGATGCCGTCGCCGTCACGTCAAAAAGAACCGTTTTTTTGCAAGTCAGTGCCTTAGGCGGTACACAGAAAGAAAGCTGGAAAATAAGCGCTTACCAGCTTGTCAGCGCGGGTCCGTTCGTTCACAAAGGAAGCAAGTTGAATGGCATTTTATGTGGCAGCGTCCAGCGCTGACCAGCGCGTGTTGAAATTTGTCGGCGCTGTTCAGTGCTTATCGGCGCGCGTTCATATTTTTTCCTGCGCGGGTTACCAGCGCAGTGAAGCGCCGGTAAGCGCTTATAAGTTTCCAGCTTTTTTTCTGTACCGTTTTCGTGACCGTCAAACGTCACCGTCAAATTTTAGATTTGTATGCTTTGTCACGTCAAAATTTGTCAAAATCACCCCTCCCATGCCGCTCCTCTAACTCAGGAACTATCGCTATAACTATAGTGCAAAATTCACGGCTCCGTTTCACTGGGCTCCAGAAGACACCGTCGGGTTTCAATCGTCCAAATCGGCCGCGCGTAAAACATTTACTCACGGAAAAAAAGGACTGCAGACTTGAATCAGCCTGATGTCCGAAAAAAGGACAGCAGGCATGTGACGTGTGCGAAAATAATAAATCTTTCGTAGGCCCAGTTGTCTTGTTTTAACCAAATAAGCGTGTGTGTTACTATTGATCTTGGTCTGTAAAATCCGCTAGCTTTGACATATCATTCAGTCTGTAGTGTTGGTAGTTGATTATTGCTTAGAAAAAACGTCTATTTACACTAGTAAGCTAAGGAATTTTTAAACAATTTATCACTTAAATCAGCGGTTCCCGAAAGGTGGTCCGCGGAACCCTGGGGTTCCGTGGAAAGGTCGCAAGGGTTCCGTAAAAAATATTATCCCACGTTTCGTGACCGACGTTGTTCGCGCGCACCGACTTGTTTACGCACAAGGGAGGGGCAGGGCGTGCGGGCGGAGTAGTACGGGGGTTCCGCTAGGAAAAGTATAATCAATTAGGGTTCCTTGGCAAAAACAAAATTGGGAAACCCTGACTTAAATCATATCGACAGATAATGAATCTATGTTGGTATGTACTTTAAAATACATACAGCCGAACATAGTCATTTTTTGAAGTCTGTTAAAAATCGTTTGTCTCTCTTCTTCCAGCCGACAATACCAACGTTTTACCACACTTGGACTCACTTCTCCATATGGCGGGCCGTCCTATCCATTCTCGGGTTGGTATACTTCATAATATCCAGTCCACAAGACCTGGTCTACACGAATCTCAGTAAGTTGCTCCAATTCAAGCATTCCTTACAACGTATTGGATGATTTTGATAGGAAGATCTCATTTGTCAGGTAGTATGTGTTGCCTTGCCAGGCTTAAAAGTATTGTCAGTGTTGCTACGCGACAAAATTATTGCGAAGTGGTTTTTATTTATTTTTGTCAGTTTTAAAGCTTCTAATAAGTGAATGAATAGTAAGTGAAATGAATATCATTGCACTCAAATATTTAGCGTTGTAAGTAAGTACATATTAATTATTAACCAAAGAATCACTCATTATTTTATACACTTAAAAAGTACAAATTTTTATTTTATTCAATTAAGTTTTCAATGCGCATTTAATAAGTTAATTTTATTGATACATTTTTGTTTGATAATTTGGCCTAAATGTTTATGTTAAAGAAACTGAACTGATATATTTTGTGTGATAATATTTACTTAACATATCGTTGATGTACCTACCAAATATTTGTTTGCAATTTCTATAAATTCTATTAGTCAAATTTATAGTATGGCAATGCATCTATAGTCTGGTCTGTGAGCACGTAGAATTTTGTCCAATGACCCTAAGCTACCCATCCTTATCGCTCGCGCGTATTTATGTTGCTGTCGCGCTCGCACACTCACTGCGGGTGCCCGTCGCACAGTTGCGACAGCAATATAATTACGCGCGAGCGATAAGGATGGGTAGCTTGGGGTCATTGGACACAATTCTATGTGCTCACAGACCGGGCTTTAGTCATATTTAAAAATTGCATAAGTATGTGAATTATTCAATATAAAACAAAATGCTATGAAATTGCATTCATTACTATGAATGACGAATGTATGTACAGGTCGGTTGCTAAAACATCGTTTTGAATATAATCATTATGATAAAAAACATAGGTACTAAATTAGTTACATTTTATCAAAAATGTATGTAGGTTATTATAACGACTTCAGCACTTCACTCTAATTAATTTAGTACTCTGTACTGGCACAAATTTTACCGCACTATTATTTTAACTGAATGCAGAATGTCTATATTTCATTATATCGCGAATAAAACGTTACTGCAAGAAGAGAGCTAAATGCTACTTAAAATGACGTAGACATACGTCAAATAATTTGAGCGGCCGTCGATGACTGTATAGACCCAATACACTGAACTGTCACGCGTGACATTGACAGGTGGGCGCCACCGTCAATACCGGATCGCTGGTTCCGATTTTTGCCATATTGGAAACCATATAGTTGAACGATGGTAGCGCCCCCCTGTCATTGAGTTTGGTGGGACAGTTCAGCGTGGGTCATCTATACTTCCATTTGACGTCACCATTTGTAAGTATTCTAGCCTGGTTTCATTCAAGTAACCATTAATGTCATCATCATCATCAACATTTCAGCCATAGGACGTCCACTGCTGAACATAGGCCTCCCCCAATGCTTTCCATGTTGATCGATTGGTAGCGGCTTGCGTCCAGCGCTTCCCTGCTACCTTTACGATGTCGTCGGTCCACCTTGTAGGTGGACGTCACACGCTGCGTTTTCCGGTACCATTAATGTAACCAATTATAATCAATATTCTACGGCCTGATTTTATTGCACTCACCATATGCATTTTATCATTCATAATGTACAAAACATATTATAATATTATAAAAAATAGTACATAAATAAATAGTTATTTATTATTCTATTCTTGCCTTTTGACAACTAAGTGGCAGCTAACTAACGTAAGATAAATTACAAAATGACTTATTTACTGTACTAGTATTTATGTCGCACAATAATGTCATATATTTACTATTTCAATTACTAACGTTATGTTGTATAGCATAATGACATTCCAAGTTTATTTATAGGTAATAATAATAAATATAAGTACGTATATCTATAATAATATAATTCAGAATGCATAAAATCGTTAAAAGAATTTTTAGTGAAAATTTATGTAATGAAATAGTATAATTTCAGCTAAACATAATAGTTAAATGTAATATAAAGTTATTCATTTATGTAAATAATATTATAAATGAAGTTATATCCATAGTCATTTCATAAAAAAGTTTGATCTCAAAATATTCTAGTCAATAACAGTATGCCAAATAACAATTTAGCTAAAAAATAAGAGCGTTGTTACAGAAAAAAGTATTTTTCGATATAAATAATGTACTTTCCTAAAAATATCCTTTGCCGTTATACATTATACGAAATAAATGAAATAAAAACTGATTTAATATAATATGCATAAAGTTAGATTAAGTGATACATTTCCTACTTATTGTTTCTTTCATATTTAACTATTCAAATATAAAAATATTTATTTGCAAATGTAATATTCAGTGTTGTGTAGGTGTGTAAACAGAAAATGTTAAAAATAAGAAATATTTAAGCTTATAATATCTATGTTGTTGCTGCAAATAAATCTATTTAATTTTATCCGGGATTAAATACGGCAAAACTCTGAGGATTCATTCCTTGATATTTGAGTAGTAGAACTCAAATATCAAGGAACAATGTCATAAACTCCTCAAAAAATTAGTGATTGCTCATGACAATTTGTTATAAAACTTTTTTTTTTATAATTTGAACTTTGAACTCAGGGTCCAGTGGAGAAATATGTTGCATTTAAGCAGTAAAACAATCCTTTTGTTTGATCTACAAAACACCCTGTATTCACCGTTATTTGAGCTAAAGTCCGGTCGCCGAGCACGTAGAATTTCTTCCGCACACTCACTGCGGCCGACCGTCGCACAGTCGCGACAGCAATATAATTACGCGTGAGCGATAAGTATGGGTAACTTGGGGTCATTGGACGAAATTCTACGTGCTCGGACTTTAACAAGGAAATGTTTTTAATTGTTTTTTTAATTGGAAATCCTTTGCCGGATTTTTACCAAGTTATTTATTTAATATTGTTAAAAGGCTTATAGCACACCGTATTTACATTAAGGGACCATTGCCAAAACATTGTCACCAAATTGAAAAAATATCACACATTTTAAGCGTTAATATCACTTAAATATCGCCTATAATATATTAATTAATTTATATATAATATATTTTAAATTCTAAGCAATATATTGATCTTAATGGAAATGATGTTATGTATGTCAAATAATTTTTTTGGTTCTCATTACTGTCACGTGATGGAAATATGTAAAAGATTGTTGATAATAATAATAAAATAATATATGGAAAAATATAATTGTATTTAATTGCTATACTCACCTTATTTCTCTTACAAATAACATCTGTCTTAGGCAACAACAACTGATCCTTGGACAATCTCGTCCAATAAACAGACCAGAGATATTACTGAAAAGAGCCAAAAAAAATAGAAAAGTTGAAATTGGGTCACTTTCGACAATAAAAAAATTATTGTAAAATTGCTGTTGAGTTTCTCAATAAATAAATTAAACAAAGACAAAGTAAATTTTTAAATGTATGAAAATTGTATATTCAAGAACTGAGCAGTCTATTAAAAATTAATACTTTTTTATTATACCTAACACGGAAAGAAACTTACCTACATTTATAATTACCTTATTTTAAGTTTTTTGAAAAAATATTTTTTAATACTGAAGCAGAATTCGCACAATGTGTAATACTGGCTGTACCTACGTTATAAAAATAGCAATAGCTTATTAGTATCATTAAAATACATGTTGATAGGTAATAACAAGGAATTTACCATTAAAACTTACAATCCATTCAACATTACTCATACATTTACCATACAATAAATAGATCTTGACTAAGTACCATTACCACTAAATGCACTTTATTTTAACTGTAAGACTCAAGACTATAAAAACTTCGCAACTAATTTACTCACAGCAGAATAACAACCTGACAGTAACACTAAAAGATAAAACAACAATAGTAGTCCATTCTTCCACAATATGTACTGGTATTTGCCCAGCCCACGGTCCCAGCGGTGGACTGTTTGTACCACTACGGGGATGAGCAGTCCCAGCGTTGAGAAAAAGATGGCGCCCACAAGTTCAATCAAGAGAGCTAAATCTGGTACAGCTATGGCCAGGATCACTGAAAGAGTTTAAAATACTTATTAATTTAAGATGACGTCATATTTGAACGACAAGTAATTACTAAACTACGGGAAATTACTAGTTTTCTTACATGTCATTTTTATGCAGGATCTTAAACTATAATGAAGGCTTAAATTCGAAAATGGTTGAATTATAGATAGGTATTTTAGACTGTTTGGTCGTAGAGTCGGGTTTCAATTTAATCTTATATCTATATTTATACTTGAGTGTCATTTCCTACCTACCAATGTTGTGCCTCCATTTTTAGCTCCAATTTCGTATGTAAGGCATACTTATTGACAAAAAATTAAATATCTTTTCAAAGCCATTTTACAACTACGTCTACCTACAATGTAATAATGATGTTGGCTTCCGTTATTTTTATAGTTTGAATCTTTATAATTGGTAGTATAAACTTACCACTACTTCTACGTTCAAGTAGCTTGAAAACTTTCAAGGAAAACGTTCCCAGTTGCACCATGTGTAACTTGAGAATCGAGAAACTTTATAAATTACCATCCTAAGAGACTTATTCGGGTCATAAAATTCATACAGGAAGTAATTTTCAGAACTACCGAACTAGAAGCACATCGTAAGAACATAAGTATTATGGATACTGAGTAGGTATTTTGTGAAGTCTTAAGTCTACTTTATGTTCAATACAGGCTAATCTTTTCTTTGAAAACATCACAATGGCAACGTGAGAGACTTTCTATGAATAGCCTTTTTCTGAAAATGAGTAGTAAGTAATCTACCTTTTTGTCTTTTTCATCAGTTTTGAGAACTAATTTATTTAGTAGTTACCACGGCTTATGTGTTGGCATCTCCGTAGGATTTAAACGAAATTAAATTCCGAGGGGTCGTTTACTATGTACAGGGTGTCCCAAAAAAATCAAAGTCTTTTTTTTTCAACGCATACCCTCTAATTATGTTTGAATCGTGTCAAAACCATAATATATAAAATTTTGTATACCTAGAACCACGGCAACCCGTGCCGACTTGCATCGATAATATCAGTACTTTTTACTTGGCCGCGCGGGAGGTAAAGTGTCGAAGTGCCTATTATTACTTGTTTGTTTTATTCGTAAATGCATTTTTTTCATTCAGCCAACATGTCAGTGCAATTATACAGTTCTACAAAAAGGAATATTTTTAATAGGGTGGGCTATAAAACATCAAATTACCGGTTCAAAGTTCCCTCTAATAGAGCAGTTTTGGTAGTTCTGTTTGAAGGCATGAAATGAATTTGCATTACACATTTATTAGAAAAAGGCACGTATACTGACGAGAGCTTTCTCTGACAGATAAAAAAATAATAAGATTCGGCGTCTAGGTGCCATCAAGCGCGATGGATGGCGAGAGCAATTAATTCATTAAAAAATTTGTTACTAAATTCGTTAGGAATTTTAAATTGAGAGAATTTAAAATTCCTAACAAGGGTAAATTAGCTTTTTTAGACGTCTGCTTGTTTATGCTATATGTCAGACGCCAATCCATGGCTGCAATGTATTTTTACGGTAAAAGCACTTTGAGGATATTTGTTTTTAATGGCCATGAAAAGTCTAAGAAAAAACGCAACCAAACCATCTCAAAAATAGCTTTAAAGAGTCCAAAATTTTGTCAGCATGTAAGGTATTTGATAGATGGAGTGGCTGTCTTGTTTATTACTTTGTTTTAATCAAAAGCATAGTCTTGTTCAATCAACAAACAAACCGACAGTTTCATGAACGAGAGTCCTACTCCATGATCTAATTATGCTTCTTTTCAATGCGCTAAAAACTTGATGCAGCTAAAAGATCGATTAAATTAATGTACAACTTATGGCGGAATCATTGTTAAGTAGGAACTAGGGCATGTAATATCGGAAGGTTTTCAATTCCGATATTGATTTCCGATATTAGATCTCAATATCGGAATTCCGATATTAATATCGGAATTGAGTTTGTGTTATAAATTGAATACATATTTGATTATTTTCATAACATTTCTTAATTGTATACAGTAAAATAATGATTTTAATCAATATCTTTAATTTGGTACAAAACAGCACTTCATAAAATTATAAAATTGAAGTATTTAAACCCATTTTTGTATGTTATGGGTATCCAATTCCATTGCATTTGGTTAAAATAGGCCAATATGGACTAGCAAAGAATTTAAGTGTTTTTGTAAAACAGGTATCAAACAAACTTTTACTTCATCAACCAATACTGGCGGAACGATTTGTAGAGTCATTCAAGTCAAATGTTACAAAAATTTTAGGTAGTGGTAAAAAAACTTGAATATCCTTGTAATTTGTTCCTTTTTGATTATCGATGTACAACTCACAAAACCACGGGCCATCATCATCATCATCATTTCAGCCATAGGAGTTCATAGGACGTGCACTGCTGAACATAGGCCTCCCCCAATAATTTTCACAATGGAGGTCCACCTTGTGAATGGCAGTCCTACTCTGCGATTTCCAGTACGTGACCTCCCCTCCAGAACCTTGCTGCCCCATCGGCCGTCAGTTTTGCGTACTAGTGCGGAATCGCTGGAAGACCTCGGCACAATGCTCGAAGACCTTAATTGACTCTCCCAACAGGTAGGCCTTCGGATGAACATGGTCAAAACAAAGCTTATGACCATGTTACGCCCTACCTATTTTCGGTTGGGAGCTCGATTCTCGAGATTGTTGACAAGTATATCTACCTCGGACAAACAATTCAGCTATTCAATTTCATAGATGATCATAGATGCAATTTCGAAAAAGAGGTAAATCGTCGAATCCTACTCGGCTGGGCCGCGTTCGGGAAACTACACAACATCCTTTTGTCCAAAATACCTCAGTGCTTGTGATGATATACGGCTCGGAAACGTGCGCTCTCAAAGTTGCACAGCATGCTATGAAGAAGGCTGTGCTTGGTGTTTCTTTACGAGATCTAATCAGAAATGAGAAGCTCCGTTAACGAACTAAAGTCGCTGACATAGTCTGACGGACTAGCAAGCTGAGTGGCAATGGGCAGGGCACATAGTAGGTACGCAGAACTAACGGGCCATAGTCCAATTAATGTTTGGAAGGGAGTTGAGATGTCGTTTTTCATTGCTAAGACCAAGTACGGCAAGTGTTAAAATTTTTTAGAACAAGTAAAATTAACCATAAATATTTGCAGTGGGACAAAATGTGATGGTGAGAGACATGAGAAAATCATTGGTCTTTGTCAATCATGTACTTTGGGCTTTGTGGCAGGTTGTGGCGCGTTTAAACGCTTTGTTTAAAATCTCAATTAAAACCTTTATCTGATTCCGATATTACGATATTGGGTCGCTCAATATCGGAATTGTAATATCGGATCTCGTACTCCGAGATTCCGATATTACGAGATTTCGAGATTCCGATATTCATGCCCTAGTAGGAACAACAGCAATAAAATTTTAAATTTATTCAAAATTACACTTTCAGGTAGTCAGTAGGGTAATTCAGATCCTGACTGTAAAAACGACATTTCAAAAGAAAATTTACGAATTATTAACATCTTTTTAATAATAGATATTTAATTAAAATAATATGCAGCTAAAACACCGTTGTATTTACTAAACAAATGTTAAGTTCCACAATCTACAGTATCTTATACAGCTTCATACCTACAAACTTTTTGGTAAAAGTTTGACGTCAAGTCGGCACGGGTTATAGTTATCCGATACTAATAATATTTGATATTTTAGTTGCTAGGGTCAAATAGAAAAAAACTAAAGGGTATGCGTACCAGAAATCGAAAAAAAAATTTCGCCCTACTAGCCTGGGACACCCTAATACAATAAGGAAGTATGTAACGCAGTAAAAGGATCTTAGTATACCATCTCGTAACATACTTGATCATAAATTAAAGTTTATTGCATATAATTCATAACGCAGCTCTTCTTGCACACGTCTTCATAAGCAGAGTGCATGCCAGCTATTAAAACGTTAGGTACGTTTTAATTAACATTCAATTAAGTTATTACAAACAACGGTTACATTTCGTTTCGCTTTTGGACTCGAAAAACTAATCACACTTATGTTTAAAACTGCTTGCACATAATTATTAGAACTATTTAGACACGTCAGTGTTACGTGCCGTTGTGCATTGCAATTTTTTTTCGTAGAAAGTCGTTGCCAAACTTATATTAAAATTCGAGGCTGACTTCGTATCTTTTCAGTATCAGTTGTAAACTAAGTTTGGTTGCCACCTAACTTGGCAAAAGACCCGATGTATATCAAGGTAACCATTAACCTTCGAGTTTGGCCACAAACAATTTGTCTACGGCTTAGTTGCAATGCCTACGGATTTGGCGAAACTAACTTGAGTATTTATAACACAATTTGAACTCAGTCTCAAATAAGAGGATTCAGAAACTTTGGCATGAGTCGCTAATCAAAACTTCCAAGCAAAGTTAGTGGTAAGTGAACTTTGCAGGAGTTTTGACCGCATCAATCTAATTTTACCTAAGCTACCTGTGGCTTTCACGCAAGTTTTCTAGGACTTTTTTCGGGCCTTTTCAAGCGAGAGTGAATAGCCACTTACAGGGCAGATACGAGTATGTACCATCCTAGACTGCATCTCACTTAACATAGTTGAGTTGACCTTTTTCATATATTATGTAAGTTACGTATTTTATAATTTTTTTGAATAATATCGGTTTAAGGTGTATCAAAAAATCTTTTTACTGCGCTTATTCCCACTAGGTGGACCAACGATCTGGTGAAGGACGCGGGAAATGCCTGTATACGGGCGGCGCAGGACCTGTCTTTGTGGAAAACCTTGGGGGAGGCCTTTGTCCAGCAGTAGACGTCTTTTGGCTGAGAATTGCGCTTTTTACCGTGCAAAACTACATGGCCTTAAGCATCCTTAAGCAGCCTTAATAGCATCCTCGACCAAATGAGCAAACTCCCTTGTCCAATTTCTAATGAACATTGCTTCGACGTATTCCCGGAACTTAATCTGCGAAATATGCAGGGTACGTTAACAGGAATTCCTGAGCATAAATTGCATGAATTCCGTGCATGATATGTGCTATCACTCAGGTTCCATTCTGATAGGTGCCCTATATTATCGTCATTGTTTGGCGACCCAATAGTAAAATTATTTTCTCTTGCAGAAAAAAACAGTTTTCATGATAAATTGGACCTGGTCACAGAATAAATAATAGTAGTACCCTGGTTTAGACATGCGTGCCATATGGACACGTCTGGCTTTTTAAGGGCGTGTCCGGCCTTTCCGTCGTACATTAGGGCTTATAAAAAGCTATGAAAAGTATAAAAAGAGGCGGCGGAGTCTGGCTTTTGTGTTTTTAGACAAGAAACGCCGATAACTATGCGGTTTTGGGGTTGTTCTTATAGGCGAGGGACTGAGGAAGTAGCCGTGCGGTTATGGTTTGATGCAAGTGTAGAACTGTTCAGCAACCTCATGATGATGCTGTCATGTTTGAACTAGCCTTACAGCCCTGAAACTTATTTTGTTAAAATCGGTTATTGGAAATCCGACCTAAGGGCCCTTGCCCACGGCGACAGCATCGCTACTAACGCGCGTTAGTCGCATTTGTGACGCACTACAGAAGTGATGCCAACGCGTTACTAACGCGTTACAGCAGCGCGACTGCATCGCTACAAAAAGTCGCCGTAGGCGAGGGACCTAAGCGTTAAAACTGAAATAACAAACTAATAAATAAACTGACAGTTGGTTACTTCAGCATTTACTTAGTATAGATAGATCTGAAAAAGCAAAGTTCAAAGTTTTGATTAAAAGCTAAATAATTTCATATCCACGGTTAACAGCTTTATCAAGATACCTACCTACAGCACACAACAGCACAACAAGTTTGCATCTTATACTTATTATTTGTAACAGATGTTATTTTGCAACGACACGCACAGCTGTCGACTGTAGACGTCTTAAACTTCTTTGAATAAATATAATTATTGGTTCGATGTTTCTCTTGTGCTTTATTTAATTAGTTCAGAGCATTGACATCTCAGCGTTTTGACTTTAATTTCATCTCAAGTGCATTGCACGATTATTGGCTGCACCAGACTATAATGGATGCTCCGAAAATAGTGCTGCACGAGTGTCGATGGTTCAAAGTCAAAGTCAAAATTTCTTTATTTGTTTAGACTAATAAATGGTTCTTACAAATCGTCATTTTGCTCTTAAGGAGCCTCTACATGTCTCATAATCTTTTTACCCTACCAGCGCTTCGAGACCAACATTTGGCAAGTGCTGAGAAGAAGCGCCGCAACAAACTCAGTCACCACTGTCTGCCGGTTAATATAAATAAATAGAAACTTAACATTTATCGATAAACGGCTTATGAGTACAGGCATCTGTCGATTCTGTCGAGTAAGGTGCTATCACATGCCATTGGCGTAATCTACATCTACACTAATACTATAAAGAAAGAGGAAAGATTTGTTTATACAACAGTGTACATAAGGCGTTTATGTGTATTGAATAGGCTCCGAAACTACCAGACTGATTTGAAAAATGTTTTCACCATTAGCATTCTACATAAGCTTTGCGAAGATCGCCAGGTTATTACTATGTTATTACTAACATTAAAAAAGTGGCGCCCACTGGTAAGTTCAATTAAGGAAATCCTCATTTGTGAGTCCTGTTTAACCCTCAATAATTGTTCTTCTTCTTTTCGTGTCGACAACAATCCTATACAGTGTCAGCCCAAAACTCCGCCACAAGAGTGGCGTTGTCAGTAGCACTCATCAAATCCATGCAGTTGCTTGGGCACTCAGGGCATGACATCAGGTGCTTCATCGACTGGGGAACAAAACCGCACCTGCACTCCATGTTTAAGCCATCCAAGAATCCCCACCTGACCAGATTGTCCTTACTACGGCCAACCTGCGTCCGAAGTCTATTTAAAGACTTCCAGGTAAGCCAGGGGAGCTTGTTTAATTGTTAGTAGTTACGGTTAAGCCATAGACGCGAAGTTAATAAGTGTTTTATCAACCGAACCACATCCCTTCTCTAGATCTATTCAGAAGTTAAGCTTCCTCTAACAATAGGGCCTCTCAACAATAGTATTTGGGCCGGAATAAATCCGCCTACCCGCACTTGTAGCGATAACGATCTCATCCTGAATCCTTTGATTGGACGTATTCCACTTTGAGCACCCGCCCAAATAGCACCTGACCTATTCCACAAAGAGCACCTATCGATATTTTGGGCAGGCACCTCTAAGTGGAATTAAATTTATTTTTAGTCCACTTAGAGCACCTACAACACAGCAGCCTAGTGCTGGCTGCTAATGTATTTGATAGACAGGACGTTATTAAATTCTTCAACATGGTTATGGTTAGGTTGCCGTGGTACTCTTGGTAATACTTATACAGGAGTTATTTTTGATAGTTTTCTCAGCAGTGCCGAAAAAACCCCATCGAAATAGCTCTTCTTCTTCTTGTCGTGTCGACAACAAACCTACACAGTCGTCGGCCCAAAACTCCACCACAAGAATGGCGTTGTCTAGCCTTCAATCTTCCTGCGTGTAGTTTGAAATAGGTCTTGTAAGGTTGTGTTGCCCTGGTACTTTTGGGGTGAAATTAATTACGTAGGTGCTATTTGAACGGGTACTCAAAGTGGAATACCTACGTCTTTGATTGAATTCAATGAAGTTTGTCTACTTCTTTATACAGGGTGTACCCAAATTAATTGAAGTTATACGCCAAACCGAAAGTTAGACAAAGTGTATAACAGCAAAATTGAAAGATACCGAAACTTCCAAATCGGCTTACGTAATTTGCAGGTAGAATGGAGAAAACTCGGAGATTTTGATAAAGTAATTGAAAAGCGCACAACCGGCACAACTTATCTACAGTTGTAAATTTCTTGAAATCTATCAGATATGAGCAAACCCGCGGGCAAATCTAAGTAAAAAATAACCCAACTGTCTTTTTACTAACTTACATTTTGTTAGTTCACGAAGTTTCAAAGACATTTCGTTTAGATTTCAAGACGGAAAATCTCAGTACCGTGAACCGAGATACAAAGAAAAGTTTTCAGACATTATTGTGCCTAATAATTCAAGGTCTGACGTTAATAAGTTGCCGAAGAAAGCGTTCTGAATAAAGAAAGTTCATAAATCGTGTTCCGACTAAAAATATAATATTTATGAAGATTTCTGAAACCTCGAAAACAAGCAGCAAGCATTCCGAGCGTCATTATTGTAGTGTGCGTGTGCACTCATGGATAATTTAGCGTGTACCGATAACGCTCAAACATTAGCGGGAGAATGGTGGGGCGCGTCTTCGTAAAATTAAATGGTATACGTCAAATTGAAACTTCTTACCGGTCAGAGTGACACTGAGCGTCCTCAGCAGAACTTGGCCCATGTTCTGGTACTTCTGCCCGACCGACTTCTGGAGTCGTGACCAGATGATGTCCATAGGCGCGTACATTTGCAGGCAGTATGTGAAGAAGACAGCGATGGCTACCAGTATCTTCGCAGTTAGCGCTGGCCTGAAAATATAAATTAAGAATTGATGAAGCATAAAAAAATACAGGGTGCGAAGATTAGATTAGAAAAAATAAAAATTAAAATAACCAAGTCTGTAAAATGATGAAGTAATTGAGAACTCTGTTTCATACATATTTCGGAGGCATTGTCTCAACTCACTGTAAAATTTTGAGTAAATTACCTAATCCAATTTTTTGAATAAATTATTCGATTGAAGCTTGATTATATTGGTTTACCTATTTACAACATTATGACACGTGTTGTCCAACATACCCAAATACAAATACAAAGTCACTTAGTAAGCAATAAATATTTTGAATTTGAATTTGAATACTTAGTCACCATTCTGCGAAAAGCAATTAAGCTTGTTTATAGAGGTTTCTGAGATTGTATGTAGCGAGAGCAAATATATCAGGGTTACCAGAAATATATTTACAATTCTTGTCTTAGGGCTGATTTTTCAATCGTCGGATAACTTTTAACTGAAGAATAAGTGTGACACATTGACAGTTTCAGTATGGGAAATATGTCAAAATGACAAGTTTATTCTGCAGTTAAAAGATATCTGACGATTGAAAAATCAGCCCTTAGATGTAAAAAATATTTTAGGTTTTATTTTATTAACCGCGAAGAATGGTGGCGAGTGTGATAGCACTAACAAACAACGGTATATTAAAATGTTAGATGTATCGTGTAGGTACTTAGCGTAGCGTAGTAGTACACTTGCAAAAGATCACTGCTGGAAGCTGGATAGCTAGAAGATTTCGCATATTGCAGCAGTGGCCTGATATATCAGCTAGTACTAGCTTTCCGCCCGTGGTGAAATAATTTTTAAAATCGGTTCTGTGATCCCGAGATTACCCCTTACAATTTAACAAATATACAACACACATACTTTATATCTTTATAATATTAGTATAGATAATGATGGTAGCGTGCTTTCGCGTTCCGTCGCGTTTATCGTTAACATAGGAGATCGCGTCAGACTGTTTTCAGTGTGTAGCGAGCGCAAATACGTGATACATGATACAGGGCTACCAGGGTCTTAGGATTGTGACCTAGATGTGCAAATAGCCTCTTAGGTTGGGCCCTAAGCTGTACTTAGTGGCGGCTGGCTACTAATTACAGACGCTTGTGGTTTAGCCTAGGTTTCAGACTCTAGCTTTTTATTTCTCGCACGTTCAGTACTAGGTAATTAGGAATTCTAGCGTTTGCCTATTTGCTAATTTTATGATGGTGTCAGTACAATATATCTATTTTAATAGATTCCTAGAAGAGTCGAGTCTAGTGACTAGAATAACAAGTAGGACTTACTTAGGTAAGTAAATTATTTAAATAAAAAAAATAATGAAATAACGTTTTTGTTTCTATTTTGAGTCAAAGATTTATCTGTTATATACTTGTTATACACTTTTAAGGGAACTTTTCTATTTTTAAAAGACTGAAATTCACTTATAATGTAAGTATTTATTGATATGTATTTTTTATTTATTATTAGAATTTGAGTCTTATATACCCCTAATTGGTGAAAATCAATCATTTATATTGTAATTTCGACTGTCATCCTGTCACCTGTCAATCTCAATTAGGTTTGCCCAACTCAACTTTGCCCATTCTCATCCTCTAAAGCGATCTATCGAATTTCCCTTCCCATGACGTTTCAATGATGCCCGTGTTCAAATATTCCTAGTTTTTTTTTACTTTGTATTAAAGTTTTGGCAACCCTAGTAGACTCGCTTTTCGCCACAAATTCCAGACCTTGTAAACGAGCCATTTCACGCGAGTATGGATAAGCTGTTAACTTTCACACGTGGGTAATTTAATGTATTTACCGACAAGTAAGAACTCTTAGTACACCAGCCTCATCATCATCATCATCATCTCAGCCATAGGACGTCCACTGCTGTACATAGGCCTCCCCCAATGCTTTCCATGTTGCCCGGTTGGTAGCGGCTTGCGTCCAGCGCCTTCCTGCTACCTTTATGATGTCGTCGATCCACCTTGTGGGTGGACGTCCCACGCTACGTTTTCCGGTACGCGGCCTCCACTCCAGCCTACCACTAAATATCACCCTTGATTGGTTTGTAACCTTATACAAAAGACTAAAGTTCAAAGTAATATTGAGTCAATTGAGTGGTCAATTTAGTGGATCGAAGGTCTGTTGGCACGATAAGTACTTTACGTTTAACAAAAGCTAGGCAAAAACAATGAAAGCATTTTTCTTGAAACAAAAGTGTACTCAATCAAAAAAACTGGATTTCAAAACAATTTAAGTACCTACATTTTAACGAAGTAGAACTGTATCTTTGATTTAACTTTGAAATAATATTAGTTTCTTTTTATATATTTTCAATATTATTGTGTCCCTTGACATTCAGCTATAGCGTATCTTTTAACTGATTTAAAGAGTAAGAAGTTTAAGCCTAGACGTAGACCACCTATTTTTAGTTGGCCGATAGTTGGATCTGGCTGTTGATCAGCATGGAGATGTATGAAAGTGCGCACATTACATTGATTTGGTATCTGCCGATTATTCATACAAATTAGAATCGGGAAAAACCTAAAGGCCAACTAAAAGTCGGTGATCTGTGCCTAGGCTTAGGTTTTACTCTTAGGTCTGTGGAGAAATTAATCAACAATCGTGATAAATTACTCCACTAGTGTGGGTTGTAACAAGTGGAGTAACAACCCTGATCGTTGTGACGTAATGACGTCTGACATCAATCAGGTAGACTCATGTTGATCCTAATTAATAAGAACAATTCCACAAAGTGGTTTTTGCGATATTTATGTCCCAACTGGGAATAGAACCTAGAAACTGCGGCGAAATAGTCCAAATTTCTCATCCTCTTTATAAGATTAGTGGAGCCTATTAATAGTGTATTACCTCATTCAATTTCATCAAAGATTCTAAAGAAGAAGAAGAAGATTAAAGATCAAAGTAGTATAATACCTTTACGTTCACTCTCGAGATAATTGATTCTCTATTGTGTTTGTTCACACCTCAGATCATAGAAGGGAATAGATGTGAAACGGGGGCGTGGCGCGTGTCTCCGCGATATGCCCAGAAACGAACATCACCCGCGACGCCAGGTTAGTCGCGATTCAGTCGTACTGAGGAAATGTTCTCCGATATTGTTGGATAATGCGTCGTAACGTGCAATAACATAAGTGAAACGAAGAACTACAGGAACAATGAAGTCATTTACCACATGTAAGTATTGCAAATCCATTGGTATTTTGCTTATAAATAAAAAAACTAAACATTTTTACGAACGAATTCAGTGCCGTGACATTTACTGCGATATCGAAATTAGTGGTGATAAAAATTCAAACACGTTGTACATTGACGATTTAGTTAGCAACCACTTTATGTCATGCGTAACTGCTGCGCAATGTATTTTATTTCTTCCGATATCTACTGACGCGTGAAAATACACAGTACGGCCGCATGTGCCGGTCGTAACATAGTGCAGGGCTCGTGTTCTAATACGGTTTCCTATTATCGATAAATAGAAGTAAATTATTATTTTCTATTTTCTAATTTTGAATGAAAAAATCATGAGTTGCTTGCGATTTTTAAGTTTTTACAAAAACAATAACAATAGTAGAAGGGATTAGTAACTGTCAACTATGTAATTACTATAAGAGCTAGTTGAAAGCCTAATATAGGCATTATTTTTGATAAACATAGGCGGTACGAATTTCGCCATAATTAAAAAGTTAATGCGCGATAGTAGTTAATAATAATTACAGTGATCCTGTTATTATTATTAAAGTAAATAATAATATATTACCAATATTGTAAATACTGGTAAAAACCGCAAGTACCTACTTAACCCATGACTTTTCATACAAACTTTGTCAGTCTATAACTTCTATACTCCATCGATAACGACATTGAGCTTTGGTTGGGGTAAATTAATATAAGGTAACTTCATTTAGTCCCAATAATTGATTCTGAGTTTTTCGTCCATACAAAATGGAACTGACTCCTTTAGGCAAAAATCGTTAAAGAACATAATAATAACATATAATATTTTCATACAAGCATTTTTTAAACCAATTTCGAGCCTTGCCCCCAGGATTTAAAGTATCGATATCTTATCGACTCCATTTTATCTTTCTTCTCTCTAATTGCTTTTTTCAAAGTGTGCGTCACGTTACGCGGCCATTGATTGGCCATAAGGCACGCCTTCTGGCCAATCACAGCACTTTTAAGCCGGTTGCACATGTTGTCGTAGACTCTCAGTCGCTTTGTTTTTACACAGTTGAATGTGTGTGTGGGAGCTGTGGTGGGGGAAATGTGGGGACACTGGTTCTCGTTGTAGTTACGCGCGACTTCATATCTATTCTCTTTCTATGATCTGAGGTTCACACGCAAGTAATAAACGCTAGATTACTATCATAGTGTTTGATAAGGCATAAACAATTATTCTTTCTGACTGAATCCTTTTATGATAAAGAAACTCCTTAGGTACGATATAGGTCACTAGGTGTCATAATTTTTCTATCTATGTATTTTGAGTCTTAATTTTTTCGGTTTAGACGGTGTGGTTGACTCTACACCTTATATTTGTGAAATAAATTGTAAATAAATAAATAAGTTGTACTTATGGCTTAATCTGTCGATATGAGAGCACAAAAATATCGCTGCTTATAAATGAAAGAGCCACAAATCAAAATTGGCCGTGATTCGTTTGTTTTAAATGGCTATTATTACCCATATTTTTATATTTCCCGAAGACAGTAGTCAAAATCGGCTTCCAAAAAATAATTTATTGGCAATAAGCAGCGATATCACATGTTATACTCGTACAGAATGAATGGCCAAAAACTACCATTAATCAATCACTGAGGCCAGACGATTTTTCCAATATTCATTTAATGCTAACGATTCAACAATGCAAATTTTACTTATTTCCCATGACGATGAGTATGATAGCAGATCGAAACAGTAGTAATTGACATTGAATTCCTTGGAGTCCTCTCGGTGAGTCAATCCATACTAATTACAAAGCCGAAGAGTTTGTTCCAACACGCTAATCTCAGGAATTACTGGTCCGATTTAAAAAAATATTTTTGTGTTGGATAGCCCATTTATCGAGGAAGGCTTTAGGCTGGTTTTAGTGTCCCGCGGACCGTCCGACGCGGACCCGCTCCGCGCGGCCAATCTGTATGAACTTCTAGGGAGCGTTTTAGCAGGCCTGGCTCACTCCGCGCGGTACATCCGATAATTACCTACAGCGAAGCGCCCCGCCGGCGGGTATTATATCAGTCGAGTGTCACGCGCGCGCTCGTCAGGACGCTGGCGTGCGTTGTAGTATGATTATAATTCCATGATCGAAGTATTATTTAAAAATGGACATAAAGAGAAACAAATATTTTGCGGCGTTCGGGTGTTTAAATTCGAAAAGTAATCTACCGGATTTATCTTTTTTTTTTTCGCTTCCCAAAGATGCTGAAAGGTATGTTGGCCATGTAGGTAATCAATAATTCTTAGGATAGTATAGGAACCTAACCAACTATGACTACTGCTCAGAATGCGTTCATTCGTTTCAGCCAAATGACGTCCACTGCTGGACAAAGGCCTCTCCCAAGGTTTTCCATAATGAATGCATACTTACCTACATACGTACCTCATTACAAATAAGTAGATTAATTATTTTTTCA
Source organism: Ostrinia nubilalis (assembly GCF_963855985.1). NCBI lineage: Eukaryota > Metazoa > Arthropoda > Insecta > Lepidoptera > Crambidae > Ostrinia > Ostrinia nubilalis. The sequence goes on from NC_087094.1 coordinate 15,317,591, forward strand.
CTAGACAGCAACCCTAACTGCGTAAGAAGAGTTCAGAGGCACGCGATAGAAAGAGACAAAACTTGTAGGTGAATAAAATTGTAGGTACTTACGTAGTGCTGTGCGAGCTGAATTCCACTGTATCGCGTCGTAGCAAGACTCGCATTTATTTAAATCGTCTTGCGGAGTAATCCTTCTGTACCTGTACTATTACTTATTCTGTGGTTTTAGAGTCCGGAGGAACCGCTCGCTTCTTAGCAGTTCATACAGACTGGCTGAGCGGAGCGATCCGCACTGACAGTCCGCGTGACACTAAAACCAGCCTTAGGCTATATAACATCACCCTGCAGCTAATAAGTGCGGAGACAACAACGGGAAATATTATTCAAACTATTTTCACGCGTACGATGTCGCGGGCAGAGCTAGTATCTAATAACTACAGTCTATACGAGATTGGTACTTCCCTGGAGACAACCAGCTGTTCGTCATAAGAATTTCCCGTCACAGCATTTTGGTGTAATTAATGTTCAACCGCAACTGTCGGCCATGAAACCACGGATAGTAATTACGTAGATCGTTCTGGCGTCACGTGCGATGGATTCCAAAACCGTTAAAACCGATTTAATATTGTAACTTGGATTGTTTGTCCGTAGGTGTCGGCTTTAGGAATAATTAGGGAGTTAACATGTGTGTCGCAAATTTATGAATAGAGTATGAATGGGTTTTAATCGTACTAGAAGTAGCAAAACATATTGCAGAACTGCTTACTGAAGATAGTTAAAAAGATACAGCCTGAAATATGTGATCTCTCAGTTCTCACAAAGCACCTTTTACATCTGGGAAAATAATAGGTTTTCACATCATAATCTTTGCATGGTTATAGTGTGACCGTATTTACAACAAAAAACAATAGTTTTCATTTAAAAATGAAAAATCTTTATACCTATTTTTCAATACCAATAATATTTGGCGAGTCAGATAGTTTGGCGGCTAATAGGATTAAAAAGTAATGATTAAATTAAGGAAAAACTTTCTTCCTTTGAGGTCCTAAAATGGATGAAAGTAAGGGTAAGTAGTTGTCAATAGCTTATAAACTTTTTAGACACTAATTCTATTCGTTGTCTAGTAATTAGCGTCTCTCTTGATCCAGGGGTTTGAAGAAAATCACTTTTAATTAAGTATTTTTTATATTGACGAGGTGGGTCACCTTCATCAATTGATTTGTTTGTCCGAAATAAACATTCTGAGATTTGAAAGGACACGTTATGTCGACGTGATTAACGTGTTTATGGCACCCATGGCGGTCCGTAAATTCTGAGTGCTATGGATCCAAGCGATAGGAGAAAATTACACACACATTCAACAACAAATGATGCTATGACACATTGAGGCATCTAACGAAGTTGCAAGAGTAGGTGCTTTATGCTGCAAGAATAACGTCGGTATAATGTGCTGTTCTGTCAACTATACACACTTAAAAATACTCGGATCCAAAAAAACTGTTTCTGCATGTGTGTCCAAATCTATAATAAACTTCCTCAAGATATTAAAGAACTGTCCTTTAAACAGTTTAATCAGTTCTCCAAGATTTTTTAAGCTATAGGGAATAATCAGCAATAAGTTATAATATAATGTAAGTAATATTAAGAATTATATGATATATTTGCATGCTATTGTTGATGGCAGGGTAGGTGATCATATTTTGTTATTTTCGACCTTTTGTATACGCTATTCAAAGACAAATAAATATTTCTACTCTATTCTATTTCATTCTTGGAATACTTGTATGCCTATGGCTCTTTCAAATTAGACATTTTTAGCAGGTTGTCAACCGTGCGTTTGCAAGACCGCACACTAACTTGGTAAAGGATGAATGGACAAGGATGGGTAGCTTGGGGTCATTGGATGGGATTCTACGTGCTCACGGACCAGGCTTTAGTTGTCATTTTTATTCCAACGTATTTGGACCGCTGACGTCCTTCCTGTACAAAACGTCAAAACCTCTAGTTTGAAAGAAGATCGCTTCGGGTGTTTATTACTTAGACATGCACGGGCGCGAAAATTATGTACGTATATATTATGGATATTATTCAGACTTCAAGGCAATGGAATCCGCGGATGACACCTAGTCTGCTTTCATCATCCACTACGTTTTACATCTCCCTTTATTAGTAATAGGCTTAACGATGCTGTTAAGGTTTTATTATTGCTGTTCACTTTATTGGCACTTAATACTATTTACAATGCATATTATAACGGTGACGTTAATTAAATTAGATCTCGAAGATATGTTTAAGTTTATGCTTTAGGTACGAAACTTGCCACTAATGTTTTAATTGGAGTAATTCTGTCGATTTTCATTAGGTTGAAGTTCTTAGTAATGTTAGATTCTAAGAAATGTAGGTGATTAATTCATATTAATTAACTAGTAATAGGTACGTACATAGTTGACTCTACATTTACGATTCATGTTTCGAAATTAATAATTTAATACCAGCACAAAGGCAAATGTGTTATGAGCTCGTAAACGGCTTGAATTCGCATATTGTCCTCATAGAATATGCATTAATAGTCTAAGATCCCGCTATAAAACGACCTTCACCGAGATGCTTATTTGATTAAACATATTTTATATTCAATTTAACATGTCAATAATTATATTGCATATTGTGGGTTGCCTAATAAATTTCAGTCCAGGATATGATTAATTAATAATTAAAAAAAGATTTTTTTTTTAATATTTCATCGGTTTGACTATTAAACAAATTCCATACCAATCGAAAGTATGAAGCCCATAGAATATGCAAACGTTAGGTTGCCTATTCTTTTCCAGACATAACTTTCGGGTTGCCAGGTATAAACAGGTAAATTGATAGTAGCATTTTGCACCGGTCTGATAATTTAATCAAATTTAAATAAAAATAAAGTTATTTCATTATGAACACGGTGGTATAGGGTTGCCTGCGAAAATCAGTCCTGAATGACGGTTGGCGAATTTTGTAAAGTGAAATTAAAACTGAAAGGTGACATTTTTTGTTATAATTTACATAATAGAGTAGTAGAAATTACTATTTAACATATGGCAACTTTGTTTTTCCTCCAAAATTATCAGACCGGTGCAAAATGCTACTATCAATTTACCTGTTTATACCTGGCAACCCGAGAGTTATGACTGGAGAAGAATAGGCGACCTAACGTTTGCATATTCTATGGGGCATGGGCTATATACTTTCGATTGGTATGGAATTTGTTTAATAGTCAAACCGATGAAATATTTAAAAATATCTAAAAAATCTTTTTTAATTATTAATTAATCATATCCTGGACTGAAATTTATTAGGCAACCCATCTATACTTATAATAAATCTGTAGAGAGGTCAATTCTGTACATGAAATATATTTTCAAAATAATTATCAGGGGGTGATTAGTGATCGATACTGATGCCAAAAATGCAATCAGTAAAATTTTTGTCTGTCTGTCTGTCTGTCTGTCTGTCTGTCTGTATGTTCCTTATAGAAACAAAAACTACTCGACGGATTTTAACGAAACTTGGTACAATTATTCTTCATACTCCTGGGCAGGTTATAGGATACTTAGGAATTCCCACGAGAACGGGAATCAGCGGGAAAATCCTTTTGTATGAAAAATCTAAACCGCTTAAGTTAGACGCTTGAATTTTGGCATGCAGGTACCATAGTAAACTTAAAGCTTAGTTACAACAGGATATTGCAAAATTCCCACGGGAACGGGAGTTAGCGGGAAAAAACATTTGTATGAAAAATCTAAACCGCGTAAGATAGACGCTTGAAATTTGGCATGCAGGTACCTTAGTAAACTTAAAGCTTAGTTACAACAGGATATTGCAAAATTCCCACGGGAACGGAAGTTAGCGGGAAAAAACATTTGTATGAAAAATCTAAACCGCGTAAGATAGACGCTTGAAATTTGGCATGCAGGTACCTTAGTAAACTTAAAGCTTAGTTACAACAGGATATTGCAAAATTCCCACGGGAACGGAAGTTAGCGGGAAAAAACATTTGTATGAAAAAATCTGAACCGCGTAAGATAGATGAAGGGGGGGTTAAACGAGATCCACGCGTACGAAGTCGCGGGCGGCCGCTAGTATGCAATATAATTATTGACATGTTAAATTGAATATAAAATATGTTTAATCAAATAAGCATCTCGGTGAAGGTCGTATTATAGCGGAATCTTATACTATAACAGATATTAGATATTCTAAACTGGAACACACACAAACGGAGAGATCCCACCGTAGAAACTCCTTAATCTCCAAAATATTAGATTATCTGTAATTTTTTTTTATATTAAGAGCTTTTGACTGTTGTTTACGCTGATTTAATAAGTTTATTTTTTTATTTTAAAATAGTAAAGCCAAAAACAATGTACCGATTATCAATATTCCATTAGCTGGATGAAAAACCAATTAAGGCAAAACCTCGACTCCGCAATCCCTCCCTGAAGTAGGCACCTGTTTACACAATACTTTGATGTAATTATAAACAGTTTTGAAGGCGCTAAGGGCGAACAGCCTTCGGCTATTGTAAGGCGTAGGCGTCAGACGGATGAAGTGGCTGGCTGGTTTTGATAGCTGAACACTGTTTGCTATTTTGCTTAACTATCCCTATTATTATAGAGTTCTGGATTGGCTACTACGCATCGGAAGACATAATATAGGCTTTCTACAGGGTAAAAGGATCGGCGAAAAGCACCAGGATGCGGGGAGCGCAGGGCCGGTCGTTGTAAAAAAGGTCCTTGGGGGAGGCACAATATTCTTTGTCCAGCAATATCGTCATGGAGTCTTTTAACATAGCATCTTTAACATCAATATTAACCGGCCATTCTAAAAATCGTTGGTAGAAGCCCTGCACGTTCTGTTCATCACTGTTCATCATCATCATCATCATCATCATCATCATCATCATCATCATCATCATCATCATAATCATCATCATCATCATCATCATCATCATTTCAGCCACAGGATGTCCAATGCTGAACATATGGATCCATATTGCCCGGTTGGTAGCGACCTGCCTCCAGCGCTTTCCTGCTACCTTTTAAGAGGTAATCAGTGCACCTTGTGGCGGACTTCCTATGCTGCTCTCCGTCGTCCAAATAAAATAGTTTAAGGCCGGGTAGCAGAGAAAATGGCGAAAATGAGGTTTTCATTTTTCATTTTTGAGGTACTAAACAGTAAAATTAAAGGCTAAGATTTTTATTGGGCATAGTTGAGGATATTTTCTAGGGCTATTAACGGATGGAAACACGATTTGATGAAGTTGACTCGATAGAATAAATTCCCAAAGTTACCTCTATTCGTTTTCTATTTATGGTTTTATTTTTAAAATAAGCGATTTGAGATTCTAAATCTTTTACTAAACTAAAGTTCAGAAATAACTTGAGGGCTTTTAACGGATGAAATTTTTATATTGCGTCTTATTTAGTTACTATGTTAAAAAATGTGGAAAAAATCGTCCATGACGGCTTGGACAATCTCAATCAGTCGCGCGGTGGCGCTTACGGAGGACGGACGCATGTCAGTTTTTTGGCCGTGACAGTTCGCGATTTGTCAATATCTTTGACAATGATGACTTTGATGAGTCACAGTATAATAATATCAGTGTTACTGAAGAAAGCTTAAAAATTTTTGATAATTAAAAATTATCAATTTTGTCTACCTATTGAAATTTAAATCGTTCGCATCCTGTTAAACGAAGACTCTACTCATGATACATAGTACATTCCTCAAATATGAGACAAAACCAATGAGTTAAAATTACATTTTAATAGTACCTACATACAATCGACTTACACTCTTTAGAAGAGCACACTGACACAAATAAATAATAAAAAATAAAAGTCAACGGATTTAAAACTGGAGTTCATGTGACTCCTTGTAGACTTGAGTGTCTAGAGCGTCCCTTCCTCCACCATGCGTAAGAATTTTCACAAAAATACTGTCTAAGGGCACATAGCACACATAGCTCGAAGAGCTGATGGCCGCTGGGGCAGAAAAGTTCTTGAGTGGCGACCACGAGCTGGAAGACGTAGCGTGGGCAGGCCTCCCACTAGGTGGACCGACGATCTGGTGAAGGTCGCGGGAAGTACCTGGATGCAAGCGGCGCAGGACCGGTCTTTGTGGAAATCCTTGGGGGAGGCCTTTGTCCAGCAGTGGACGTCTTTCGGCTGAAACGACGACGACGACTGTCTAAGGTCTGTAGCTAAAGGTCTACGCTGCAAGATGGAAGAATCTTCTAACCAAAAAGATGGCAGATGCAGCAGATGTCAACGGATTTAAAACTGGAGTTGATGTGACTCCTTGTAGACTTGAGTGTCTAGAGCATCCCTTCCTCCACCATGCGTAAGAATTTTCACAAAAATACTGTCTAAGGTCTGTAGCTAAAGGTCTAAGCCGTAAGATAGAAGAATCGTATAGCCAAAAACATGGCAGATGCAGCAGATATCAACGGATTTAAAACTGGAGTTCATGTGTATCCTTGTAGTTTTGAGTCTCTAGAGCAGTGGTTCTTAACCTTTAAGTCATGAGGGACCATTTTACCAAATTTCTGTCTTGTCAGGAACCACCTCATAATCGGTCAAAACCAGTTTGACTGCAAAAATCAGTTAAAAGTGGTTTTGACCAAGGTGTGCAAGTGCACATCGTGGACCACTTGGAATGCCTCCAGGGACCACCAGTGGTCCGCGGACCACCGGTTAAGAACCACTGCTCTAGAGCGTCCCTTCCTCCACCATGCGTAAGAATGTTTCAAAAATACTGTCTAAGGTCTGTAGCTAAAGGTCTAAGCTGCAAGATAGAAGAATCTTCTAGCCAAAAAGATGGCAGATGCAGCAGATGTCAACGGATTTAAAACTTGGAGTTCATGTGACTCCTTCTAGACTTGAGTCTCTAGAGCGTCCCTTCCTCCACCATGCGTAAAAGTTTTCCAAAAATACTGACTGAGGTCTGTAATAAAAGTCTAAACTGCAAGATAGAAGAATCTTTTAGCCAAAAACATGTTTTTTCCTAATAACTTTAAAACTATAATTTGAACGAATTTTGCTATTAGTGGACAAATTTTTGCTCACGATGGACTAATTATCTGCTATACTCTCGACTCTCTAAAGCACAACATTTATAAAAATTTTGCTGCGGTAATGCACTCCAGGTAACCGTGTGTGATGCTTATTGCTCATAGTGATTTTCGATACAGAGCCCCGTACATACGTTATACATAAATTATGGAAAAAAACACCCAGACCAATACAAACAAATATGTATGCAATTTTAGTATGATATTTTTATTTATTAATAAACAAAAAGACTGAACAAAATTGATGCGTGTACTGATTAATGTAATTAACCACATGCAAAGCTTTGTGAATTGCAACAACTATAATTTATTATCCAAGCTCTAAATAATCGCTACTACGAGTAACTGATCATAAAATGTTTTTCCAATCGCTCAAGCTCCCGAGGATCTACCGATAGGTCGGGTGACGTAATCTTGAAATTCTTTTAGCCGGCGCGGAACTTCCGGAAGGTCGGGTGACGCCACGCCTCTTTGAACCGTGTTTACTTTGGCAGTTATATTCTATATTTATTCGATTCTAAAATATATTCCCAAAAATTTTGAAAGTTGTTTTAATTTGTATCACTTGGATATGATTTGTATTAGAAAGTGCTGTGAGTGTGACGCTTGAACGGAAGGAAGTCAACCTAACCTAACCAACTGCGTATTTCTAAACTGCATATTTCTATACTGTGTAGCCGCGAGAGCTCTTTGGCGCGCTGTCTTCGGCGAAGAATTGCGCGCGCAGATTTTGACAGCGCGAAATACCTACTTTAGCAGAAATACCAAGCCTTAAGGAGAACTCACGCTTCATTTTCTGGCAGATTCAGCGTGATGCTGCCCAGCACCTCATCCCCGTATTTGATGTATCCAAAGATCCCCACCGTCCCATACAGCGCTGCCACGAAGACCATGGTCACGTTCAGCACCCCTGGACAGCCGAGGAAGTCGGCTGGCTTCTTCATCTCATTCTCCACTGGCATCACCACGTTTATGCCTTCCATCGCGAAAATTGCTGTACTGGAACAAAAAGAATCGCTTTTGGAGTAGGTAATGGTCAAAAAGTAGTTGTAGTTTAGACAGGCTGTAAATAATATTATGTAGTTTATTAATTAAAAAAACATACATACAGCCGAACATAATAACCTCCTCCTTTTTTGAAGTCGCTTAAAAATAGGCTGAATCAGAGCTCTACAAGGAAAGATCCTGACTGATCTCATCGACTAATTCAGTTTGGCCAAGCATGGCGTAAACAAATGTTTGAAATCACATTTCAATGGATCCAACATTTTAGAAGTAACTTAATAAAGTTACTACATGGTACAGAATTTTCAGAATTTTCAAAATTGAAACTGTGAAAGGTTGCTACAAAGTACAAAAAGACTATTATAAAAATATGGATACTACTTATGGTTTCATAACATGAAACAATGAAAACAATTATTCAAGAGTATGTCTATCAAGCAAACGGAATTTTATTGTTGATTAATTATACTTCAGGCTTGATATGTGTGCAAATATTTCTCAAAATAAATGGACTACCAAACAACAGTATCTATTAATATCCCATTGTCATGATCAGAGGTATTATCAATTTGTGTCAAAGCCACAACAAAGCAGCTTTGTTGCGTAAGCCAGCAAAAAACGGGGCTTATAAAAAATCATAAGATTTAATAGGAATTGGAAAATAGAGTCTTGAAGTTATTACTTTCTCAGTTTGAATAGATTGTACGATAATGAACATAATATTGAAAATAACTATGATATTCACACTGAACTTATTAAAATAAGTGTTTTAAATCACTGTAACATTGAGAACTCATAATGCATAACGCCTTACATTTTCAGGGAAATTAGCAACTATTTTATGAATGTAGCTAAGTAATTGGAATAAATATAAAAGATTGATCAAAAAAATAATATTGGTATAAAGTTTCAAACTTTCGCAATAACTTTTGTATATGAGTGGGCCCAAGAGTATTTTTCCCCCCAAAATTGAAAAGTAACTAGGTACGTGGGCAGTTTAACTGCACGATATCAATAAAGTTTATAGTCAAATTTTTTTAGTAAGTAGGTAGGTATTATTGTAAGCCAAAAAGATTAACTACTATTAAAGAACATTGACACCAGACCTTTGTTTCGTTCCTTTGTGTAATTCTAGTGATTTTAATACATAAAAACATTTTTTGCAACATTAGTTATTTGGAACATTGAGACGATTTTATTTTTAAGCGTGTCTAACCCCAAGAGCATCTGCCCATCGAATAGAATAGTATTTTCTTAACCCTGAGAGCGCACACAATAGTCGTACATTGTCACGTACAAATAGACAACAAACTAACAGAACTTGTGAAACAATTATAGTATTTTGCTTTTGTCTTCCAGATAAAACAAGCAGACGGACTGCTGACAACGAGGTTATATTATGATACATTTAAATGCAGGGGAATAATGGGAATTAGTCGATAGGACATCAGACTATACTATTTTGTTGCAAAATCACTCTTATTTCGTTCCCATTAAAGGTGCATACGATACCGCAATGTTTGGATTGAAGAGTCTCGTCATCGTAGTGCTCCATTTTAAAATGCTCGTAGCACAGAAAATTGAAGCACAGAATAAAGCTTTTGGTCTTTGAGAAATTTCAAACTAATTTCATGCCCAATTTCACTCCCTTGAAGATTTCCATCTTTGATTACGTACGGTTTCCTTATCCTCATGTTCATATCAAGTGATTACGCCTCATTCATTAACTTCATATAATTTTCCTGAAGTTCATCTCTCGTTTTATTCGTATTAGGGCTTGTACACATAACTGCGATGCAACATCGTTTTGTAAAATTCTATGAACCACCATGACGCATAGCAAGAACTTACGAATTGATTCGCATCGCAGCACTTCGGCATCGGACACCAAACGTATTGTCCGCCGCCGGTCGCTATGGAAATCCTTGGGGGAGGCCTTTGTCCAGCAGTGGACGTCTTTTGGGTAAAGCTAACTAAAGAACTACGTTATCACGTAGTTTGTTCTTATAGTTGGTTTTGGTGTGAACGAGAAGTTTAATTATGGAAAAGCGATTACTGCGTAACGCGTGACACAGTCAGCAGTCGTGTGTACAAGCCCTTAGATAGCACGTGACGGCGCGTCGACACGTACTGTTTGATTCGGCTGAGCCAATTCTCTTTGCGAATGAAATTAGCTTGAACAACACGCGCATGTCATGAGTGTTTATTCTGTAAGCACAAAATAGGACTGTAAGCTTGACTAGGCTTTTGCCACAGGTTTGCGCGCGGTAATTTTGGTTTGTGGTAAAGTACTATCACATAATATGGAATATCTTTACAGTCAAGATGTCGTACGGGATTATGAAGTAATTTTATTTTTTATTTTTTATTTTATTTATTTGGTTTACCAATAATTGTTACACCAATGCTTACAAAAAATTAGATAACAATAACTTAGAACTAAGTGCACAATAATAGTACGGTAAACACTGCATGCATGAAAGATTGACACGGTACACTTTTAAAGGTGTATATAATAAATATATATATAATATTAAAAAAGTGAGGCTCATCAACATTAATTTAGATGATGAAGTTGGTATTTAAGCCTGTTCAAAGAGGTGCAAAAAATATCTATATCCCCATTAATATTGTTATTAAGCTTACAGAGCCTCGGGACTGGTGAGTTAAAGCCCAGTACCGTCTTACGGAAAGGAGGATATAGAAAATTAATGGGATTTCTGGGATACCTTGTGGGAACTCTGAATTTAAATTTGGATAGAAGATCTGGACAGTTAATATTACCATTTAGGACTTTAGACAAAAATAATATGTCATGAATGGTTCTTCTGCTCTCTAAAGTTTTTATTTTAAAGTAATCGAGTCGTGAAGCATATCCATCAACCCTTTTGGCAATGCCTGCAGAGTAAGCTAAATGGTAAAGAAAGCGTTTTTGTATTCGCTCTATTCTGAGGCTGTGTACAGCATAATGAGGGCGCCACACGACACAGCAGTATTCAATCAAACTACGTACCAGTGAATTAAATAGAGTAATCTTAGTTTCTGCTTTCCTAAATGATTTGGAATTTCGCATTATAAAGCCTAAACATTTTGACGCTTTCTTGATGACTGCATCGATGTGTGGGACAAATGTTAGCTTTCTGTCAATCAGGACTCCTAGGTCCCTTACAATATCAACTACATTGAGGGGTGAACCGTTCATGGAGTAACTATGAACAAATGGTTTAATCTTCCGGGTAAAAGTAATTTGTGAGCATTTTTTAATGTTAAGTTCCATGCCGTTGTTTGCGCACCAACATAGCAGTTTGTCAATGTCGCTTTGGAGCAGTAAGGCATCTTCCAGTCTTTCCACCGTCCGTGTTAATTTAAGGTCATCTGCAAATAAGTATGGCGTAGAATGACTAAAGCATTCGGGCAGGTCATTGATGAAGATGTTAAATAGAACCGGTCCCAGATGTGACCCTTGAGGTACACCTGAGGTTATTTGAAAGATGTTAGACTTATAACCATTGACTACCACGTAAAAATGCCTGTTAGACAAGTAAGAATCCAACCATTTAAGAAAAGAACCTGTGAAACCGTAGGCGGACAGTTTCTGCTTTAATACGTAATGTGAAACCTTGTCAAATGCCTTACTAAAATCGGTATAAATCGTATCTACCTGTTTGTTGGAATCCACCGACTCTATAGTATTTTCGATAAATGTCACTAAATTGCTGCATGTGGATCTAGCAGAAGTAAAGCCATGTTGACTATCAGACAAATATTTCTTGAAATAATTTTGTATCTTTGGTGTTGTTAAGGCTTCGAAAACTTTACCTAGTGTAGGGAGTATTGATATAGGCCTGTAGTTGGTCACAATGTCTTTAGATTCCGCCTTATGTATCGGAACAACCTTGGCAATTTTCCATTTGTCTGGAAAAATTCCAGAATTAAGTGATTGATTAAATATTAAAAATAAGGGAACCGCTAGTTCTTTAGCACTTCTAATCATAAAAATGGGAGGTAAATTATCTGATCCTGAACCCTTGGATATATCCAATTTTTTAAGAGATGTGATAATATCCTCAATGTCTATATTGAAGGTAGATAAAGAATCCGAACTATTAGCTAGCTTGTTTAGGTATGCAGAGGAGTTGACCTCTCCATGTGGTTTCGAAGATGGAGAATACACGGATTTAAAATATGACGCAAACATGTTACAAATGTCGTCACCGTCGCTAGTTGAATATATATCATTTTTCATAGTTTTCGGGTAAGTACTAGCCCCATTTCTCTTAGCCTTCATATATGACCAAAAGCACTTGGGTTGAGTTGTTATTCCTTCTTCTATACGGTTGATATATGAGTTATAACATTGTTTTGATAGCTTTTCACAACGTTTCCTGCATATCTGAAGAGCAATCTTATCCATAGGGTTTTTGTATGTGTTATATCTCTTCACGTACTTATCTCTCTCACGGATACACCTTTGTAAGTTTTTGCAAAACCAAGGCGGCTTTGAGCTATTAGTTTTGGTTGTGAAAGGAACAAACATATCAATTAGCCTATTAATGTGTTCGTAAAATAAGTCTAACATTTGGTTAGGGTCTGTAATGTCTTTGAATAAATAGTGCCAATCGATTTTTCCCAATTCAATTTTAATTTTATCGTAATCAGCTTTGTTATAATTAAGTCTAGTTGTATTATTAGGTTTCAGAGTTTGATCGGAGTGGTAATTAAGGACAATGTCGAGGGGAGGATGGTGAGGGTCCACTTTACAAAGGCTATCTGTAGCTTTAGTTACATGACAACAAGGTTGATCAATAAATACCAAATCCAAAATCCTATCGCTAGCGTTACAGACAGTGTTACATTGCTTCAAATTATTTAAATGCGTGAAGTCTACAAAGTCTTGACATAGTTTAGAACAAGCAATGCTGATGCCAGGACCCGCGGTGTCACCCAACTGAATCCAGTCTATACTGCTCATGTTAAAGTCTCCTATTATGACAGGGTGGTAATTATTTAGTTTATCTGTTACGGAATTAAAATTATCCATAAAGTGTTTGAGAATTGGTAATGAGAAAACATTGTAACTTACGTGTAGGTAGAATTTTTTTAGGCACTTTCACTGAAAAAAGTATTTTGATGTCGACTGTATACAGTAGATATATTAACCATGCGGTACGTGAATTCAAGAAGAATCTGAATTATAAAATTAAGCACACACAAACACATATTTCTTTGCAAACTGCTGGACAGTTCTAGAGTATCTAATTTATGTTACGAAAACGAACTTTTCTACAGTGACTGGGTGACCTATCTATTTACACTGACCTCGATCAATTTTACTTAAAACCTATATAAAATGGCTATCTTACACACAATAGAAGTTGAGCAATATAGTTTTTTTTTTCATTCTAGTTATTTATGAGGTCCACGCGTAGCCTCAATACTTTATAGGTCTGAAATATGTCAGGTCCGATAACAGATGTTCCACGCTTGAAGGACCTCGAAGAAATTTTATTTGCCCACAGAATGTAACCTCAATGCTAATTGTATATCACATATAATCATAGATAGCTTGCACTTGTTCTATTATAAAATATAAGGTTATATTACTATCTTTCTATTAAGTGAGATTATTATCTAATCGTAATACCTATGGATAGCACTCAGTACACGCATTCCTTTGAGAATCCAATATCGTAAAGCCTAAAGGCTCGTTTTGGGACTTAAACCAACAACACCTATTCATTTTTAGGTCAGTCAATATGCGTTCAATATACTCTGAACACTTAATTTAACGATTGGCAGTCATATACATAAATAATTACGCTACGCAAATAAATAAAAACTAAAATAGCCTTTTCTGGGATTGCACCGGTCGGGTCGGGCAAACATGTCGCAAGTAAATGTACTCAATTCGTCTCCATAAAGTAAAGTAGAGTCACACAGCTTAATATGCCTAATAGAGTCCTAGTTGAAGAGCTACTTAGGATGTGTTTTATTAGATTACTGAGCATGCCCGTTTTCACAATCAATCCCTAATTTAAGTGACCCTTATGAAATTCGTCTACAAAAATCGTTTAACTTAAGTGATAGTTATGGAACGCTTAAAGATAGATGGTGAAAACGGGCATGTATCTTAAGCTCAGCTTTCCTAAACTCCTTTAATGGCAGTCGTACTTATTTTTGTATTGTCTAATTTAATGTAAAAAAATGCTTTACGGCACTTAACCTATATCTGTATTTTTCTATTTATCTATAGGTGGAAACTTGTGATTGGCTTTACTTAATTACAAACACTACCTAATGTAATATTTAGCTGTAAATTTTCCTAAGGCCCAGAACAGACGGTGAAACGCAACTGCAATGAAATTGCAACTGCTAGTTACTTTTGAGGTGCATCTAAGTTTCTGCCATAGCGTCCGTTGAGAGACCACACATGACGCGACCAGTTTGAAACTTTCAGTTTCAGTTTCATTCATAAGAATCATCAGAAAGTTGCAGTTTCGTTGCACCGTCTGTTCTGGGCCTAAGAGATGCAAAATAAAATAAAATAGTAGCAGTGCGGACGACTTACCTTATAAATAAAGGCCATTTAGTGATGTTTGTAGCCAGCTCAGCGTTTGACTTCTCAGGGATGCCAGTGAAGGTGTAATAGCAGGTGATCCCGAAGGTGACCAGAAGGCAGAGGTTGGCGACCATCGAGAATGGCACGAGGAACTTGAGGTATCGGATCTGAGTGATGAGGATGAGTGGGATGAGCAGCATCCCGCAGTAAGCGATGATGGAGAACTTGTGCTCGGGGAAGAAGTGATCGAAGATCTGGGGAAGAAAGAGTAGCAGTTAAGAAAGTTACCTATCTATTGTTATTGTGAAAAATATTAAACGTTAAAATAACGGTATCGTTATTGACGAAATGTTAATGTCACAATAGAAACTTCAGAATAGAGTTTGTGATAAGTGATGAATGAATTATTGTATTTAGAATAAGGCAATAACCCCCTTACTAATAAAATTTACACGCTCGTTGAACAGTGTTTTAAAGTGACGTTTAGTATGGATATGACATGTCATTTTTAAACAGTGTTTAACAACTGTAACTTTTTATTAGTAAGGGGGTAAGAATGTAAAAGTAAGGATCCAGTGTTTTATTTATGAGAATAGGTCTACCGGCCTCTAATACTATCTTTGCCTTAGCTTTGGGTTCATCTTCGAACATAGGCCTCATTTTCAACCTTGCACCGACTTCTGTCCCTGGCCACTTGTATCCAGTTTATTCCAGCTTATTGCCGGATGTCATCTGTCCACCGTTTAGGCGGTTTTCCTCTACCGCGGGTGTTATTGCGGGGTCTCCATTCCAAGGTCATTCTAGCCCAGCGATCGTGGTTCATCCGTGCAATGTGTCCTGCTCATCTCCATTTACGGCTCTCAATATCTTTGAGGATAATTTGAAAGTTGAGAATGTAAATTTTCGACTTATTATGCGTTGTGTGGGCCAAAATGGACCATTGTGGGAAGTGAATGCAGAATAAATTATGCAAATGATTTACGCTCGTGTAACCTCACCTTTTCTTACAGTTAAACAGAGACATGGTACATGATGTAAGAGAAATTTTTATTTCATTATTAAACAGAATACAGTTTTCAGTCCCCTTGTAACTTAGTTCGCCAAAACAATATCAGACGGAGTGACTGAGAAAAGCTATTGGATTTGTAATAATAACTTCTAACGGATTGAATTCCAGAAGTTTCTGGAGTTTCTGTTGCACTGAATAAACTTCGGTTACGGGGAAAACCTCAAAACTAAGCCTTTGCGGCTTCGTAAGAAGGTATTGTAGTTTTGAGCCAGCTTAGTATCAGAAAGTAGTGTTGTATTGTAATTTATGTATTTACTGCAGTATCGATCACGGGAGTGATCGATACTGCAGTAAATACATAAATTATGCAAGTCTATTTTGAAATAAAGAAAATATCAATAGCACATTTGTGACGGATTCAGTTTTGTAAATCTCCGCTACTCCTCTTTCAAGTGAATAATTTGCTCCGTGAAGCGGGCGTGAAATTGAATCTCACTCAATTTTACATTGTCTACGAAGGCAGAACACTACATATTTTCGTTGAAAATAATTTGCATGGTGACACTTTTGTATTTTTGCTCAAAATAATATGCCCGCTATCGTATGATCAGTCGTAAATTCTTCAGTATCAAATTATCGTTATATAGCTATATAGGCCAGTAGAATTAAACACAAAAATGAATTAAATCGGAAATAATTCCTAGTAAAGATTTGAGTGCTTTAAGGCCGGGTAGCAGAGAAAATGGCGAAAATGAGGTTTTCATTTTTCATTTCTGAGGTACTAAACAGTAAAATTAAAGGCTAAGATTTTTATTGGGCATAGTTGAGGATATTTTCTAGGGCTATTAACGGATGGAAACACGATTTGATGAAGTTGACTCGATAGAATAAATTCCCAAAGTTACCTCTATTCGTTTTCTAATTATGGTTTTATTTTTAAAATAAGCGATTTGAGATTCTAAATCTTTTACTAAACTAAAGTTCAGAAATAACTTGAGGGCTTTTAACGGATGGAATTTTTATATTGCGTCTTATTTAGTTACTATGTTAAAAAATGTGGAAAAAATCGTCCATGACGGCTTGGACAATCTCAATCAGTCGCGCGGTGGCGCTTACGGAGGACGGACGCGTGTCAGTTTTTTGGACGTGACAGTTCGCGATTTGTCAATATTTTTGACAATGATGACTTTGATGAGTCACAGTATAATAATATCAGTGTTACTGGAGAAAGCTAAAATATTTGATAATTAAGAATTATCAATTTTGTCTACCTATTGAAATTTAAATCGTTCGCATCCTTTTAAACGAAGACTCTACTCATGATACATAGTAAATTCCTTAAATATGAGACAAAACCAATGAGTTAAAATTACATATTAATAGTACCTACATACAATCGTCTTACACTTATTAGAAGAGCACACTGATACAAATAAATAATAAAAAATTAGGTCAGAGGGTCAAATATAGGGGCAGCTGCACGTCACTGAAAGACGATTCTGTTTACTCGGCATCTGGGCTGGAGAACATGAACCCTTGTTTACAGATGCAGATGTAAATGGAGTTATAACTGGACAAATTTTACATGAAATGTTTAACAGAAATCAGTTAAAAGACACATACATGGAATACCAATAAGGTTGCGGAGGGAAAGCTACCTATTATAAACTAGCGGCCGCCCGCGACTTCGTTCGCGTGGACCTCGTTTTACCCCCGTTAGATATCATGTTGATAGATGGCGTTTCACGGCTTCCCCCGAATGAATATTTACGAACGTCATACAGTAGTTTGTCCAGCGCTGTAGATTTTAACCAATGACGATAGGTAGAGTTCGCTTTTTAGACACGGCTTATTTATTTATTGAAATTTATTTGTCACATATCGTCATAAGTTAGCCTATATGTTAATCTGGGTTATAAACAATAATACTATAAAGTTTCAACAAAATCCGTACAGTAATTTTTGCGTGAAAGAGTAACAAACATCCAGACATCATGACATCCAGACATCCGAACTTTCGCCTTTATAATATTATAGTAGGATAGGATATTCACAATCCAAACTAATATTTACTATTTAGCATTTACTTACAGTAAATATATTAGTTTGGTTTTCACAATCGAACGGGTGCGAATCGACCCCTTTGAGAACTAGTAATCGCATACTACTAGTTCAAAAAAGAGTCGATTCGCACGCGATTTTAATACTTCTAATACATCCGGGCGAAACGCCTACTAAAAAAAAATTATTATTGAAAGGGGACGTTTCGCATATTCGTGCGAAGGAAAATCGTGCGAAACTACTACTAACCCAATAGGGGGTAATAGGATGTGTTGGTAAAATATGATCAGTTAAAAAAATAACACCTTATATAAAAACCGAAAAATTCTTATTCTTATATTATTCTAATTATGTAAGAGTATAATTATTAAAGTCGAAGTCAAACATTCTTTATTTGTGTGGACCTATATTAACGAGAGATTACAAGGCGTCAAATATTTCAAGAAAAAAATTAAAAACTATTATAAAGCTAAATTTTGCTCTCATGGAGCCTTTACCTACTCTGACAAATCAAGACTTAAAGAAGAAACTAATAATAAAACTATTTAACTGTCCTGCAATGAAAAGCTTGATCGGGTACAACACCTCAAGTTATTTTAGAACTTGATTTCATTAAGGGACTCTGAATATCAAATCGCTTAGGTATCTAAAGTCAAACGATTCTGAAATGTCAAGTGGTATAAAGTTGGGACTAATAAATAACCCATTAAGATAGTAGCGCCCTCCTGTCAATGACATACCTGGAACGATAGAGTATTGGACAACTAATAAAAATGCTTAGTCCTAAATGACTGACGGATATCGTAGAGACCTGAAAGTTGGAAGGTGTGTTCTTTGTATGACGTAGGCATCCGATTTTCCGAAATGGGGTCAAGAAATGAAGGGGGTGAAATAAGGGGGCAAAGTTTGTATGGGACAGTGATTATTTGGTTCAATCTACTTGAAATTTTGCTTAACAATTCCTTAATATTATAATTTATGACAAACGTGTAAAAGGGGTAGAAAGTTATTTTGGGAGTCTTACTGCTTTTGATTTAATTACTTTTTATTTTTACAAGTGTTTGAAAACTCCATGTCAGATTGCAATCAATGTCAAGTGAAATCTCAAATTGAAATGTCTCAATTTCAATGAGGAGGCTCTGCATTTATTCCTAGAATTCCCCTAACACCGTCAAATTACCCTTTCGAATTCAAGACAGTGCAGTTTCCCATCAAAATCTGCTTCGTAATGACTATAAACAAAGCTCAAAGTCAAACTCTAGCGACCTCTGCATAAACTCCCATGAGTGCTCAGAGCGGGTGCCTGCGGCAGGTAACCGCGTGTGATGCTCATAGTGATTTTCAATACAGAGCCCCGTACATACGTTATACATAAATTATGGAAAGAAAACACCCAGACCAATACAAAAAAATATGTATGCAATTTTAGTATGATATTTTTATTTATTAATAAACAAAAAGACTGAACAAAATTGATGCGTGTACTGATTAATGTAATTAACCACATGCAAAGTTTCGTGAATTGCAACAACTATAATTTATTATCCAAGCTCTAAATAATCGCTACTAAGAGTAACTGATCATAAAATGTTTTTCCAATCGCTCAAGCTCCCGAGGACCTAACGATAGGTCGGGTGACGTAATCTTGAAAATTCCGGAAGGTCGGGTGACGCCACGCCTCTTTGAACCTTGTTTACTTTGGCAGTTATATTTTATATTTATTCGATTCTAAAATATATTCCCAAAAATTCTGAAAGTTGTTTTAATTTGTATCACTTGGATATGATTTGTATTAGAAAGTGCTGTGAGTGTGACGCTTGAACGGAAGGAAGTCAACCTAACCTAACCAACTGGTATTTCTATACTGTGTAGCCGCGAGAGCTCTTTGGCGCGCTGTCTTCGGCGAAGTATTGCGCGCGCAGATTTTGACAGCGCGAAATACCTACTTTAGCAGAAATACCAAGCCTTAATGGCTTCATTAGTTGGCCATAAAGACTCTCCTAGGTTTTCGACTTCGACGGAGTTGTGCTTAAGTGGTGGGGGCCCCCGAAAGGGGCGCTTTTTCGGTTTTCCGGTTATACCGCGTAAAGGACTTACCCTATCGAAAAGTGGTCTTCCTGACGGTTGAAGGGCATTTAATTCTGCATTAAATAAGACCAAATTCATATGTTTTGAACAAACCGTTCTCGTGAAAATGTTCGGCAAAGTACAAAATATGTTTATAATTAATGACCCTCTCCACGTCCAATGGCTCGTTACCCGCAGGCTTCCAAGTCTTGAAAAGGAGCGCCTCAACCAGTGTAACCCTATCAAGGCTTACGAGCTTGATGCGCCTATTCTTGTTCGTCCCAGCCGTTCCTTAACTGCGGTTGCTGCACCTCTTCCTGGCACTCACCTGAACGACTCTGTGTTACCTACTGTGGCTGCCCCTCTTCCTTGTATCCTCCTGCACGACTACGTTGCCTAGCCGTATGCCTGGTCTAAGGTTCGACGCCAAAAATCAACAACAACAAGTTCATATTAAAACGCTGAAGAGTTTTTTGTTTGTTTGTTTGAACGCGCTTATCTCAAGAATTACTAGTTTGATTGAAATAATTATTTTTGTGTTGAATAGCTCATAAATTGAGGAAGGTTATAGAATATATTCAATCACTCTACGACTAATAGATGCGAAGCAGTAAAGAAAAATGTTGCAAGCACGGAAAATAGTATTTAAACTATTTTCACGCGTATGAAGTTGATTTTGTGGCGTCGAATCTTGGCCCAGGCATATGGCTAAGCAATGCAATCGTACAGGAGGGTACAAGGAAGAGGGGCAGCCACATTAGGTAACACAGAGTCGTTCAGGAGAGTGCCAGGAAGAGGTGTAGCAACCGCAGTTAAGGAACGGCTGGAACAAACAAGGATAGGCGAATCCAACTCGTGAGCCTTGACAGGGATACGCTGGTTAAGGCGACCCTTTACAAGGCTTGGGAGCCTACGGGTGACGAGCTATTGGACGTGGAGAGGGTCATTAATTATACACATATTTTCTACTTTGCCGAACATTTGCACGAGAACGGTTTGTCCAAAACATATGAATTTGGTCTTATTTAATGCAGGATTAAATGCCCTTCAACCGTCAGGAAGACCACTTTTCGATAGGGTAATTCCTTTACGCAGTATAACCGGAAAACCTAAAAAGCGCCCCTTTCGAGGGCCCCCACCACTTATGCACAACTCCGTCGAAGTCGAAAACCTAGGAGAGTCTTAATGGGCAACCAATGAAGCCATTAAAGCAATAAAATCTTTTGTAGGAATTATTTCCGATTTAAAATCTAATTCTACTGACCTAATAGTATAGAAGAGCATTTATAAACTTCTCTCTCTATTAATAAAAATAAAGCTTAACGCATTTCATATTTTGTATTTCTATCTAGAAAAACGTTTTACAATTTTATTTAGACGCTGTTAAATTTAATTTGTTACGTTTTAATACGTCAACAGAAAAAAGAGTTTTCAAATTTATAGTCACTCCGTCAGCTGGCTATATCTGTACTCATTTATCACCTATTTCGATCTAGATTTAATTATGATAAACCTAGTCCTGTGCGAGGGTAGATTGGCTATTAGCATGTCAGAATGGAAATGGAGGCTCGGTTCAATTGTCAAAGTCTTTAGCTCTACTTATTTACGCAGGGCCTGTGAGCGAAGAAGAGTTGTGAGCTAAACAAAATTAAATAATACTAAGAAAATGAAACTGAGGAGGGCGTAGTGTGAGCGAAGACTGCGTTAAAAAATATATATGAAGATTTTAGTTCTTGAAAGTGTCCGCTAGGGGTGCTGTACGTCATACATTTAATGTCACATTTTTACGCAGTCGATATCGAATGCGTTGGACGTAAACTCACACTACGCCCCCTGAATATTATTGGGATAAGACTCCCAGACAATTTCTTTATAAAATATGAAGAGTCGTAGGTTTGGTTTCCAGGTGGATTATACCTAAAGAAATACCTACTAGAAAAACATTTTGTTTGATGTTTGTTTAGGACATTACTAAGGAGATGAGACTCGCTATTATTTATTCATTTAAGGATAGCACCCAGCACAATATTAGATTACAATGTATTTTAGTGAGATTTTGTAGGTCATTTTGGACTATCCAACATAAAAAAATTCTACATAATGACAATAATGCATAGGAAAGTTTTTTATTTTATTTTTTTGTATCCATAATGGCTGTATCGTGTGCTGCCTGTGCTTATGATTCCTTTCTTCTTTTTATTTTTTCTCACGTTAAAGGTTAACAAAGTTCACACACATAGGTCTCAGACGCAAAATTCAGGTCCCTACCTAAAATTAGCAACATAAAGCGTAATATAGTAGAGTTTGCGTAAATTACTTTCGCTATTACATTGTCTTTATTCTGCACGCAATTTTGGCTTAGACACACATTTATCTAGCTTATACTCGTAGTTCTTTGTAATATGTATTTCATGGTTCAGGTAAGCCTCGCCCATGTCTGCCCTTCACACCTCATAAGTAAGATGGACTCTATCCCCCTGATTCCATAAACTGAATGCGTTGCTATTTTTAGGGCTGTCAGAAACTATACTAAAGTTTTTATTTGAATAAATCAAAGAATATATTATCCACCACAATTAAAGTTCTAGTCCATCCACATACAGTTAAAATTCTAGTTTCTGAATTTATTTAGAGCTTGGTCCCTACGAGACAGACGCCCGTATTCACAAGCATTACTAAGAGTTCTCCCAGTGCGCATGAACGCACAGGGTGACACACGAACCAATCACAGAGCTCTATTCAACGCTGTGCGTTCGATTTGCTGCTTCACTTAAGCAAGCATCGTTTGTGAATACGGGAAGGACTCGTCAAGTGTGTGAATCAACTTTCTCCCACATACATAATTTACTCGTATATCCCGACATACAATAATGTGTCACATATTGAAAAAAAAATACTTAAAAGATATAAGTATTTGTGTACAAGTTACTTACATTTTGCAACGAGGAAGCGATGAACAATACGTAGACACTTGTGCCTCCCAAACATACTCCCGCCATGGCGAAGTCCGCAAAATGCCTGCAACAATCATACAAAGGTACTCGTATACAGTGTGTTAGGTAAATGGGTATATGAGCCGACACTGGTCCATGTTAACATAAATGCATATAAATGGTATGATGAAGTCAGAAATTTGATATTTTATTTATTTTAATTTTCATACAAATCTGATTTTCAAATTTTATTTTGTATGAAAAGTTACGATATTATAACAATATCGATAGGTCTACCTTTGTATAATAATACATCTCTATCTATGAAATAGTTTGAAAAATTGTTCTTTTTTTTAAATAGTTTGCCCTAAATAGCGCCCGTGTCGTGTAATTCTTTTGCTTTGTTGTTAATTGAACCACCTAGTTAATTGAGTTTCTATTCTTTAAATACCGCAGCATTCAATTGTAATCACGTTTCGGAATACGTAATGTAAGACGCCCCTTACACAATGGACTGACGACCTTCAGGAATAAAATGAAAAGCGGGAAAACGGATTTTTTCAGAAGCATTAAACAACGTCATTTCATTTTTTCATTTTTTTTTTTTTTTATTCACAGAAATACACGTCCATTAGATGTTTGTAAATAATCAATTTCGTTACAGTGTACCTTGCCATGACTGGCATGTGAAAGTTAATTAGGAGAACATGTCAAAATATTAATAATCAAAGTCATTTGATAAAATCATAACAATGTCAACAATCCAATTATACTAATCATTACAATTAAATGTCAATAACATAAAATAACACACAACCAATATTAATACATAAAATTTCACAATTATTTAATTCTAAAAAAACTCATTTACAGAGTAGAAACATTTATCGAGCAGCCACTTGTGCAATACATTTCTAAATTCAGGCATAGAAGCTCCCTGTATATAAGCTGGCAGTTTATTGAAAACTCTTATAGCCATACAAAATACATTTCTTTTATATAACGTTAAATTAATTTTGGGCAAATACAATCTGTTCTTGTGGCGAGTAGTCTTTTCTAATACCTGTTCATGCGTCTTAAAATTATCAGGATGTTTTTTTACAAATAGGCATAATTCCTTGATATATAAACATGGCAATGGCAATATTTTTAATTTTTTGAAGAGTGGCTTACAACTATCTCTATAGCCTGCCCCACACATCGCACGCATGCATTTTTTTTGTATTTTAAATACTTTTTCGGAATCAACAGAGTTCCCCCAGAGAATAATTCCATAATTTAGTATAGAGGAGACATAACCGTAATATGCCGACATCATTGCTTCATTGTTTGAAACGTATTTTAATCTTTTTAATACAAATACAAATCTGTCTAGTTTATTGCACACATTATCGATATGTGGTTTCCATGTGCAGTGTTTGTCGAGAATTACACCTAGAAATTTAGTTGTTTCGACCTCATTGATAGATTTATTTTGATAATGGATATTTAATTTAATGTCTCTCGATTGAGTTGTCTTAAAATGTATCCTATTTGTTTTGTCAATATTTATTTTCATATTATTACTATCTAACCATGTCATCAATGTTTTTATTGTGTTGTTTATTTCAGTTTCAAGATCATAAGTTTTATCTGCTTTAATTAATATTGTCGTGTCGTCAGCATAAAGTAAACATTTGTGTCGTATTGTGTCGGGAAGATCATTAATGTACAATAAAAATAATATTGGACCCAAAATGCTTCCTTGGGGGACTCCAGTATCATTTATCACACAGTCAGAGAAAAAATCCTTTTTATAAAAATTCTGTAATCTATTTATTTTAGTACATTGCATTCGGTCACTGAGATAACTTGTGAACCAGTCATTTGCAATACCACGAATTCCATAACTGTGCAATTTATTTAATAGTTTTGTGTGGTTTACAAAGTCAAACGCTTTACTCAAGTCTAGGAAAATTGCCACTAAGGGAACCCCGTCGTTGATACTCTCGGTGACATATTTCATCAAATTAAAGCAGGCAAGTGTTGTTGAGAAACCTTTTCGAAATCCGAATTGTTCGTTTTTTAAGATTTTTTCTCTGGTTATATAATTATGCAGCCTTTCAAACATCGCCTTCTCAAAAACCTTCGAAATAACCGGTATGAGTGTTATTGGTCGATAGTTGTTTAAATCAGATCTATCGCCTTTTTTGAAAATTGGATTTATAATACTGCGTTTAAGTTGATTTGGGAATAAACCTTGTTCAAAAGACATGTTGATTAGGTAACTAAGTGGGCTACTAATAAGTTGTGCCACTCCTTTCAATATATCGGTCCGTATACCATCGTATCCAAATGACTTACTGTTTTTAAGCGATCCTATAATTCTAATAATTTCGTGTGTATCGGTGGGTGTAACGTAAAAGCTGTTGTGACCGCGTTTACTATTATGTAAGTTAGATGAACCATTCGTGCTGTTATTCAACGGTGGTTTATTAGTCAGTTCAATAAAATATTCATTAAAGACTTGGCATAAGTCATTTGGATTCGTAAAGATTTTATTGTCTTTCTTAATTTTTTCTAAGTTTTCTCTAGGAAGATTGTTGTTGGTATTATCTTTTATCACCTGCCATGCTGCTCTACATTTATTGACGCTTTTATTAATGTAATGGCTATTAACCAATTTTTGAGCTTTGTTTAAACATGATCGTAATAATCTATTGTAATTTTTATATCTAATTCTGTTATCGTATCTGTTATTGGACGAGTTTATGTATGCTAGATATAGATTCCTTTTTTTATGACAAGATTTTCTAATACCTTTTGTTATCCACGGAAGCCCGACTTTTCTATTAGAGTATTTTTTCCGTATGAACGGAAAACAAAGATCATAGAATAGTAAAAATAAATCGTGAAACTCTTTGAAGGCCTCGTCTAAATTATCCTTCATATAAACATCTGAAAATGTCAAAGCTTTTATGCATTCCCTAAATTTAAAAATATTATGTTTTGAATAATCTCTATGATCCTCGTACCAATATGGAATGTCGTTTGCTGCTTTGCATTTGGTTTTAAATGAAAGAGTCTGTGCAGTTTCATGATCTGACAATGCCAAATAATGGATATTTCCCTCTGCATTTTTTATATTACATGCTATTAGATCTAGGCATGCTAGTCTTCTAGTGGCTAAATTAATATTAAGGTACATGTTGTGGTTTTTTAGAATTGAACTTAATTCTTCTGAGTATTTGTTAGCTTTTAACATATCTATATTCCAATCACCACAAATAACAATTTTCTTATTACTATTTTTCTTAACGATGCTGTGTAGTAACATTGTGAGCTTATCATAGAATACGTTAACATTTCCAAAATTAGGTACCCTATATATGCATATTATAATAAGTTTTAAGTTAATTATTTCGATACCACAGCATTCAAATGATGACTGGGATGCTAGATCCTTTGTTATTTGTAGTTCTTTAAAGTCTGTTATATTTTTCTTTATTAGGATGCACGTGCCCCCTCTCTTCTTGTTGGTTCGACAATAGGTAGCTGCTAATTTGAAGTCCCTGAATTGTATATTGCTTTCATGACCTTTTTTCACGAAGGTTTCACTCAGGCATATTGCTTGCACGTTCAAATTCTTTTTTTGTTGTAACTCTTGTAATGCCATTTCTATTAAGTCTCTTTTTTTGAGTACCGATGCGATGTTCTGATGCATAATTACAAAATCATGTATTTGTTTCGTCTCGAAAAAACATTTTTTCTGAGACCTTGTCAATATCCTTTTTATTATAGCATAATATGTCGTTTATCAGTTGATTCAAATCCGTAAATATTGTTGACATTCCATAGTTGTTTACTTGGCCTGATCGGTGATAAAACATGCTATGGTCATAGTTAAGGTTTAAGTTGGAGTCCATTATGTAGGCATATTCATGCATGAGGTTATCTAGATGAAGCAAATTGTTGAAGTTTTCAATCCTCCAGTTTAGCATGTTTGCGTAAGGATGGTATTCAAAAGTTGGGAGACATATAATTATGTTAGTGTGAGAAATTTCCTTAAGTGTTTCTCTTATGTAGAATACGAGGTCGATGTTATTATGTGTTCGCTTAAAATCATCCTTTCCAATCATTATAAGACAAAAGTCATCCATAGTGAAGGTTTTCAGTTTTTCATTAATTCCGTTGAGTAGTAGTTTTATTCCGCATCGGGGTCTGATATAATGGCACACTTCAAAGTTTTCCAACTGGTCCCTTGCAATTGAGTGTATTTTATTGGTATTATTAGCGCTTAGTATACATATTTTGTTCGATCGGTTTATTTTCGGCTTTGTATTTTGTAATCCACTACACACATCACGTTGCGTTACTTTGTTTGGGGTAGGGGTAGCTGCTGCACTATGTAGCCCTCTGGATGTCTCTCTTCGGGTTGGTGTAGTGGACGGTGGAGAGGAAGTCTTCATATTTCTTGTAACTGGAGAACCATTATTGTTATTTAGGCTTTTCCTGTTTCTTTTACTATTACTGGCTTTTAATGGCGTCGTGGCTTTGCATAGTTCTTTTAGTTGTTTAACTTGCATATGGCAGCCATCAATTTCTTTTTTCAGACATGTATTCTCCTCTATTAAGTTGATAACCTCGTTTTCAGTTATTTCCAATTTTTCTTTTAGTTCAAGAATAGTTCTCTCCATTTCTTGCATCTTCTCATAATTAGGGTTACTTAAATCAGGACAGCTTCTTGCTGATTTTAAGTTGGTGGCTGACGTACAAGTTGAGTTAAAAGTGTCATCATCAGTTAGCGAGCTGTCAAATGAACTTTCAGGAGGTAAGTTTGTCCTATGCTGAATGCGGAAGGTTACATTGTCATGTGATGGTGATTGTTTTGGGCTCCTCTCAACATTTCCGCAGCATGTATCACATTTAAACCTTTTTTTACTCTCTGTTGTCATAAGATAAAAAAGTTTCTCGCTAATACTAGTACAGTCCAAATGGTAACGACTATGGCAAGAAGCACACACCAAAAAATCTCGTCGAAGAATATCTTTTTTGCACTTTTCGCACGTATCTGCCATCATGTGTTATTTTTATTTTATACTTATTCAAGTTCAATATCCGTAGAACGCGCCCTCTAGCGTCGAGTAGTGTTACTAGCCAGTAATGTTTTGTCATTAAACAACTGGTTTGTTTCTTACTTGGATCTTAAATGTTCATGTCAAGTTCAGTGAAGAAATAAATTGTCTTGAAATAATTTACAAAAATTTGCGCACGGTGTGGATTCGATCTCCCGACTCCGAACTTAGCACGGCGCCGCAAACAGATACGCCATCAAGTCCGTTGTATGATACTGTGAAATTATCAGTCCGTTGTTCTTTACCAATAATCGTTTACTGGCACGTAGTTCAAATTGGAGTTAATTTTCGATACACCTTCACTGTTTACACTTATTCAGTTTTTCTTGATTATTATAGTTTATTGATTTAAATTTAACTTTGTTGAGTAGTCAAATAGTGTTTTTGTCATTGTTTTTGCACTATTTTGCACACTTGATGTTTTTGTTTCACATACAGTATTTTCGTCCCAAACACAAATAACACTTTTATAGTTTTCGTTACAAACACTGTCACTGAATATTTGGCCAATGTTTCACACGTTTTTCACATTTTTTTGTCCAAATGATAACTTTAAACATTTTTAAATTATAAAAGTTCACGGAGCTTATGTTTACTCTGGCAGTGGCGCCATCTCTCTTCGTCGTATTGAATTTCTACGTTGAAATTGAATAAACTAGGATTTGCAGGCTGATGATATTAAACTCTCCATAAAGCACAGTATGTTGAATATTACTATTGGCTTTCGACTTTATTAATTGAATTAGGTTCAAATTATATCTCCCAGACACGGACAGAGAAATGGCTGGATCCAAAAGCACCGAGTAATTCAAATTAAGCAAAATTCCAGCTCATCTGGAGCGCTTGCATTCAGCTAACTAAATGGACGTAGTTATGCTACAACGTTCCAACCCACACGCAAGTCGAACTGAGAAAATCGCGTTTTTGTAAATGTGTGGTACGCTTTTTTTTGGTAGCGAGTAGAACTGAGTAGTATGTATCACTTAAACTAAATAAATAAACGTTATTTTATTACATACTTGTCATTAAAATTGACTAATATTTCTCATACAAATTTTGAAAAAAATGTACTTGGAACGTTTTTGCAAAAAGGCTTTTTGTATGAAATTAGTTTTTACCTTATTTTGCAAAAACTTTCCAAGTACATTTTTTTTCAAAATTTGTATGAGAAATATTAGTAAATTTTAATGACAAGTATGTAATAAAATATCGTTTATTTATTTAGTTGAAGTGATACATACTACTCAGTTCTACTCGCTACCAAAAAAAAAGCATACCACTTTTTTCCCGCTAACTAGTGGTACGCTTTTTCCCGCTAACTCCCGTTCCCGTGGGAATTTTGCAATATCCTGTTGTAACTAAGCTTTAAGTTTACTAGGGTACTTGCATGCCAAATTTCATGCGTCTAACTTAAGCGGTTTAGATTTTTCATACAAAAGGATATTCCCGCTATTTCCCGTTCCCGTGGGAATTTCGAGAATTCCTTTCTTAGTGCACCTCTACGGTACCTAAGCTACGTCCCTTCCAAATTTCAAGTGCCTACGTTTAACCGTTTAGGCTGTGCGTTGATATGTCAGTCAGTCAGTCAGTTTCTCCTTTTACATATTTAGATTTACAATGGCATACTTTTAAACTAGCAGAATTTCTTTTGGCAAAATTTCATTCTGAATAATATCGATTAGCATAACGTTTAATTAGTAGCACGATTATTTGGTACCATTCCACTTGGCATACTATGCAGATGGCAGAATTTCTGCAATATTGAAAATATTTTGCATAATATCGATTGCATGACGTTTATTTAGTATATCATGTCCAGGAATGTTGCGGAAAACTAATTGTACTAAGTGTACTGTAACTGAAAACATCATTGATAGAAAGAAAGATACATTTATTACAATGGACATCACACAAATACAGGCAATTACTTAAGACTCATGACAGTGGCACATAATAATGGAAGAAGAAAAAAAAAAAAAAAACAAGAGTAAACTGAGCAGTGCCACCCATTCACCAACAAGATGCCAACTGCAACGGGACCCCACTTTAATATATGCAGAATGAAATTTTGCCAAAAGAAATTCTGCTATTTTAAAAGTATGCCATTGTAAATTCGGACATAAACATTCTATCAAACGATAATTAATATTTATTATCTATAATTATAATTATACGTATAAATATTTTAATTTTTTAAATAATATTGTTTCATTGTTATACTTATTTTTTCTAAAATATTGTCATGTACTTATATTTTAGAAAAAAAAAATGTTTTTATATTAACTACCAAAATAATATTATAACAATTTTCACACATTGGAACGTTTTTGCAAATTAAGTTAAAAGCCACTTTCAAACAAAAAGCCTTTTTAAAAACGTTTCAAGTACATTGGAACATTATTTTTTATTTTATTCAGTCCAAAACTAATTAAAATCATACGATCCAAATGGAATGTCACTTTTTAACATTTAAAATTAATTATTTGTAAAACGTTCCAAAATGATTGGATCATTATTTTCATTGTATTCAGTCCAAAACGAATTAAAACATAACGTTCCAAATGGAATGTCACTTTTTAAGATTTTATTTAGATCTTTTGGATCGTTTCATCATTGGGACCGCTTATTTATTTCATTAATTATTGTCGTAAGAGAGTCAGTGTCTTCAGCACTAGATAGGGTGACCCAAAATACCTAGCTTGGGCTCGAAAACTCAATTTTGACCACCTTGTGGGTTGGAACGTTGTAGCATAACTACGTCCAAATACGGCGTGGTGAAGCTCAAAATAACCAGTGTTATTTGAATAACATTTGCAACTTTAACGAGGTTACGTTACATTGTATTCGTAACCTTATTTGAATTAAATTCAAATTAGTGAGGTAACCCTGCAATACAAAGGTGTAGCAAAATACCTTATCTGTAAGATTACCCCTTCACGCTTAAACAAAGCGTAGGAGATTTTTAGGGCCAATGTCAATGTCACACACCGGACATTGTGTCACCTTGAATAAGACACAGGACCGTATCGAAACGAAGATCAAAAGTAGAAAGAAATTAGCATAAATTCAAGTCTGATTCGTTGAATGTCAATTTAGACCCAACTCGAAACTATCCACGTTATTTAAATCTGAAGTGAGGTCGACTTTCAACAATCCGTGACATGACATGACATGACATAAAAATAATCTAGATTTTATCCCTTTTAACACAGATAACACTGGTCAACAAAAAAAAAAAAATTGTTTGTTTCCTGTGATTTTTTTTCTGTTCTATCTCAAATTGACGCATATTTTTTAAATATGGGAACAGTTTTTCTCTAACAGCTTTTGTTTTTAAGTTATAGCTATCTACCCTCTTTTAATATTTTTACTTAGATTTTTGATTTAATTGGACAAAAAAATATATTTTGTTGATGTTTTCGATATTGCCTTCGTTATGAAGATGTTGTGTGCTTAATTCAGATGGCTTCTGCTATGTTTGTGGTAAATATTATATTTGAAAAACATGGAAAACCTCTATCGGACTTGATGAAAACTGCGTAACATCGATACTTTAATATAAATATTTGAAATTAAGTAATCAAGACCACAAATGGGTCATTTTTGTTCTGAGAATAGGTAACATCTTTTAGGCCAACAAGAGGGCTACACAAAATTCCCGTTCCATGTGTCTCTGGAATAGTCGTAACAAACAATAGAATTGGTTACAAAAAATTTGACCAGTGCGGCTTCCCGCACACATAACTTTTAGCTCTTCAGCTAAAGTTGATACAAACAATTTTATAAACGTGCCTTTAGTTAGCCAAGACCGTATCACCGTACTTCCACCACTTTATATTAAGCTCGGCATCTTGAAATAGTTGGTAAAGTGACGACTGTTTTAATTTTCTTTCACGCAATTTTTCAGAATTAAGCACAGAAAACTTAAAAGCTGGTAATTTTTGATGGGACTCACATTAGGCAACTGGTGAATGATCGTAATTTTAAGAAATCAATGAGTGAAGTCCAGTCCTAAGCTTCAAATTATTATTTTTGGTTATAAGTAATTTCCTAAGCAAAAAGAGATTGTTGAGAGCATGCTATCCAACTTGCAAGAGCTAGGGCGCAACATGGGCATAAAAATACACTTCATGTACTCGCATTAACATCGATTCCACAAAATGTGGGTGATTTTAGTGAGGAGCAGGATAAAAGTTTTCATTGGAATTTTCTGACAATGGAAGAAGGTTATCAGGGGCGTGGTGCTCATATATGAATGGCAGACCATTGCTGGAGTTTGAACTTGCCTATTCAAGGAAATCATATAAAAGATCATTTGCTACTTTTTAATAGAAATTTTATTAGCACAATGTGTAATTTTTCGTATTTTTTTTTTTCAAAATAATAAAACTATATTTTAAAAAGTAAAGCTGTTGGCGATCTCCCAGTATTTTTTTCATAATCAGGGCAATAGAAATACCCAATAACAGAAAAAAAAATAAAGGAAAAAAACATGTGTTGACCAGTGTAATATAATACGTTTTAATAAGCGAATCATAGGAGTAATAAAACCCGCAACCTCAAGATTATAAAGTACAATATTACCAACTAGCTTTCCACCCGCGGCTTCGCCCGCGTGGAATTTTGTCTGTCACAGAAATACAATATCGCGCGCGTATTTGCTCACCGTTTAGACCTACCCTGGACTACGACAAACATTTTAAAACCAAAATCAGCTCAATCGGCCCTGCCGTTCTCGAGTTTTAATCAGACTAACGAACATCAATTCATTTTTATTTATACAGGGTGTTAGGTAAATGGGTATATGAGCCGACACTAGCCCATGTTAACATGGGCATATAAATGGTATGGTGAAGTCAGAAAATTGATATCTTCATTCTAATTATTTTAATTTTCATACAAATCGGATTTTATAAAATTTATTTTGTATGAAAATAAAAAAAAAAAAAAACGATGATATCAAATTTCTGACTTCACCATACCATTTATATGCCCATGTTAACATGGGCTAGTGTCGGCTCATATACCCATTTACCTAACACCCTGTATAGAAGATAGAAGATGAATACTTCCTTACTAAATAATTATGATTAACTCAAAAGTACTCCCTTATACCAAATTGTCCATTAACCCCCAAAACCCAGTTTCCCATTAGATAAATTTTATTCAAATTCTTTATTAATATAAGGTCGTTTCAGGGCACTTATACAGGTCCTAATACAGTCACTTTTCTTCACCTAATTTAAAATAATCCTCTTAAATACCTACACGTGACTTCTGTTGGCAATTTGGAGCAGACCCTCTTCACAGGGGACTCAAATTGTTTGGAGACTGCGAAGCGAATTAAGCACTTCCATGAATTGGTACTTGTGACTTCAAAACGTCTTCGCATTGGATCGGAAATGTCAAATATACTATTAAATACAGGTTCTCCTAGATATTTTCTAGATTCTACCCGAGATCGTTTGCGTTGAACTAAGCAAAAGATAATAGAAAATCTGTTCTAACGTCCACGGGCGTTCAGGTAGTAAAGAATGATACCACAGAACGCATATAGGCGTCATAGTTTTTACTCGTTTTACATTGACTCCACCACCTATAGGAAATGTGTGTGAATAGGTAGTGTCATTTGGGAAGTAATTCTTAACTTGTACTGCCCACCAAAGTGCTAATCTTATTTGTGTTTGCTTGACAGCAAGCTATACTCGTATCCTTATACTCGAGTCTGCTTAAAAAGGAAAAATGTCTACAAAAATTCAATATAATCAATCACACACAGGCATATAAAAGATAATATAAAAGATACAAGAAAGTATCGCTATACAGATATTAACCTTTAACTGGTGACCTGCCCGTCTCCCAGACACCGCGTTTCGTTTTTTTTATTTATCTCCCCGCCTTTTTGTCGCTTCTCCCCGTGCGTTTTGGTACCTTCCGCGTTTGCCATACACTTTCGCTCAGTAGGGGGCGCAAGAGCTCAGGGTTTCCTGTGTTGCCTGTGTGGAGCTTTCGCCGTCTCACAGACGTCAGGTCAGTGCTAATGTGTATTTTACCTATGTGTCTGTTGTTCGTCACCTCACAGTTAGTTTACACAACTTCATAGTGTTTGAGGGACGTCACAGCGGTGGTAATGTATTGTTATTATCTTTTATATAATGTCTCACGATAAACAAAAGAGGTCTGCCAAAAGAAGAAGGGTTCTTAGTCAGCGAGGTATAATACAGGAACGACTAACAGAGAACGACGATGAGTGTAGTAGTTTTGACGACGATAAAGGCGATCCTGACTTCGTTTTAGAAAGTCTGCATGTTACCAAATCTGAGCAATCTGGAGATGAAATCAACACCTCCACCATTGAATAACAGTGTCCTGACGAAATAGGAGGGGTTGATGGATGAGATGGAACAAAGTGTTTCAACTATTCAACATCCTTATTGGCCTATGTATAATCATATTCTATAGCTTAGCTCAGTCGATATTTTTCAGGAATAAATTCTTACGTCTTAAACAGTGATTGCGACAATACTAACAAGGTAACTAGGGGCAGCTTCTTATTATCATTGGATAGCTCTTTAGTTATACCTCAATTGAAACTCGTGGCTTATAATGACTACCCTACCCCGCGAGCTGCGTTCAGTTGGTGTTGATGAATTACCACCTAGATCGATTTCTGCCTCGTCCCAAAACCATCCTGGGGTTAAAAGAACATGTGCCATTTGTCTTAGCCATGCAATAAAATGTACTAGATTCACTTGAACTTATTGTGATAAACCTATGTGCCTAAATTGCTGCAAGCAAAATTGTGATGTCTGTAGACGTGAACGTTTCTAGTAAGTGATGTTTGATGATTGTAGTTTTTTTAATTTCTTATCTTAGGATAGCTTTACCTGCTGAGTTTTGTTGATTAGTATCTAAACTATCTAAAAATGATGATTAGGAAGGTCCCAAAGTGTATTTCTAGGGGCTAGTATGCCCATTTTAGGTGTCTAACTTTTTTTTTAATGAAAAGTACCTTGCTCAAATACAGACTGATTTTGTACCAAAAACTAATGTTTTTTTAAACCATGTTTTTATATTATTTGGACAACTATATAAGTTACTAAATTCTTGGCCTCAAACTTATTTTACGTAAACCAATTTTTTTGTACATTAGTTTTTCTTTGACGTCTCTTAAACGTCACCTCACCAAATACGCACTGTTGACTTCAGGTCACCAGTTAAAGGTTAATTTTATTATTTTTCCCTATCTATTCCTTATTTTTATGTGTAGCGAATGCGTGGACAATGAACAATCATATGAATAAAAGACAGCCTTGACCTGATTTCATGATTACTCTTTCGAGGTACGTTTATGTACGTTTCATTATGATTAGGGAGAACTTTCTTCGAGCTAACAGGTGGTTTATTAGTGGTATGACCAGGCCTGTTCATCTCCGCGAGTTTACATCGAAAACAAAACAAGCACGATGGCACCCTACAGGATTACTATTCGACAAGGCCTCACATACGAGGGGCGGCTGAAAAGTTTTGAGCCTAAGTATCTTCAAGTGTTATTATTGACTCGCACTAAATTTAATTAATTTGCCAATAACCTCCTTAGTATATGTACAAAGTTTCATTTCATTAGCGTCATCACGCTTTTAGTAATTATTTCGTAAACATCATCATGTCTCAGTCATCCGCGCAATGTACGAAATTGAAGTACACAGTTGTCATAAAATTCCTCAAAAAGAGGAACAAAACGCTGACGGTAACATTTGATGAGATGTTTACAGTTTATGGGGAGTCTGGGCCTTCATTTGCCATCATGAAAGATTGGATCCGATAGTTCAAGCATGGCAGGGAGTCGCTAAAAGATGACCGCAAGTCAGGGCGGCCAGATTTCGCCATTAACGAATAAAATAATGAAAATTTAATGAATCTTGCTTTAGAGATCAGCGAATTAAGCTGTGACAGATAGCTGAAGCCATAGGCATTAGCATGGAACGTATTGGCGATATTTTTCATACTAATTTGCACATGAAATAGGGGTGCGCGCGATGGGTGCCAAAAATGCTCACGCCGCTCGACAACCAGGGTCGAGTCACAACTTCGCAGGAGTTTTAGGACACCTTTGGCCATAATCCTAGCAATTTTTTTTCTCACATTGTCACTATTGATAAGTAATAGATCCGGCAGTACGATGTAGAGTCAAAATAAGAGTCAATGTAATGGATTTAAAAGGGAAAACGCCGCCGCGGAAATTCACAGTGGAGCGATCGACACCCAAGCTCACAGACACTATTTTTGGGATTGTGGAGGAATTTTATTCATCGACTGCCTATTTAAAAAAACTACAATAAACGGAGATTATAATAATCTGTACTGTTGATAAGAGTGCGTCAAGTGGTTGTTGAAATATTGAGAGGCAAACTGGCGAAAGGAAATCTGTTATTGCAAGACAATTCGCCCGCGCACATCGCGCATTTTGCATGGCTTGCCCCGGGTAAAATTAAATTTCAAGAAATTAATCACCCACCACACATTTTTGTCCGAATCCCTAGCTATTTTGTCTAATTCTCAAATTGGAAAAAAGACCTTCAGGAACGAAGATTTTTGAGTGACAAAGAAATGAAGGCGGCGTTAAAGGCACATTTCGAAGGCAAAGATTGCGATTTTTTTTTTAGTGGGTTAAAAGCTTTTACACAAATGTAAGAAGTCCGTTGTAGTAGAGGGAGATTAAATAGGAAAATATATTTTTTATACTTTTCTATCGGCATTTTTAATACCCTAGGCTCAAAACTTTTCAGCCGCCCCTCGTACGAGCGAGTATTGACTCACGCACACGTATTCTTGTGTATGATGGAAAAAAATAAAGAAAATGGTGTACTAAATACTGTGCAGTATTTAACTGCCTAAATAATAATAAAAACACAGAATGTACTTTTTTAAGTTGCCTGAAGACACTGAGAGGTAAATAAGTGGTTAATATTATTCATGATAATTCATGCTTAATCATGTATTTCCTCCGCCATTTTCTGCAGTTTGGCACCTCACGTCACTCATCATTTTTCCGAAGTCAGCCCTACGCAGTACCGATCACTGACGTTTGTTAACAAAATGGTGCTTGACTCTTGAGACAAGTTCTAAATTACACCATATTGTTAATGACATTGAGCATACATTTTTTTAAATACTTTCGCGAAGTAAAGCTTCTGTACGTAGTACTTATTATTATTCTGTGGTATGACTCTTGCGTAACTTAAGGCCTAGGTATAGCACTGAGCTCGTTTGCTTAGATCTAGATCTAATTTGATGGTAAAGATCCACGGTGCGAACGCTTTACTTAATGCAAATATCGCAATTTTATTTACAACCAGGAGCACTTAAGTTAAATCCATTTTCGGGCTAGATTTAAGGATAAATAGTATTCTTCCGCATTGAACGGAGAGCAGCTCGAATCGTTGACTGCCAGGACATTTCGGATCGGCTTGACCCCTTGGCGCTGCGTGGAGATGTATCCTCACTGTGCATCTTCTATCGCATGTATCACGGGGAGTGCTCCGAAGAATTATCCGGACTTATTCCTGCCGCCACTTTTCGCCACCGATCTACCCGACAGCACTTCCACCCCCATCACTTAGATGGTTGGCAGTCCACAACAGTACGTTTCTCTAGAAACTTCCTGCCCCGTACAACCAAACTGTGGAATGGACTGTCGTCTGCGGTGTTTCCGGACGGATACGACCTGCAAGCTTTCAAGAGGAGAGCGTATCTTTATCTTAAAGGCCGGCAACGCACCTGTAACGCCCCTGGGTCTGCGGGTGTCTATGGGCGACGGTAATCACTTACCACCAGGTGATCCGTCTGCTCGTTTGCCTCCTATCACATAAAAAAAAAAAAAACTATTTATCCCAAAATCTAGCCTAATTTTGGCGGTCTTTACACTGAAAGCAATTTTGTCCATACAACCGGTTAAAAATCAAAATAGCTAAGTCAGTGGAGTGGGGGAACGCGTTTTTTAAAAATAAAATAAGTTAATGGACATTGTACCTAGCGATAAATAAGTAATAGTGACATCGTTTACCTCTTATATAGACTATTGCTCAATATAACAGATTCGTTCATTTCAGCCGCATAATGTCTGTATTTATTTATAATTAATAATAAATAGACATAGTAACAAATTGTCATCTACAAGATGCTGCGAGACAGAGAATAATTATTTTGTTCTGAGAATTGAATTATTATCAATATTACAGTTATTGTACAAAACATAATTGAAGGACATCTGGGTTGTCTGGACGAATGTTACCGCAGTCCGGTCATTAAAAGTCATAGGCAAGTTGTTTCAATTTGAAGATACAAAAACTTTTAAATTGACCTTTGAAAGTATTCGTGAACTTTATTAACTGTTGTAATTTCAAATTGATTGGAAGCAATTTTGACTATTTTAATTGTAGAGCAATCAATTATCCTTGTAGGCTTTACAATTTCTTTCTTTATAAAGTTCCAAAAATATGTATAGTGAAAGTATTTCAATCAGTAGGCAATCAATGAAAAGTCATCAACTCCGTTTCTTTCAGAAAATTACTATAAGGTAAGTATAGACTAACTTGAGCATTTCT
Source organism: Ostrinia nubilalis (assembly GCF_963855985.1). NCBI lineage: Eukaryota > Metazoa > Arthropoda > Insecta > Lepidoptera > Crambidae > Ostrinia > Ostrinia nubilalis. The sequence continues at coordinate 15,356,041 of NC_087094.1, forward strand.
ATGTAATGTAACGTTCTTGCGAATGGTACAATACAGTGTAATGTATGGCGTATTTCATAGAGCGGCTCGTAATTCTGTAACAAGTAAGAGTAGGCGCACACCGTTGATTTTTCGTCGGCCGATAGTTTAGTCGGGCAGTTGATCAGTATGGGCATGTATGGGAGTGCGCACACTACGCCGATTCGATTTGGCCGATTCTTTATACAATTTAAAATCGGGCATAACTATCGGCCAACTAAAAATCAACGGTGTGCGCCTACTCTAAATGCTCTAGTCTATACCCATCTTTAATGTTTAAACAGTTTGTGTGATTGAGTCATGTCAAACGCCTATTACCTATTATTATAACCCCAATTACAACCCAGGCTATCAGAAGTGAAAATGCCATGAAAACCATCGAGAAATGGCAAATAAAAGATTAAGGTAGGAGTTAAAAAAACATTTATTCCAAAAGGCATTACTTTTACAAGAAGTACGTTTTAAAAGTCGTTTTTGCAATTTATCGCCCTCCATTTGCAAACGATTGGTTTGGCTTTTTAAATAACAGGGACGAAAAGAGCAAAAGGCTTATGAAAAACTACCGTTGGCGCTCTTACTTATTATGGAATTGTGATGAAGCAATAATTAAATTCTTACTTTATTAGACTAAAAACCAAGATAGTAGAGTCCACAAGGTAATAAATTATTTCAAAGTAGACACAACACAATCGTAAGTAAATATTTTATAAAAAAAAATATTTTTGTGATCTTTTAAACTTTCTCATTATTATTTTGGGTTTCCTGACATTAAGTTATTGGAATTCTGAATTGAATATGAGCGACGCGATCTGATAATTTTTGTGTATTAAGTACATTACAAAAATACGAGTAAAAATATGTATAATTATTATTTTAGTTTATGATACTATAAGGCGTTGCTGTTATTATTGCTGTCTTTCGGCTGGACGAAGGAAGGCCTTCCCCAAGAATTTCCATAACCACCAGCCATTTGCTGCTCTTAAGCGTTTTCTACGACCTTCATCATCCAGGCTAGAATGCGTACCGTGATAAATCTTACCGATGATTTTAGTCGATAAATGTACCTATGTAGGTTTATCACGTAAAAGTGATGAAATAGCCTACATACACAAGAACTTTTCTGCCCCAACGGTTATCAGTTTACGAGTTATTATTTTATTAGGACAAAACTATTTAATGTCATTGACACATAAGTCGCCAAGGTTAGTTTGAAGAGAGACCTCGCTCTAGTATTGACTAAGCTCTAATTTGGGAGTTTGTGACGGGCCGATCAAATATTTGCGATTATTTGCGATGTAGGTACAGACTACGCATTTTTACACAAAAATAGCCCTTTTAGCAACTGCATAAGATCCTACAGTGTTCAGCATGATGTGCTGTCATCTGTACCAAGTAAGGTTGCTTGATTGTTGAACTGGAAATTCGGTTTTAGATCCGATTCGTTTGATTAGTTTGGATTTCCGTTCGTAGTTATTAGGTGTCGGAAGAGGTCTAAGATATTTTTATTGGTAACATAAACAGATAGACCATTGGTTTCCAACATTTAAGACGACCCTTTCGACCATAAAAAAAAATCCTGGAATGAATTCTCTCAACAGTCGCAGGTTTTTTATACTTAAGTACACAGATAGCCCGCGCCCCCTTTTAAAGGTCTTTGCGCCTCCCCTGGGGGGCGCGCCCCCCACTTTGGGAACCAATGCTATAGACACGATTGGACATCCATCATTTTTTGGCTTTATCTTTTCTTCTTTACGTATTGATGACCGCCTTAGATGCTAAACAAACACGTTTTTGTGTTGTGTAACAAACAAGTGTGCTTTTGCAATTAAAATGTATAGTCATATTAAAGCGTTTTAAGGACATACCTATTCAAATTAGAGGCATTTGTCACTGCCGTGGCAAAGATGTGAGGCTGTTGCGCTTCTAGAAATTGTAAGAAAACTAGTAGTGGTGCGACAAGTGTGTCACAGTGGCGCCATAAAGCGCTTCTTCGTACCTTTAATTTAAAGGCACCCTTACCAAAACTTTAATAAAACTTATATGTACGTACATCCTTGAAGTTACGGTGAGTCTACTTTTCTTAAATTCGAATAGTAAATGTAAATACATATTACGTACATTACATGCGTGGAATACCGCCGTAGCCTCACTGGTCCATACTTGAAAACCTTCTCACATGTGTCGGTGTAGCTCAGGAAAGGTGATCGGCACACCCTGCAGACGTCTCTTGAAGTGCTCACCTGAAAAAATGTATTTTATATAGGTAACTTGTTCAACACAAAACTTTAAAAATTGCCTATTGAAATCCGAACTGATACCTACGTATCATTATGGCTCTACCTTCGCTAGATATTTTAGCTTTTAACTTTTCTGTTTACCGTTCAGCGGTGATTTTTTCACATCTGTTAATGTACGAGTACGAGTACTTTCTATTAGATAAAATTTATGAACATAAAGATACTTGATGTTTAAAGCAAGCTTTTCATTTAACAAAGTTTAGTGGGAAACATTGCATCAGCCGTATTCGTCATTCCGTACCCATTAAGTGTATCTGGACTCGCCAAAGCAAAATAATGACTTTGCCTAACGACCCTCGAAAAAGTTCGAGTAACTGTATTCACATGCAGTCACAACTTTTTTTTATTCAGCTAGCAGAGCATTTGACTTTTAACGAGTCCTTAGTTTAGGTAGTACTCATAGAGTTATAGAGAGATGCCAACTAATGCGCTAAGTTCTAAAACTCAGTGTCGCATTACAAATTCACACACAAAGTTATCAAAATAATATTTATGTGCTCATTATCCACAGCGGTATCAGTACTCAACGTTCGAATAATATTTAGTACTACGCAAGCAATGTAAACTATTAACATTATGATGTCGCTGCTGTCATCATTGCTGTCGAGCACGAGCAATGTGTTCTGTTTATGGGCATATTGCTGCGACACCGGCCCCGCCCCCTTGTCACATCTCCCTTTAGATTCTGTGATCTGTGGTAGTACTATACTTAGAAAATTCGATTCTTTTTCCTGATTTTCAGATATAAGACACTCAAAAGTCAGTTAGAGCTATTTTTTCTTAGTTGAGTAACTAATATGTAGAGTTTCAAATAACCATTGTTAAAAAAGTTATTCCGTGGTATCAATAGAAGAAAAGAAGATAAAAATAAAGTAGTAGAGTAGGGAGCGAGGGGCTTGTTGTAACAGGGGTAAGTAGTAACAGGCTCTTTTCACTAGGATCATAAACGCAATTGACGTATGTCTTTGACTCGATTTAACCTATAAACCACGCCGTATCATGTTGCCATAGCTAGTGTCCCACAGGCCGGCGCAGTGAGCGGAATTGTGCACGTGCTTCATTTTTGCCAGGTAATATAAAATTGTACTGTCGTAAAATTTCGGTTTGCGTTATTATTACTGACTAATTTCAAATGTTCTATATCTTATTTCCATTCAAATTTATCTATCTCTGATAATGTGTAACAGTTTTTATGATTGCTAAATTGTTTAAATAGTTATCTTGATAAATGTTAAAAATCATACCATGGGGTTAGTTGTAACAAAATGCGGGGGCTTGTTGTAACATGTTACAAGTAGTGTTTAACTAAATAAGACTGCTCATTACTTAATTTTTAGGTGTTGCTTACTAAAAAAGTGTATCGTTATTTTAGTTATTTTAATTTTCAATTAAAAAGTGTATCTTAATTTTAGTTATTTTAATTTAAAATTGATATCTTCATTTTACTTATTTTAATTTTCATACAAATCGGATTTTATAAAATTTATTTTGTATGAAAATTAAAAAAATTAAAAAGATGATGTTCATGCCCAATGTGGGCATTCATATTTTTTCTTTTTTCCTACCTACCCGCTTCTGTCTAATAATTTTACCCCGCTATTATTCGCTGCTTTCTACACTAGTCTACGAATTGACGTGGCTCACTCCGGACGCCGTCGCGCCGCATCGGAGTTACCGCCTCTTCTTGCTGGAACCTTCTATCGTTGAAGTCCACACCGCTGTACTGTACTATAAGCTGGAACTGTTCAGCCGACGCTGAGAACTGAAATATTGCGTGTTTGTGAAGTGCGCGTTATATGCACCCGCTGTCTTGATCTACGGAGCAAGGCTGGTCCTTCATCATCTTCCATCTTCGAGGGCAGACAAGAGATTGGGAACCGCGGTTCGCCCCCCTGAAACTGCTGGTGCTGGTGGATTGCAGAACGGGTGAGTGCGCTGTTTGTTCGTAGTAGTAGAAAGCAGCAATCTTCCCTTTCTTTGATCTCTTTTCTGAAGTATAAAAATACCACGACCTATGGTGAATATTACCCCGCAACCGCTGTGTGAGTAGAATTTACGAATCTTCGGATTTATCGCTCGTACACAATTTTATGGTCTTCGAGCCGGACGTACAATTATATGGTCTTTGAGCCGTACGTTCTAGTAATTTTCAAAATCATCACAATTTTTGCAATATTTCGTTCTCCAATTTCATACATTCTGCGCGTCTTTACGCCACATACTCATTATAATCATAAATTATAACGGACAAATAGGCTGTAAATTATTCACCTATTTGCCGATATTTCCCGCTTAATACATTTATATTCCCGTAAATACGCTATTTGTACGCTGTTCTTACTAATTTTCTACATAATAATAACTTTTATACATTCGGTAACGCATTCTAAAGCTGTAATCCAGATAACTCGTTTTTCCTACCATATTATAATTTTATTAATAAACGGAGGTAACTTGCAAACATTCGTTCACGCCCGTACCGCTCGCATAGCGCGTGATCGTTCTTGCTTTCATTGTTCGTTGCGTTGTGTCGCAGTCACTCAATAGAATCGGACTTTGCACACTTATTTTATTTTTAACAAAACATTATGCCTAAAAGTGGTACAAGTGCTTCTCAGAAAGTTGACAACATGGATGTCGAATTGAAAAAACTTAACGCTAAGCGGAATAATATATTTTCCCGATTACAAAATGTTTTCTATGATTCTAAACTTGTCTTTTCTGATGAATCTGCTAAGGAATCGTTTCTTGTGAACATGGAATCATTAGAGATTTTACGAACTGAATTTCATGCAATCACTGAACTAATTGTAGACAAAGAACTTCAGCTCAATCCCGATTCTGACCCCAATTATCAGAGTCTTAATGCATTTGACGAACTTTATTGTCATTGTAAACGTATTTCTACAAAGTTGTCATCTCCTACTGACTCAATTAAATCGGAAAATAAATCTTATTTTCAAGCAAAATCCGTCATAAAGCTTCCGACACTTGAATTAATTGGTTTTTCTGGGGAACTTGCGAATTGGCCCATTTTTTATGAATCATTTAAAAACACTATTCACAATAATCCCGCCTTAACAGATCACGAACGCGTGCAATACCTGATCAGTAAGTTGTCTGGCCAGGCACGTTGCGTTTGTGCTGGAATCGCACCGAACGCCAACAACTACGCGTTAATGTGGCAGACCCTAGTGGATAGGTACGAAAATAAACGCAATCTCGCATCCGCTTACTTAGATGAAATGCTGAATTTCCGATCTTTTAGTTCCGCAACTACAAAACATTACGATACATTTTTAGATAAATTTTGTGGGGCTGTTTCTAGTCTTCAGTCTTTAAATCTTGACAACCTTTCGGACTTTCTGTTGTTTTATCTCGCTAGTAAAAAACTTGATCTAGACACTATTCGTCAATTTGAAATGATAAATCGTAATACGTCATTCCCTACATACGATTCTCTCGTTAATTATATACGCGAACAACGCAAGATATTAGATCGCACTACGATCACCTCCGTTCCATCTACTTCTAAACAGAATAATAACTTCCCGTCCCGCAGTAGCAAGCCTACTCATTCCTTATCAGTCACGCACGCAAATCAAACTAGTTATGGCCACTGCGCCTATTGTAAACAAAAATCGCACAATAAAATATATTTTTGCCCTTCGTTTAAAACCCTTTCAATTGACGATCGCTATAACTTTATTAAAACTAATCATGGTTGTACAAATTGTCTAAGTTTATCGCATACATCTACAAATTGTAACTCAATTCATCGCTGTAGAAACTGTTCTACGAAGCATCATACTTTGCTGTGCCGTCAGCGCCCGGCCGCGGGCTCGACGCGCCGTGACGTCATCGAGACTGATAACGGCGTGCGAGCCGTGCAGGCGACTGCGCGCGAGTGCATCCCACAGGCATCTGCCGAGCCTCGCACGTCGAGTTGCTTAGACAGCGCGGTCTCACAAAACATCGCGTTGTGCAATACCAATAACCTGCCGCCCAAACCTAAACTCGACACAACTTGTTTACTTGGTACTGTGAAGGTGTTGGCCGCTGATTCAAATGGCAATATGCATTCTTTACGCGCCATGATAGATCCTGGCTCCCAAAGTAATTTTATTACATTAAAATGTTGCGAAAAATTAAACCTTTACATAAATAAAGCGTCGTATACGGTAGTCAAGGGAATCGGATCCACTCCTAACCCAATTAAGGGTGCCACGAATTTAACTATATATTCTCGTTTTAACAATAACATATCGATGCCGCTAGACTTATGTGTTATTGACCGCATTGCCGATAATTTGCCCACTGTGGAAATCGACAGATCTTCCTTTTCTTATTTAAATAATAAACCGCTCGCCGACGATAGTTTTTATTCGCCTGGTGAAATAGACCTGCTTATAGGTGCCTCGCTTTTTGCCGATATTTTCTTGGAAGGACGTATTGTTGGTCCAACCGGAACCCCTACCGCATTTAATACCATTTTTGGTTACATGTTACTAGGTAACACATACATAGAGAATATCGCAGGTGATAATTCTCTTTCTCTCACCGCTATGGTGCAAAATGATGCGCCTTTAAATCACATATTACAAACTTTCTGGCAGCTCGAGGAAGTCTCCACGTGCCTGCCTATCTTGAGTCCTGCTGACCGCGAATGCGAAAATAATTTTACTGATAATACCTCCCGCGACGTCTCGGGCCGTTATTCGGTCGCGTTACCTTTTAAGGATGATCCCTCCATGCTAGGCGATTCGTATCTTAAGGCCGGGTAGCAGAGAAAATGGCGAAAACGAGGTTTTCATTTTTCATTTTTGAGGTACTAAACAGTAAAATTAAAGGCTAAGATTTTTATTGGGCATAGTTGAGGACATTTTCTAGGGCTATTAACGGATGGAAACACGATTTGATGAAGTTGACTCGATAGAATAAATTCCCAAAGTTACCTCTATTCGTTTTCTATTTATGGTTTTATTTTTAAAATAAGCGATTTGAGATTCTGAATCTGTTACTAAACTAAAGTTCAGAAATAACTTGAGGGCTTTTAACGGATGAAATTTTTATATTGCGTCTTATTTAGTTACTATGTTAAAAAATGTGGAAAAAATCGCCCATGACGGCTTGGACAATCTCAATCAGTCGCGCGGTGGCGCTTACGGAGGACGGACGCGTGTCAGTTTTTTGGCCGTGACAGTTCGCGATTTGTCAATATTTTTGACAATGATGACTTTGATGAGTCATAGTATAATAATATCAGTGTTACTGGAGAAAGCTACAATTTTTGATATATTAAGAATTATCAATTTTGTCTACATATTGAAATTTAAATCGTTGGCATCCTTTTAAACGAAGACTCTACTCATGAATACTCATGATACATAGTACATTCCTCAAATATGAGACAAAACCAATGAGTTAAAATTACATTTTAATAGTACCTACATACAATCGTCTTACACTCTTTAGAAGAGCACACTGATACAAATAAATAATAAAAAATTAGGTCAGTGGGTCAAATATAGGGGCAGCTGCACGTCACTGAAAGACGATTCTGTTTACTCGGCATCTGGGCTGGAGAACATGAACCCTTGCTTACAGATGCAGATGTAAATGGAGTTATAACTGGACAAATTTTACATAAAATGTTTAACAGAAATCAGTTAAAAGACACAATTACATGGAATACCAATAAGGTTGCGGAGGGAAAGCTACCTATTATAAACTAGCGGCCGCCCGCGACTTCGTTCGCGTGGACCTCGTTTTACCCCCGTTAGATATCATGTTGATAGATGGCGTTTCACGGCTTCCCCTGAATGAAATTTACGAACGTCATACAGCAGTTTGTCCAGCGCTGTAGATTTTAACCAATGACGATAGGTAGATGGCGCTTTTTAGACACGTCTTATTTATTTATTGAAATTTATTTGTCACATTTCGTCATAAGTTACCCTATATGTTAATCTGCGTTATAAAAAATAAGACTGTAAAGTTTCAACAAAATCCGTTCAGTACTTTTTGCGTGAAAGAGTAACAAACATCCAGACATCATGACATCCAGACATCCAAACTTTGGCCTTTATAATATTAGTAGGAAGTAGGATATTTCACAATCCAAACTAATATTTACTATTTAGCATTTACTTACAGTAAATATTAGTTTGGATTGTGAAATATTTAAAATAATAAAAAGAACAAAACAAAATAGGGTTTCAAATTACCTATCTATATCTAATATTATAAAGAGGTAAAATTTGTGTGTTTGTATATTTGTTAAATTGTAATCTCGGGATCTACTGAACCGATTTTAAAAAATCTTTCACCAATAGAAAGCCACATTATATCTGTGTGTAATAGGTTATATAAAAACCGAAAAATTCCACGCGGGCAAAGCGGCGGGCGGAAAGCTAGTTTATTTATAATTTTGTAAGAGCATAATTATTAAAGTCGGAGTCAAACATTCTTTATTTGTGTGGACCTATATTAACGAGAGATTACAAGGCGTCAAATATTTCATGAAATGTCAAGTGGCATAAAGTTGGGATTAATAAATAACCCATTAAGATAGTAGCGCCCTCCTGTCAATGACATACCTGGAACGATAGAGTATTGGACAAACTAATAAAAATGCTTCCTCCTAAATGACTGACGGATATCGTAGAGACCTGAAAGTTGGAAGGTGTGTTCTTTGTATGACGTAGGCATCTCATAAGAAAAGATTTTCCGAAATGGGGTCATGAAATGAAGGAGGTGAAAAAAGTGGGCAAAGTTTGTATGGGACAAAGTGATTCCTTGGTTTAATGTACTTGAAATTTTGCTTAACAATTCCTTAATATAATTCATGAAAGACGTGTAGAACGGTTAGAAAGTAATTTTGGCAGTCATTTTCTTCGAAGTTGATATCAATACTACTTGATCTAATTACTTTTTATTTTTACAAGTGTTTGAAAATTCCATGTCAGATTGTGATCAATGTCAAGTGAAATCTCAAATTGAAATGTCTCAATCTCAATGAGGAGACTCTGTATTTCTTCCTAGAATTCCAATAACACCGTCAAATTACCCTTTCGTATTCAAGACAGTGCAGTTTCCCATCAAAGCCTGCTTCGTAATAACTATAAACAAAGCTCAAAGTCAAACTCTAGAGACCTCTGCTTAAACTCCCATGAGTGCACAGAGCGGGTCCCTGCGGCAGGTAACCGCGTGTGATGCTCATAGTAATTTTCGATACAGAACCCCGTATGTACGTCATACATATTATAGAAAGAAAACACTCAGACCAATACAAGCAAATAGGTATATGCAATTTTAGTATATTTCTTAATTAATTTTATTTCTTAATAAACAAAAAGACTGAATAAAATTGATGCGTGTACTGATTAATGTGATTAACCACATGCAAAGCTTTGTGAATTGCAACAACTATAATTTATTATCCAAGCTCTAAATAATCGCTACTACGAGTAACTGATCATAAAATGTTTTTTCAATCGCTCATGCTCCCGAGGACCTACCGATAGTTCGGGTGACGTAATCTTGAAATTCTTTTGGCCGGCGCGGAACTTCCGGAAGGTCGGGCGACGCCACGCCACTTTGAACCGTGTTTACTTTGGCAGTTATATTTTATATTTATTCGATTCTAAAATATATTCCCAAAAATTCTGAAAGGTGTTTTAATTTGTATCACTTGGATATGATTTGTATTAGAAAGTGTTGTGGTGAGTGTGACGCTTGAACGGAAGGAAGTCAACCTAATCTAACCAACTGCGTATTTCTATACTGTGTAGCTGGGAGAGCTCTTTGGCGCGCTGTCTTCGGCGAAGTATTGCGCGCGCAGATTTTGACAGCGCGAAATACCTACTTTAGCAGAAATACCAAGCCTTAACGCTAAAAAACGTTTTTTCTCCCTAGAGCGGAAACTTGACGCTAGTATCGAGTTGCGCCAGGAATACAACAATATAATCCGCGATTATGTAGCTAACGGTTACATCTCTCCGTTAAATAGCAGTAACTCTTTGGGTTATTTTATACCACATCACGCTGTGGTACGCAAGGACAAACTTACCACTAAGGTACGTATAGTAATGGATGCCAGCGCTAAAACTGATTCAAAACTTTCATTAAATGATATTTTACATACCGGACCCAACTTACAAAATGATTTATTTTCTATATTGATCGATTTCCGCTTATACAAAATCGCATTTACTTCAGACATAAAACAAATGTATTTACGAGTTTTGGTTCATGAAGAATATCGCGAATATCTTAAATTCTTATACCGCTTTGATTCCAGCGAACCTCTCACTACTTATTGCTTCACTCGGGTTTGCTTTGGTTTAAATTGTAGCCCTTTCTTGGCCATGCGCGTGGTGAGACAACTGTGCGAGGACGAACGTATGTCCTTTCCGCTTGCCGCTCAAGTTGCTGTTAAGAACTGCTACATGGACGACGTGTGCTACTCAATGCCATCCGTTGCTGGCTCCTTACGGCTCAGAGATGAGCTGTTAGGTATGTTTAAGGCCGGAGGTTTTGACTTAGTCAAGTGGTCAAGTAATTGCCCAGAATTGCTTGAATCGTTGCCATGTTCGCATAAATATTCCGGGGATGTTCCATTTGAGGACTCCGGTGACTTGAAGGTGTTAGGCGTAAAGTGGTCCCCCGTTAGCGACTTTATGTTCTCTGTTTCGCTTGATCCTCGCCCATGTACCAAGAGAAATATTCTCTCTGTGATAGCTCGTCAGTTTGACGTGCTCGGATTGATCGCGCCAGTCATTTTATACGCTAAACTCATACTACAGAAACTTTTCGTTTTAAAAATTGACTGGGACGAAGAACCGCCCTCTAATATTACAAAATTATGGAACAACTATTTGACTGAACTTCCATTATTGGAGAAAGTACGCATTCCACGTCATCTCGCTGTGAATGAAAATTCAAAACTCATTTTGATCGCCTTTGCGGACGCTAGTGAGCGTGCCTACGGTTGCGTCATATATATACGCTCTGAAGACGCGTCACACGATGCTCGCGCTCCTCTCGTCAAGCTCGTGTGTGCTAAATCCAAGGTAGCCCCGCTTCAAACTCAATCCGTGGCGAGACTTGAGCTCTGCGGCATTCTTCTGATGTCGAAACTTTTTCGAAATATTATTAACATAATACAGCCGCGACATAATATCAGTCAAATATTTTGTCTTTCCGACTCTATGGTCGCTCTTCATTGGGTTCACGGTTCACCGCATAAATTTAAAACTTTTATCGCTACTCGCGTAACAAAAATATTAAATTCGCTTCCCGCTCATCATTTTTATCATGTGCCAGGAAACCAAAACATTAGCGATTGCTTGTCGCGTGGTTTGTCTCCTGCACAAATTCTGGACTATGCTGAATGGTTCACTGGCCCCTCATGGCTTTGTAACGACATCACTGAATGGCCAATTTCTGCCATTCCCGCTGATTCTCTTCCCGCAGATTTGCCCGAGACAAAGGTAGTGCTGGCGGCAGTTTCTGAAGACTCCCCAAAGTCACATCCGCTTCTTTTATTGTCCGAGCGAGTTTCCTCGTGGCTCGTTTTGCTCCGCTCAATTGTATATTGTCTTCGATTTGTGAAGAAACTTCCGCTTTCTGATAAGGCGATTTCTGCCTCTGACATGCTAAAGGCTGAAACTGAAATTCTAAAGGCAGTTCAGTCGTTTTACTTTCAAAATGAACTAAATGCTCTGAAGAGTAACAAACCTTGTTCACCCGCTATAATGCGTCTCGCTCCTTTTCTGGACGACAACGGACTTATCCGCGTTGGCGGCCGACTGCGTAACGCTGACCTATCCTATGAGCAAAGACACCCTGTTCTTTTGCCTCGAAAAGGTCACGTAGTCGAGCTCATCATTAACCATTATCATCGTGATAACTGTCACACTGGTTCCGTGGCGCTGATGTCTATTTTACGACAGAGATACTGGATTCTCTCCTGTAGAAGAATCGTGCGAACTTGCATTCATAAATGCAATTTCTGCTTTAAACTAAATCCAAAGCCTACCTTTCCAATTATGGCTGATTTGCCCGCTTCTCGGGTAAATGAAACCAAAGCGTTTACGCACACCGCTGTGGACTATTGTGGTCCTTTAAACTTTATTCCATATAGAAAACGTGGAGTTCGCTCAATGAAATGCTATTTGTGTATTTTTGCGTGCTTGGTCACAAGAGCAGTTCACGTGGAAATTGCAACTGACTTATCTACTAATACATTCTTATCCGCCTTTAAGCGATTTTTATCTCGTCGTGGTGCAGTCGCTTGCATGTACTCCGATCGAGGTACTAATTTTATCGGAGCTAAAAACAGTTTGTCGGAAATGTATAGTTTTTTAGATTCCGCTGACTTCCAATCTGAATTTGCGAAAGAGCTTGCTAATAATCGCATTAAATGGAAACTGAATCCACCGCGAAGCCCACACTTTGGTGGTCATTACGAGATATATGTGAAGGCCTTTAAAACACATTTATATCGCGTCATAGGCACTCAGTTGCTTACTTACGAAGAGTTACTAACAGTACTCTCACAGATCGAGGCTGTAATTAACTCTCGGCCACTTACATTACTTAGTGACGATCCATCAGAACTGAGCGCGTTAACACCCGCACATTTTTTAATGTCGACTCCTCTGAAGCACTTGCCCGCTTATGATTTGACTTCTCAATCGCATAATTTACGTAACCGCTATTCATTATTGGATCAAATGGTTCAATCTTTCGCAAAACGATGGAAGCAAGAATATTTACATTTGTTACAATCCAGAGTTAAATGGAATACCGCTTCAAACCCTATCCGCATAGGTTGTATTGTGACAATTGTTACTGACAATGTCTCTCCGCTTAACTGGCCTCTCGGCGTTGTCGTCGCTACCTATCCTGGGGCGGACGGTGTCGTAAGAGTCGCCTCTGTAAAGACTTCAACGGGCGTATATAAACGGCCTGTCGTGCGTCTTTGCACTCTACCATCGCAATAATTTTATCTAGGTTAACATCATTGCCCTCCTCCATTCTTTTTTTTTATCTTTGCTTTATTTTCCTTAAAACCGATGGTTTTAAAGCCGGGGGCAATGTTCATGCCCAATGTGGGCATTCATATTTTTTCTTTTTTCCTACCTACCCGCTTCTGTCTAATAATTTTACCCCGCTATTATTCGCTGCTTTCTACACTAGTCTACGAATTGACGTGGCTCACTCCGGACGCCGTCGCGCCGCATCGGAGTTACCGCCTCTTCTTGCTGGAACCTTCTATCGTTGAAGTCCACACCGCTGTACTGTACTATAAGCTGGAACTGTTCAGCCGACGCTGAGAACTGAAATATTGCGTGTTTGTGAAGTGCGCGTTATATGCACCCGCTGTCTTGATCTACGGAGCAAGGCTGGTCCTTCATCATCTTCCATCTTCGAGGGCAGACAAGAGATTGGGAACCGCGGTTCGCCCCCCTGAAACTGCTGGTGCTGGTGGATTGCAGAACGGGTGAGTGCGCTGTTTGTTCGTAGTAGTAGAAAGCAGCAATCTTCCCTTTCTTTGATCTCTTTTCTGAAGTATAAAAATACCACGACCTATGGTGAATATTACCCCGCAACCGCTGTGTGAGTAGAATTTACGAATCTTCGGATTTATCGCTCGTACAGATGATATCAAATTTCTGACTTCACCATACCATTTATATGCCCATGTTAACATGGGCTAGTGTCGGCTCATAAACCCATTTACCTAACACTCTGTATAATACTTACTTTTAAAAGATGTGAATTTTATTAAAAAACAAGCAAAGAATAAATGATTAAAGGTATTATTGTCGTTTTTTTTGGCGTTACTACTTGCCCCGGTAGATGTTACAACTTACCCCAAGCACGAGGTAAGTTGTAATACCGCACTTTTTCTAGAAAATAATTGATTGTAAAATAATGACCAATATTTATGGTATTATTTTTACTTGATTTGGTACAGGAAGAGTTACAGCATCCATCCATCTTTATTTAGTAGACATTTAATCAATAGATCTCAAGATATATTAGTTTTAATGAAAACTGTTACAACAAGCCCCTCGCTTCCCTACAAAAGTGGCGAGATATTAGACCCAAACAAATATGTTTACCATAAGAATGTGTCGGGCAAAGTAAACCGATACCCTTGTCAATAGTCGTAGGATTATATTTTCCTTTAACCTTATTGTTTTGTAAATAGGGACCAATCGACATTTTCTTTGGTCCAATCGAACTGGGTTCTAGAAGCGTGCGAAAACGAATTACACGAAAATGCTACGTAATTTCACACACATTAATTAGTACTAAATTAGCCAATCATGACCTTGGAACGTTTGTATTTCTTATACGAGTAGTTGTTAGTTTTTTTTATCTACACAGGTACTATAAGAGTACCTATAATACAGTTCTATAAGGGCGGAGTTTTCAACCGACAGATATCTTTTAAACTGAAGAATTAACTGGTCATTTTGATACATTTCCCATACTGAAACTGTCTATATGCCAAACTTATCCTTCAGTTAAAAGTTTTCCGGCGATTGGAAAATCAGCCCTAAGAGTAAGTAGATAAACCTGTGTACTTTGGTCACAGGCAACTTTTTTACTCTTTTATTACCTCACTATCTCTATGACTTGTAGTGTGGTATGGCTCATAGACTTCTCTAATCCAAATAATATAGTTTTAAGACTAAGTTTTTGGATATCAATATTTAAGTAATCACAAGTTTAAGTTGTAGAATAGAATAGAAGAGTAGGTACTTACTTGATTTTAATTTCACATAACAATACATTATTATTATCGAAATTACACAGATCTATCGTTGATTTCGCATACAAAGACACATCAAACGGATTAAGCTAGGTAAATCATTCTCTTCATTTCAATGACACAAAGCTGCTTGATTAATTTTGTCAAATTGAAATAGAAATTAACAATACAGCGAAATTTCACTCAAAGGAATACGTTTATAGGCATTGCATTCAAGTACGGTTTGTGAATGTGGGTTAATTGATAGGCATGATTGTGCTATTTAATTTTGATGTTTGAGATTTAGGACTGGGACTTTTCTCGATAAACTTTTAATATTTGTTTCCCAATATCTAAATATATACATACAGGGTGTTAGGTAAATGGGTATATGAGCCGACACTAGCCCATGTTAACATGGTCATATAAATGGTATGGTGAAGTCAGAAAATTGATATCTTCATTTTAATTATGTTAATTTTCATACATATCGGATTTTATAAAATTTATTTTGTATGAAAATTTAAAAAAATAAAATGATGATAACAAATTTCTGACTTCACCATACCATTTATATGACCATGTTAACATGGGCTAGTGTCGGCTCATATACCCATTTACCTAACACCCTGTATAAAAGGAGAAACTGACTGACTGACATATCAACGCACAGCTTATACGGCTAAATGTAGGCACTTGAAATTTGGAAGGAACGTAGCTTAGGTACCGTAGAGGTGCACTAAGAAAGGAATTCCCGAAATTCCCACGGTAACGGGAATTAGCGGGAAAAACAATGTAATTAACTTCATCTTATTGTGAGGATTTTCCATATTTTTATCAAAGAGAAAAGCAATTTGTGGTGTAGGTACAAATTAGCAATATTATATCCTTTAATTAAAACTTCCATAGAGAGAAGTTGGAGAGTCATTACTACTACCTTATTAGGTCACGTTAAACTTAACTTCCAAATCTATTCGCGGAGATGACTTAGGCCCAGTTTTCTTATTCATAGTTAAAATAACTAATTGTTAAATTTTCCTATTAATGGTTAAATATTAACAAAATGTAAACTACTAGTTAAAAATTGTACTGAAAGTCAAGCTAACCATAGCTCGAAAAATATTTTATTCCGATATTTAACCATTTGTCATTTGACATCTGTCAAATTTGACTATTGGTTATTTTAACTACGAATCAAAAAACTGGGCCCTAGGGTCAATTTAATCGATTCTTGATAATATTATAACTTATAACGATAAGCGACTTAAATGTATGTTTTAGGAGTTGATTCACTACAATAGTTGATAGAGATCAAACTACCAATCCTTGGCAGACTGATGCTGACACCTCATGGGTTAAAGCCTAGGCATAGACCACCGATTTTTTCGGCCGATAGTTTAGTCGGGTAGTTAATCATTATGGGCATGTATGAAAGTGCGCACATTACACCGATTAATTCTTCATACAAATGAGAATCGGGCCGAACTATCGGCCGACTAAAAATCGGTGGTCTGCGCCTAGACAAAGTGTTTAAAGGATGCGGATGCCCGAGCTTAATAGAGCTTTGAGCGTCGTTTCAAAATAAGGGACGTAGCATTAATCTAGAGCTTAACAAATTTTTTGGCGCTCAAATTAACGCCAGAAATTTTGGAGTTTCTAGGCATTTTCAGGGCAATGTTCAGGAATCTGTTTTGTATCCCATTTTAACATTGCTGCAAAAATAAACCTGGATTTTTGCAACGGATACTAGAATTTGCTTAACTTGATAATACGAAATTTATTAAATACGATGTGGTTTGTATAGCATGAAAGACTTGAATTGTTGTCTCAACTCGGAAAGATGCGTTCTAATATAAGAAGATACCATGAAATACCTACCTTTCCTCTTAAACCTAAAAGACTTTAATCGATGATTTAATTTGATGATAACTTTTTTAAAGGAACAAAAATGTTTATACGATAGTAACGAGTTATAGAACGAACTTTAATGTTGTCTTGATTCTAGACTAGACTTCTAAACTCTAGAAGCCTAGTGTGTATTCTTGATTTTAACTCCCGACGTAAAAAAAGGGGTGTTAAAATAGCACTATTGTCGTATTATCGCGGCGGGATAACGCTTGTAAAAGTCTGAACATTAGAAGGGTATTACTTACCCCCGATGCGACATTATAGCACCATTTTAACAAGCAACTCTTATTTTTTTACTTTTTTAATGTTAGTTTTCTTTCTATTTTACGTTGGGTTTTTAAGTATATCGTGTTACATTAGGCCCAGAACAGACGGTGAAACGCAACTGCAACGAAACTGCAACTTTCTGATGATTCTAATATATGAAACTGAAAGTTTCAAACTGGTCGCGTCATGTGTGGTCTCTCAACGGACGCTATGGCAGAAACTTAGATGCAACTCAAAATTAACTAGCAGTTGCAGTTTCGTTGCAGTTGCGTTTCACCGTCTGTTCTGGGCCTTACAGGGATGATTGACGCTAACGCTACGCGCTAATAACTCTATGAATATTTCAAATAGTAGTAAAAACTTTATAGTAGGTTCGCTAGAAATTAGAACAACACGACGGAAGAATGAACGAGTAACAAATACTTAGTTGCTTTCCGTAACTGGGTTTAGATTTATGCGATCAGAATTTAATTTCTGCTGTCATTTCGTAAAAGGTAGGTACGTATAACAATATTTTGGCCATTATCCCCAACTGGAGAGAAATAACTCAAGGGATTTGTAAAAAAATACTTATCCTAGGAAAAAAAAGGCAACGTAATCTAGGAGTAAAATAATAAACATTATGTTTGCTAGCAAATATGAGATGCTTATAGTCATAAAATTTATTTCAGAAAATTCATGAATCCTGAAGCCATCTTTGGTATGTACCTACATATTTATACTACAAAAATATAAAACGTCTAGAGATATAGAAATTAGTTTATGAACTGATAAACTTTTTTAATGTTTCTTCCAGCTTGGTGACAGAATAATTGAAAGTACTTCGTCACCCGGATTTTTCATGACACCCGGGAAAAATCGTAATTCTCACTTTAATCTCATGGCGCGCGTGCCACGTAATATTAGTATGCGTGCTTGCGATATTAAATTTTTGGAAATATTTTAGAAACTGTTGCTAGCAAACAATATACCTAGCTTACCGAATTACCTAATGTAAATGGCATATTATACACTTCTGGACACATCTACTGGCCCACCTTGTATTTTCAGTTTCATTTGGTCCTAGCTAAAATTTTATATTAGGTCGAGCAAAAAAATTTAATGCAGTTTTGAACCTGGCACATTCACAATTTCATTCAATAGTCTTTTTTTTAATTTCGAACATATAATTTAAAGAAACGAAAGACAATTTGGAGCCTGTTTGTTGATATCAAACAATCGAATACTAAGAAAACTTGGTTTTATTGGTTTACTTGGATTTAATTCTTGAAAAAGTGATTGATATCTTTGGTTTTGCAACAAACATTACTTATTCTTAACATTAAGGTGAGGTTCTATCAATAATCTATGGATACTTCACCTGAAGTCGCCGCCCAAGCTGTGGCACTTATTCAGGCCGGACACAGCCAAAGAAACGAGAGTGCTCAACTTAATTTAAGTCGATCTGCGGTCCGAAATGTTTATCGGAGGTACCTAGAGACTGGTGGCTTTGTTCGTCGCCAAGGAAGGCCACGATCTCGGGTCACAACTGAAAGGCAGGATCGATTCATCGTGACGACCAGCTTGAGAAATCGTCACCTTACCTCCATTGAGATACAAAACCAAGTTCGCGACTTCCACGGAGTATCTGTGAGCGCTCGAACTGTTCGGAGAAGGTTAAAAGAACGCGTTATGGTACCACACAAGCCAGCTAATGGGCCCAAACTAACGCGAGCCCACCGAACAGCGCGCCTTCATTTCACACGCAGTCATTTAAATTGGACACAGCAAGATTGGAGCCGTGTACTCTTTTCTGATGAGTCTAAAATTAATTGTGTTACATGGCAATGATGGAAGGAAGAAGGTCTACAGACGTAAGGGAGAGCGTTTCGCACAATGCTGCTTTGAAGAGAGGGTTGCTTATGGCGGTGGCTCATGGACTGTCTGGGGCGGTATATCCGCGAGCGGCAAAACTCAACTTGAGGTTGTTACAGGACCACGGCTGCCAACATTAAATGCTGAAAGGTACATTCGTGAGTGCTTAGAACCTCACGTGATACCATACGCGGACTATGTGGGCCCAAATTTCCTTTTTATGCATGATAATGCAAGAGCCCATGCGGCCGTCATCGTCAGGGAATATCTTCCGGATGTGAACATCACAGTTATGGACTGGCCAGCCAGAAGCCCAGACATGAACACCATTGAGCACATGTGGGACGAGCTAAAAAGACGTGTTAGGGCTCGTCAGCCAGTTGCCCAGACGATGCAGGAGTTGAAAACTGCCATAGAAGAGGAATGGGAGATGATCCCTCAAAATTTCATAGAGCGGTTGATAAACTCTATGCCTAATCGTATGAGAGCTGTGGTAGATGCCCATGGAGGCAACACGCGTTATTAAATTAAACCTTTATTTGATAAAACATGGTTTTTATTCAAAAATCAATTGCCTTTAACAAGGCGCATATCCGACTTGTTAGGCGTAGCTCCATATCGTATGGTATTCTGAATTCAAATTTATAACAATACGATCGAAAAAGATGGTAAAATGTATCAGGTTTAAAACTGCATTAACAGTTTTTGTTCAATCTAGCAATTATATTTCGGTAGGGGCCATCGAAACCTAAACTAAGGTGGGCCAGTAGATGTGTCCAGAAGTGTATTTATTACGTTCGAGTTCGTAGTAACAACGGTTGGCTAAATTGTGGCCAACAAATAATTATAATAATATGATTAGTTGGTATTGTCTCTATAAGTAAGCTCTAACACTCTATTACGACTGGGTTAAAATAGTCAATTGCTGTTTCTACTAGTATGTACCTATATCTAACTATGGAATGTGAACTTTGACCAATTTTACATAATGTTTCCTTACTTTTCTACATCATCAGTCTCGCGACATTTCCTCTGGTATTTTTATGTTATTTTTTAATATCATAATATGGCTTGTTTTTATGGTTAAGATGTAAGTAGGTACCTTATTTGTAGCAGCTATTATTCTATGATTATTTTGGAGTCGCAGAAGATATTTAGTTACACTAAGCCTTAAAGGACCGATGATAATTCAATGCTATGCGAGTGTCCATGTCTATTGATATTGAATATTGTTGAGCCATTGCCTCCACTGTGGAAATTCCAATTTAGGCTGTGGATAGACGAGCGTGATTTGCGACGGTTTATTGAGACACGTGGGTAATAGAACAAGAGCCAGTGAATATTTTAGTGTATCTGCCAAAGTTACGATTACCCTAACTTTATGATGGTCCAATTTACCTATGTTGGGAGCATTACGTCATCAACATCATCATCATTTCAGCCACAGGACGTCCACTGCTGAACATAGGGCTCCCTTAATGATTTCCATAATGATCAGTTGGTAGCGGCCTGCATCCACCGCCTTCCTGCTACCTTTTGTGAGGTCGTCGATCGACCTTGAGAGATGTGCTGACGAATTTATAAAAAATAATAATGAAGGTCTGGGGTTCACATTCAAGCAGCGCTTACTTTGCGTTCTCGTGTGACTCAAACACGAATGTGTTGGAATTTTTAATTGGGTTTAAATTTCTCGTCTGGCCTCTGCTCTAGAGCGGTTTCACACTACGTCGAATACGAATCCGTGAAAATACGGTCCTGAGCATTCGTTGAACTATTTGTATAGTAGTTTAAGCACTAGGTTCATTCCGTCATCCAATTTCTTTATTATTAAGTTTTCTAGATACCTATTTGACTTGACGAATTGCGATGGGATTCGGGTTGGATGTATTGCAAAACGCCAATGTTGTTCAACACTGAACCATCCCAGCTATGATTTTGAGAGCCCTCTCATCGTTATTACACTCAATATCAAATAAACCGCACCTTCCGCGACGCGAACTTTAAATATTTTCTTCTGACACAATCATGGTGAAGGAAATGTGACTTGAAAAAAGACCTCTCTTTGGGCTCACCTCTGGGATCAATTAGACCAAATTTTATGGTTATAAAACCGAATATTGATCACACGTGTCCTCTTTAACAGATGGATAGCGATTAATCCCAACTTATCAGTTTTATAGCCATAAAAGTTGGCTCGCGCGTAACTACCTATTTTTTGAAGAAGTGTCTCTGAATCCTTTTAAAGATACATTTTTGGGGTAAAATACCTTTCCTTTAATGAAATAAAGTTTAGAACTAGGCTTTTAAATGGTGCCAATATTGGTGGGAAGTGGGGATGCATACATTTGAAAGTGCTTGTCGCGGAAGGTGCGATTTATTTGATGTCGAGTGTAGTTCCGATTTATTAGTTACTAGCTTTCCGCCCGCGGCTTCGCCCGCGTGGAATTTTGTCTGTCACAGAAAAACTTTATCGCGCGCGTCCCTGTTTCAAAAACCGGGATAAAAACTATTCTATGTTCTTTCCCGGGACTCAAACTATCTCTATGCCAAATTTCATCAAAATCGGTTGCGAGGTTTAAGCGGGAAAGCGTAACAGACAGACAGACAGACAGAGTTACTTTCGCATTTATAATATTAGTTGGGATTAGTTCCGATTTTTGCCACTTGACGTTTCAGAATCGTTTGACTTTACTGTCCAGCGCAGCGCAGCTCTCAATTGAAACGAGTGGCGATGGTTTTGCAAAACGATTTATGTTTCGCTCGGAATCTGAAAATCTGAATTGATGTCCAATATTTGTTTTATAAAACAAAAATAGATTCATTTGAACGTTTGTTCGGATAGCTTTACATAAATAAATACCAGGTCATCATGACGTTGATTCACTAATTGCTATCAATATAATTATTGTTCATTACGCATGATTATTTGGAAGGAGCTTTAGTAACTCAATGATTCTTAAAGCGTTAGAATTTTTCATTTTTAAGAAATACGAAATACGCACGAAAAAATATCGTTTTCGTTACGGTATTGTAATCGTATTTACTGTATGGAAAGCAAAACTGAAGACTTGGGTCTTTCAAGTGAAGCTCATAAAGTTCTTTTGTTTCAAAAAGAAGCCTTCTTAGTCTCGTTCCTTATTATAAAGACCGGCTTTGATGACCGTGTGCTAAGGAGAAAAGTACACTTCTTAAATGGAGTACCTGTCTGTTTAAACGAGCCGAAAAAATTAATTTTGGAATAAAATTACGTGCAAACTTATTAATAAGGAAAATATTAGCCAAATTCTGTGAATCAAATATTGGATTATATAGGTAATCGCAGCGATTCTCAGTGATACTTAAGACATCCGAGTCGGACAATTAATGTTATGTTATTTAAAGTTATGTAGGTATTTACATTAAATAAAGATTAAAACATTGTATTTAAGTTACGCCAGTGTTAAATGGATTTAATATTGCACTATTCAATCTCTACTGCCTACATAATAGCGATCAGTTAAGTGACAATCAGTTGGTGATGTATTTATTCATGAAACAATTACTACCCATGAGTCTATGGCTTGATAATGTAGGTATTCTGGCTCAAGAACCACATTGTTATTGTATAGAATCAAGAACAATAGACCATTATAATTACAGAGATAATGGTACTGCAGATCAATATTTTGATACATTAACTAGGGTACAGTCTATATTACAAGCTAAATACTGTGGCCATCCTACGTATGTAATTATACTGTACCCGCTGAAAACCAGTGTTGGACATTATTATTAGGATATTACTGTACTGAGAGAAAAGAAACCGTTTGTCATGTAAAAATATATATACAAAAAGCACTCTTATTTCGATAGTGGAAGTATCAATTAATGTAAGGGACATTTTGGCCAAAATGAGTTATATATACCAACGCATTCAGAATTTTCGGCTCTATCGATTGGTATACTTGAAATGTTGATATCTTTAAAAAAATGTCCCTTACCTTAAACATTTTTAGTCGTCTGAATACGACTTTTGGGGAAACAAATGATTTAAAGGACGTAAATTCCTTTTAATAATACAATTCAGCCCTTACCCTAAACTGTTGGTTTTAACTTATGAACTCATTGAACCTTACTTCATTTAAAACTTTTTGATTTATTATAATTAGGCCCTTACGTTAATATTCATATAGGATATCAATTACTTTTTTTGGTGGTGATATGCATTTAATGCCTCCCACTCCTACTACACTTATGAACACTAAGTTGTCTTGTTTCTATCTTTTTTCTGTTCATTTTTACGCAGTTGGGTATTTGACCGAGGGGCTGAAGGCTCTTCAGAAGCTGTTCAATTCCGTCATCCTCGAAGGAAAAACGCCTACGGTATGGCACAGAAGTGTGGTGACACTCTTCTTCAAAAAAGGCGACAAAACCTTGTTGAAGAATTATAGACCCATCTCACTTCCGAGCCATGTCTACAAGCTGTTTTCGAGAGTCATTACGAATCGTCTCGCTCGTAAGCTCGATGACTTCAAGCCTCTCAATCTCTTAATCGCTTTAGTACACCACATACATACGCCACGGCAGATTATACAGAAGACCGAGGAGTATAGTCAGTCACTTTGCCTGGCGTTTGTGGACTATGAGAAAGCTTCGATCGAGACCTGGGCAGTACCTACTACAGTTTCTCCAACGGTGTCAAATTGACTACCTATATCGATACATCGACATGTTGAAAGGCTTGTACGAAAACGCCACAATGTCGTTCCGTCTCCAGGATCAAGACTCGAAACCAGTTGCAGCAGCAGACAGGGGGAACTGAAAACTCCGAAACTGTTTCTGGACTGGAACGGATTCGGCATAAATATCAACGGTGAGTAAATAACCCACCTTCGATTCGCAAACGATATCATAGCCATGGCTGAGACCGTGGATGATCTAGGCACAATGCACAATGGCCTGAGTGGAGCCTCTCAACAAGGGGGTCTTAAAATGAAACATGGACAAGACAAAATCATGTCAAATGTCCGTGTTGCAGCCACTCCTCTAAAGGTTGGATACTCTACACTCGGCAGTTGTTGACACTTATATATACCTAGTACAAACAGTCCAGTTAGGCTGGTTATAGTGTCACGCGGACCGTCCAGTGCGGATCCGCTTCACACAGCCGATCTGTAAACTTCGAGGAAGCGTTTTAGAGTAATGCGGTCCGCTGGAATCGCTCGCTCTCTATCAGTTCATACAGATTGGCTGTGCGGAGCGATCCGCACTGACGGTCTGCGTGACACTAAAACCAGCCTTAGGTAGGTCTAACTTCGAGGAAGAGGTCAATCGTCGAATCCAACTCGGCTGGCAACGTTCAGGAAGCTTCGTGATATTCTCACGTCTGAAATATCGCACTGTCTCAAGACAAAAGTCTTTGATAACTTATGGATCTGAGACGTGGTCGCTTACTGTGGGCCTCATAAGAAGACTCAAGGTCAAAGGCGATGGAGCGTGCTATGCTCGTAGTGATTGAACCAGAAATGACGTGATCCGCAGGAGAACCAAAGTGACTGACATAGTCCGCAGAATCGCTAAAATCAAGTGGCAGTGGATGGAGCTCGTAGCTTGCAAAGCTGATGGCCGCTGGGGCAGAAAAATTCTTGAGTGGCGACCACGAGCTGGAAGACGTAATGTGCTGCAGACCCCCACTAGGTCGACCGACGATCTGGTGAAGGTTGTAGGAGGTGTCTGGATGCGGGCGGCGCAGGACCGGTTGTTGTGGAAATCCTTGGGGGAAGACCTTTGTCCAGCAGTGGACGTCATTCGGCTAAAATGAACGAACGATGATTGAAAAAAAAAAACCTAACTGCGTAAAAATGAACAGAAAAAGATAGAAACAAGACAACTTGTTTACAAATGAAGACGTAGGCATCATCAGTGACTAAATGTTTTGTTGGTGATGTGTATTTGATGCCTCCAACTGCATTTGTGAACACTAAGTTGTCTTGTTTCTATCTCTTCTCTTCGTTTTGTTAATGAATACTCGAATGCAACCTCTACTTACATCAGGTTTCAATGTTAAAATTGTCAAGTTACAATAATATTACTGTCGTGTTTATTCTTAAATGTACCTTACAACATACATGACATTCCATACTGTGAAATTTCAACATTGTAAGGTACAGTCAAGCTCGTTTTTTTAATGTAAGGGACATGCTATCTTTTAAACTACCCATTTTTCGAAAATTTGGCGTTTATATTATGAAAGAACAGAAAATTCTAAGAAACTTTGCCATAGAAACTATTTAAATCGTAACATCACATAAAAAGATATTGAGGTATAAAGAAAAAAAAAATCGTTTTTTGGCTCTCCTGAAAAGTCGTGTTTTGTCCCTTACAGTAATTGATATTTCCACTATCGATTTCATGAAGCACTTGACTAAAATTGCATGAAGCTATGCATTTATGTTCCCACCACCCACGCGCCATACGGTTTTGGACAAATCGAGTTATACTATTTGCTAAAAAAATTGGCACACTCTATTAAAGAGCTCGTTGTTACTGACGTAACATAAATCTTTTGGAATAAGTACCCTATATATAATATAAAAATGAATCGTAAAATGTGTTGGTAAGCGCATAACTCAACAACGCCAGGACCAATTTTACCAATTCTTTTTTTAAATATTCGCTGAAGTCCAAGGATGGTTTTTACGGCGTGATTTGCAAAATTCAACCCCTAAGGAGGTAAAACGGGGTACACGCGTACGTAGTCGCGGGCGGCCGCTAGTTTTTTCATAAAAATATTAATAATCTCGTGAACGTATTCCCAATATTATAATGTGAGCTTGATAATGTAAGATATTAAAAATAATGAAAAGCTAAACATAAAATACAATAAAACTTTGAGCTTTTTTCTTCATTTAGAAATAATAAATTGCAAAATTCATATAACATTGTTTACTATTTTCTAGATAGTAGCAGGCACCAAGAAATGCAAGGCCTGGAAAGCCATGTATAAAAAGTTGATGGCAGAAAAGAGTGCTGACCCAAAATTCACTGAGCTATTTGATCATCTAAGCAAACGTAAGTAATACAGAGACACAAAGCCACTTCAGATAGTTGCTTCTTGGAAAAAAAATGTTATACGAAAATTCCTATTCCTATTACGGTACTATTATTTGTAAAGGGCTGTTGATGATGATGATGAATCAATCTTGACTCTGAAGAGTCGGTTTGACAATATGAGATAATAATGCCATAGTTTCGAAGTTAGATAATTGTTTTTTAAATTAGGAGGTAGACGACAGATACCTAATTGGCCGTTTGTCCTTGAGACACGATAGTTTTATACAGGCTGTATTGAACTGATATTGCTCGTGAGGTTGTGGATAAATATCGACAACTCAATGACAGGATTGCGAATGAGACACTTAAGACCGCGAAGTTTGTAACTCGCTCTCGCTAGCAGCTATAATATCTATTACTAATATTATGACGCTGAAGAGTTGTTTGTTTGTTTGAATGGGTTAATATCAGGAACTTCTAGTCCAATTTGAAAAAAAATTTTTTGTGTTGTATCTATTTATCGAGTATTGCTTTAGGCTTATAACATTATTATACTATGACTAAGGCTGGTTTTAGTGTCACGCGAACCGACCGGTGCGGACCCGCTCCGCACAGCCAATCTGTATGAACTTCTAGGGGAGCGTTTTAGAGTAATGCGGTCCGGAGGAACCGCTCCGCTCCCTAGCATACAAATCGGCTGTGCGGAGCGATCCGCACTGACAGTCCGTGTGACACTAAAACCAGCCTAAATAGGAACGGAGCAGCAATGAATATTTTTGCAAAATGAAAAAATAAATAAAACAATTTTCACGCACACAAAGTCGAGGCCACAGCTAGTCACTGATAAAATTAATCTGCTTTAATAAAACTTTTTCAGAATTTGGGTCAGAAAAGTGCTCGAGTGGCGATCACGCGGGCCAGAAGACGTAGTGTGGGTAGGCCCCTCACTAGGTGGACCAACGATCTGGTGAGGGCCTGGATGCGGGTAGAGCAGGATCGGTCATCGTAGAAGTCCTCGGGGAAGGCCTTTATAATGGGAATTAAGATTTTCAACAAGTTGCCTAAAGTCAGCTGTTTTTATAATTTAGAAGAATATTTTAATCATTGTTGAAATTCTAAAATAGACAACTTACCTACTTATGTAACATTTTTGTAAATTACATTATTTTCTTTACCTACCTACATAATATTGTACGTCCGAAATGGGCAAAATATTGTTCCTGTGTTAATTATCATCCATGTAACAACAATGTATGCACAGTTTTGACAATACATGACTATCTATCTATCTATCTATCTATCAAAGGACGTTATTTCATCATCATCATTTCAGCCATATGACGTCCACTGCTGAACATAGGCCTCCCCCAATGCTTTCCATATTGATCGATTGGTAGCAGCTGCGTCGAGCGCTTCCCTGCTACCTTTACGATGTCGTCGGTCTTTACGTCATTTGGCTGAAACAAAACGTAATTAATTACACTTACCAGTATATGAACGCAATGCGTCGCGATCACAGCCACAATTATGGTGCCGATCGCTCCGGGAATCAAACCCGTGTTCTTGAAGGCGTAAGGCATGGCCAGTAAGCCTGAGCCGAGCGAGGATTTGAGAAGATGGAAGAACGCACCTGATGTTCTGGAACAAAGAGCGTTTAGTTAGTTAATTATTAACGTTAAAACTTTATATTGTACAAGATCCTATTATTATTTACATTCTATCATTTTCTTATAACCATGGACATAAACTTATTTCAATGTTTCAGTGGGGGCAGATTTTTCTGTTCAGTTTGGTTGGTGGTAGGGCTTGTTCTAAGTCCGCCTGGCTAGCTACCACCATCTTACCTAAGTCTGTCGCCATAACAACAATGTTAACAGCATTATTGTGTTCCGGCAGTTAGAGGTAAGATAGCCAGTTCTTCCGTGGTAGAGGATTCCGGGTGAAGCTCGCATCCACCTTCGGCCTGATCGTCACTTACCATCAGGTGAGATACAGGCCAAAAGCTTCCTCGTTGTGGATAAAAAAAATGTTTTATACTTTATGAACAGCTATTGGTGTCTAACATGGCTTAACTCATGGTCGTAAATGCCTTTATAATTTTTTAGACAACAGTGTTAATTCAAGCTATATTTTATTAGACATTCTGGAAGTTTATCTGGCACTCATGCTGAAGCCTAAGAACTTGCGGTCATAATGGTCTGATTAAGAATACTATGTTTTTCTTATTTATTTAATTTCACGCAAGAAATGCAAAAGATATATTAGGCATTCTCTACCAGCACAGAATAAGTAATAGTATCATGCTACCAGTCAACCATTTGCTGTGAAGTTGACTAAAAATAATGATTTTAGTGTGATTGCAAGTTCAGCATTAAAGTTTATTTATTCATACCCCTATGGCTGATCCCTTAGTAATAGTTTAGTAGCAACGACACGAACAGAGTGGGCGCTTTTTGGCAAAAAAGGAAAAATGCCCAAATAGTTTTTGCTTTCGTATCATTTTTATTCTGCTTACTATGTAAATAGGAATTGTGTGTATTATTTTGGGTAAAATATAGTATCTTATTTTATTCTAATAAAACCGCAACTTTGGTACAGATGGTACAGATTATATATACCCTACGCCTCTTGGCGGGTAATACAATGTTATTAAGGGATCCATTTTAAGCTCTGCGGTAAAACTCCAAGCCGCCTTTTTTGGTTTTTGTAAAAGAGGTTTTACACGGTATTTTTGGATTAGCTGTATTCACACTAGCTTTATTTCATGTTATGCTTTCATTTTAGCACTGCTTAGTAGTGCACTAGCGTTGATTTTGGATTTTACGTTTTTCGGAGTGTCTTAATTTTTTCTACCTACAATATTTAATACGCTTTCTAGTTTCTGAGAATGTCAACACATTCTGCAATATAAAAAGTCATTTAAATTCCATTAAATCAATCCCAATCATATCACTCGAATTCCTCAATAAATTTAAAGGTTTTAACGGCGTGTTCCTTCAAAGGCATAGAATAAAACAGAATTATTAATTGTAAGTAGAGCGTACAAGTAATACATACTAATGAATAAATACATAGTTAGGCTGGATTGCACCACCTAAGTTTTATGGTTAACAGATATTTTCTGTATGGTGTTTGACAGATTTTTGACGTTTGTCAAAGTTAAAGTAAGATGGTGCAACTCAGCCTTAGTGTATTTCCTCGAAAAGAAAAACAAAGTAGCCAAATTGATGTTTCCCAATTTGGGCTCGTTATTTTCGCTTCACGCCAATGTTTCTGCTTGTGTACGGATGTACATTAATATTGTACAATCAAGAACTACATGGGTACCTGTTTTATTCAAGGTTAAATTTTGAAATTAATTATTTTTCATAATAATTATCATCTCAGCCATCTCATTCATTATTTTTACCGGATAAAAACTTGTAAACGAAATATTTCACAGAAAGTATTTGATCCTAATTTATTTTCTTTAAAGATACGAGTGTAGGAGTACTGTTTACAATTACTAGGCAGTTTTTTTTTTGCGAAAATTTAGTTTTTAAGTACTTATTGCAGGTATCAGATGTTCTTTTGGACGTTAGGCCGCCGTGAGTTGATCTCATCTGATGTCAGGTATCTGATACAGTCAGATGCTAAAGTTACGACCCTGATGTTACAATTTATAGTTGTTGCAATTCACGAAGGCGAGTGAGCTTTACATGTGTAGTGGCTCGCTACTGTTCGTTTTCCAAAAGTTTTGATAGACACACAAGTAAAGCTCACTTGTCTTCGTGAGTTACAACGTTGCAAGAACTATAACAGCCTACATCCGTCGATTTAATATCTGATACACTAGGTATTGGAACACTTGTTTACTAGAAACGGCTGCTAGTATGTTTTCATATAAGACAATATTGAGTTACAATGCCTACATCAAGTTTATTTACTCCGACACACGTGGTGATTTAACTATTATTGATATTACAAAATTATTGTTATTAAGATAGCCAATGATGGTGTAGCTATAATACATTTATATTACCAGAGTGGAATCAGGGGTAAACTCTGAAAAACCATTTGAGTAATCTGATGTACCAATCTATCAATCATCTTTCTCACTCTCCTGTGGCAGCATTCCATAGCGAGTGAGTGTGATGGATGGATAGACCCATATCTTTCGATATAGTTACACAAAATAGGTTCTCGTTTTCCGGGAATTGGTGGCGTTTTATCTTCTTCTGAATTATGTGTTGAGCAGGATAACCGATCCATCTGATTTATTAATATTTTGTACAGAATAGGCTCAAAAAATATTTCGTGTACATTTATTGAAAACTGGAGGCTGAAAACATTAAATTTTCGGATAGATCCAGTTAATTCCTAATATTAGTACCGTTGGATAGAGCTTGTGAAGTACTTTCAAGATTAGTAATCAGTTTTTCGATATCTTGTATAGTTTAGAAATAACCGAATGAGATCACTTATCGTTTCCACCCTGTATAGTGCTTACAAATCGTCAAATATTTTGCTCTTAAGGAGCCTCTACAACTACATGTCTCATAATCTTTTTACCCTACCAGCGCTCTTGTTATAACTTTAGCATAATTTCAAGAGGCTTTCATTGTACATAATTTCATGACATACCTATAAGGATTAAAGAGTGAAATTAAAAACGGTACGCTGACTTGACTCATTTAAAACGTCTATACTAGTTAATACTGTTAAGACTAGTTAATGAGGGGTGAATAGAGGTAGCTAGACTTTTAATATACCTGTCTCAGTTATGACTTGGCTTAGCAAATTATCCTGACACTAAATTCTTTTACACTAAAAAAGGGTTTTTTTTTGTTTTAAAAGTTTAAAAAAAAAGTTTACTGCGTTTACTTGTTAAAAATTTCTAGCCTTAAAAGTCGCATTTCAAACTAAATTTTGATTAACTTGAAATAATCGAATTGCCTGAGTGGGAATCGAAGCCACGACCTTTTTGCTTCTGTTTTTAACAAGTGATCGAGTCAATTATGTTAGTGTATTATTAGGATTTTGTTTATCTTTCCCTTTTACATTTCTGAAGAGTGAAACTTGGCAAGCCTCCCGTTCATGGTTTACATTAAAGTGAGGGCTCTTACACATAAACACGATACGACGTCGCGTCGTATCAGGACGTGTCTGTGTGTTTAAGAGCCTAATTCAATCTAGCTAGATTCAGACAGCCGTCTGTTACGATTACATATTTAAGCCGCTAAACTAATTTTGTTGAGTTTTGTTATAATTTTGTCTTGTACTAGCGACCCGCCCCTGCACACACACACAGGTACAATATATTATACTTAAAAACCTTCCTCTTGAATCACTCTTACCTAATTAAAAAAACCGCATCAAAATCCGTTGCGTAGTTTTAAAGATCTAAGCATACATAGGGACAGATAGACAGGAAAGCGACTTTGTTTTATAATATGTAGAGATATTGAAGCCTCATAAAAAACTTATAGAATACTTACGATGTAGGATGTGCCAGTTTTCTGTGCTCAAACGGGTTGTACTCATCCTCCTTTTCGGGTTTGATGTTGTGGATATTGACCAGAGTGATTGTGGACTGCGCCTGCGACGGGGGCTGGCTGTCCTCCATGTTGAGGGCCCTGTAAAAAATATACATTTTCTAACTAATTAATTGTAAGTAAGTGAGTAAACATTTATTTGCTGCACACAAAGTCACATACATAGTTCAACAAGATTACATAATTCAATATTTAACATGCACATTCAAAATAAAAAACAATTAGAAATGAAATAATGTGAGCAGAGTTGCGGCAGCAAAAGGTCTCCGTCTCAGCATGTGTCACAAGCTAATGCCTGATAATTGGACAAACTTGACCTTCACTGGTTGAGTTTTTATTAGCGGTCAAGCTGTAGATCCTGGCTACACAGGAGTTGCAGTGGTGGGAAAGAGAGGTGGGCATAGTCCCGCATTAACTAATTAATTGGCCTCTCCCTAGGTTGTCTAAAGGGATAGCTTCATTGCAATAAGAACGTCTATTCTGTTTTTTCTTTATTGTTTGGTGTTCAATATAGTGTTTTTATTCCTCGTATAAATCCTAGTCCTGTATAATATACCCATACTTGGACTTCTATGGTAAAATTTTGGGTAATAGTCAGGTTAAAATGTAAAAACTAGTAGGTAACACTGGAGTAGCAATGATGGAAAAGGAAGAAGAATAATCGGAAAAAAATACAAATCTTTCTGGGGATCATGTGACAGTTCTAAACCATAATTTTATTTGGCTGCGTTAACCAAAGTGATAGAAGTAAAATAAAGAGGAGCATGATTAAATATTAAGAAATAGCATCATCCTAACCGTAAAACGTTGTATTGTGTAACAATCATCTCCGAAATTGATAACGGCTTTATTGGCGCGCCCGCAATCTCGAGTTGATAAGAAACGAGTGTCAACACCAACTGTTGTAGGGCTTGAAAAGGGAGGGTCTCCTATCGATAAAAGTTATATTATTTACATATTTATGCAATCGTGAACTAAGTGTACTAAAGTATATACCTAACCTAAATGTACATTTTTAGATACCTACTTAAAACTAGCTAGGTATATTAAAAGCAGCAGATAAAATGAGAGAAATGAATATGATTTCGATAATTATAACGATACTTTTTCATACTAAAATAGGAATAAAAAATTATAATATAAAATGTAAAAAATAGGTATTCTCAAGCAACTAAGGTTAGTTCTTATAATCCACATGATAGAAGGAATATAAAATCTGTTGATAAAGTGACAGGTAGTTTTTAGATTTATTGCATTACTTTCTGTAATTTCCAGACATGAGTTATTGCCCAACAAAATTAAAACAAAAAACAATCATTATTTGCCAAATGTTTGTCTCGAAGCGCTGGTAGGGCAAATAATAATGAGACATGTACAGGTTCCTTAAGAGCATTTGATGATTTGTAAGTACTAATTTAATTAGTCTACACAAATAAAGATAATTTTGATTTTGATTAACTTCTAATTTAATGTCGATATACTTTGACTGTCGATTACTCGATAACACTGTGAATACACAGCACTTTCCTAGGGCAGCCATAAACGGTTTTATTCCGGTCCCGTCTACTTAATGTACTCGGACGTTAATCCGGGGGCACTTAAAAGTAACGGCTGTGTAACGATATGCTGGCGACTTGGCACTGCTGGAGAAACCTCGCCCTGATATGTCAATCAAAGTGGAAATAATTAGCTTGCTAAATAAAGTTGTATCTCCTACTAGATGGACTGACGACCGGTCTTACTAGCGTAAATGATACGATATAATTTTCATTCGTTCCAGCCAAATGATGTCATTTGCTGGATAAAGGCCTCCCTCAAGTATTTCCACAGCGACCGCATCTAGGTGCCTTCCGCAACCTTCACCTTGTGGAAGGCCTGCCCACGCAGATATTATTTTATTTCGTGGAATTACGTCGATTCCAGACGATAAATAAGACCATTTAATATGTCGACAACATAAGATTTCTTGCTTGCGCTGGTGAAGGTTGCGAGAAGAACCTAGATGCAGGCTGCGTGGGATTAGGAGATGGGCCCAAAGCGGGTAACTTAAGGTTTGTGTCAATAAAAAAGACGTTACTGCAGTTGCAAAGTTATATATTTTTAATAATTTGTACAAGTATGTATTAAACTTTGTAATAAAAACTAAAAATCACTTCTCTTGTAACAAATCACTTCAAAAATTTAAGAACTAATCAGTCGGTCATTTTACCCGGTTTGCCCGCAGGGGGTGCCCAAAGCGGGTATGGCCCCTGGGGCAAAACGGGTCAAGACTGGGCAAGGCGAGTTACTGACGTTGGCTTTGGCTTTCTTAATGTTAGTTGGGGATATCTCTTTTCAAAGGCTTTACACCAATCTTCTCCAGCAGTTTGACTTTTGAAAGGGTGCGGAATTCTATTGATCTCTGCATATTGATATACGTAAGATAAAAATCCGATTTCATCAGACCAAAATAAAAGATTATCCATGTGAAACAAGACTTCTATCAATTCAGATTCTTGTTCAGCCAAAACAACAAAAAATACCTATGAAACTACCATTTTTGTATCCATATATAATTAGAATAAGAATAAGAAGCGGTTACCCGTTTTACCCATACCCGCTTTGCCCAAAAGATACTTTTTCACGTTTTGTAAAATAATCTCAAAATCTTTATCAGAAATGTTGCTCAAACAATAAGAATTCTACGCTGTTTTAATGCAGAATAATACACAAGTAACAGATTCAACACAACTTTAAACAGAATGAAGTAATTCATATTCACATATCTTGATATATTTTTGTGAAACAGGCAAATAAAAACATTCGCGTCTCGGAGCTCCGCCACGCGTCGCCGATGTTTCGGCCAAACTGATTCGTGTCGAAACAAGTTCACGCGTTGCCACGAAACGCACACATGTGCACAATCGGCTTGTATACTTGAATAACGAAGGCTACCCGCTTTGGGCGGTATACCCGCTTTGGGCTCACCTCCCCTAGTCGTAAAATAAATCCTTTAGTTTGTCCAGCAGTGGACGTCGCGACGACGAAATAACCTTTCACTCACAAAATGTCTGCTCGACGCTTTTGAACCTGTAAATCCCCATGACATAGTAGTCCTGTACGTTAAGCACTAAGCCATTCGGTTGCACCAATGTTTTAAAAACCAGGCTAAGTAATCAAAATCAATATGTACCGTCAGTTTTCTAATTAAAACTTGACATCTAAACATTTCATTATGATTTCCCCTGAGGTTCCCTCCCTGCAGTATAGAATATCGTACGAGAGTGCATTGGTGTTGCTATGTGGGTAAAAATACCCTGCATTCTACAGGACTTCTTGGCAGGAAGGTAAAGTTTGTTGTCATGTGGCAATTTCACCTTAAGTTTTTAGCGATAAACCAAATATACGAGTAAATGTGTTAATTAATTAACCATCATAAATCAATCATCATTAAATGTGTAATCAATTGAATGTTATTCTCTGAAATTAAATATCAATGTACTTGAAAGTGGCTAAATGTGAAACGAAATCGAGCAAAGTCAAAACAGTAATGAAAAAAACATCTGATGCGCTTCCTGCGTCGGATCATCGAGTTATATCGAAATTACACCATTGGGAAACAAAATGGAACTTCTTTCCCGATTCTTCTTACTTCCCTTCTAATTAAAAAAGCATAGCTATCGACTGTGAGAAAATAAGTTGATAACAAATTAAGTCAATCAATGGGCACAAAATTAAAATTACAAGCGAAAAATATTACAATTCCCAGAGTTTTCGTCAGGGCTAGTCAAGATTGCTTTAACTTAAATTGATCTCGTTGGATCTTGTATACGACACATAAGGAGTATTCATAAGTTCTACGAGCTCATTATTTTGCAAGAAAATAACATCATTAAGCTCCCTTTTTAGCCATACCTTGTAATTAATGAGCAAGTATCCATAAAAACTGTTTGAAAGCAGGCTAAAGAGCTTGCACACTAGCGCAACTATCTGCATGCATGCAATAAAATTTTACTGCAAATGATGCGAATTTAATATTGCGAAAAGTAAAAACTGATGGGATTGTGAATATTGCTTTCGAAACAGATCGTAACAGATTGTGTCTGGTAGGTATCCAAAATAAAACAAAATCTCGTGCAAAATTTAAATATTAGAAAAGATACAAATAGGCAAATAGGCATTTATCTAATTTATGTGTCTGAGCTGACCAAATCTCTAGAAATCTTTAGCTCAGATGACAATAATTAATAGTCAAACTCAAAACTCAACTCAAAAAGCATTGATAATATTATTATTATCTAGAAAAAACCCGCTGATTTAGGATAGTAAGTCTATATCTATTTAGACTATAGTAGAATTTTTCACTAAAACCTTTTTTCATAAACAACAAAATGCAATGTTATTGTACCTATGCCCTTATAAACTACTTTTTTCTTTCTAATTACTTTTTATTTTTACAGTGATTGTCACTACATTTTTTTCTTTTTCTAGCACTTAAAACATGTGTGCAAGATACCTTAGATCTTAATAGAGATCTGCTTAGAATATTCATAAGATCTGGGAATTTGTTAGCCTTGCCAGGATTGAATTCAGTTGCAAAGGAATTTAATCAACATCCTGCAACAAACTAGTTTGTAGTTGGTACGAGTAATACTATCTCCGCGTTTCTCGCATTTGTATAGTTTGCTACTTGGGAGTTGCCAACTTCGTCATTGTGGCTAAGTGAAGCCGGTGATACACGTGCAAATTTTAGACAGAAATGTACCTTGTTTGCTCCTTAACGGAATGTGCAAGCAACTGGCGCAATGTGGATCCATTTCAATGCTATTTGCGTCCTTATTTACCTCGAGGCTGACAATAGTGACTAGTTTCTTGCGCTGCTTCTTCTCAGCACTGGCCCACTTATTGTCCTGAAGCAGTGGTAGGGTTAATACTAGGACGTGTATAAGTCCTTTTTAACCCTTTAACGCACACCCTAACTTTTTTTTGAATTCGCTATATTTCTAAGTGGATATATATTCTATAGCGTTATTTATAACAACATGTATTAATAAAATTATCAGAAACTAGATATTTTACGAGAAAATACAAAAAAACTAGTGGTCAGTATACTGACCATTGACCGTTCTGCATCACTAAAATCACCAATATTCATGTGAAATCACTGGCCAGTAAACTGGACACTTATAAAAAAACCGGTTATTTTTATGTAAATTACATATTAAACTAAATAAAATAATTGCGTATTTAGTTATCAATCTTTAATTAGGCTAAAAACATAATATTCAACAAAGTATCAAATAAAATGATTGTATTTCTTCTTCTGAGCCAAAAATAACATGAAAAAAACAAAATTAAAAGTTTTGTCAACTAAAGTAAACATTATATAATAATTTAGAGACAATTTATGTTATAAAATAAAAAAACGTGAATGAAAACTCAATAAACCCAGGATTATTATATACATTATCCACAAATATACATAATTTTGTATGAAAAAATACCTAAACAGTTATAATAATGGGGTATAACTACCGAACCCGTATATTTGGGCTTATTATGTTATTGTATTATAAAAATTAATAATATATTTAGTATAAAACGATATAATTTGTGTGTAAAAATCAAAACATATAAATATGAGACCACCTCAAATTCACATGTGTAATTTCTACACAAGGCTTTTTCAACACACTAGTCTGTTTTTAATTGCAAAAATAACATGTTTATTTTACGGTTTTCGACTATATTTTCACGTGATGATAAAATATATACTATAACATTATTATTTTACTCATCTTCTCTACGAAGATATGTTTTTACATTGAACTACACTCGGAAATATGTATCGTCTGCTTGCAATGGCAGCAAATACTAGTACGGGTGTGCACAGTGGCCAGTTGACAGGCCACCTTAAAAAAGAGCGCGAATTTTTGATTGCGTGCGACGTCCTTAAGCGCTGGCTCGTTTCTAGGCCAGCGTGCTTTATTGGCTATCGTTTATGATCAAAAGGTTCGACATTGTTACAAAAATCATTGAATTATCGGCCGTAAAGTGACTGTCCAGTTTATTGGCCACTTTGTATGGGCCGTCCTATAAAGGGTTAAAGCCTATTTTAGAAATAAATGAGTTTTATGAGTTTTTATGAGTTCTATTTCCAACTAAAAAAAAAATTGACTTGTATAGAAACAAGCAGGCCGCCATCAACCGGTCATTGTGGAAATCATTCTTATTTCTTAATGGTTTTCGGTTGGATAATGCTGTTTTTGTTACGATATGAATAACTAAGGATAAATAGGTAATTTTAACGTGAGAATGTTGCCATGTTATTATCCAAAACTCAATTTGCACAATATCGTACGTTGATGAGCAAAATGTTGTACGATCTACGCGCTTGCCAGATACAGATATGCCAGTGAACGTATCATCATCATCATCATCATTTCAGCCATAGGACGTCCACTGCTGAACATAGGCTTTCCCCAATTAACGTATACCAGAGTAAATAATGCGTATATTTAGGCACAATAGCAGTTGGTGGCTGCTGCAAGGAATTAGTATGCAAAATGTACCTACCAGTTACTGGATGTGTATCACCGCCTTTATGTTAAGTCGACACAGTATTCAATAAAACTTCGTGAGTTGATAAAACATTGTTATTAAGTATAGCACAAAAAACTATGCTGATTGAAATCTCTAAATAAACGAGTAAACAGCACGGACATCGAAAATAAATGGTTGTTAGATCTATTTTTAGGTACAAATAATAATATTACATTTACCTTATGGTTATTACCACTACGTCAAACATATTAGTAAAAATAAAGTGTCTAGTCTACCTACTTTAATATTTCCATTCAGGCATATAAGATTAGATTTTTTTTTGTGTAAGCCTACATAACGTGTACCTGCGTGTGATATTTTTAGGTTCATTATAAATACAGCCCATTTATCATAGGGCTAGACGAGTACCTAAATATTTTAGAAATAAAATACTTTATCGATGGTTCAGTCACATTCAGTTTTTTGCTTTTAAAAATAGAACTGAGGAGTTGTTAAGTACCTATGTCGCATCACAGACGCATAGGTGTGAAATCGCAGGTGTGTAAAACAGCCTTCCTCTAAATCACGTACAAGACAATATGATCTATATTCCACTACGCATAGAGATCAAGATTCAAGGCGTCTTGCAATTGCATTATTATACATACAGTTAACAGCACATCAGACTGTACATTTCTGTGGCAAAATCGACCCTATTTCAACTACTTAAGAGCTTGAGTACATCAACATCGTCGTTTGTTTAAGGTGACACTACGCTTCTTTGAAGTAGCGGGTGGTAGCAGCGACGTTCCCCTTCCTGCAATTTTCTACATTCTCCACTTTTCAAGTGCCCTGGATGTTAAATGGTTACTTATTTTGTTTGAAAGGCATCTCATTATACAAAGCGAGGAATTTTTCAGCATTTTTATCAAGGACTTTAACTCAGAATTATCTGCCTCGAAATATAATATAATCTTATGTAAATTACGTTTTATTACTTGTATTTACATACTTAACAGAATAATTACCATGAATTTAAATGTATAGGCTCAACAACCGATAATAGTTCATTTAACTAAATTGTTTGTCAGTTCTAAGTCCTAACAAGTACCTATTTGAAATATATTTCGGTACCTACTCACTCTTAGACACAAAATTCCCTTTGTTTGAAAACCGTTTCACAAAGCCACTTGTTTTCTATGGAAGTAAATAGTCAACTGTCTGGAGATTCTGGAAGGTTATTTTGGCTATGTTCTCAGAAAGTGCTTGACAAAACAATATCATAAAAGATTGCAGAGATTTCAATAGAGAAAACAAATAAAGTAAATATTATTATTTGTTTTTCTTGTTAGTTGAAATTGTAAAACATTGTAAACTACTCGAATAAGTACTTACTCGTATAACACTTAAAACTACATTAAAATTTCATTCATCATTACCTTGATAAAAAATGATACTATTGTTTACCTGATACTAGTAACGTTTCTACTTTATAACCTTTAAATTAGACATTTTATTACATCCTATGTGCCTCTGTATTCAAAATACTAAAATTAACAAGATTAGCAAAATTCTTCTAGTCTTAAGAATTGGTTAAAAGGCGCATTTTATCTTGATTTCTCGTTGAAAATCTTAATTTTATTTTCGTTTAGCACGCGATGAAACCGTCTATTTCATTTCAAATTTTGTAACAAAAATTTATTGTACAAATAATTCGATGATTGAAATCGCAATCACCTTCATCTCCCATTTAAACCTACAAAATCAACTAAATATTCATTGCGTTCCAAATCACTACAAAAAAACATGGGACTAATCCACCTACCTCATTCTGTTTTCCGGCTTCATAGTTTCCACACACTGTAAACTCCACTTTATTATGTTGTCACAAAGGCACAATGTTGTCCGGATGCAGCGACCATTATTTCTGTGCCGTCAATTTGCACGGCACCGACGAATTGAAGCAAGGAACGTCTGTTATCTTCTGAACGCAATCGTAAAACTAGATTTTCATTACGATGTGCAGTGACCACGCGACTGACCGGACCAGTGCGAGATGTGAAATTACCGCCAATAGTTTTTTAAAAACTTTGT
The DNA here is from genome assembly GCF_963855985.1 of Ostrinia nubilalis. NCBI lineage: Eukaryota > Metazoa > Arthropoda > Insecta > Lepidoptera > Crambidae > Ostrinia > Ostrinia nubilalis. The sequence continues at coordinate 15,396,336 of NC_087094.1, forward strand.
TATCTCGTTCAACTAGTTCAATGAACGTGAAAATACCGTCACTATTTGAAAGTTATGTAAGTAGTTTGAGGTAAATAAAGGAACTATTTGATTAATTTGAATACCTTGTTTATTTTTTTTTGGTCTTCACATTCACCATTCTCTTGCGTAGTTTACAGAATATTTAAATACATACTCAACTATTCCAACCAACGCTACTTCGGACAAAGTCACATAGGCTGGTTTTAGAGTTTATAATCAAAAGCTCATATACGTTTTACCTGTTTATTTCTTAGTAATTAGTTAATTATAAATATCTTTAGTAATTGGAAGTAACTTACCTACCTGGTATTAATATTATTTATCACAGATATCAAATTAATACTGTTTTGAATTTATTTATTATGTTCACTTTTGAAACAAAGTGACGCTTCAGTTAGCTAATTAATCATAAAACAATTTATCGGTTTCGCATTATTATTATAATATTTTACCAAAGCACCATTTTCCAATCAGAAATTCCATAAAGTTATTCGCAGAATTGCTAATAGAGCATTTCGGTAAAATTATAACTATTATATTGCTGAATTGAATATAGAATTCAGCCTGTTGTTAGAGTTTACAAAAGCGTGGATATTGTAGCTCTTAAGATAAACTAGATAAGGCTTATCGTATTCATATTTCTAACTTAACAGAGAACTTATCTTGTTACTGAATTTTATGCATTTTGGATTGTTACAGAGAACTGAAGAAGTAGGTGGTATTGTATTCGATTTTTAATTTGAAAAAAAGATCACGTAATAGTCTAAGTCAGTGGTTCCCAAAGTTGTCTGGGCTACGACTCATCAAATACAAGTTCCCAAACTCGGGACTCACCTATAGGATAATTAGCCGATAACAATATACCTAAATAAAGGACTTTTTAAATTACAATCCGTCCGGGCGGCTGACAGTCGCTCGCTGCCCAGCGCTGCAGCGGTTGGATCGGTAGGGTGGTCTGTCGTTCTACAGGCAGGGCCCACTCAATGTTTGCTCGCGACCCACCACTGGGTCGCGACCCATAGTTTGGGAAACCCTGGTCTAAGTATAATAATAATCTATATTAATAATTAAAAATGTGATACGCGCAAACCACTGAATCGATTTAGATTAAATTTGATGGTTTGAAACCCAGGGAAATCATAGGAAAGGTTTTTCTCGGTTTCTTGAAGTGGAACACGTGCGCGTGTAAGTCTTTCTGTGATAGACCAAACACGCGAGTGAAGGTCTAGACTCTAGAGCGAATGATCGAACTCGGGACAAAGCCCGGAGGCGCCGATCATATTTAAAAAAAAATCGTTCGTTTCGTTTCAGCCAAATGACGTCCACTGCTGGACAAATGCCAAGGCTTTCCATAATAAACGGTAATGTGCAGCTCGTGTAAATAAATGCAACGCAAAAATAATTTACTTGACTGAATCTGAAACTTCCTTTAGATCAATCAAAGCATCATTTAGCCCAATAATTTAATGCGTCATAATCATAAACTAAAGTCCCAAGACTATGAGCCAGTGTGGTCACTCTAGCGAAAACAGGTAAATACCAGATAACTGCGCTCTAAGCCGCGGGTCGCGTGCGCACCTCATGTGTGACTGCGATGCACTTATTGATAAAGTTTTTACCGCCGCATTTAATGCATCATTTTCTAATATTAAGAGGTAAACAGCTTCGAGGTAAAATATTAGGTTATTAACTTCATTTATTGCAATATAATTTAAATAAAATCTGTGCAGGTAGTTTTAAGTTTAAATATTTTAACAAATCGTGAAATTAATTTTAAATGCGGGAAGCACCTGGAGGCGAGTAGGTCCGGTCATTGTAGAAATCCTTGGGGGAGGCCTTTGATCAGTAGTTGAAGTCATTCATCTGAACGAACGAATATGATGTAATAAAATGGTTATCTGACTAATGCGTTGAGGCGTGGGAAAAATATCTAACCTTTAAAATTACCCTACCTTACCCTGACAGTAAGGCTGGTTATAGTGTCACGCGGACTGTCAGTGGTGAGTGACTGAGTTTGTTGCGGCGCTTCTTCTCAGCACTTGCCAAATGTTGGTCTCGAAACGCTGGTAGGGCAAAAAGATTATGTGAAGGCTCCTTAAGAGCAAAACTTTAAAGTTTTTTTCTATTAATCTATTAAATTTTGTTTTAATATTTGACGATTTGTAAGCACAATTTTTTTAATAGTCCATGCAAAATTAAAGGAATTTTGACTTTGACTTTGAACTATATCCCTATTATCGCTCAGCTACGCGTCCCAAGCCTCGCACTACAAGTCATCCAAAGTTCGTGTGAATTGAATCCCGGATAATTTGTTACCGGGTCCGCAGAGATTGCTCCGGAATCCGGGTGTCTTCCACTTTGCCGACAACTGTGCACGACCTACTTTATTGAGTTCTTTTGTTTCATTTTGCGAATTGTCAGAACCAGGGAAAATTCTGATTGGATGTTTCACAGCACTCGGAGAAAAAACTTGACGTCTTTTGTTTATTACCAAAATGTACTCGTAACTATTTCTACACTACTTACTATACAATTTAATTGCAAAATCTATTAGTACCTACCTACCACCACCTATTATAATCCATTAGATTTTTAGTGGCCTTATTACAGAAAAGTTAAACACACGTTAAACATTTTCATACCAAAATATGACAACTTAAACAAGTTCAACGGGCGTTTAACTTTTTGTAATAAGCGTCGAATAATTTCTGGTTTAGGCATAGGTTTAGGAGTGATTTACCAACAATAGTGTTCAATACATACGTACCTCTGAAAAAATGTGACGGTTAGGTGTCCAGTTAGGTCCAATGATTTTGAAATTTGTATCCAGCTTCCCGGAACTGACAAAGAAAAATAAAGAAATTTAAATTAAAAAAAAAACTTTCCTTTCACTCAAAACCTAAGCAAAACGGATCGCTTACGGATTATAGCTGTAGTTCCTATACTACGAATTATGTTACTAAAATCATATTTATTTTGGATTATACCTACCTGCACGGTCCTAATTTATTAAGGTTGTTCAAGGCTGGCGGTTAAACCGCCACCCCTACTTAAGTAAGTCCAGAAGCTAAATAAATACTCATTAAGTCCGTACCTACATAATTACTAGTTACTTTCATGTCCCTATTTACTGAATAACATATAAATAAATAAATTAATAAAAAAAAACATCTCTTAGTTCAAAGAAAGAGTTCCTACATAAATTGGACCATTTACTTACAAAATACAGTATGATTACAGGGCTCTCGTCGTATACCTAAGTAAATATTATTATAGTAACATCAAAACGTTTTAATAATGTCAAGATAAATAAGTTGGTATTTTTAGGTTATTGACCTGTAAAGATAGTAGAAGTTGGTAAACACAAATAAATAAATAAAATACTCTGTTATTTTAACGCAGACTCGAGTCTACGTTTTTTATGGTTTTATAAAGACATCCCATAAAGATATTTAATTTAGTAAAGCATGTACCACATAATATAACATACCCTTAGAAGACCTACGTGTTATTGAGGTTAGTTGTTAGAGAAAAAATACTTTAAGGTTCGGTCAAACCAACGCGATCAGCCTGCGTGCGCGATGGCGATGGAGATCAATGCGTTTTATGTCTGATCGCCATCATGCACGCCGGCTGCACGCTTTGGTTTGGTCGGACCATAATCTGTTTAAACCTTATTTTGTCGGTAAATTGTTTTTAACTATTTAGTGCTAGTTTCAAACAGTGTGTAATTACAGACACAGTAATTTAAGTAATAGGTAACTTAGGAGAAAACACAGCAATGTAACATAATTTATGTGTACTGTATATTATTATTTTACTTAGGTATTTACTTTATGATGTCACACTGTAATAGATCATTCTAATTTATTTATTTCAATTAGGGAAGGATTAAGGTATGTTTGCGAGCACGTGCAAAAAACAGATGACGTGCAGAAATTCACGCGAGTATAGCCGCGGGCAAAGCTAGTATGAGATTTAATTTGACTATAAGATTGCATATAAGTTATGTTTAACTACGAGTAGGTACATACGTCTCTGAAAAAGTTGATAAATCTTTTTCTTGTGTTCTTCGTGCTCCGTATCTAAATCTGATAACGAACAGGCAATAAAAACAAGATAATTAACACATCTTTATTAGTTAAAAACGACAACACACACGTTTCGTATTTTACAATGTTTAATCACACTTTACCTACACATCCCACAATCTGCCTTCTCACTGAACTATTAAGGCACCAATGGACTTCTCAGGCTCATGGCAATACAGGAAATTAATTAAATTGCATTTATAAAAAAATAATAACATGTTTTCATTGCAAAAGACTTGATTTCTTCCATTGATGATTTATAGACTCAAATATTTTCAGGAGAACATTTCACAATGACTTTTAATTGATAACAATTCGCTTAGTTCCACAATAAACTAACTATTTACACACTTACTTTATTTATACATCTCACAAGCTTTAAATGAAATAGTAAGGAAAAAGGTTAAAGTGAACATATCAACATCGATTGACGAAATTTTACGGGGCAAGAATAATTTACTTAAAGGTAGGACTATAAAATTGGGCCAATAATGAAGATTGAAGAAGGAGTCTTTAGGAAAGCTTTTATTTACAAGTTTTTGATTACCCTGTAAAAGTGTACGAAAAAATTCGATTCTGGCCTATTGGATTACAAAATAAACAGTTTTTAATAGACTTTACTTTAAACACAGCTTAGTACACCAGTGCCTAAATTACCGAAGGAAAATTCGCATTAAGTAGGCAGTAATTATAATATAAAACGTAGTAATTTAAATATTCACTCAAACAAACATAAAAGTAAAGATTATGATGTCACATGATAACATTGAAAAAAGTACAACAATATTTACATAATAACTAATCACTCTGTACACGCAGTCGTACCGCTTCACGCATTATAAAACAAACTTTATTTCCCTTACTTTTAAAACTTAAATAACAATAATTAACCACGAAACTGCTCCGAAACATTAAAGCACCAAAAACTTTGGCAGCAGTCGACGGCTACGCGAACAAACCGACAAAGTAAAAAAACACTGAAGTCCAATCTCGTTCGTATACTTCACAAATGTCAGTAGTCGTTTAAAGCTCGTTGCACGTGTCTCTTAGAACTAAAAAGTCTTATATCTTTTCGTACTCAGCTCTGGGTCGCCGGTCGCACTGTATTTCACGTAAAAGCGCTGCAGGTTTCGTGCTTGCCACTTTTAGATCGCATTCGGTCATTTTATTGGAACGCAGAGCATTTTTATGCTCAAAGGCTTTTAAGGATAATTACTTACTGTAAATAAAAAATGGTGAGTGGAAAAACCCAATAATTAAGAATTAATAGCATAGTCAGCAAAAGATACTTTTTTAATGAAAAATTCAGCTCCGAAGCAGAGCTAAATAATACTTTGTACACTCTGAAAGCCTCATATTTTTTATTTTCTTTATATTACAGTTCAATAAAAAAGTAAAGATAGGTAGTTCTTATAGCGCAAAGGTATTGTTCTATGTATTTACAGCCTGCAGCGCTCTTAAGTGAGTCTAATATGGTCCCAAACACATCACTCATAGAGTGGTTGTGTCGGCGTAGTTCCTTTGGTCCCGGCCCGCGCCCAGGTGATGCGATACAGGAACTGGCTTCCTTCTTCGCCTGTTTCTATCACCTGTCAACAATACGATAGGTATAAATAATATTGTTATTTGAGTGCAAAGCAAATGAATATGAATGAAAATCATGAAGATGAAATAATTAAAGTAAAGAAAGGAAGAAAAAAAGAAAGAAAGAACGAAAAAAATGTGTACTTAGTTCAAAATCATGAGATCTTCTGGTACAGCTAATTTGGTGCTCCTGGGCTTACACATTTCTAAAAAAAAATCAGAACCAAAATTATTTGAACAACCAAATAAGAGAGCATTTGAAAACCAATATAAATTTAAAAAAATACGAACAGAATTGAAAATCTCTTCCTTTTGTTGAAGTCGGTTAAAAATGACGGTTTCGAGTCTCATCAGACAGCGTAACACCTTTATGAACATTAACGCCGGTATGAAACGATGCTTGCTTATGTGAAGCAGCAAATCTAACGCACAGCGTTGAATACAGCTCTGTGATTGGTTCATGATGTGTCACCTTGTGCGTCCACGCGCGTAATATGGGCGTAAAATACGTAGATTTTTGTATGTTATTCCACTGCCACTGACACGTTATCTCCAGATATGAAAATCAATTCCGCGTTTCCGCTGGAATGCATATCAATACCAAAAACATTCCACGTTCCATACGCACGAACTGGACCCATCAATAGTGGTCCTTATGCCCGAGGGAAAAAAGTTTATCCCCTTCAGTTACTCGACAAGTCACGTAACTGTTACCAATTTAGCTACGAATATTCTTTTTGCAAACTTCGTTATCACATAGGTAAGCTATTGTTATGTATAAGGCAGAATTGTGTAGAATGACACCATAATAAAATCAGTTTGGTACAGCTTCTAAAAAAATACACAGTTCTAGCACAGAAGACCCAATTAGTTTTTAATTTATCATTAATTAAATAAATAAATACAAATATGTTTTAGTAATCTTTAAAAATAATGTAAGACAATTTAATTGATTATTTCAATTCAAAAGTGTCATCATAGCTTGTCTTTGGCATACAAAATCACAAATAAAACAAAGTTTTTAGCCTAGGCGCAGACCACCGAATTTTAGTTGGCCGATAGTTGTGCCCGATTTTCGGGCCCAACTATCCGGAGATCGGGCTGTTGACCGATCAGTATGGAGATGTATGAAAGTGCGCACGTTACACCGATTTGGTACGAGTATCGTCCGATTTTTCATTCAAATTAGAATCGGGCCCAACTATAAGTCGGTGGTCTGCGCCTAGGCTTACAGCTTCTAAAAACGTAAGTTAATGGACTGGTGGTATCAGTTAGCCTTTATTATTACATTTAACCAGATAAAACAGAAGCAGACAAAAATATTGTATGCAGTTTAACAGAGTTCAACGTACAATTTGTAAGTAACAAGAGTGACATTTTACCTCAGATCATAGAAGGGAATAGATGTGAAACGGGGGCGTGGCGCGTGTCTCCGCGATATGCCCAGAAACGAACATCGGCCGCGTAGCTAGGTTAGTCGCGATTCAGTCGTACTAAGGAAATGTTCTCCGAATTTTTTGTATAATGCGTCGTTACGTGCAATAAAACAAGTGAAACGAAGAACTACAGGAACAATGGAGTCATTTACTACATGTAAGTATTGCAAATCCATTGGTATTTTGGTTATAAATAAAAAAAACTTAACATTTTTACGAACGAATTCAGTGCCGTAACAGTTACTGCGATATCGAAATCAGTGGTGATAAAAATTCTAACACACTTGTACATTGACGATTTAGTTAGCAACCACTTTATGTCATGCTCAACTACTGCGCGATGTATTTAATTTCTTCCGATATCCACTGTCGTGTGAAAATACACAGTACGGCCGCATGTGCCGGTCGTAACATAGTGCCGTGCTCGTGTTCTAATGCGGTTTCCTATTATCGATAAATAGAAGTAAATTATAATTTTCTATTTTGTAATTTTAAATAAAAAAATTATGTGTTACTTGCGATTATAAGATTTTACAAAAAAAATAATAACAGTAGAAGTAATTAGTAACTGTCAACTATGTAATTACTATAAGAGCTAGTTGAAAGCCTAATATAGGCATTATTTTTGATAAACATATGCGGTACGCAGATCGCCATAATTAATCCTTCAAGGCCCGCGAATCTAGACACAATAGATAATCAATTGTTATGACATTAATTAATGCCGTCTGGGACTCAAGCGGTTAAAAAGTAAATGCGTGATAGTAGTTAATAATAACGTATAATAATAAAAAGGTTTTCATACATAAGCATTTTGTGAAACCAGTTTCGAGCCTTGCCCCTAGCGATTTAAAGTATCGATATCTTGTCGACTTCATTTTATCTTTGTTCTCTCACTAGTTTTCAAAGTGTGCGTCACGTCATGCGGCCATTGATTGGCCATAAGGCACGCCTTCTGGCCAATCACAGCATTTTTAAGCCGGTTGCACATCGCACCCTTAGAATGAAAGTGACTTAACTCAAAATTCCTGTTACTCTCGATTTCACCATAAACTGACCTTATAAAGCATGCTCTATATCCCTGTATAGATAAAGTGACCTATCTCTTAGTAAAGGCAGAGCAACGCATACTTCGGTCTCTTTCACTAGTCCCGCTTTTCATGTATGCATAATGTGTGAAAGAGGCAGAACTAGTTTTACGTCGGCGGTGCTTGCGAGTGTACGTGTAAAACATTGGCGGATCTCGAATTGTATCTGTTTATTACAAAAATACTGTAAAGGCAGGCCTGGCTCACTCCGCGCGGTACATCCGATAATTACCTACAGCGAAGCGCCCCGCCGGCGGGTATTATATCAGTCGAGTGTCACGCGCGCACTCGTCAGGACGCTGGCGTGCGTTGTAGTATGATTATAATTCTATGATCGAAGTATTATTTAAATATGGACATAAAGAGAAAGAAATATTGTGCGGCGTTCGGGTGTTTAAATTCGAAAAGTAATCTACCGGATTTATCTTTTTTTTTCCGCTTCCCAAAGATGCTGAAAGGTATGTTGGCCATGTAGGTAATCAATAATTCTTAGGATAGTATAGGAACCTAACCTACTATGACTACTGCTCAGAATGCGTTCGTTCGTTTCAGCCAAATGACGTCCACTGCTGGACAAAGGCCTCTCCCAAGGTTTTCCATAATGAATGCATACTTACCTACATACGTACCTCATTACAAATAAGTAGATTAATTATTTTTTCACTAGACAGCAACCCTAACAGCGTAAGAAGAGTTCAGAGGCACGCGATAGAAAGAGACAAAACTTGTAGGTGAATAAAATTGTAGGTACGTAGTGCTGTGCGAGCTGAATTCCACTGTATCGCGTCGTAGCAAGACTCGCATTTATTTAAATCGTCTTGCGGAGTAATCCTTCTGTACCTGTACTATTACTTATTCTGTGGTAAAGGTAAGTTCATGATTTTTTTGTCATAAAGTGACCTTTTAATAAATAGGTCTGTATTTAAACTAAATAAGTTAGAGTATTCAGTGTTCATTTATGGATTCGGTCTGTTTAGTTAAAAATATAAATGAAGGATACACGACACTTTTACGAATAGGACTATTTATGACTGAACTAACCTAATTTAGTTTTGATATTTTTGATATTGCGCCTGTGTAGAAGAAAAAATAAAAAGGACCGATTAACATATTTTTGGAATATGTCGCTTTAATATAAAATTTGTTTAAGATATGTATAAAAGACAATGCCGGAAATTGGCGTCTTTTTTTTTTCGCGCGGCCATCGACCAAACCTTGGTTTTTGATTACAAAATAGTGTAATAAACCAAACTTACTATGACATGTATACCTCTAAACTCAGTCTGAAATGAGTTACGAGCATCAGAAGTTTGATGATTTTCATACTAGATTTGCTGTTTGCGCGCAAGTTTTGTAAGAAATTGCAACAAAATAATGACATTGTATGTGTAAACAAACAATACCATCCATTAAAGGATCCAGACATCAGTGTGCAGCAGAATCAGCGCAATAAAAAAATAGCGCAATATTTTGTTACAATTTCTTACAAAACTTGCGGGCAAAAAGCAAATCTAGTATGAAAATCATTAAACTTCTAATGCTCGTAACAGTCGTAACTCAGTTCAGACTGAGTTTAGAGGTATACATGCCATAGTAAGTTTGGTTTATTCCACTATTTTGTAATCAAAAAACAAAGTTTGGTCGATGGCCGCGCGAAAAAAAAAAAGACGCCACCTTCCATACAAAATCTGGCATTGCCATTTATGTACTTAAGAGTTTAATAAGTTGTGTTGTTTCAAACTTTACTTCACAAGTTTACTAGTAAACTAAGAGCTAGTGAACGCCAGACCTACGTCATTTTATAAAAGCTGAAAGTTTATCAGCGTATGCTCCCAATATAGGTTATAATGTTGGTGAATTATGAAGTTTGGGTCATCGTGGCTTTGGGAGCTTTAGAGCTACCCTAAAAAACTGTCTGGCAAGGAGTTGGAACTGTCAAAACTGTGTGAGTGTTGGGGAAAATATTTCTAATTATTGCCAAAATATTAAACAAAAAAAAATCAGATTTTATAGTATATCCTATATTGGGAGCATACGCTGACAAACTTTCAGCTTTTATAAAATGACGTAGGTCTGGCGTTCACTAGCTCTTACTCTATAGTCAAAATAACATCAAGACGAGTTAGTTCAAGATATGTTTAGTTTGATGGTAATAACACCTCCAAACATGCAAACTGATAATGAAAACAAAGACAGGGAGCTTTTTTTCCCTCGGGGATGACGGAGTCAAACAGCTTCTGAAGAGCCTTTAGTGCGGGCGCTCCACCTGCTTTCAGAAGCTCAGCCGTGATTCCATCATCACCCTGTACCTTGTTGTTTTTCAGGTGTTTAAGATCCATTCTAATCTCGCACAGACTGACGTCAGAGATATCGTATAGTGTCGGGTCAATCTAGCTCTTGGGTCTTCGGCTAGATTTGTGATCAGGTGTGCGTACACTCGTGATAATTTTCCGTAGAACCTCAACCTCTTCCAATATCTCAGGCCCCGACGAGATGACTCTGCTATCCTCGGTCTTCAGCTTGAGTCAGTTGGCTTTGGCCAACAGACAGATCTCTTGCTATAGAGCCCTTGTTACGCTCAGTCGCCTCTTTAATTGGGTCTGTATCAAATTGGCGTAGGTCGCGAGTTGAGTATACTTGCAGAACCAAGTTTCTTCTCTCTTCCATAAGTTGGTGAGGTCAGAGATCTTTTTGGTTCCTTTTGAACGACGGGTTTTAATGAACTTAGACCCAGTCGTTTGGACAATTCCTACGAACCTGTCATTGCATTCGTCCACATTTCCGTAGTCTCCTAGGCATTTGAAAAGATTTTGCAATTCGAGATAAAAGCTTTCGGGGTTTTGGAGCTGGATGAGCGCTAGGCAGAGCGAAGACTTCATCACCTTCATTGGATTCGCGGAAGATATCGTAGTCATGCTCGATGGCTTCTCGATGTATGAAGAGCTTCTCAACAAATGGTTCTTAAAATGAACATGGACAAGACAAAAATCATGTCAAATATCCGTGTTGTAACCCACACCTCTGAAAGTTAGAGACTACACTCGAAGTTGTTGACAATTAAGTGTACCTGGGACAATCCAGTTAGGTAGGTCCAACTTTGAGAAAGAGGTCAACCGTCGAATTCATCTCGGCTGTGCTGCGTTCGGGAAGCTTCGCAATATTCTCACGTCCAAAATGCCGCAGTGTCTCAAAACAAAAGTCTTTGACCAGTGTGTGTTGCCAGTGACAACTTAAGGATCTGAGACGTGGTCGCTTTCTATGGGCCTCATAAGAAGGCCCGAGGGCGATGGAGCGTGCTATTCTCGGAGTCTCCCTGCGCGATCGAATCAGAAATGAGAAGATCCGCAGAACCAAAGTGACATAGCACGCAGAATCGCTAAAATCATGTGGCAGTGGGCGGGGTACATAGCTCACAGAGTTGATGGGCCGCTGGGGCAAAAAAGTTCTCGAGTGGCGACCACGAGTTGGAAGACGTAGTGGCAGGCCCTCCACTAGGTGGATCGACGATCTGGTGAAGGTCGCGGGAGGTGCCTATGCGGGCGGCGCAGGACCGGTCGTTTTGGAAATCTTTGGAGTAGGCCTTTGTCCAGCAATAAGTAAACGTCATTCGGCTGAAACGAACGACTAAGAAGCAAACTATACCCTTGGGCTATACTTCGGTTAGTTTTTTTCATACAAAAAGGCTACCTTATAGCACCCAATATCTGAATGTGTCATTCAAATTATCCGAATTATCCAACACTGTCTTATTGCTCACCTACCTACACCAAGAAATCTTTCACCCAAAAAGTAGTTGGTAGTGTACATCGTATTGTAGTTAGTACCTAGATAATTATTTTTTTAGATTTGGTTAGGTACCTGACAGGTTAGAGCACTTGCCCCACCCTGCCCCACCGTGGCTACGCCCATGTTCACTACCTTATATTCACATAACATTAAGTAAGTAATGACTTATGTCAACAGATTCATTTGCAATATGCGTCATAAACAGACTTAATTAATAAAAAATCTCATCAGTTTCAAAAGTATTTTGTATTAAAGTGACCTAATTTAGAAGTATAGCCTGACCAGGAACATAAAAACCCTGGCATAGAGGCGCATCAATTGCATTTGATAGTGCAACACTGAGTACAGTCGTACCTGTGTTAAATTAATAGGCTAACTTTATGTATCAGGATTCAGGATTACGGGCTAATTTGATATTTTCATAAATTAACGAAAAAATATTATTATATGTAACCTGGTTTAAATAAATTAAATGAAACCATCAATCGAGCTAGTAGGATTTATTTTATTAATCATCAATAATCAAATTCAGTACTTGAATATTCAAATGCAATGTTTGCTCATGAACGCTTCAAACTCGGTACTTCTTTCCCAATTCCATAAAATTCAACACTTAGAAAGTGACAAAAAACTTTAAAATAGGTAGTTGACACAAACCACACCTAATTTTCATAGTGGACTGTACTATACGATAAACATGTCAGTCAATTTGACAACCTTTGTCGGAAACATTATTCAATGAAAATATTGTCCGAACCCTTAGTATTTCTCTTCGACAAATACTTTAACACATTGTGAACCACTTTTCCTTCACGACTATAAAAAGATTTTAGCAATTTAATTCACAAAATCAACCGCGCACATTTAAAATAAAGTTTGTTTACACTTTGACAGCAATAGACTGACATGCAAGGTGACATGTCATTGAAGTTTTCAGTTACTGTTGCCATCAGTTGCCATTAAAAGAAATTAGTACCATTAGTTTTCCGCAACATGGCGAGGGTTTTTATGTTCCTGGTCGGGCTATACTTTATATTTTATGTCAAAATATATACTAAATAAAGTATAATTACAAAAAATACTCTGCCAATGTTAACTCAAAAGGTTAATCAATAAATCTACTTAAAATCAATCAAATGCGACGGAACACGAAAGAGATATAGTAAAATGTATTCAAGACTACACTTTTTTGAAGACTTTCTTGTTCATTTACCACAAATTGCATTTTTTGGATTCGGTCACTTTCATTCTAAGGGTGCGACATGTTGTCGTAGACTCTCAGTCGCTTTGTTTTTACACAGTTGAATGTGTGTGTGGGAGCTGTGGTGGGGGAAATATGGGGACACTGGTTCTCGTTATAGTTACGCGCGACTTCATATCTATTCTCTTTCTATGATCTGAGCATTTTACATACATACATACACTCCCACTTAAGTTCATTTCGCTCCCTACTCTCGTACCGCACATCTTTTCAAAATTTAATTTCCTGCTCGCTTAATTCAATTGTATCGTAAGAAGTAATACCAAGGACATGACTTTATTAAAAAACGTTTTATTTTATTTCTCTCACATAAAAATAATTAACCAGTTTATGTTATTGAATAGGGAGCCGAGGTGAGTTGTAACAGGAGAGAGTTGTTGTGACACTGTCGAATTTTTGGAACTTGCTACTAGCTTGTAAAAGTGCGCGTTTTTTAGTTCAAGTTTCGAGTTAAAATATGCGCGCGGTTGCGAGCTCGCTGATAGATAATAGGTTTCCAAAAATTGACACTGTCACAACACAACTCTCCTGTTACAACTGTCCTCGGTCTCCCCTAATAGAATGAAAATGGCTGCGTTGGAAAGATAAAAATGTACATTTATTACAATGCAATGCAATTTTTCTGCATTCCAGGATGGGACAGGTTGGATTGCGTTTATACCAGAAGGAAATGTAAAATGTTTCCTCAATTTTCAGTGCAATTTCTCGGAAAGGTTCAAGTATGAGTATTGTGTTGGATTTATATTTGAGAAGAATTACACTTACATTATTTTTACATTGCTGATTTACAGATTTTCTTTGCTAGAGCCGGTATTAAGTATTAATTAACTACCAATTTTTATTAACGTAATACAATTAAAAAAAACGCGTCTTCTGTACCTAAATGTAGTCTGCAGAATTAATTGAACGTAGCAACAGAAGATGTGCATCCAGCAATTAATGCTAAGAAGGTGACAATCCAGTTACCGTCTACATGTTTAAGTAAATAAAACTAAAAAAAGATGAGGATGATGAGATATATGATTTTAAACTTTCGCGTACCATTTTGACTAAAATGGAGAAACACGGGTCTTAACGTGACATTATTTTATACAGGGTGAATTTGCAATGAGTGTCAAAATTTTTAGGAGCGACTCAGAATCAGTAAATTAATCGATTTACTTAAAAAACATATCATGTATATTTTTTCATATTAAAATACTTTAGTGGTACGATTTGTAGAGATTCGAAGCTAATTATGTACTTATAAAAATAAATAATACTATCAGTTCGCTTTAAGTTTGCCGCTGGCGATATGATGTCACTCGAAGGGAAGCGTCTATAACTTTGACAAACTATATTTAAAATATTTTTTATTTATTATTATTGATAAAAATTGTGTATTTGCGTAAAATAAGACACATTAATTGCGTTTAATCGCGGTTGGGGGAGGGGACGCGCATTCCACGGACCGGCAAACATAGCGCGTAGGGGTAGTACCTGCATAATTCGCTTCGGGTAGTTTATCTATCTACTTACAAATAACTTAAAATTACTTAAAATACTTATACAAAAATACTTGTTAGATACTGTTTGCAAAATCATCCTGCATGTTTAACTCATACAAAAATGTTAAATGAGACCCGTGTCGATATGATGAAGAATAGTGATGATAATGCTATTATTGTAACTAGAGTTACAATAATAAACAAAGTTCTTATTCTAATAAGTATTTTGAAGAAGCAATAAAGGACTTTATTATTATAACTTTGAGTTGTTTTAAATTCTCAGCATTTTATGCTGGTATTAATGTTATCCACGGGTCGAGACCAAGTGGATAGCATTGATATGATGTTTAATTTAGTACTCGTTATATGTGGAGCGCGCGTCGGCTAAAAATTTTCGGGTGATTCGGCATGAATTTAAAATAACAGCTTTCTGCATTAAGTGATATGAGTTGCTTTTTAATTTGAGGATGTCCAGGTTCTTTGTTAAGGATTTGGGTATTACGCCTGTTGTTGATAGTACCACAGAATAATAATAAGTACTACGTACAGAAGTTTTACTTCGCTAAGGTATTTAAAAAAATGTATGCTCAATGTCATTAACAATATGGTGTAATTTAGCCTGTCTCAAGAGTCAAGCACTATTTTGTTGACAAACGTCAGTGATCGGCACTGCGCCGAAGCTATAGGGCTGACTTCAGTAAAATGATGTGACGTGAGGTGCCAAATTGCGGAAAATGGCGGAGGAAATACGTGATTTAGCATGAATTATCATGAATAATATTAACTACTTATTTACCTCTCAGTGTCTTGAGGCAACTTAAAAAAGTACATTCTGTGTTTTTATTATTATTTAGGCACTTAAATACTGCACAGTATTTAGTAGGTTCCTACACCATTTTCTTTATTTTCTTCCATCATACACAAGAATACGCGTGCGTGAGTCAATGTTCGCTCGTATGTGAGGCCTTGTCGAATAGTATCCTGTAGGTGGGCCATCGTGCGTGTTTTGTTTTCGATGTAAACTCGCGGAGATGAACAGGCCTGATAGTACTATTATTATTATAAAATAGCTGACCTGTGTAACGGGGCGCAGCACGACGGGCGCGGGCAGCGCGGGGTGCCCGCTGCTTCCCAAAGCAGTACTTTGCGAGCCGCTGCTAAACACAATCCTCTCCTTCCAGCCCATCCAGCTCTGCGAATGAATTTTAATATTAGGGGGAACTACCCAAAAAATATATTATGCCTAGTTTGTACCAACAGCATCGATAGGCTAATACGCTAAAACAATGCCGAGGCTAAGTGGACACACCGTTATTTGGCTATAGCTAGATATTAAAACCTCACCCTTTATCATTATCATCATCTCAGCCATAGGACGTCCACCTCTGAACATAGGCCTCCCCCAATGCTTTCCATGTTGCCCAGTAGGTAGCGTCCAGCGCCTTCCTGCTACTTTTACGATGTCGTCGATCCACGTTGTGGGTGGACGTCCCACGCTGCGTAACCCTTACTTGCCACAAACAAATACGGAAAATTAGAATACAAACCTAACTTTCCGTGCAAGTTTGGACTTGTTACAATCTATAATATCTAAGTAACAGTTCTGCCTGCATGAAAATGTAATTTGACAAGTAATAACTCCAAAAAAATCTATGGAAGTTGCTGCTGCACACAGGTTAATGGAAAACGTCGTAAAGTTAGAAAAAAAACGTGCCAGTAGGGAACTTTCATGGTATGTTTAATTAATAAATGCCAGACGTTTTGGGAAGGCTTGATGTACAATCAATCATAACTTTATTGCCAAAGTTGCTTAGAATTTAATGTCAGTTTCGAGAAAGACACGGGGATTGACGACCGTATTCACAAACATTACTATGAGGTCTCACAGTGCGCGTGTGGATGCACAGGGTGACACATGAACCAATCACTAGAGCTCAGCGCTCTATTCAACGCTGTGCGTTCAATTCGCTGCTTCACTTGCTAGTATCGTTTGTGAATACGGGGGTGAAACTCTCAAATAAAAAAGAATTGCGTCAAACCACGTCAAACTAATTATCATTAAAGTCTAATTAATAAAAACAAAACGTGTAAAAAAATGTTAAACAAATGTTTCTATTTATCTGTACTGATAAAAGTTAGACATATAGCCTATTGAAGCCTTTTTTCATACAGTTTAATTTTAATTAGTTTGCATGTAGGTAGGTTGTATCTTATCAATGACGTCAATTGATGTCTGACGTTATTAAAGGTGAGATAAGTTTTGTCTGGGAATCCCTAATCATTCGTACCTACCTACGAGTATAGGTAATCTAGTACCTATTTGTATAAAATTAAGACTATCTCCTAAACTAAGCAAAATCGTAGAACATACATGGGGGTGACATGGACACATCTTGATTAAGGAATTTAAATGTTAGCTTTGAACGTCAACTCAATGGCCACCCTGTATAAAAGTTTATTTTTCGCCTTGTTCTAGTTCTGTTATCATCAATGGTATCTAAAGTTACTTACTTAATGCACATTTTTTTATTTGATGCTCTACTACTAACTAGGTAGGTACTATTAAATATGCCAGTAAGTCGGTAGCGATTCTTCAAATATCGCTACCACGTGGCATATTTTGTAAAGACAGGGAGGGTCCCTGTTCAAGGAGATTTTATTTCAGGGAATGTCAATTGACGCGTGTTGGCTTCCTAAGATAAACATCGTTGAAAGGAAAGCATTTTAGTCGACACAAACGATTCGCTAAGTGCCTCGTGTTCAGCTGGGGAGTGAAAACGTAGGAATTTTTCCTATAAAATAGAATACCTGTGCTTACGCTGAAACACGTAGCGACGGCGAAGTGACAATACCTAACTAACATTTCTTAAGAAATCGATTTTCTTAATACAATAGGCTTAAAATTTAATTTCGCGTGGACTTTTTCCATTCGAAATTTTTCTCCTAACTGATATTTCTTATTAGATACCTTTGTGGAAATAGCTGTTATTTGCGCAAGTAATATTTACGTATTTTTTTATATCTCCTGAAAACCAAAAAGATAAATGCAGAGAGGTATTGTCAATTCACCGTCGATAGGGAGGCTAACGATATGTAAAACAATAGGTCATTCCATTAATCACCTTTTGTTTTAAATTCTAGTAATTAATGTAGTAATTTTAGTTTTTAAGTCATTTTAAGTTAATGTAATAATATGGTACCTACTTATATATCTTAAATATTATTATATATAATATATTTAGGATGTATATTCAAGTGCCCTGAAAAGGACCTACATACGTTCTGATTCTTTGTAAAAGCGTTATATAATTTTTTCTTGCCTTGGTTTTCTTTAATAAGACATTGTTCTCTCCGCAGTATAAATGTAAGCGTCAGTTTCTTGTATAAAAGAAAGTTTTTAACATTGAGTACAATGGTTCTACAAATGGAACCTCGTGAACACAATGGCCACTGAAACCATCTCATTGGATATTTATGACTTCAGTTTTTCCTTTTAAAATAGTTTAAAGTAACCTGAAGTATGAAATTGTATACAGCAGGTAGTTAAGTAAATGAAAAGTAAATGAAGTTTACATTTAAAAAAGTATAGACACATTTTTATCGAAAATAAATGTATGCTTAATAAACATGTTGTATTCATTCCAATATTAAAATATTATTTTACACGAGTAAAATATCACTAAGGCCCAGAACAGACGGTGAAACGCAACTGCAACGAAACTGCAACTGCTAGTTACTTTTGAGTTGCATCTAAGTTTCTGCCATAGCGTCCGTTGAGAGACCACACATGACGCGACCAGTTTGAAACTTTCAGTTTCAGTTTCATTCATCAGAATCATCAGAAAGTTGCAGTTTCGTTGCAGTTGCGTTTCACCGTCTGTTCTGGGCCTTAGTCTATCAGTTTAATACAATATGTTATGAAGGCCCAATCCAATTTAAAAGTTTTAATTAACTAGCATGAGCGAGTGGATCAAAAATATCCTGTAAAAAGTCTATTTATTTGAGTAATCAAAATCACGTCGCTCTAATAGAACAGGGTTTTTAAATGCTGTATCGTTAAAATCAGTTTGTACTGCTCGAAAATGTGTAATTGAATACATATAAAACTAAATTTATTGGCTTTACCTTGCAGTGGGACAGGTGGATATCAGTTTGTGTATTTGTTATGCATGCACGCACACAAACGTTTTTCAACTTCTGTCTATTTAATTCCTTCTCTTCTTTTTGTTTTGATAATGTTAGTCAGATACTAGATTCAATTTTTTGCTTTTTTCTACGTCCCATAACTAGGTACCTCATTAATAAAGATGAAGTTTTGCATAACTTCCTAGTGAAGACCTGGTATGCTGTAGCATATTTTATGTATCTTAATAGGCATAGAAGCTTGTCTCTACGAAATAATTTTATCATAAAAATAAAGATAGTCATGACAATTTTTGTTCTTCTTTTGAACCAAAAAGCTGTAGATACAAAAGCCTCCCAAGGATTTAATTTTATAATTATTATAAGGAAAGTAATAAGTCTTCAGACATACCTGTGCGTCCAGTGTGGCTGCCCCTTACTATACAGGCTGTAACGTCCTGGCTTGAAGGTGGTGGAGTGGCTTGCTTACACTCGGACTTCTCAGAAAAACATCCCCTGAAATACTAAATACCATTAAAGTTGTTCGTTTGTAGCTGCAATGCAGTATAATAATACTGAGAGCATTGGAAAATAATTTGGAAAAAAACGTGAAAATTCTAATCATTTAGAGTGTATAATGTGGAAAATTTTAGTTGTGTTATGTAACTACAACGTGAAATGGGAAAGAATATCAAAGCTAAACGATATGTAATATTTGGATACACTTTCATTGGAAATTTGCGTGGGGATCGTTTACGCGTAAAAAAATAAAACCATAACTACTTTGTGGTATTATTATCGTCCCCGAAAAGGCGCCTAAACGACAGTAAGCCAAATTACGCGGGAAGATAAGACGTATCATACATTTTGCCACCCCTGCGGTAACTGATTATTTCCTTTTCCTTCTGCTATCCGTATTCCGTGCCTAACCATCTTTTAGTTTGTTTTCCCCATAAATTGTAAATTACTATTACGTAAAGATAAAATTAATTGTATACAAAAGCTTAATAATTATAAACTTTATTAATTTATAACTGTAAAGAACATTGAACTTTTAGGCTACTTTTAAAACGATTTATCAATTTAACGAGCCTCAACTTCAGAAAGCGAGGTTGCTTTTATTGAAAATAAGAAGTTTATTTGGAAAAGAAACATTCAAATAACGATGTTGTATTGAATTAAGGGACACATTTAAAATACATTTGAAAGGAAAAAGTATCAAATGCGTAGGTCTGCGGACAAAATATGAATAGGTATATTCTTAGAATAAAAATTCGATTTTCTACTCTAATGAGACGAAGGTAAAGGTTCGAAATATGCACGGAAATCGGTATGTGGAATTCGAATAAAAAGTAATGAAAGTCGCAGGTGTTCCAAGAATATAATAACGGATTTCGCACTGGTAAGCGGAATAGCCAGAAATTTTCAAAGTCGGTTTCGAAAATAATAAGATAAGCATTTTCACGCAAAACCCAGTTTCGCAAATTCGTTTTATTTAAATTAAAGTTTGCTGAGTAAATATTTGCCAAAACTTGAGCGTTTATTAAATGTAAGAGAGTGAATAACGAATAATTAATCGAGTATCTATTTCCATAATTATTATCCCATTAATAGTTCAAAAACTTCACTTCAATTGCTTAATCAATTTCCGGGAGTGACGTGCTGACAGACCTCTTCCTTCTCAGAACCATTATCCATAACATGCTTCGAGATACCACCATTAAGTAGTTCACATACCGATTATCCACTATTCGTTACCAATGTCGAGTATTTTGCCAGATCATCGGTAATTCGCAAGCAAAGGGTGGGATTTCCTACGTCATTACTCCCAAACACAAAGCCTTAAGGCTTAAACCACAAGTGAATAAGCATCTATAGAATAAGGTTGATTCAAAGATCGCATCTTCCACACCCTTCGGGTTAGATTGTTATCAAGAGCGAACCCATTCATATGAGGAAATGGAGTTAACGCAAACATTAATTTGGAGTTTACGTCTTGGGAGGAAGAACGTGTTGCTTACTTGAACAGTAAAAGGAAATTATACTTTGTTTACTTTGAATTACCCTGTATAATGTAAAACCGAATGTCATTAACCTATAAAGATATGTGTGTAGGGTAAGCTATGTGTAGGGTAAGTTTGACTGGGCGTTTCATTTCAAAATTATGCCACGATTTCGACTTGAAAAGTATGACTACGATATGCGATTCAAATACACAGGAAATGTAATAACTGCCTTAAAATGCAATAAGCTAGATCTACAACCATCCCAGGGATACGTGGCTTGACTTGTAATGCGAAAAGTATGCATACTGAATGCAGTTTTGCCATTACACTCTCATATCGGATACGATATCGCAAATCTAATGGAATATTTACTGGAAATAAATTTTTATTAATATCTGAATGGCCCCAATCATTTATACCAGAATTTAAAAAATATTAAAAACAAGTGAAAATACCAAGAACGAACCCTTTACGAAAAAGATTTAATACTGTTATGTAGATACAAGCACCCTCCGTGGGATATCCGTGGGAGGACAAGAGCTGATAAGTTAAGAATTTAATTTGAATATTATTACATTGTAGCCACCAACGCTTTCTTGGTGACGTATTGTCATGATTACAGTCTGACCTTTATAGGACGTAAATATAACAATAAATTACTTTTCAATTGTAGACGCATCATATTCATAAATGCCTGTTTATGAAAGGGCTAGTTTAAATTGTTACAATATTATAATGTCCTCATAGTTCACCAGAAGCTGGCAGGCAAATATTGATTAAGTTAGTTTGAATTGGCTCATTTATTACATATCGTAGAAATAAAATATTATTTAACTTGTTAAAGGTTATTCGAGCTGAACTTGACAGTTTTTTTGAACACATTACTACTTTGCTTAGAAAATGACAAAAAAAAGTTTAAATCCCATGCGTGTAATAAGCTGTCATCAACTGCAATTTATGCACGTTCTTATGCCTTCGCAATTATGGCGCAATCATAGGCAAATGACAGGTCGCGGGACCAATGACAGTCCGCGCGCCGCGAATGGCCGCGATGGCGATCTGCACACGTTGGTGTGGTTCAAGCATTAATAACAAAAATACCTGAACAGCTTGCAGGTCTTGAAGAGCGTGATGAAGGCCTGCCTGAACTTGCGGTTCATGAAGCAGTAAGTGATAGGGTTGCAGCAGGACGAGCAGTAGGCTAGCAGTTGTAGCAGAACCACACCCTTGGAGCCGATGTACTGGTACAACTCCTCGGGGTAGAATAAGTAGATCTACAAGAGATTTTGGGTTTTATTTTGGAAATGATAAGTATACGAGTATAACGCCCGTATTCACAAACATTACTATGAGGTCTCACAGTGCGCGTTGATGTACAGGGTGACATACAAACCAATCACAGAGCTCTCTTCGACGTTTGTAAATACGGGCGTAAGACTCGAGTGCTCACTATTATGTTTCCAGAATGAGCGTTTATTGACATGGCTTGAATCCAGCTGGGACGATAGAATTTTGTCGCTTAATGAAAATCATATCGATTTTAGACGACCAATGTGCGTAAGAAAGTTGGTTTAGGATCTAAAATCGATATAATTATGTTGACTTGTACAGATGACTGCACATTTGGTTAACACTGTGAGACATTGAGATTGTAATAGGCTCTATCTTAAAACAACGATTATTTTAGTTACTTGTCTGAGGTGCTATTAATTGTAAATGTAAGACAGAACCATTTGTTAACGAATCTCTACAGTTTAAAATCAGCTTTACAGTGTTAACGAGGCTATTTACTATTGCAAGTCTGCTATTTATTTGTAGTCAGGATTTACATTGTAACTGCCAATAAAATCCTTATAGATTGGGTTTTATTGGAGAGAGAAAATTAAACTGTCATTAGACCCGGGCCGGACCCGTTTAACGTATCCGATCGAGACTCAATTCGAGTATGTCACGTGTTCAACGTACAGTCAAGAATATAAATAACGCACTTTACTCACATTTGCTACATAACAACATTTGCTGCAAGTAAATATCAGAAAAAAAAGTGTTTTTACCCACAAGTAAAATAATAAATAACTCGCAATCTTAATAATCACAACAATTAAAAATATTTCAAAGTATAGACTTCAGAGAGTAAAATTATGAGGATGACAAAAGGCAAACATCGAACAAAAAGTACAGAAAATTATAATTTACAAATAAGATAAATATTGTTATCATTACTTTCAGCTCCATTCGAATTGCTCTGAATAGGCTTAAATTACCTACTGAAACGACGCCGTCACAAAATTGATATTTTGTCGCGATGTTAGGCAAATATCGTTTAGTTTATTGGCTGAAATGAAATGGAATTGATATTCAGGTTGTCATTTGTTTATTATAAAGCATTCAATTTTGAGAATCTTATCACTTAGCAATATTACGAGTACATCAAATTGGTGTATTTTCAGTCACTTTAATATATTATGTTAAATGTTCGGTATTGCTGCATGTTTTCAGATTTGATATTAAAAGCTAACTAATTTACAAGTTTTTCCGTTATTTGAATTTTGTTTGTTGATAATTTTATGAAATTAAAAATCTTTCAAAACTCCTCCAGTACAAGATCATCTACGCCTTAGAATGTTGCCTTTCAAAAACAAAGTATTTTCTAGGTAAGTAAAAAGTAATAAGGTTATGTTTTCTACATACATATTTGGCTGAAAAAATGTTTTTTGATCCTCACTTAAATTATACAGTTCCTTGATTTTTTGCCCGCGATTAAGGCAAGAAAAGGTCCAATTATGTTTTCACCCAAAACTTTATGAAGCGATGAAATCACGTTCCAAGGGGCATCGTCAACAACGGGGACCCCGGGGTCGATTATACGAAAAATAATCCGGTTGAGGTCGCTAAGGTCGCAAGTAAAGTTCGCCAAACTTTTTGGATGAGGAGAGATAGTGCGGGATTGGATGCGCAAATAAATTGGTTTCCCTCAGGACTGCTGTCACCTATTTCGATTTGTTTTTAGATCCATTTTCACTGGGGCACAAGTTTTAATTTTGCAGGTCGATGATTTGAAATCAAAAATATTCCCTTTGATACTTACTGTGTTTATCACGTGCAGTGGAGTCCAACAAATGAAGAATTCGAGTATAATGACGAACAGCATTCGTATTACCTGTAACAAAAAAAAACATTTCAGTATTTACCACGTCTAGGAGTTTTATGCCCGTTTTCACCATCAATCCCTAATTTTTAAGTGACCACTAGTAATACATAACAGGAATTTGGATTTCACAGGGGTCACTTAAAATTTTTAGATTGATGGTGAAAACAGGCAGTATAAACATCAATATTTCACAATATTTATTTTTCTTCAATAAAGACTACCGTATTTGCTCTCAACGGTTTATCAGAAAGAGAATGCTACAGTTAATTTTCAACACAATTAAAAAACTCAGCATATAAACTCAAAATTTATTAGAGGAAATTTTCCATGGTGGTAAGTTGACTCATTGGCGAGTGGCGACCGTACTTCAATGTTGAGTGTCCTTATAATTCTTCCGATAAAGACAGTTCCTGGAATAAATTTGCTCAGCAATTTTTTTTATGTTTTCGACTGTAAAAATTACGATAAGCTTAATTATACAGAATGACAATATAAAGGCCAATTTCTGGTAAAGCACAAGAAAATATTTATTGAAATTGAAAGTTTCGACCCAGTTTCGGTCTTTACAAATGCAATATTAAATTGAACAGGTAGGATAAGCTATCAAATTTCCATCAATGAATGCTTTCGCACAGTATTTAATTGATTCAACTTTAATTGCTTTACGTTAATTAGTTTAAACATTGAGGACATTAATTGGTTAACGTCCACACAACACCAGGAAATAATTACTACCAACGAATTTGCTTTGAGAAAACTGGCCAATTTCGAGTCGGACTCTCGCATGATGGATTCTGTACTATGTCCTTCAGGTGGAATACTATGCACTGTATCTATGTATTCTTATCGACATAATAATAATTGTTAAAAGCAAATGATATAAACGAAAACAAACGACACCAAAAAACTTTTCTTCTTCTATAATAACTTCTTTTATTCCAATGTTTTATTGAGCGACAACACAAATAATCTTTTTTGTTTTTCTTGACAGACAAGAGTAGATATTAATAAAGAAATCATAATTATTATCTGCAATATCTGAGCTCCTTTAATAATCCGACCTATCAATGTGCAAGATCATAGTCATCTTGTGACAGCTGAAATTTCATCAAAGTCTTTGCCTTCTAACATCAAAGCTACGAGCTTTTGTGAGATAATATTGCCCGAGGTATTGTTTACGAGTCAATGCGACAATCAAAGATCCAAAGACTTACTGTCTCAAAGAGATTTGCGCATTTTACATCAATAATAACGAATTTTCAAAGTTCAAGGACCTAGTTGCCTAACTTATCCGTCAGAAAAACAATCTCTTAAATGCTTTCAGATACCGTTATTATTCTTGTACATACTGTTATATCTTTTTTATGCCAGGAAACTATAGGTATAGACAAGGGTAAGTTAATCGTTTCAAGTTCAATCCAGTTCCGGACACGATTTGCGCATCTCTAGTATCTTCTCTTCTTGACGTGACGACAACAAACCTACACAGCGTCAACCCAAAACTCCGCCACAAGAGTGGCGTTGTCAGTTCATTAAATCTTCCTGCGTGCAGTTGTTTGGGCACGCAGGGCACGACATCATGTGCTTCGTCGATTGGGGAACAAAACTACACTTGCACTCCAAGTTTGATCTCTAGTATGATGCTTAATAATTTGTCAACCTGGATGCGGCCAGGTCAAAAGGTATACAGCCCGCATAATGTGTAATTACTTTGACCTGACCGCAAACCGCATTCAGTGGCAAATCCTTTAATCAGGAACCGATAACTGGTCGTAAATTCTACTTATTACCAACCGGGCGATTAAACCTTTGCTTATTAATTTTGCCGGCAATCATCTACGCTCTAATACTCCCGTAATTTTTAAGGGCCAGGTTTTCACGGGGTAATTGGTTGTTCTGTGTGCTACGATATACGGTATACAGCTCATAAAGTATGCCGCTACGACCGTAATACCCGCTTAATGTATTATTGTACAGGCCGTTTAGGAAAATTCTCAGAACGTCGTAAACAGAGCTGTATTTCACACCTCTATATGTTGTGTAGCGATGTAGCATGTGCTCATGATAAAGAGTTGAATAAGCTTACGATCCAAAATTAATATAAATCGAAAGCTTTTAAGGAATGTTTTTATTTTTATTTCCTCTGATAATAACCCAGTTAGAATTCTTCATCTTGTCGTGTCGATAACAAACCTACATAGTGTCAGCCCAAAACTACGCCACAAGAGTGGCGTTGTCAGTAGCCTTCAATAAGTCTTCCTGCGTCGACTGGGGAACAAAATCGCATTTGAACTTCATGTCGAGTCGACAGCACATCATGCTAAACTCTATTCTGAGGGTAAATGTATTTTCTTTCTTTCTTTCTACACCCTGTGGCATTTTAACTCTTTGTAACAAAAATGTGTATTCTGACTGATGTGCAGGTACTTAGGTACACGTCACTAGAAGGAAATATATTTGTTAGATTTTATTATCATAATTTGAAGACATAAAACATACACAGGAAATCCCCATTTATGTTGCTAAAGCTCTTTTTTACGTTTTACTTTAATGTGTAAATACTGAAACGTTGGAATTTGAATATTCAGATTCAAATACATAGTTCTTTTGTTGCCAGACCGACCAGATTTCCCATTTTTTTGGGTGAAAACCCGACAAAACGGATAACAAGAAAGAGGGTGTCCATTACAATTCACAAGAAATAAACGATTACTATGACCCTTTACTGAAGAGTGTGTTACTACGACGTTTTATTCTGCAAAATATCTATTTCATTTAGATAGTAACAAAACTATTTAACTTTTCTTTCAAAATATTCATAATAACAAGTGTTTTTAAGGGACAGTGTATAACAATAACAAAAAAAGGAACTTTGATCATTGACCTAGGTCTAGGTGTCCTGTAAGTAAGTCAGCCTGTGGATAACCAGATAATTATCTATGTAATTACCTAGTAATTTTGTCCCGTAAACGAACCTTTTTATATCCATTGATATTTTTCTCCATGGGCAACATAACCTAAGTGAGCATACTTTTGAGGCTCTCTCATTCAGTAACAATTTTAGCGCTTTTCACAAATTGGTCTTACACGTTTTATTAATTGCAATACAAAATGTTGTGTTTTCAATATGAAAAATTATCTCTCTCATATAAATCCAGCAAGTCTGATCAAAGTCAGTGTAACAGGATTGTCTATTGCTTTACAAAACTTTGCATATTAAGCTCGGGTGGATAAAGGCACATAGCTCACTCATAGCTCATAGCCCGCGATTGGTCCCCAAAAAAGGTTCACTCAGAAAATGTGAATATTTCCGGGATGAAAGTCACAACTGATGTTTATTTTGGGAACAGTGTAGTCTTTGATTTGCGAAAACATGTACGCGGAAGGATGGAATTAATTAACGTTAGAGCAATAATATTCCTAGTACGAACGTTTATATTATATTATTGTTACGGAGAATTGTGTATGGGTAAATAAAATTAGTATCATCGTTCTCGGAAAGACAAGAGTAAATTACCTCTATTTTATTAGTTTTGCCATTGTCATGCCTGATTGTTGTTAAAACGATTTTCTTACCTATGTTATTTACCAATTTTGTCAAAATAACGCAAACATAAAAGTTCACAATATTCCATATCAAGTAATAAGAGTCAGCGATTTGTTGTGCATTTGTATTAGTTACAATAAATTCTACAGAATCACCTTGTTGAACAGCTTTTGTATCGGCAGTTAGAGGTAAGATGTCCAGTTCCTATGTGGTTAACACCCGTATTCACACGATGCTTGCAAGGGAAGCAGCAAATCAAACGCACAGCGTTGAATAGACCCTGTGCGTTCACGCGCACTATGAGACCTTTCCAATTAGTAAACCTTTGGCCTAATCAAGACTTTCAATCAAGTGAGATGAACCAAGAGTAACACAAAATTAAAGTATAAAAAGTTGTTTCTGGTTGAAAGCGAATTTTGAAAATTTTTCTTTTGAAGTTTCAGCCGAATGACGTCCACTGCTGGACAAAGGCCTCCCGCAAGGAATTTTTTTAAGATTTAGTAATTACACAAATTACTAATAGTCTCGTAAGCCCCTCGTACTAAGCTAATAAATATGCTTGTGTCACGAGTGGGCTCACCACAATAGTCGAGCGGCGGCGGGGACCGAACCCGCGTTCCCCGGATCACGAGTCGGCCAGTCCTACCCCTTCACCGTTCGGCTATCGTAGCTTTAAATCAAATCTATTTCCACAAAGACTGACACGAACTAACGAACTTTTGAAGTATACTCACTTTTCTCTTGGCCTCGATGCTCTTGTCGATGTGTGTGGAGCGGATGGCGTGGCGGAACTCCAGATCCACAGAATGCATGCAGTATGACTGGGTGCTCTTCGTCTCCACGTCAGATTTGTCGTCCATTTCCTGGTGACAAACACACATGGTCAATAACAAGTCGTCTACATATTCTCATAATCATCATCATCATCATTTCAGCCATAGGACGTCCACTGCTGAACATAGGCCTCCCCCAATGATTTCCACAATGGCCGGTTGGTGGCGGCCTGCGTCCAGCGCCTTCCCCCTACACAAGTATTCTATTATGCAAAAAAGAGGAATATTTTAACATTAGGGCTCTTCAACCAGTCTACCTACATAATTTGTGAAAGAATTTGATGGCATAATAAATAATAATGATACTTCAAACACCTTAATTTTATTAGAGTTGTGTGTTATTTAGAGTATAATATGAACTTATTTAACCTAAAACAAACATATTTGTTGAGGAATTATAATTTAACTTCGACCTACGCGGACGTATTGAGGTAGGTTATTATAATTAATCGTTTAAAAGCCTGCAGGTTCGAGTTGGGTTTAGTCTAATATCACGTAGAAAATTATTTTGATTTTGAATTTTAATAGCACAAAAAGTTACTCGTATATTAGCAAGTTTTAAAAGCCGACATCGTTAGGTATTTTTTTAAACAGGACAACTGAAAATTGGACATGCTTTTTAGTAAATGAATATTATTTTGTATACTATTATTGTTCAACACATTAATACGTTTATCTTTTTTCTATTGTTGATTGCAGTATCAATCGACCGGTAAGATATTATTGATAAAACAGACACGTTATCACTTTGGGTGGGATAAAGCAATTTATTTCAAGCTCAGGATCACTTCGATTCATCATCATTTCAACCATAGGACGTCCTCTGCTGAACATAGGCCTCCCCCAATGATTTCCACAATGGCCGGGTTGGTGGCGGCCTGCATCTAGCGCCTTCTTGCTACCTTTATGAGGTCGTCGGTCCACCTTGTGGGTGGACATCCTACGCTGCGCTTTCCGGTACGTGGCCTCCACTCCAGAACCTTGCTGCCTCATCGGCCGTCAGTTATGCATACACCGATCCACTATTCTATTAATTATCTTTATTACACTGTCAATCTAGATTGTTTTCATAGTCACTCCGCTCTTAGATTATATTTAATTGGTAGAAAGTGATTTATTGGGCATTTCGCTCAATTCAAACATTTCCCATTTCCCTATCAATAAAATAATAGTATTAAAGGCTCAAAGAGACAATCTATCTGAAATAAACGGCTTTATTTCCGTCGGCGTTCGTCTTGCTCAAAGAAAGTAATATAACTTAGTACTTTGTTTGAGTTAAACTCCAATTTCGTCGTATGTTTTTTGGTGGTGTCAACGAAACGTTTGACTTATTATTATGGACGGCGACTTGTCTTCAAAAAATGGTTTTGTTTTTATATTTCATATTCAATCAGATCCCACGCATAAGTCTATCCCCGTGAATCATAATGCATACCATTAGGTTTAATGTAATATTTTACCAATTAAACACCGTTATAGGTACTTAGTTTGATATGAATTCTATTTAATGCCTACTTTACGGATCCATAAGCACGACGTCATCAAAAAAGCATGCTCTTCTAACTAATCTTGTCAAAAATAAATGAAGACAATCCGATTACGTGGATTGCCACAGGCCGGTTTTCCATAATTCAAACCTTGTCCAAATCCGGATTTCAACTGTCGAATTTGAGTCTGTTTTCGATCAAATATCCATAATTTTTTATACACTTAAATATTGTTTAAATGTAAAAAAAATGTTAAATCATCGAAACTTCGAAATATTTCAACCAAAACATATTGAAAATTGACAGTCGACAGACGATTATTTATAGAAAATCGGCAATAGTGATCCCAAATGCTTTAACTTGAAGTTCCTATTCTCGGTAAAGTTTCCGTAAATGGGGCATTCCTGGAACGCTGAGATTATTTGATTACATATCCCTAAGGTGCTGAGACAATAACACTTTAAATAGCCACTTATTTGTTTAAGGGAGGATTATTCTACAATAGGTTTAGCACTAAACTCAGTCAGAGCCTGAGGTATGGAAGTGGCACGGGTGGGGTGACATTGACGTATTATGACGTTTCAGATCATACAGGGTGGCCCAGAAGAAAGTTCACTTTTGAAAATTCAAGAAAACGAAAACTGTACATTTGTATAGAACTTTAACTATTGCAATTTAAATGAAATTTAATGCAATTTATTTGTAAATTTACCTTTGTTAAATTACATCGCCCAGGAGATTTCCTTGACGCTTACAACATTCGACCAACATACATCAAAATCTTGAAATGCGTTCGTTAGAATTACCTCGAAAACTATTTTCAATTTTTTGCCGAATGTTCAGCTTCAGTTGCTGCATGGTTGTTGGACTATAAAAGTATACTCTATTCTTAATATAACACCACAAAAAAGAATTTTCTGGAGTGAGATCAGGGCTTCCTGGTGGTCAGGAGCTGTCACCCCTGCCTGAAATTATATTTTTGTGGGAACATGTCTCTTACCATCTAAATGCTCTCATTTGAAGTGTGACACGTAGCCCCATCTTGATGAAACCAAGTGCTCCGGTCATAGCCTTGCGAATCTTGCAGCTTTGAAATAAAAAGCTTTTCAGCCTACCAGTATAGCGCTCTCAAAAAATAATCATCCTTTCAATGCAACAAACCATCATCATCCTGAATCCATTCCGAGGTAACTCTAACGAAAATTTTCCAAAATTTTGATGTATGTTGACCGAATGTTGTAAACGTCAAGGGAATCACATGTACGATAAAATTTATAAAAGAAAGTAAATTTTAAAATAAATTGCACTAAAGGACAATGGGCAAAATGGTACCCGGCTCCAATAGATATGCTTCTAGTGTGGTTTGAAAGGTCTTACCAAGACGAACAACTTTTACTATGCCCACCAGCCTCAGATCTGGTTGTGTACGAAGATAGACATACTTTTTGTGTAACCTAAGTATCATACGTGTCCATCGTATGGTACTCGTACTTAGGTTATGCGAGCATGAAGTATTTACTGCTCCAGCATCCTTCCTTAACTCTTTAATTATTGATAGGGATAATTATGAAATAAATATTTTTATTTGAATGACATTTCCATACCAAATGTCAATTTAAGCCAGAGTTCAACTAGGGTGTAACTTTTATTAATTGACGGGTTAGAGTTTTATTACTTCTTAAGGGTTTTATTATGGGTTGCTAAAGCGAATAAACCCACAAGACAAAATAAGTCCACCCACAAGATGGACCGACGACCTCATAAAGGTAGCGGGAAGGCGCTGGATGCAGGCCGCCACCAACCGGCCACTGTGGAAATCATTGGGGGAGGCCTATGTTCAACTGGACGTCATATGGTTAAAATGATCATGATGATGATGATGTAAGCGAATAAAGGGCTAATAGCTTGGGTAGTTCATCGTAGGTATAATCCTTTCCTTTTCAATGTTTCTTTTAGTTATATTAATAGATTCTAGTCATAGTACATACTGGTATACATAGATGATTGTGTTATACTTTCATTTATAATACTTAGTGGAATTACTGCTTTCAAAACATGAATTAGAACTGGCCCCATAGCAGACATTTTCCTACATGTAAAGGCCTTTTGAAATATATATTGGTTATGGTTATTGGAGCGGGTACCACTTTCCATACATTTGTGCCCATCATCCTTTCCTTTAAATTGCAATAGTTAAAGTTCTACAAAAATGTACAGTTTTCGTTTCCTTGAATTTTCAAAAGTGAACTTTCTTCTGGGCCAACCTGTATAAATCTGAAGGAGATCTGAAGTCTCGCTGACATTTGACGTTATAAAAACACCCTCTCGCGCCGCTCCCATATCTTAAGCACCGAGTTCAGCGCTAGACCTGGTGCTCAGTAAATAACCGCCCAAAGTCTGAAGGCAAGTTTAAAATTAGTTAGAGATTTCCATTAGTGAAGTCGATGTAGACAACATCAAACCACATCAAGTGGATTGCCGGAATGTTCGGCTAACTTTTAACTAACAAATAATTTGCGACTGATGTTACATGGAAGTTTCAGGTAACAGGGAGCATCTAAACTAATTTATATGTTTATTCTAGAATACATGAGTAAATACTCGAAGAGTTAGTTTTGTGTATCAACATCAATACAAGGGCAAGAGTGGCAGCAGGTGCCATTTATATTTATTTAATCTTTAACGCACGTAAGAAAATGTACAAATTACGGACCTAATGAATAAAATAATTCTCTCTCAGTCAACCACAGGACAGAAAGAGAAATTATCAAATAAGTTCCATACCATATCCTATTTTCAGACATCCTATCATCTAAAGCCTGGTCCGTGAGCACGTAGAATCCCGTCTAATGACCCCAAGCTGCCCATCCTTGTCGCTTGCACGCATTATGTTGCTGTCGCGCTCGCACACTCACTGCAGGCGCGCGTCGCACAGTCGCGACAGCAATATAATTACGCGCGAGCGATAAGGATGGGTAGCTTGGGGTCATTGGACGGGATTCTACGTGCTCACGGACCAGGCTTTAGACAGTTTTTTATCTAAACTAAAAAGCAAAAAACGCAAAAAGACTAATGCTCGTTTTCACCATCAATCCCTAATTTTTAAGTGACCCCTATGAAAACAAAATTCCTGTTATGTGTTACCATAGGGGTCACTTAAAAATTAGGGATTGATAGTGAAAAAGGGCATAACTGTCTTATTACTAAACATTTCTCAAAACAAGTTTCAAACTTTCTAACAACTTACTGTTTTGGCCTATACAAATCCAACTAATGAAGGCTCACATGAGACTATTTTTGAGATTGAAACGGGCCTTTGATAACGAGAGTGTATCCCATCACTGCCGACTAGGGATTGGTCGTGATCGGCCATTTTATCGCCTCCAAACTATAGAATGCGTAGTTCAATTAATTTATTCATGAACCATGCCCCATGGACGTCAAGAGGCAACCCTGGTACTAAATATAGAGTACCCTTTAATCAAATTTCGGTTCGTAACATTAGTAAATTAATACGAGTAGGTTTCGATTCATTACCTAGTGAGTAGTGATATAGCGAATCAATCAAAAAATAATAACTATGTAACAATTATGATGTAGCTGTTTTATATTATTTAATTTAGAAGCGATTACAAAACCAAATTGTCTACACACGTTAACATCTTTTATCATAATTATGCTCACAAACATTTATTACTCACTCATTTAAATAGAGTTTACTCAAATTATGATATCATCATCATTGTCATCAGGTAATTTAGCCTTCACTGCACGAGGAACACCCTCTAAATCATACTTGTGATGTATTTTTGTCTGTCTGTCTGTCTGTATGTTCCTTATAGAAACAAAAACTACTCGACGGATTTTAACGAAACTTGGTACAATTATTCTTCATACTCCTGGACAGGTTGTAGTCTACTTAGGAATTCCCACGGGAACGGGAATTAGCGGGAAAATCCTTTTAAATAAAAAATCTAAACCGCTTAAGTTAGACGCTTGAAATTTGGCATGCATGTAACCTTAGTAAACTTAAAGCTTAGTTACAACAGGATATTGCAAAATTCCCACGGGAACGGGAGTTAGCGGGAAAAAACATTTGTATGAAAAAATCTAAACCGCGTAAGATAGATGAAGGGGGTAAAACGGTATCCACGCGTACGAAGTCGCGGGCGGCCGCTAGTTATATTGATAAAACACATACCTCGCAGAAAAACGTAATAGGTACTTATCACGAAAAAAAGATATTATAAATACAGCTTTCTAGTTACGACTACGAAACCTGTTTCGGACATGTCAAGCATTACGACAGCTGAGCTAGATTTACTGAAGCGTCGGGGATTCGGAAGTCCGAAAAAGGATATCTTAATATTGAATGAGGAAAACTGTTGTAAAGAGCCATTGAAAACCGACAAGGCCGATTTCTACGAGAAAATACGCCATTTCAATATTGTAAAAAATGTCAGCAGTACATTTTCAGGGAAATTTTAAACATGAAAAACCTTTTTACTCTATATTCACTCGATTAACATTACTCTATGTAGATACATTCGTTTTAGATCGGTTATTGATACATACTAAGTCCTTTATTTATTAATACCTACATTAAATTATGTTACCTTAAAACGTTAGATTATAATCTAACCTAACCACCCACTGTTAGTTTATAATCTCACGCGTTATATTATAAACTGACGGAGCTCTCAATTTCACGTTGACATATCGTCAGTTGCAGGTTCACTTGGGGTAACTGACAACTTACAGTTTTTCAGTAGAGCCGTTTAAAGTTTTTTTTCGTCTTAAATTGGACATAACTTTTTTCCTATTTAACCTTTTTTGGATCTGTTTTTACAGAAATGCTTAGAATTCTACGCGGTTTTAGGTTAAAAAGAATTATGTAATATGTCTTAGTTAAGGAAATAAATTGCAGTTACACCAATGTATTTTTGTACTTTTGACAGTTACACTAATTTTACACCATACTTTTGGAAAAAAACATAGGTCAAATTGGTGTAAGTACTGCCCAAATTAAAATAATTTGATGTTTTTGCTGGGATTTGTTTACTTAGTTGCTGTATAATTTATGTAAAAGTATTAAACAATAAGAGAATTCATGAAAAAAATAACATTTTGTCGTTTTCTTTGTTTTTTATTTTATTTTATTAGAAGTAACTTTTATTTTATTCATTAAAAAATGTTAAAAAAAGCCATGGGAATCAAGAAAATATGTGTATTTAATTTTTTTAAGACAGAAATATTGAAATAACTAAAGTATTACTGTGAAACTAAGTAATTTCAATATTTTTTTAAGCTTTGACTTACCAATACCGTATTTAGCTCTGCGGGGCAACTTAAACTGAAAACAAAATGGATTTAATTTCCCACCTCTTTATAGCAATGTTGAATTAAGGTCATGAGTACTACAACAGTAAAAGTAACAGAGTAACAACAGGTTAATGTTAGCAACGCGCAGTGACGCCTAGTTGGCTGGATAGTTGCTTAATTTCAATTATTTTTTTTGTTGAGCTAACTTTAACTTCTTTAACTGATACTGCTGGTATAATAATAATGTAATATGCCTTAAAACTTTCTAAATTCCTATTTTATTTCATGTTATAAACCTTAGCAAATCAGTGTAATTGCAAAGTTTTGTAGCAAAATTTTTACATTATTACAGATACACCAATTCAACCTGGTAAAATTATTACAATGTCAGTTACACCAAAATTGTGAAGGAAATCTGAAAAGTTCACACCTGAAAATGTCCGTGTAATTGTAATTTTTTTAAAGCTAGAATTTTTTTACGTATACCATTCGAAAGAGCAGAAAAAACTAAGAAAAACTGTATATTTAACTCAAAAACCGTATTTTGTCAGTTACCCCAAGTGAACCTGCAACTGACGATATACGAAAGACGGTTGTTGTTGTAAATCAAGCACAACACGGTTTTAATAAGAGTTATTTAAAAAAATGTGTGTCCTGAAATGTGCTGCCGATTGTACGTACATAAATATTTGTTTTGGTTCACACGCGTATAATCTTTGAGCACATATTTGGCATTAAATAACATTAATTAAAATACAGACATTTTAATTAGACAGATAAAAACCGCATTATCTCTGAAGGTCTTCTTTCACGTGTAGTCTGAAGTTTGGGTATGTAAAGTGTAAAAAGTGCTGTGTAACTACTATGCTATCAGGCATGTTGCTGGTTTATTTGCAAATTCATCATCATCATCATTATCATTTCATCCATAGGACGTCCACTGCTGAACATAGGCTTCCCCCAATGATTTCCACAATGCCCGGTTGGTGACGGCCTGCATCCAGCGCCTTCCTTAATTATTTGCAAATTCCTTCATAAATATTCATCTGCCGACATAAATTGGAATTTAAATGAAACAACTGTTTTTCAAACTCAAAAGTAAATATTTTACTTTCAAACACGTGAATTTGCCCAGTTCAATCAATGTACGGTTCCACGCGCCGTTTCCACGTATGTATAGCCAGGTGTCATGTTAATCAATAGGTAAACCAATTGGGATTAACACTAAGTTAATTTATGTCACCATATTGATGAGCCATATCGATATAATGTATCAAGTGAAATTTGTACCATTATCACCAATTAATATTGTTGCCTATAACCTGAAAGAGCCTTTTTTAAACTACTCAATCAGCAACTAATTGTTAACAATACCAAATCGCAATTTATAGCGAATATCACGTAGTCCACAGAACACTATCATTCAGTGTCGCTGCAATAGTAAAAATATTTTGTTACTTGTTATTTGTACTATTAGGTACTACTGAATGTATTAATTTATTAAAAGTCGTATTTAATTATTTTATTTGTACTTCTTGTATCATTATAATCATTCATCCCGATAACATTTAGTGTAGTTAATTTTCTTAGCAACTTCGCTAGGAAAATATAATACCTGTTTTTATCAACCGACTAATTAGTACAAGAGCATTGTCATATTCCTAATGACGTTGGTCTAATTATCATTTTTGAATCACACCACGTGTGACGTAATTAAAAAACCACCTCTTTTAAGGCGTCATAATATTTTCCCGTATTTCCATTGAGAATATCAGCTCTTAGCATATGCATATCAAGTCCTCTGAAAGTTTTTGAAATGCATAACAATTGTTCTAAGACAGTAGGTCTCACACAGTCTAGGCTAAAAAGATTATGCAGTGCACGAAAACAAGATAGCTGTGATGTGAGTATGAAAATATTTCAGTTTCACAAGGTGTTACTAGTAGATCGATGTATCTCATGCATAATTCATGTTGCATCACTTGCAGTCAGTTAAGTTATATGAAACTGAGAACAAGGTGAGCAAGAATTTGAAATTTCAGGCAGAAATATTTTTTGTTACTTTGAATGGTTTTCTGCTATTTTTGACCTTTAATTGAAACGGAGGACGAAAATTGAATCAAAGAGCGAGGTTTCGTTTTTACCACAAAGAAAATGATGCATTGGTCTTGGCTTGCTTTTCCTGATGAAAAGTAATTACACTGGTCAACAAAAAAAATAAAATTGTTTGTTTCCTGTGATTTTTTTCTGTTTCTATCTCAAATTGACGCATATTTTTTAAATATGGCAACAGTTTTTCTCTAACAGCTTTTGTTTTTAAGTTATAGCTCTCTACCCTCATTTAATATTTTTACTTAGATTTTTGATTTAATTGGACAAAAAAACATATTTTGTTGGTGTTTTCGATATTGCTTCGTTATGAAGATGTTGTGTGCTTAATCCAGATGGCTTCTGCTATGTTTGTGGTAAATATAATATTTGAAAAACATCGAAAACCTCTATCGGACTTAATGAAAACTGCGTAACATCGACACTTTCATATAAATATTTGAAATTAAGTAATCAAGACCACAAATGGGTCATTTGTGTTCTGAGAATAGGTCAACATCTTTTAGGCCAACAAGGGGGCTACACAAAATTCCTGTTCCATGTGTCTCTGGAATAGTCGTAACAAACAATAGCATTGGTTATAAAAAATTTGACCAGTGCGGCTTCCCGCACACACAACTTTTAGCTCTTCAGCTAAAGTTGATACAAACAATTTTATAAACGTGCCTTTAGTTAGCCAAGTCCGTATCACCGTACTTCCACCACTTTATATTAAGCTCGGCATCTTGAAACAGTTTGTGAAGGCGCTTGACAAAAGTGACGAATGTTTTAATTTTCTTTCACGCAGTTTTTCAGGATTAAGCGCAGCCAATTTAAAAGCTGGTAATTTTTGATGGGACTCACATTAGGCAACTGGTGAATGATCGTAATTTTAAGAAATCAATGAGTGAAGTCCAGTCCTAAGCTTAATTTTTTTTTTTTGTTATAAGTAATTTCCTAAGCAAAAAGAGATTGTTGAGAGCATGCTATCCAACTTGCAAGAGCTAGGGTGCAACATGGGCATAAAAATACACTTCATGTACTCGCATGAACATCGATTTCCACAAAATGTGGGTGATTTTAGTGAGGAGCAGGATAAAAGTTTTCATTGGAATTTTCTGACAATGGGAGAAGGTTATCAGGGGCGTGGTGCTCATATATGAATGGCAGACCATTGCTGGAGTTTGCAACAAGATCTACTCAAACTTGCCTATTCAAGGAAATCATATAAAAGATCATTTGCTAGTGTTCAATAGAAATTTTATTAGCACAATGTATAATTTTTCGTATTTTTTTGTCAAAATAATAAAACTCTATATTTTAAAAAGTAAAGCTGTTGGCGATCTCCCAGTATTTTTTTCATAATCAGGGCCATAGAAATACCCAAAAACAGAAAAAAAATTAAAGGAAAAAAAACATGTGTTGACCAGTGTTATCAGACCGAAAGTGAAGGCGAAATAAAATGAGTCAAATAGTTCATGATACGGATACCCAAGGTGGCCAAAAGTTGAGAACACAATCTTTCCAATTATCGCAAAGTACGTAATTGCAAATTTTATGGCTACTTTGGATGTCAATAATTATTTGACGCTGACGCTGATTTTTATGTGTATGTATTTAAATAGGTGACTTCTGATAAATCTTCTTCTTAGTCGGGCACTCTTGTCAGAGTGGTCGTGGTTGCGCTGACGAGGTACATGGTGGGGTGATGTCATCTCCGAGGGTAGCTCTCCTGGCGATGTGCTTCCATTTCTGACGGTTAGAGGCGTCGTGAGTACATTGGACCATGGTGGACTCAGTGGCCTTCGTGATGGCGTCTATCCAGCGGGTTGGCGATCGACCGCGTGCTCTCCTGCCTTCCACCTGGCCCTGAACTACCAGTCTCTCTATCGAGTTCTCATTTTTAGAGACGTTTCTGATAAATACGTCGTTAGATAATGGGTCTAAATAAGTAACATTTTATTATTGAAAAGGTATCACTTGTGGAAAATTTACTGAGCTCAATATCAAAGAGCTTTGAATACTGAAATAGAAATCCTCTAAACTTTCAGTGTTCTTGCCTTTTCAGCTATCAAAGTTAATGGTATAAAATAAAATACTAGACTTTCCAACAATATTAATCGAGCATATTCGTGACTTGTAGTAATTTGATAAATGAGGTTTGATATTTGTAATTTTGCTGAAGTTAACTCTATCAAAATTTATGGTGATTTACAAGAAATAGCAACGATCAAATAAATCACTTCAGTTGACGTGGTGATCAATTATATTATTATTTACATTTATTTTATGAATAGGGATCGTATTTCACGTTCGTGGAAATAATTTTATGATACTGAATATTATTTATTTCTGTAGATTAATGTGTTTAAGAAATGGGCAAAGGTTTATTCCGCTTAAAAATTGTAAGCTCCTTTTCCAGGAAAGATTTTGAGAGAGTTCAAGTAGATTTGTAATTGAAACGACATCAAATAACTGGCAATATTATTTTACATTGTCTTTTTGGAAATGTTGGGCCAGTTCATGGACCATAATTATCTCGATGT
This sequence comes from Ostrinia nubilalis, assembly GCF_963855985.1. Classification (NCBI taxonomy): domain Eukaryota; kingdom Metazoa; phylum Arthropoda; class Insecta; order Lepidoptera; family Crambidae; genus Ostrinia; species Ostrinia nubilalis. The sequence goes on from NC_087094.1 coordinate 15,436,192, forward strand.
TAGTTGCCAAAGAAATGTTAATAATTCACAAAGTAATGATTTTCTATAGAAATGCACCTAGTTAAATATTTTCGATATTTTCCTATTTATCAATCTGTATTACATGGCAACCATTAAAATCACATAACGAGTGCGGTAATATCGCAAGCTTCGCAGCCCATTTTTCATGGACTCAAGCAATAAATCTAGAATCATGTTTCACTGTGGAAAAATGGCTATATTTAGTTTCACTCTTTTTAAAAATTTGCAGTGCACATTGGGATTGGGTATTGATAGCCATGCAAAAAGGTAAAATTCTGTTAGACTGAAACCGTTAGCTGTAATTAAAGGTAAAACTAAAGAAACAACAAAGGTAGAGAGGTGTCGTTTACCTTGTCAGAGTTTACAAGTCCTAGAAAAAAGTAGCAAAAAATGTACGCCCTGTGCATAATGTAATTTTTTAACGTCACCATTCAGGTTTTAGTATTTTTTATTAATCTATCTGCGATCAGCCATCAGCCTTTATCATATTGGATTGAATTGGTAATAATGACAGTTCCGGCTCTGCTCATCCCATGATGTGACACCTCGATTCTTTTACAATAAGTTTTCAGATTGATGTTATTCGCTTTCTCCTAAGCCTGAATGTAGACTAGAATTTAGAAGGGATGCAGCAAGTATATTTTCATGACGCTGAAGTATTTGTTTGTAAGCTTTACAGGACTCTTCTACAACCTCTTTGACGTTTGGTGTCTCTAGGTATTCATGCACTTCAGTGGACTTTGTAAACCAAGGTGCACAGCTCAAGAATTTCAATTCTTTATTTTGAAAACGTTGAATTTATTTCTACAAGAGAATATTTACCTACGTACCTACATGTAAAATACATTTACCTTTTTCGTAGCCCAGTTGTTTTTGCAACACAGCTCGGTGGAGTTCGCTTGTAAAATTGGAGTGGTTGGTATAAGATGACCCGTTTTGCAGCTTCCTTGTCGTGTCACTGCGAATAAAAGCAAACGTCAGGCGTTGGGATGGTATTAAAGCACGTACAAGTCAGTTCCATTGTACATTTATAGTCGACTTCACATCAGAACGAAAATGTGTAAGACATTTTTGTTTCAAAATATAACTTATAAGTACAGTAGGTAATATGGCTTTAATATTTAGTTTTACGTGCCGTCGTTTGCACAAATAAAAACTATAATATCAAATATGGTGGTGTTTAAGGGAAGGAAAATTAATGAAAAACTGAAATAAATAATTATGGAAATAACCTTTAGCTAGAGTAACTTTCTTCTGAAAAATGTATAAATTATTATCTTAACAAACGGATAAAGCAGGCATTACTAAAGTTGAAAATAACAATAAATAACACAATAATAATTATTGTGTTTAAACTTTCGAGTTGCAAACGCCTTGCAAATAATTATTTATTATTGCCTAATCGCGTATTGCGTTTACCACTCATGATTAAGATTCAATTAATTAAATTACAACAAATGCAAATCGCTGTGTGAGAAGGGATCCAGAAAGAGATAAATAAAAAGCGTTTGGCTTTCTAGACAGAGACTAATGATGACAAAGGGGAACTAATCCACTGTTAAAGTGTTTGCTAAATAGCAAAAACTGATACTCTTTGTGAAGCTTTACTTTCAAAGGGAAAGAAAGAAAATGTAAACTATAAAACTCCTTTCTTAACCCTACAGTGGTCGCGCGGATTACACCCGTAATCCACTCGTGCAAATTGTCGAATATTTTGAAATCGGTCAACGCGATCGTTTTGATTCTTCGTGTACTTTAAGTTGCATAGTCGAAGATCACACTTAATGACGTGTGAGCGCCAGGTTGCTTGTGTATGTGTCGCAGGAGCCCCGTAAATGCCGATGGTCTACCCGTGTAATCCGCGCGACCAATTACGTAAGTATTTTTTAAGTTACCTTTTTTACTTAATGTGTTTGTTTTTGCATTATTAGTGTAAATTAATGCTTTATAATAAATAATTACGGCATAAGTATGTATTTACATTTGTGTTTTCAATAAAATCATTGTATTTCAGATAAATATCATGAACAATAGACAAAAAGCACAAATTGCAGAATGGCTAGAAGTAATTGACAATGAAAGCGTATCTTCTGGCGAATCTTCGGTTTCTGATGAAGAAGTGCACATTCTTCCACAAGAGAACAAGTTTCTCGGACCAGTGATTAGCCATCTAACTCAGAACCATTACAGCGGAGTTTTTTAGGTCGCTACTTTGACTGTGGAAGAAAGCGAAATCAAAGTACTGGAAATACTTATAATTCGTGCAACGAATTTATTTGTCCTTATCATTCCATGATGGCCTGTATCGCCTGTTCAAAATATAATTAATAAATAAGTGCAATTAGTACTGAATAATTTCTAAACTGCCAAAGTTGACATTTTCTTGATGCAAAATGATGATTTTTATGTTTTAGTTAATTTATAAAAACTGAGAAGAACTGCTCGTTTCTTTGTTTGATTATTTAATTAACTAATACATAACAATAAATATAAAAAATAAAGAAACATGTTTTTATAAAGAGATGTCTCCTTTTTTTACTCCATAAAATGGCTTACGCATGTAATCCGCGCGACCATTAACGTAATATTTTAGAGCGCGACCACCGTAGGGTTAATGACACAGCTGCCTATGGTCGTTGAAATAAATATTGCATTTTCATTATGGTGTGTCGAAATAAATATTGCAGTTTCATGTGTTAGGAACTTAGGTGTGACTAAGGAGCGAGTTCTGTTTTAGTCTATTCCACTTTGATCATCTGGATTTGATCACCCAGGTGATCAAAGTGGACCCCAAGCGACACTTTAGTGTCCTTTGTCCTGGTCCTGGGTGATCAAATCCAGGTGATCAAAATGGAATAGACCTCTGTTTTTAACCGGCTTTCAAAAGTTTCCCAATTCGTTGCTATCTTTTTTTCAGATCTGAACCGATTTGGAGAATTATTTTTTGTTTCGAAGCACTGCCAAACTGTTCCAATGAAAAATTCAAAAACGGTTCAGTTGTTTTATTGGCTGATGCTTGATAGAGTCAAGCATCTGCGAATATCTGAACGTAAATTGAGTTGCAAGTTGCAACTATAGTAACTTTTGTAACATGTATTAATTTGCTGGCTAACCACAAACTTATGCAAAGCATATAAATGAAAGTTTACATTGCATTTAAAGATAAAACTATTTTGTTAATTGCAACTCTGTTAAGTGATATTTGAATAATTTATGAGAAAGTTATTTCTAACTAAGAGGTCTTCAGCACTAGATGGAACGACCGTGCATATAAAATGTTGTAAAGTCAAATGTTTGTTTCTGAAAGCTTCTAAAAGTAGTTTTCATCTCAGCTAAGTATAGGAAGCTCTTAACGTGTATAGTTCTATATTTACCCCTATATTTAGTGCTTAGAGCTGTTATAGATACATACATTAAAATGAGAAAACGAGTTACATTATTTATAGTTTTTGAGGTGTGGCAAAATCAATGTATCGCATCGTTAATTTTTCGCCTTATGGCACGTGTACCTATACTTAAAAGCTTCAGTTGGTCCTATCGCGACTTAGAAACTAAATAGAACGAGTTATTTATACTTTGGGTGATATGAGAAAAATAATGTATCGGATGGTATATATTGCGACTTATGGCACCTTTATTAATTTTGGTCCCATCGCGACTTAAAGTCTAAATAGACACATAATTGGTGGCATTGAAAAGTTTGTGTTATTTGCGAATTTTCTTCTTCACCGTAAGTGTTTTTAATGAGTTATTTTAACGTCATTCTTATAGCTAAGCTTGTTCAAGTGCCTGCCCCAAAAAATCTGCTAGTAAGAAGGTATAAGTGTGTAGTGTGTGTGTAGCTTAAGAGAGTGTTGGCTTAAAGCCAAAACTTAACACGAGGTAGCTACAAAATCTTTGATGAAGCTTGACCCGTTTGCCTTTGACAAATTGAGGGTAGATTATCCGACAAAACTTTCAAGCTAATGTAGTAGAACAGTTACAATTTTACCTATCTAAAAAAGCAATTAGCAATGTACTATTTATTATTAAATACTTATCAATAAATATTCTGATATCCTGTTGCTGCGATACTCGTAACTAAAAGAGGCATGTTTATAGTTTTTTGTAAAATCATTCCTTCTTACTGCTTGCTTTCAAAAACTATGTAACGACTTAACGCTTTAATTTACTGGAAACTGAAAATATACGCAATTACCTGCAGAAAAATCATCTTACTTCGTAAACTATCAACACGCCTCTTCAAGTTACGAGTATCGTAGCAACATATCCTTTCATTTAAAATTACTTAAGTACAATATACATTCAATACTTACATATTTATAACGGTAACTCACTTTTTATTCGAAGTAACATTGCTAACTTTTTTACCATTTCCACAAATGTCTTTCCATAAATAAGCCTAATTCTATTCGCTCTCCCTGAGGGGTCTCTCTATCCCTGGTGACCTGTAATACAGGTTTTTTCTGAGAATTACATCAGGCACCAGTCTCTCACAAATATGGGTACACATTGATCCAGCATTATAATAGACCTAATTTAAGACGCATATGTATTTTGGAGAGATAAATAAACAAGTAAGTGCCTACAACAGCCTGAATAAGTAGCTATAATTAATGTGAAATATTATGTGCTCTTTGAAGCACAAAACACTTTGAATTACATGATAATCAGATATTATTAAGCAGAAAATTAAGAATTCTTATTCTTTTCTACTGAAATAGTAAGACACGGGTCTTAACGCGACGTTTATTAATCAGTTCCATTATGTACTCACGGCTAAAAATTAAAATCTTATATCTCTTCTACTACTTAGTAACAGACTATGAGCACGAAATATCTCAAACGCTAAAGGTGTCATCAACGTACCTACTTAACTATAATAGCTCTTAGGAGCAGAAAATTAAGTGTGTTATTTTCACTAATCTCTACTAATGTCAGAGTCTGGCTGAGACGAAAACTGCCCGAAGCCTAAATCCACAAAAATGAAGTGTTTTATTGTAACAAAGCTCTACGTAATACTTACATGTTAACAGAATTTAGCTATTTATTTATAGACAGCTAACACGACATACACAATCAAAATTAAATGGGAAGGAACATTGAAATCTAATACATGTTTATAGTGTAAGCTTAATTAAAAGCTGCCACGACATGTGCATTGTGCACAAATTGCGTGGAAGCGTAGTATCGAGTACAGTCTAAAATATGCTACGAGTAGGTATGACAAAATCATTTTATTTTGTTTAAATGTAATGTACTTTTGCTATGAATTACTTACAATGTTTTTGCCAGTTGAAGTTGTGTTGGATCTCATGCCTCATGCCGCGCCAGAGCTTGGTGACGATGAGTGAGTAGGCGAAGGACATAATGAAGAACGGGATCAGCAGCAAGCCAGCATCCAGACCCAGGTTGAACGCCCTTTCCAGCTCCAGGCTGCTCCATACTTCGCGGCATTTGAAGGCTGTGGACAAAGATAAAATATTTAATCTGAAGACTCTTTGAATAGGAAAACCCGCCAAAAAATTTTCACCAAAGATAATTCCGTTTTGCGGCTAACTTTATAATTCGTGTGGATACTAATTAAAAAAATGTACTCATACAATAATATTAACAATTTTTCTTTCCTGAAAAAATACTTAAAATACCTACTACCCAAGCAAATAATAACCATGAAAACCTACTAAACGAGTTTCATTCACATTGTTCAGATATTTAAAAGTTCTCTAAGAAGATACTAAAAGTGGGACATCTTAGAAATCACAAAGGGATTTCAAGAAATTTTCAATGCGAAAATCATTAATAGCAGTTTTTCGAAGAATAGACTCATTTATTTTCCCAGAACTGTTTTTAAAGTGACAAGAAACATCTCATCAAATACTCTAAATAATGTTACAGAGTTCAAAAGTTCATCAACCAGCACCAGGTTAGTCCCACATGAAAATTCGTCATAATTACAAAATTATGCATAATTCTCGCGTTCTTTTGACCCCAGATAAACCTGTTAACCGAAACCATAATTTGCATAGCCCGGAAGCAAAAGCTGTTATCTCCCTTTGGCACAAATCTAATGAATAATAGAGTTTGTTGAAAAAAGTTGAAGTGCTTGCTACTTAAATTTTCCTTCACTGGCGGATATTAGGTCTCCTTTGAGGTGGGATATGAGAAATTACAAGTTTCACCAAGAAAACGCCGTTTCACCATCGTCGTACGGTATAACCATTTCAAATAGATGTCAATATTTTTAATCTCGCAAAAATGTAGGCTAATCCATTGCCTAGCCTACATAACTAATATTCATTTGCACGGTCCTTCAAACTGTGGTTTATGTAAATTTGTTTGTTGAAAATAATATTATTCGTATTTGTACAGTTTGGCATCAATCCGTAATCATTGTTAGTGGTATAACCACAGAATAATAATAAGTATGGTATAACTTAGTTGAGCTTTTGGTCTTCGTATGAATTCATGAGAAATGATAATTATAAATACCAAACTATTTACTCAAAACTAAGCATCATTATAATTAACTTTCCTCGAAAATAAAATTATCCTTGATTGATGTATAGCTATTCCTTTACTTGCAAGTACTTTTTTACATTCAAGACATGACAAAATTTCGGTCAGATCGTGTAGAGATTTATTATTTATCCTTAAATTAAATATGCAATACACGTGTCTGATGAAAGAAAACAAAGAAAAAAGTAAATTTGATTAATGGAACTGCGTTGAAATTTTCACCGTTTTTGTAAATTTTCATTCATTTTTTCAGCACTTTCCAGGCCCAGGAAACTGTTTTCAATGAAGTCTCATTACATGTTGCCACGAGAAATAATCCGGCTGTATCTCCAGGTCACCTAGATACATTCCATAGCAGATGTAATAGACATTTAGGTACATACATTTACCAATTTTGGTGATAAATAGGCATTTTGTATTCGTTTTTGTATAACGCCTGAACAAAAACAAAGGGTAATATTTTGGTGTTATACATAGATTTCGAATATAAAAATTATATAATTTAACTAATTAAGACATGACAAAAAAACTGAGGTATGTCTCGTTTCTGTCGGGCCTGGGTCACAGATGACCGTTCTTCTTTTATAAGTAGCACGTCTGCTCGTTTGCCTCCTGTCACATAAAAAAAAGCAAAGCAGTGACAAAATTGTATTTTCGTTTCCAACATAAGTAGAATTTACTATTTGAATCAATTAGTTTATGCTAAAAGAGATGTTATGGACGAAAATCGATTAAGCTTTATTACATAAAAAAGGTAATTAAACGAAATTCGCTTTTCCCGAAACCTTTGAACTACAGACTATTTACCTACCTTTTAAAAGTTTCCATTCCAATTTCAGTTATAAAAAACATTTTTTTCTTTTAACCGAGTGAGTCCAATTCGAACTGTTTATCTATCTAAATGAAAATTGCTGAAACAAACTATTTACATGTTTCTTTCTGCTAAAAATAACTTTTTAGTTTAAATGGGTTGTGTTTTTGGCGTAGGACCGGTCGTTGTGTCTATGTCTACTTCATATAATTTTATGGCAGAATTCCTTATCTTTTCTTAGATCTTTTCTCGCTGTAAAATAAGAAAGAAAGAAAGAAAGAAAGAAACATTTATTGCCATGGACATCATGATATGTTTGTTTTTATTTGTATAGAGAACAATAGTGTCTAGACAAACCTAAAGAGGATTTAGGACGCTATTTGGATCAAATATGTAATTGCTCAATAATGAATAATAAATAAATAAACTCAAAAGACAAAAGAGGTAAAATAAAAAATAAAAAAGCAAATAAGACAGAGGTGACATAAAACATACAATGAAAGAGCAAGTAAACTTAGCAGTGCCACCCTGTCGCACAGCGATGCCCATCATAATGGGACCCCACTCAGCATATGCCGTGGCCCCCGGTGAGGGAGGCCACGACGCTGGTTTTCAGTGTGCCCCATGCCGAGTGAGAGTCACGGACACTAACCTATACTGCATAAAATATAAAACAATCAGATAAGACATATCATATTCCTTAATTTAGCGTTTATCAAGCTCAAAAACGGCACAAGAATATTCCTATTGTATTATCCAGGAAATATCAAGAGCAAGGTGCTCCATACTCGTATCTGCCCATCAATTTAGGTTACAAGGCGAAGGCATCTTCGAAGCATGGTTCAATAGCTCGGAAGAGGCATTGACGCCGTGTGAAAGGTGAATATATTCACCGAATAATATTAATATTCAGGTCTGGAGCACAATCATTTATTTACTGAATCGTGTGCGAACTCTCGGAGCGTTTATTGTATGGATACACAAGTATTTGAGCTGAAATAGGTAATGTTTACATACACAGTGGAGGAAAGATGGTTTCATTGAGTTAAATTTTATTTATTTTTCCTTTTAAAGGTCCAGTACAGTATACTTATCTATATTTTAAATAAGAGATAAGTTAAGCTTCAACGAGTTTTACTTCAAATACCATTGTATTCGTACTAATTAACTAAGAAATGCGTTTTATTTGGAACTCTCTCTCGGCCGCCGACTTTCTTAATTTGTTTTTAATTAAAACGAACATTCACTGACTGTTGAATTCGGCCGAAAATATCTTGATTCATTTATTCTGCCCTGATTTATTTCAGCCATCCTGTTGATCGATGACGTCATCTTTTAACCATAAACAATATTTCACGAGGAAAATTATTGCCATTCTACACAGATGTTATACAAAGAATTTTCTCAGACTAAGCTTATTTTGTCTTCGATTATAAAAGATACAAAAACATTTTTTCCACGTCCTTTTTGCGGTAAAAAGGTCTTGAATAGTTTTGTTTGTGGCAGTTTTTTGGAGTTATTTACTTTAATGCTAGATTTATTTTGTGAGTATAAAGGAAGAAGATTACCTTTTATATTATGTGAAATATTTTTGGAAGCGAAATAGTATTTATTTTGTAGACAATTGTTTTCGTTAATTTTAATAACAATTGCACATTTGAATTTATCGAGGAAGGCTATTATTTATCATCACTCTACAGCTACTAGGGGTGAAGCAGAAAAATAAAATGTTTCAAAAATGGAAAATATCATTCAAACTATTTTCACGAGTGCGAAGTCGCGGGCACAGTTAGTTACACTAATAAGGCCTAAAGCGGTACAAATTTAGTTTCTCAAATAATTATTTATAGTAGTACAGATAGTTCTTACAAATATAAGGTACTTGATACAAATAAGGCCTACGTTCTAATAAGGCCTATACATCAGAAAACACAGATAAATAAATCCAACCGGGATAATACTTCAAGGACACGTACTCATATGCCCTACAACCCGGTAGAGTGCAAGAGCGTCCCGATCCACGATCCCAGCACCAATTGGCACGCGTTCTTCTAAGGTGGTGGGTGATTTCGTGCTCTCTTATAAAAATCTGGCGATTTCATCTTAAATTTTCGGTAAAATAACGCTGTTTTAGATTAATCTTTTCTTAGTAATCGTTTCTAAATATTTCTTACTAGCTAATAATTACCTTAATTTGTACTACTGGCTATAGATGCATTATTTGTAAATTTTTAAAGACAACAAGAGCGAGATATCTAATAAGGCCTAGGCCTTATTTCAGCATGGTAGGCCATATTGGATACTTATGTCAACACCTGATTACGGACAAATTCATTAAACTAAATGAGTCAAAGAGTAACTAAATATTTATTTAATAAGAATGTTACTAACAGCACAGAAAATAAAAAGAAAACAGAGTAAAAAAAATTTACTAAACCTGTAAAAAAAAGAAAAAAAAATACAAAACCAATAAAAAATAAGAAAAAAAAGCCGTATGTATAATTCTAAAGGATAGGAGAATCAAAGCTGGTATTATCATGCCTGTCTCGAAGACAATGTAGCAGATATGCTACCATAAAGGACTGCTTTTGGTGGCATCATAAAGATTGTGTAGGAGTTCGTAAAGATGATTCAGAAGCCTTTTTATGCCCTGGTTCTAACAAAAATTGAGATCTCATTTTGTTTACAAAAAATCAAGACTAAATGATGTTCCTAAACTGATTTATTTAAAAGGTTTTATGTGTAGGCCTTATTCGAACACGGTGTTTTAATAAGCCCTATACAAAAAAATAATATTGTCTGTTTTTGATATTTTTTTTGATAATTTAAGTAAAGAATCATTACTTTGTTACTATGAATATTTAATTTTATCTATAATTTATGTATTATTCTTAATAAGTGGAATTTAAGTTTATCTAGAGATATACAGTATATTTCTGTTTACTTGGTATGTAAAATTTTGATAACGCAAACAAATCGACGTGTTTAATGTTATAAGACCGCATTTTGTTTAATACAACCTCAATTTTAAGGTCTACAGGCATTTGAATCATATAGGCCTTATTCCGTGTAGGTGATTTAATAAAGCCAAAATCAGTGGTTTCGTAATTTGCTTATTTTGAATAGATTTAGTTAAAAATTGTGTTATTTTTTGTAATATTATAAAAATTAAAGGATGGAAGAAGTTAATAAACCTTGTTTTTGTTGACTGGCGTTAATATTTATTGAAATATAAGCATTTAAAGTTAGGTAGGCCTTATTTGTATCAAGTACCTTATGTCATCTCGTATATTATGAATGAGATTTGCTAGAAATTGAATGCCGTGTAAACTGACACCTCTGCTGAATATTGATACTCTAGCAAATGGCTGCCTAACAATGGCCCAGTGGCTTCATACATATTATTCTGGCTCGGAATATTTTGGACTCTACAAACAAGCATTTTAAAATCTACATAGTGTTTTGATAAAAATGTTTGGAAAGGTCTAATTTGGAGGTTATTGAATGTATCTGAAATCTTGCAAATGAAATTGTGCGCCGTTTCTCTCACCTTGTTGTCATCTTGACATGGTTTTGCCGATTTTCCCGGTTCACCGGCCTCAAATTAATCCCGGCAAAAATTTTGATAGTTCATGGTTAACTTAGCAATAAATAACAGTAGAAAGAATATTCGTGCTAGCTAGCGTAAAGTCTTTAGTTTTTTAGTTATGAGGGGGTCGAAAGTGGCTCCAAATGGTTCGATTAATATTACACACGGTGCTGCTCTCCAGTTTTGTTACTTGAACTTGGCTTGACACGCTACCATAGTATATCTAGTATACTTCGTGTAGACAGGCTGAGTAACTATTGTAAGTAACTAAGTTGGTAACATTTATCAATAACTCAAAAGAGACAAGAGGAGCAGATGGAACAGCAGCTGTTTGCGAAGATTGGAGTCGACAAACTCAAATAATTTAAATAAGCCTAAAGGACATTGTATGATTTTGGCACGCACTTTGTAAACGTGATTTGAAATTATTATCTGTAACCGGCACACGATCGCGATTTCATTTTATATTCTGAATAAATTGTCCAGTAGTATATTTAGAAGTCGTTGACCTAGCACAACCTTATTCTATTTTATTTATTTTGGTTCGTCCTTTTACATATTACCTATCCACCACATATATCAAGGAATTTATTCCACTTTGCAAAACATACTTATTAGGTAGGTACCAATATTCTGAAGCGGAGAGCCGTAGAGTTTTCTTGCATGTCAAATGATCATACATACACGTTTTAGATCTTATAACCATCAACGTTTGCTGAATAACTGTTAACTAAGACTATCTATGTAAATGTATTTTAACAGAACCATAATTGTAGTAAAAATGTTAAATGCACTAGTTTTTACTAAAAAAAACTATTTAAATTAATTTGTTAAATCCTAGTTTTGTTTTAAGGGAATTTATTTAGTTAGTTTTACTGGAAAAGCGTTTCAGCGTAATAGATTTACTAAACGATTGGAAGATTAAATAAAATAGGTACTTACGAGAATACCTCGAAATTGTAGCGAATTTCATTGTCTAAATTTGCGTACGGACGATAGCACATCAAGCTAAACACTGTACAGTCTTATCTCGTTGTAATAGAGGCTAATTTGCAACAGAAATGTAGTCTGATGTGCTGTCGACTGTACAATCTGATTACCTAGAAAATATTATTACAATATATTTGTATTTTTCCGGGATAAAACCACAAGAAAAGTCCTAGCTCCGTCGTAATACAATCGTCTTCTGTTCTGTCTTCTTCCAAAATCACGTCTTTCTTACTCACTCACTCATACATTCCTTCTCACTCACTCCTTTGCGTTCCGTTTCACACTCCCACACTATTATAACGCCATTCAGTCAGACAATATGCAAGCACTTTGATGTTAGCACTCGTAAGTTTTCGTCTGAGAGGTTTCTATGCCTATTTTCTGTAAAACATATTATTTCGTGTCCTTCTGATATTACCTACTTAAATGTAGAGGTATACGTTTCAACAAGAAAAAGAAACCTAGCAAGAGTTCTTATAAGAGACGAAAAGGTTTTAGAATTCATTCAAAAAGGTAAGAGGATTTGTAAAATCGATGACGTAGAAAAGGCTAAGTACCTACCCTAAAAATTCTAATTTAGGCAAACGTAAGCAAAAGTACCTTTAGAGTAGGCGCACACCGTTGATTTTTAGTTGGCCGATAGTTGTGCCCGATTTTAATTTGTATGAAGAATCGGCCAAATCGAATCGGCGTAGTGTGCGCACTCCCATACATGCTCATACTGATCAACTGCCCGACTAAACTATCGGCCGACGAAAAGTCAACGGTGTGCGCCTACTCTTATCCTTCAGACAACAACAAAAAAGACGGATAATTTCGTGCTGCTTAATATCCCTAGATTTGAAATCACTGGGAATCTTTCTGGTTAATTTAAATACCTTCTTATTTCAAATCCTTTTCTTTTTTTGCCGTTCTAGGCAAGGTTAAGTAACCATTAAGAAGTGATTAGTTATATTCAAGGATTTTTATCGTCAGATATCTCTTATCTAAAGAATAAAATTATACTTACTAATCTTATAATGAGATTTAGATGAAATTCAATACTATTCAATTTATAGAATGACTACTATCCCTCATTTTAAGGGAGGTGGGCGTACATAGTTAATTTTAGAATTTCACATTGCAAAATTGAATTAATTTAAACGGCTTTTAACGCGATACGCGTATACGAGGTGGGCGTACGATCATGTTTTTCTGTAACACGATCAAACCCTAAATTCCAACGGGCAAAAGCTAGCTTTAATTAAAACTTACAAGAGACTTTTTATTATAATTCTTACTATCACTTACATTTTGCTCTACAAAGGAAGCTTTTTCTTGAAGCTTAACAAGAGCACTAACTGGCATTATTGTTTGTAATTAAAAGTTTCTTATCTTTAACTTTCTACAAAAGCACTTCGATAATTTAATTAGGTACTTGAAGAAAATAAAAACATACAATAATTAAGGACTGACCATAATGGTTTTTAGTTAATGTTCCCAAAAAAAAAAACTAAACTACAAAATCACGAATAAAAAATAGACACGTTTTAGTACTAAGTTTTGTATGTAAAATCCAACCAAATAGATCAAATCCCAGGCGGGTTTGAGAGCTTACATCGGACGCTGCCCGAATTTTATTCGGGGTCAGAGTTTTTAATATGCCGCCTGGGTAAAATTGTATTATTCAATACACTTAAAAAGTTGGAAAAGTGGTAACTACCAGCAAAAATTACTACTTATACAAGCACGAGCACCCTACATGCACGTAAAGACGTGTACTTCATGGATGTAATGTATTTTTAGGTACTATTGCTTATCGTATTATTTTTACCGAATACAAATGATGAAGATAGTTCCACAATCTACAATCTCACATGCACCTAGCGCTATGTCACATATAATGCGTGCAGTCATAGGATTCCCTGATGATGTCACGTTTCTGAAATTCGTACAACCTTAGCCTTCAAAGCACGGGTAAAGGCAATTTTCGGGGTAAACTCGCTCCATCATAGATCGCATCAGCGCTATTCGGGTGTGTAATCGAGAGCCAATCCATTCAATACAAATAGATAGAGACCCTATATAAAAAACTAGCTGTGCCCGCGACTTCGTACGCGTGAAAATAGTTTGAATAATATTTCCCGTTTTTGCAACGTTTTTCTTTACTGCTCCGCCGCGATTGGCTGTTATGATGTTTGTTTAACCTAAAGCTTCAAATAATGAGCTATTCAACACAAAATAATTTTTCAAATCAAGTTCAAGCAATCAAACACTTCAGCTTTATAATATTAGTATAGATTAGTATACATACGAAATTATCAAGCTTTAGTGACACAACGATTAGTTTCTTGATATTATGCAAACTTGGTAGGTAAGTGGGTTAGTGGGCGAGAAGGCACGTCTTAGGACCGTTTAGGAACGCGATCAATTATACAGTAGAATGATTTGAGCATTGAACTGTTATTAACGCCTACGTCCTGTGGGAATAAGGATTATTGTCATTAAATATACAAGTTCCGGAGCTAGATATTAGTAACAATAAGGGCTAGTTTCACCGGGTTTGTATAAAGTTCTAGATTGCTATCTGAAAAAGATTTTTTAACGCTATCTAATAAAAAAAAAGCTAATTACTGGTGACTGTAGTCTGTGGTTGTAGTTTACCATACAGATAAGTTCCTGATAGGCTATCAGAGACTTCATGAGCTAAGTGGAGAAAAAGGTCATAAGTTTCTTCAATTGATAACATTATATTCAACCTTTGAATCAAATATTGTTAATATGCCATTTGCAGTGGCACATAAAACATTTAATTTACATACCACATGACAATGTAAGGAAATATAGCCTATAACATCGCCACTTCTTGAAAACGTGTATACAGGGTGTTTTGCGGAAGGTTAGACAAACATCGTAGGTGTATAGATAAGGTCATTTTAAGAATACTAGTTCGCCCATTTGACCCTAAGTGAGCTACTTTTTTTCAATAGATATTTTTTTTGTTTATTTTTTTTTCCAAAATTTGACCTAAAAACTGCTTCAACTATTTTTCTCACGTGTTTTCAACCGCTTTTATTATTCGATATTAATATCGAATTATTAATTTGTCTTTAGTCAAATAAAATAAATTTCAGATCCAGACAATGATTGGATAGCTAGTTACGAGACTTACGAGCCGCCAAAGTTTAACAAAAGTGCAAACCATAGTAAAAAAATCAACTTGGGATTCGATTTAAAAAAAATAAAAGGTGATAGTGGATTGCCAGTGATCTTAAAAACATCTTTAGCTTTTCTGCTTTCCAATGACATGTCACAATTGTAGTAATTAGATATTGAAATTCGTCAAAAATTCAAAGTTTAGGGAAGAAAATGGAACAGTACCTAATCGGTCATTCTCACGATTAGGCGTTCTCAGCCTACTTACCATATCATTTTTGAAATTTGGCTTAAATGACTTAAACGTATTTAAATATGAAACACATGAAAAGTACGAATTTAACAATCGTTAAGGCGTCAAATTATTCCAAGCGGTTTTCGCGTAAATGAGACCCAAAAATTTTATGGTCACGGTAATTAGATAAGGCTAATACTTAATCTAACGGTAATTAGAAAAAAATATGTAAAATAGCAAGAAAACAATATCTTGCATTGATAAATTTGTATATAAATATATAGCGTCATAAAAAACGCTGTAACCCTTTGAAAAAAGGAAAACACTCATTTCTATTATTTATTGTATCAAGATATTTTCAGTATACTGCAATAATCGAGGCTATAACAGGAACACTTAGTTTCGGCCAGAAGGGGCTACGTGTCACATTTTTTCATCAGAATCTTAATCATCATTTATTTGATTTCAATGTGGTACAAACGATTTAACGTACAGATAATGGATCAGGAGATCTCACAAATTAGATTTTTCGGATATGCATATATCGAAAAATTAATTAATGATTTAAGTGATTTTTCCTCTTTTTAATCTATCTGCGATCAGCCATCACCCATTATCAGATTAAATTGAATTTGTAATAATGACAGTTCCAGCTCAGCATATCCCATGATTTGTCACCTCGATTCTTTTACAATAAGTTTTCAGATTGATGCTATTCGCTTTCTCCTGAGCCTAAATGCAGAATTCTTAGAATTTAGAAGGGATGCAGCAAATAGATTGCATGAAGGTCTAGTCTTTGGTTGTAAGCTTTACAGGATTTTCCACACCCTCATTGACGTTTGGTATCACTTCAGTGGACTTTGTAAACCAAGGTGCACAGCTCAAGATTTTTAAAACTTTATTTTGAAAACGTTAAAGTATTTCTACATTTGCGAGGCTAAGTCGATGCCATGTCTACATGGGTTTTAGGATCCATTTTTATTAGTTTGTTCTCCAAGCTTCTTCTGCCCAGTACCCATTGCATATTACGAAGTTTTTTCTATGCATAACAAAGCAGGTAGGATGCAGTTTAGGATGGTACAAAGTGCCTATACACTCTTGCCTTGAAAAGTCCCATTGTCTGTTGATTTGTTCTCTTTTGTTCTTAATGTGATCACGCCAGGTAAGTGTTACTGTTGGAAAATCTCATCTTCTTAGGGCAAAGGTATTATGGATAGATGTTAATGGTATTATGTTAGAATTAATTAATGATTTAAGATGTTAATATCAATTATACTAATAGTAAAAATAAATATCTGGTAAGAGACATGTTTCATGCAAGGGTGACATCTCCTGGCCATCAGAAAGCCCCGATTTCACTCCAGGTAACTGGTAGGTGGTTCACTCCAGGTAATAATTTCATACAACGGTGATTATAAATATACGGTAATTAGTACATGGAAATTATAAAACGATAGTTTTTCTTCAAAATCTCCAAAATCTTCAGCGTATGCAAATACTGTCTTACTACAACGTATGAAGGCCAAAGTACTGAATCTATTTAAATTAACAACGTGGATCTACCTTCAAAAATCGAGTATAAAAATAAGGACATGGTAAATAGAAAAATTGAAAACCAAAGATATGGTAATTATACTCTTACGCAATTCATCGACGGTACGCCAACGCAATAGACGTCTACTTGCTAACAGGTCTTAGAACTAACTAAGGGCTCGCGCCGCGCGCGTAAATGATGTGTCAAATATTATTATTTAGGCTTGTGTGCCCAAAAACAGAAAACGTCACGGGAATTAGGACTTTCGCTCGGACAAGCAGTTTTTTAATTCTAATTATTTACAGAATGGTTCTATTGAATAGATATTTTGCTATGCGTAAGACAATCTTTTGTACTCTTTAAAATGTTGAATGGAGTAAACCAAATCTATACGACATAAAAATTACAGCCAAGTTTTAACATTAAGTCGGTGTGCGGACGCGTAACGGTAATTAGAGAACAGAGGTTCATGAAATTAATTAAGTCACAAATACTTAAAATAGAGGCCTATGATTTAATGCACAACTGGATGGGGTTGTTAAGTAACTTAATTTAAGTAAGTGAATTCAAATGTATCTAGGCTAAGTTTTATTAAGTAATAAATTATTCTTATTATTATTATTATTATTAACATATAAAAATACTTGCATGTCTCTAATTTGTCATTTTTAACGATTTAACAGCCCGGACACGCAAAAACTAGCTCATCTGAGAATGGCCGTAATACAAAAGTTATCCATACAAAGCTTCTTCCAACATCGTTATATTTTCTGCTATGCTCATTTTCATTACTTTTTTGTGTGTTTTATTTCAAAATCAATTTAAAAATAATAACCACTTATGAAGAAAAAAGTTAAAAAAAATCAAAATCTACTTTGTATGATTTACAAAAAATATTAGAGTCTTAGCTAGTCAAAAAATGTTTCTTGAAAAACCTACCTTGGTGTTGTTACAAAGGACGTAAATGGAGTTATGAAATAAGACTAAAAGTTTATTTTAACACCACAATTCAGGAAAGTCTGGCAAATGTAATGTCTGTTCTGGGAAATGTTTTCTGTTAGCAAAAAATGAGAATTCTTGGCAAGTCCCTAAAGTTGATAAAAATGTGTTTTAATACCAAAATCATTAAAAATAAACGCTGACCTTTATTAGTTACTATGCGCTATGTTATGTTATGATCTTTTATAAATTTTCATATTCTTATTCTTAATCTTAAAAACTTAGTGCGTAAAGTCAAATTGTCAAATATTTTGCTCTTAGGGAGCCTCTACATGTCTATGAGAATCTTTTTACCCTACTAGCGCTTTGAGACCAATATTCAACGTTAAAAAACCTGTTGTAAGTACCTATAGTCCAAGAATAACTTAATTTGGGTCTAGGTGGTGCAGTGTAAAACGTCCAAGGATATTAATTAGTATTTATTTATGCATGACAAGGCAGGTATTTGATCGCAATCGCACCTGGTGTTAAGGGAGATGCGGTCTAGAATGGTACATAATTTTATGCGCTGTAAGTTCCTATTCACTCTCGCCTTAAAAAGCCCTTCTAGTATTCAGGAAAGACAGCAGAAAGAATTTATTTGATAAATCACCATCATTTTACTTTGTACCACAACTGACATTTAGTAGTATTTAGTAGTAACTTCCATGAAAGTACCCACGTCATGTGTGGGTAGCATCTTTGTAGCAGATAAACAAATATACCTACCCTTTCAACGCGCGTAGAGATCTATTTGTACAGGACTCATTTACTAGAGGGTAATGTTACTTGCCTATTTATGTTTGAACAAATAACATGTTTGAAGTCTTAACTATCCGGTAAAATGAGATCGCTGACTTGAATTCTCTGAGAAATTACTTAAACATGTGAGATGACGCGAGGAAACTTCTCCAAATACACTAAGTTGTATTTATTTAGTTTATTAGTAAACTACATCACACGTACTAATGTGACATTATCTACTTAATTGCGGTTGATCTCGTATTAACTTTGTTTTTTCTTCAAGTTAGAAACAAAACAAAAGTTTGTGACTTTATCGAATCGAAAACGATTACGAAAGTTGCAATAAGTAGTGGGGTAGATAATGTATGGAAAAATGAGCTTCAGAATCATCCCTACTATAAGCTTTGTGTTAGGAAGCGAAGCAGAATTATTCTAGCTAATTGAACTGTCACTTAAGATTATCATAACAGTAACTAATCTATTTGCTAACAGTATTAAGTACTTGTAATCCAAAATAATAGTTTGTCTAAGGGATTAACCTCATTTATGGCGCAAATTAAGATACTTAAAATTTTGAATTGCTTCTGACGTTACCATAATAATTCACCAGGTTTCGAATTAGGAAGTTCAAAGATTTGTGTATGGCAAAGATACAGGATTAATGAAGTTGTTCCTATGTTAACGTCTTAAAGCTCACCAAACCTATCAGAGTCTCATTCGCACGATAGTATGGATGTATGTATGAACCCTTTTATAAAATTCGTTGTATTTCATTGAGCTAGAGCTGTCTATCTACGTCAAACCACGAATGGTTTTGTGCCTATGGAATTTCAGAAAGCACTAATCGCCCACGCAATCGACTTGATGGCGAGGTTGGATATTCCGACGTGTATTTTTAATACAAAAATCTTTTGAAAGACGTTTTGCATTTTCATTATATTCATCAATTCAATAAATATTTATTTCACATTACAAAATGGTTTAAGTATTAAAACTAAAAGTTCAGTATTTTAATACATCGTAAAATAAGAATCACCTGCGTGAATCATCATCACCAAACGCAATCTTATCATCCCACCTAATAAAAACTACGAAGTTCTTAGATTTCAAGTAGGTAGCTAAAAGACGTAATATGGCCAGGCCTCCCACTCTCACCTGATCAACTGACAAGATCTATCAAGGTCGCGGGAAGCGCTTGGGTGCAAGCACGGGACTATTCCCACCTCTCGTTCCCACCGCTGCAACTCCTGTGGAGCCAGCTTCTACAGCTTGACCGCCTGGATGGGGGCAGTGCAGAGCTGATCGTTGTGGAAACTCGGAAAAGGCCTCCAATAAATCCAGCAACAACTTTTAGTTAAAACTATAGTTTTTTTACGGTCAAAGAATTACCATTCCCCCTCATCGGCTGCAGGTTCGACACGATCAAGATTGGTGAGTTGAGAGCGATGGACAGTATCCACACCATCGCTATCATCTTGTAAGCGTGGCACTGGGTCTGCCACTTCCTCGACTTGAGCGGCCGGCAGATCGCGAAGTATCGCTCGAGGGATATCGCGACCAGGGTCCATACGTCCACTGACACTGATACGGCTGTAACAAAAAATAATTTAAAGTTCCATCTGGTAAGATACACAAAGAAAGAGCTTCGCCGTTGGGGTTAAAAAAAACTACTTTGCGAGTTAACCCTTTTTTATCCTTATGAGGCCAATGATCGGAAGTTTACGTAAGGGCTTACCTACTCGCTCATTTCTTGGGGGCCTAACCTTGGAATACTATATTTTCTATGTACATAAATTAATTGTAAGCTAATCCTAAAATTTGATAAAGCTTCAAATTTTTCAGATCAGATCAGATAATTTGACATAAAACAATGCACAACGCATCATGGAATAGTTTTTTCATGTGATTTAGTCAATGATAAATAAAACGAAATAAAGTAAATGTTACATTAGTACAAATCTCGAGGGATGTGCCATGTCTATCAAGTCGGGTAAAAGTAAAATTTATTTTGGCTTCAGTCAAAACTTATTCGTTTAATGTCATTTGATAAAGAGGTAAAGTTATTGTGTTCTTCGTAGTTTGCTAAGCCTTAAAAGTGTCACGTAAAAAAGCAATTTTTCAATAAAACATAATTGAGTTTGTGAAGTGAGATGACTTAAGCATAACATTAAAGTGAAAAATGTTTCAAGTTCAGTAATAAACGACATATTTTGGCAGTCGTTGTAAACAAAGGAATTGAGTTTTCATACGTCTTCGTGCGGATTATTCTCATCACAATCCAGTTTTGCGGGATTAAGTAATACAGATTCCTGCAAAACTGGACTGTCATGTGAACGACATGTCAATCTCATAAGTAATTTAAAATTCGCACTACAAATTCGAACACATTAGTTTTTGCGGGACACTGCAAACGGGATGTTCGTGTGAACATTAATATTAAAACACGTATACTCTAAATGGGATCCTGAAAAAACAGTCCCTGAAAAAAACGAGACGTCTCCGTAGGAACAAGCCCTTACAGAGCCAACTTGTCAAATACCATTTTCTCGTTTAGTACCTACTATAGGTACCTTTTTACCTTTTTTTGTCAACTTGGCTGACGCACTGCCGAACTCAAATGAGAAGTTTATTAAACACAAAACCCAAATAAAACAACTAAAATTTTTAGGATCGGAATAGTTTGATCATTACTTTTCTCGATAAGTACACAATACACATTATTACTTTTTTATAAATAAAATTAGTACTAAAACATTAATTTAACTAACATATTTACGATAGGCCCTACGAGCGCTTTGAGACAAACATTTGACACGTGCTAAGAAGCTTTAAGTTAGGTATATTATGTTAGGACGGGATTGGCCTCGTGGTCCCGGCTAATCCTGTCAGCCCTCATTAAGTAGGGGCGTGGGGACGTCCGCGGAAGGTGCCTTGGTCGTTTTTAGTACCCAAGGCGCCGACTACAATGTGGCAGAGGGAATACCCCAGGTTTTTAGTCCCTTGGTGGTAGTTATGGATAGGCCATTTTCCTGGGTAAAAAAGGTACCTCAACGAAACCATACAAGCCACGTAGGCAGCAAAGCCCACTAAAACTTTATCACTGGATAATAATATGCTCATATATCAAACCTCGCTTACAAGAGTTACAGCCTTGTAATACAATTAGGACTGAATAAATCCAGTTTTATTGCGGCAAATGATCGCCTTTTATGGATCCGGATTCGCATGATGGCAGGTATTATATCAAGGTAATGGTCTACTAAAGCATACAAAGTCTGTTAGAAATCGGTATCCACTAGATAAAATAACTGCTACATAGCTGTGATAAAATTATGTAAATGCTAAAGTAACACTGGCTGTCTGTTACCAATTTATTTTTTAAAGAATAGAACTGGGGTTCAAGTTTTTTATACTTTTGGTGTCAATTCGAATGTTTTAAAAGGGAAAGGCCGCTTGTTAAATTATTTCTATGATAGATAGAAAGACAAATTCATGCAGGCAATGCCGAGGGCAAAATCTAGCAAATAGCGATTGGATAACAAAATGAGTATATCACTTACCTTGTAAGAATGGTATTAATTTGCAGAGAACAGCTCCAAAGAAGAATCTCCTGTAAATCTGCCCGACCAACGTGAAGGGTAGGCAGAACACACCAAGCAGGAAATCGGATATAGCCTGAAACAAAAAACACATCAGTTTAAATTGCTGTAATGGCACAATTACCGCAAAAATAATGTTATTCATTTATTTTAACTAATGGTTCATCTAAATTAAAGAAACTCCGTGTATTTTCCGAGCGCGGTTATAAAAACAAATGACAATCGTGAAATAAAAAAAAGATCATTAGTGGCCAGTGCGCTAAAAGTGGTTGAAACATTAAATAAACAATTTTATTGTGGCGTTTTGGTTTCCCGCGATATTTCTGATTTCAAATACCTAGATTCTACTTAGGCCCAGTTTTTTGATTCGTTGTTAAATTAACCAATAGTCAAATTTGACAAATGTCAAATGACAAGTGGTTAAATATCAGAAAAAAAAATTTTTTTTCGAACAATGATTAGCTTGAATTTTAGTACATTTTTTAACTATTAGTTCACATTTTGTTAATATTTAACCATTAGTAGCAAACTATTAGTTATTTTAACTATGAATCAAATAACTGGGCCTAGTATTACAAATTAATGGAATGCCAATACAGAGAGCAATTTCGACGGTATCCTTCTCAAAAAACTTTATTCTAGATCAGTTTTAAAAGTATACGGGTGGAGTTAAACGGAAGCAAAGTTTCTCGTTACTTTACAAACAAAATTAGTATCTAAAAGGTCTTAAAGTTCTCGGAGAACAGATACTCCTAAGAGCAAACTCCTGTAAGAATTACTCCTAAGTGTACCTACTCAATCAGAAATCTTGGAAACTAGGAACAGGTGTTTTTATTTTTTATAAGACGATTCGAAGATTCTTTTTCATAAGGCTAACGAGCAAAAAAACCACCTGACGGTATAAATGATTACCGCCACCCATAAAAACCCACAGCCCCGGGGGAGTTACAGGTGCGTTGCCGGCCTTTAAGATATAAGTAAGTAAGTACGCTCTCTTCTTGAAAGATTGTAAGGTCGTATCGGTTTATTCTATTGTTTATCGTCCGGTAACCTTCACAAGATTGTCGGTCCACCTTGTGGGAAGCCCAAACTACATTTTCAGGTCCACGGTCACCACTCGAGAACTTTTCTGCCCCATCGGCCATCAGCTCTACGAGAAACGTGTACCTACGTCTCCCACTGCCACTATTGTCCGTACGTATGTTTTATTACGTTCGTTAAGGGGAATGGCAATAGTTAGTCGATAATACATATCGTCTAACTATCGCCATTAGTTATAACTAGGAGCTTTGTTAAGAAGTTATAATTAGAACATAATGCTTTCATCTCTGGTATTAGTTGTTGTTACGCTACTAAGGCTGAGTTGCACCACCAAACTTTGACCGTAACTATAACGATAACCGGTGATTTTTGTATGGAGTTTGACAGATTTTTGACGTTTGTTACAGTTAAAGTAAGATGGTGCAACCCAGCCTTAGTTGACTTGACACCTTGTTAACGCGGTGTTCGTTCACGCACGCTCGTAAGTGAAGCACTAGACAGCCTAGCTAGACAATTATGTTATACAAGGGCATATGTAAAACTATACGTTGATTAGTTAGCGCGTGTTTATTACTCTGAAACTGTAATTAACTATGAAAGCTCTAGCTAGGAGAGACTGTTAAATGTCGGAGTTGGTCGGAGTGGAGAGACTATTAAAATTCAGCGATGCGCAATGTTACGAAATTAAGGTTTCTAATATTCCGCTCTTATTATGAAACTATACTTGACGATCGGTCAAAAGAGAGATGCAGGCTATGGCGCGAGAGAGGTGATCTCCCCTGCCCTTTTGTCCCTTTGTCTGAGAGTCCTCCACCTGGACATGAGCTCCCCTGGCTTACCTGGAAGTCTTTAAATAGACTTTGGACGCAGGTTGGCCGTAGTAAGGACAATCTGGTCAGGTGGGGATTCTTGGATGGCTTAAACATGGAGTGCAGGTGCGGTTTTGTTCTCCAGTCGATGAAGCACCTGATGTCATGCCCTGAGTGCCCAAGCAACTGCACTCAGGAGGATTTGATGAGTGCTACTGACAACGCCACTCTAGTAGCGGAGTTTTGGGCTGACACTGTGTAGGTTTGTTGTCGACACGAAAAGAAGAAGATGAAACTATACCTAACTCTACAGACTTATGACATCACGTGCTTTAATGGCGAAAATAGCCCAACTTTTTAGGAATCAGATCGAGCTTTGAGTCTTGGAGCATCATTGAGGAGGTCTGGGCTCTGGTTCAGCCGTGCATCCTGCATCAAGTTTTTTACAAGTAGGTAAGTTTTTCACAGCTTCGGAAAATTCAAGCAATTTTCCGCCTTAGCGACGTGCAACGATATCGAAAATACAATATTTTCACATCTCACTGCATACAAACAGAAAGTCGACGAGCCATTGTTTGAAGTGAAATATTTTTCCATTTACGTTTGTTTTGGGGTTGTGGTTGAGTTAGTGTTTTCGTGTAAAGGCGACGATAAACATTTAAATAAAACAGAACAGTAGTTGCAAATTGCGACCTTGTTTCCAATTAAAAAAACGTTAAATATTTTTTGTGCGATTTACTCGCTTTTTTAGATACAGACATGTCATTAACTAAAACAACAACAGTATCATTTTTTGATCTGATATTTAATGCTATTGACAGAGATACGCTTGTTCTTAGTTCAGACCTGTAATTACGCAAGGCGTTGATTAAAACGAATTGATAGATATCGCACACAAGATTCTTATTCCAATAATAAAATACCATTGATCAAGTTACTTATTGTATAACTATTTAAAGCCTAATAAAATTGTTTTGTTTCTAGATCTCTATACTAGACCTATGGCAGACTTAAGTCATCATCATTAATATTTCTATGGTAGGTATATAAGTTCGCACGCCGATTTACTTCTGGAGGTTGGACAGCCTCGGTTTCTATAAGATAATTTACTCCAACAGACGTTCATGATTCGACAGAAACTTTTGCACTTAGGCCCAGTTTTTTGATTAATAGTTAAAATAACTAATTTTAAAATTTTTCTACTAATAGTTATTAACAAAATGTAAACTAATAGTTAAAAAATGTATAGACTAAGAGCTAGTGAACGCCAGACCTACGTTATTTTATAAAGGCTGAAAGTTTGTCAGCGCATGCTCCCAACATAGCCATGGCCAAACATGAAGTTTGGGTCATGGTGGCTTTGGCAGACAGACGGTACCAGGTGTGTAAAATACCAACTTAATTACGTCAAAGTATAAAGGCTGATTTTTTGACATTTCCTTCAAAATGTTATAAGAAATGACATCATTCATTGACAGACACCTACCATGGTGGAAGCCCTTAGCCAGACACCTTAAAGTTCATGAAAATGTAGTCCTACTTACGTCATACTATAAAAGCTGATATTTACATAAAATATTTGAACCATCATTTGATGAAATTTCCTCATCAGCCAGACACTTCTGATGGTTCCTTCGCCTTGACAGACAGCTTTTAGGGTGGCTGAAAGTGCGAACGCCAGGCACTATAAATATTGTATTTTGTACTTGTTCTTAAGTTACTCAAGTATTTGAGTCTGTAAATCATCATATGTTGATGAGCTGATGATGGAAGGTAAGTACAACTCCTTAAGGCTTAGGTAGGTAATCCCTAATTTTAAAGTGATTACCTCTGAAAGTTGCCTAGAGTAAAGTTCTTAGCAACATTAGCATTACCTATGTTAATGCTAATGTTGCTAAGAACTTTACTCTAGGCGTTTAGCAACTATTTCGAAGAGAAAATTTGTGGCACCATATTTTCCGTGTATATAAATTCTAGTGAGGATTTGGGGGTCCTAATTCAATATATGTAGAATTGTTATAGAATTATTTGATACTATAAATTTGATTATACTATGCATAGTAATAGATATATCGTGATGGTTTCGCTGGAAGGATACTCTGCAGCGCAACCACTTTCAATAACAAAATACGGCGAAACCTGAGACATAGTTTTTTTAAAAATAGGACTAGTATTTTATTGACATTTCATAGATTTATTTTAGAAACTTAAACTAGTTAAATCTAAAGTAGTTCCGCCGAGGAGCATGACGTGAATTATCCTACAACTTCTAAGCGTTAAGGAGTTGTACCTTCCATCAACATGGGATGATGACTAGCTGATGCAAACACCCAAATAACTTTAGAAACTATACTTATATATGTTACAGGAAATGTATGAAATCCGTCATTGTATACAATTCCTAGGAATTGTGTATAAGTCCTAAAATCACCCGGAAATGTGTGATGTAAATCATATTAGACACATTTCCTAGGAAAATTACACATTTCCTAAACAGCAGTCGGAAATGTAATTAAGATATTTTTTTTTACACAAAATTATTTTTATTGCGCCCATTTTTGCTCTCCGAAACTTAAATGGCGCTACCGCGCCGCGGCAGCTGTGTATGTGTAAGGTCGCAAGTCTAACCTAACCTAACCTAGACTTTGTTATCCAGCTACAGGATTACTAAAACCTTCATGCCAATAATAGTTTAATAAAAGAGATGTTAAAATTAGGGATTTCCAATACTTCAGCGTAATATGCGTGATGCCGAAAGAAAGGTATGCCAATAAATTTAAGCAAATATTTTTTTCGGCCAAAGTATAATAGTGCGAAAACAACTGTCAGGCTAAACAATAATTTGTGAGTTTAAAGTACCTATCGGCCAATGTGGTTTGGCCAAATGAAATTTTAGGCGTACCGAGGGGCACCCGATCACACGACCGCGCTTGTGCCGATTAATTTTATACATTTCCTAATACAATATTGGAATTCTATAAAATTCATAGGAAAAGTATACATTTCCTAGGATATGTGCGTATTAAAAAATCTCTGAAGCAATATTTTATACATTTCCTAAATAGCTTCGGAATTGTTTACATTTCCTAGGAATAGTATACAATTCCTAGAATTCATACATTTCCTGTAACATATATACTGGTTAAAGAATTGTCCTCCAACTCTTAAGCCTTAAGGAGTTGTACTTACCTTCCATCATCAGCTCATCAACATGAGATGATGATTTACAGACTCAAAATACTTGAGTAGCCACCCTAAAAGCTGTCTGGCAAGGCGAAGGAACCATCAGAAGTGTCTGGCTGATGAGGAAACTTCATCAAATGATAGTTCAAATATTTTATGTAAATATCAGCTTTTATAGTATGACGTAAGTAGGACTACATTTTCATGAACTTTAAGGTGTCTGGCTAAGGGCTGCCACCATGGTAGGTGTCTGTCAATGAATGACGTCATTTCTAATAACATTTTGAAGGAAATATCAAAAAATCTGCCTTTATACTTTGACGTAATTAAGTTGGTATTTTACACACCTTTAGTACCGTCTGTCTGCCAAAGCCACCATTACCCAAACTTCATGTTTGGGTAATGGTGGCTTTGGCAGACAGACAAAATAACGTAGGTCTGGCGTTCACTAGCTCTTAGTCTAGTACTAAATGTCAAGCTAACCATTGTTCGAAAAACACTTTTTTCTGATATTTAACCACTTGTCATTTGACATCTGTCAAATTTGACCATTGGTTATTTTAACTGCGAATCAAAAAACCGGGCCTTAGAGATTTAAGCTTGACACTATCATCAAGAATATTGCCAGATTAAAACCGGACATTTCAGAAAAAGTTTGAAAATTCGCCTCTAAAGTTGATTTTCTTTAGACTTCTACAGAAAAATCCAGACCTTCAACCCTTCCAGACTCGATACAATTGAGTATTTGCCCGCACTCCCAAATAATTCTAAAGCACAACTCAACAACGCAATTGAAAAAAGTAGTTTAATTGAGTTGACAAAATAGTGACGTCACTGATTAGTACTCGTATTTCCATACAAAATCTATGGGAGAGTCTCGTTTTGACAGTTACGTCAGTTGATTGGTAGTGGCAAATACCCTATTCGCCGTCATTACCATACATGTTAGTCCTCGCCGACACTAGCTTTTAGTGAGAACCTAAGTTCATAAATGGTGTACATAAGTGGCACTTAATACAGTCCTCAATTCACTGACGACAGCGTTTTGGTTACTTAGTTTTGGCAATTAAAACCGAATCAGTACCCGTTTGTACTAAGAGCCATCCGCATAAACTTGGTTTATGTTTATTAATACTAATGTTGCTTATCTCACTTTGGACCATTACGAAACAACATTTAAAACTCGATTCAAGCTCAAACAGATATTTTGTCCCTTAAGTCGGAATACCTATTGAAATTCAACCAAATAAAAGTTTAATCTAAGTCGTTAGACATTTTATTAAGTTAAGTTTTGACCGTTGTTTCGTAGAAATACAGCGTGAAACTAAGCTGTCTAGAGATGTCTATCTCTAGATTACCAATTTACTTCAAGCTGTGTTTAAGATTTAATTATGTACGAGTACTACGAGTATGTGTTAGACTAAGAGCTAGTGAACGCCAGACCTACGTCATTTTTTAAATCTGAAAGTTTGTCAGCGTATGCTCCCAATACAGGATATAATGTTGGTAAATTAATTGGTGAAGTTTGGGTCATCGTGGCTTTGGCAGCTACCCTAAAAAAACTGTCTGGCAAGGAGTTGGAACTGTCAAAACTGTCTGGCTGATGGGAAAACTACTTCTAATTATTGCCCTAAAATTATGTCTATTACTACTTAAACACGGTATGGCGGGACTAATGGCCGTTTTCACCATCAATCCTTAATTTTTAAGTGACCCCTATGGTAACAAATAACAGGCATTTTGTTTTCATAGGGGTCACTTAAAAATTAGGGATTGATGGTGAAAACGGCCATAAGTTAAACTTCTATTAGGTACTACAATTGTAAATCATCAATAATGAGTCTATTACTAGCCGATGTGTTGTCTAAAATATTGTTGTATTGGTAGGGTAAGCTATACTATTAGGACGCCAACATGTGCACTAATAATTAACTTTTAAAAAAAATAAAACCGACTTCAAATGCGTGAACACAAAAAAAAACTAAAAATTAAAAATATTGCGTATAAAAAAGTTCATCCCCAATTTTCCACCCTTGGGGGTGAAATATTTTCTTCAAATTCGCATGAAACCACCCTTTTGATAATACCTATTCAACAAAAAAATAATCGTTCAAATTGATTAATAATCGGCGGAGATATTGCGTATAAAAAAGTTCATCCCCAATTTTCCACCCTTGGGGGTTGTTTTTTCTATTATTAAATTTAAATGGGACCACCCTTGAGGTATTACCTATACGCCGAAAAAAGATTTGTTCAAATCGGTTCATAATTGGCGGAGTTATCGCGTAACAAACATAGAAAAAAAAAAAAAAAAAAAACATACGGGTCGAATTGAGAACCTCCTCCTTTTTTGAAGTCGGTTGAAAAGGGCCTGTACAAAGAATTTGAAAAATTATGGTATAACGCAAATATAATGTAACTAGCTTTCCGCCCTTTTTCTGCCACAGAAAAACTATATCGCGCGCGTCCCTGTTTGAAAAACCGGTATAAAAACTATCCTATGTCCTTTCCCGGGACTCAAACTATCTCTATGCCAAATTTTATCAAAATCGGTTCATGGTTTAGGCGTGAAAGCAAGACAGACAGAGTTACTTTCGCATTTATAATATTAGTATAGAGTATGGATTACTAAAAACTCACCAGATTCAACAAGTAGACGTTTGTGATCGTCCTCATCCTCCGATTGCTGGCCAAAGTGGCTATCACCAAGCAGTTGCCACATATCGACAGCATGAATATCAGGAAGTACGGCGGCAGTATGAACCGCCACTCGTACGCGTTGTTCACAACCCTGACCGTGGTGTTTCTGATCGCTACCACCGTGGGGATGGTGGTGGTATCACGCATGCGGAGCAAGGAGGTGTTGTAAATCGCCGTCATGTTGGATCCATCCATTTTTACCTGAAAAGAAAAGAAAAGTTAGAAAAATAATGTTCGACAGCCAAAATAGAGACGTAGACGTTAAGGCTTGGTATTTCTGCTAAAGTAGGTATTTCGCGCTGTCAAAATCTGCGTGCGCAATACTTCGCCGAAGACAGCGCGCCAAAGAGCTCTCGCGGCTACACAGTATAGAAATACGCAGTTTAGAAATACGCAGTTGGTTAGGTTAGGTTGACTTCCTTCCGTTCAAGCGTCATACTCACAGCACTTTCTAATACAAATCATATCCAAGTGATACAAATTAAAACAACTTTCAAAATTTTTGGGAATATATTTTAGAATCGAATAAATATAGAATATAACTGCCAAAGTAAACACGGTTCAAAGAGGCGTGGCGTCACCCGACCTTCCGGAAGTTCCGCGCCGGTTAAAAGAATTTCAAGATTACGTCACCCGACCTATCGGTAGATCCTCGGGAGCTTGAGCGATTGGAAAAACATTTTATGATCAGTTACTCGTAGTAGCGATTATTTAGAGCTTGGATAATAAATTATAGTTGTTGCAATTCACAAAGCTTTACATGCAAAGCTTTGTGAATTGCAACTAATTAATTACATTAATCAGTACACGCATCAATTTTGTTCAGTGTTTTTGTTTATTAATAAATAAAAATATCATACTAAAATTGCATACATATTTGTTTGTATTGGTCTGGGTGTTTTCTTTCCATAATTTATGTATAACGTATGTACGGGGCTCTGTATCGAAAATCACTATGAGCAATAAGCATCACACACGGTTACCTGGAGTGCATTACCGCAGCAAAAAGCTTGCCATCTTAAATGAACGGTATAATATCGAGGTTTCGTCAATACAGTTGCGAACAAAGGTGTTTGTGTAGTGTAGTTGAGTTGAGAGGTCAGATTATTGAAATAATAAAACGAACATTTTATTTTTTAAATACATTTTAAAAATAATTTACATTACAGATAACAATGAGAGGATGACATTGCAAGGTGGTGCCAGTCCAGTCTTAAATCCGTTGATATATGCTGCATCTGCCATGTTTTTGGCTAAAAGATTCTTCTATCTTGCAGTTTAGACTTTTAATACAGTATCCTAGCATCCTATCCATCCTAGCATAGCAGTAACCTCAGACAGTATTTTTTGAAAACTTTTACGCATGGTGGAGGAAGGGACGCTCTAGACACTCAAGTCTAGAAGGAGTCACATGAACTCCAAGTTTTAAATCCGTTGACATCTGCTGCATCTGCCATCTTTTTGGCTAGAAGATTCTTCTATCTTGCAGCTTAGACCTTTAGCTACAGACCTTAGACAGTATTTTTGAAACATTCTTACGCATAGAGGAGGAAGGGACGCTCTAGAGAAGTGGTTCTTAACCGGTGGTCCGCGGACCACTGGTGGTCCCTGGAGGCATTCCAAGTGGTCCACGATGTGCACTTGCACACCTTGGTCAAAACCACTTTTAACTGATTTTTGCAGTCAAACTGGTTTTGACCGATTATGAGGTGGTCCCTGACAAAACAGAAATTTGGTAAAATGGTCCCATGACTTAAAGGTTAAGAACCACTGCTCTAGAGACTCCAAACTACAAGGATACACATGAACTCCAGTTTTAAATCCGTTGATATCTGCTGCATCTGCCATGTTTTTGGCTATAAGATTCTTCTATCTTACGGCTTAGACCTTTAGCTACAGACCTTAGACAGTATTTTTGTGAAAATTCTTATGCATGGTGGAGGAAGGGACGCTCTAGACACTCAAGTCTACAAGGAGTCACATCAACTCCAGTTTTAAATCCGTTGACATCTGCTGCATCTGCCATCTTTTTGGTTAGAAGATTCTTCCATCTTGCAGCGTAGACCTTTAGCTACAGACCTTAGACAGTATTTTTGTGAAAATTCTTATGCATGGTGGAGGAAGGGACGCTCTAGACACTCAAGTCTACAAGGAGTCACATCAACTCCAGTTTTAAATCCGTTGACATCTGCTGCATCTGCCATCTTTTTGGTTAGAAGATTCTTCCATCTTGCAGCGTAGACCTTTAGCTACAGACCTTAGACAGTATTTTTGTGAAAATTCTTACGCATGGTGGAGGAAGGGACGCTCTAGACACTCAAGTCTACAAGGAGTCATATGAACTCCAGTTTTAAATCCGTTGACATCTGCTGCATCTGCCATCTTTTTGGCTAGAAGATTCTTCTATCTTACAGCTTAGACCTTTAGCTACAGACCTTAGACAGTATTTTATATATTTATTATTTATTTATTTATTATTTAATTGTGTCAGTGTGCTCTTCTAAAGAGTGTAAGACGATTGTATGTAAGTACTATTAAAATGTAATTTTAACTCATTGGTTTTGTCTCATATTTGAGGAATGTACTATGTATCATGAGTAGAGTCTTCGTTTAAAAGGATGCGAACGATTTAAATTTCAATAGGTAGACAAAATTGATAATTTTTAATTATCAAAAATTTAAGCTTTCTCCAGTAACACTGATATTATTATACTGTGACTCATCAAAGTCATCATTGTCAAAAATATTGACAAATCGCGAACTGTCACGGCCAAAAAACTGACACGCGTCCGTCCTCCGTAAGCGCCACCGCGCGACTGATTGAGATTGTCCAAGCCGTCATGGACGATTTTTTCCACATTTTTTAACATTGTAAATAAATAAGACGCAATATAAAAATTTCATCCGTTAAAAGCCCTCAAGTTATTTCTGAACTTTAGTTTAGTAAAAGATTTAGAATCTCAAATCGCTTATTTTAAAAATAAAACCATAAATAGAAAACGAATAGAGGTAACTTTGGGAATTTATTCTATCGAGTCAACTTCATCAAATCGTGTTTCCATCCGTTAATAGCCCTAGAAAATATCCTCAACTATGCCCAATAAAAATCTTAGCCTTTAATTTTACTGTTTAGTACCTCAAAAATGAAAACTGAAAACCTCATTTTCGCCATTTTCTCTGCTACCCGGCCTTAATTAAGCACACTAACATCATTTGCAGTTGAACGCAGATTAATTTTAACGTTATGTTTGTTTAAAACGGTAATTTATCTTGAGTTACAGCGAGTAATTACTTAGAAGCGCTAAGCTTTTTTTCCATATCTTAATCTTTTTACCTTTGAAAAATTAGAGCCGATTTTTCAATAGACAAAAGATGAATCGAAGCTGCAAAAAATATCTAGAGAAACAAAAGAAATTCGTTTTCCAAAAAAAGTAAAATAAATGGCCAGTTGAAATATTTGAAAAGGAGTTTTTTATCTAACCAACACGAACGAAATCTTGTTAGTGAACATCTCGTATGCAAACTTTTTTCCTAAATCTTTGGTTTAATTCTCTTTTCAGCCAGTCCCGATCAAATAACCGATAAAAAATTTACAAAGGTTTTATCGTTAACATTTTTAATAATTCAGTCGGCGTTTCATTATCATTTAATCAAAATGATAATACTGAAGATTATAACAGCACTTAACAACGTACATAGAATTTAATAACATTGAAGTTGTCGGCTACAGTTCGGTAATTAAACTAAGTTCTTTGTTAATTTAAACACAATTACTAAACATGCTACAACCAAATATTACAACGAAAAGTATCTTTGAAATAAACTCTAATTTTAATTTAATTTTGAGATAAGTTTTAAAATAAACATTTTAGTTTATGTAAGATGTACACAATGTTGATTTACACGTGTCTTATAGAATTAGAATTAAAATTCAATGATATTGGTTCAGCAGTTTAGGCGTGAAAAAGTAAAAGTCCTCGTATGAAAGATGTATCATCTTTGATACATCTTTTGATTGACGTATTTCAATTTACTCTAGATTTACTCTAAAAGCCTTTGCAAGACTGTAGGCATAATGCATAATGTGACATGGCGTCAATTTCGTTGCCACCACTTCCCGACACCCCGCTTTCATAATAATGTGTTACATTTTTATATCTTAAAAATATACAGGGTGGAATTTTGTAATGCCACCTGGAGGAAAAGTACCTACTCGTAATACTGTACATAGAAAATTTTACTCAAAGAAAACATTCTTTTATTTTTTTAAAGAAAGAGAAAAGATTTTTTTTTAAAGTTCACCACCATACAATTTTCTGTGAATAATTAAAATAATTTAAGATTTCATGGTTTTCCTTTCATTTTATTTATCAAGTTTGTAAGAGAGATTTCATCCTTATACTTAACCCTAACGATCGATGCAATAAAAATACAAGGTGTAATTTTTAACAAATAGTTGGTTCGATTCCCGGGTTTGGCAAGCAAATTTTCAGAAATCTTTGAATGCAGTTTTATTTCTTTTCCTAAATTAAGGAATGTTTCCTTTGGGTAAAATTTTCTATTTACAGTATTAAGAGTAGGTACTTTCCCTCCAGGTGGCATTACAAAATTCCGCCCCGTATTATAAAAATGTAACACTAACTCCCGCCCTATCGCACACAACCTGGATTAGACTCTACGTGCTACATTTTTTAAATATGTGTTATTGCTGTGCCTAGTAAACCGAAGTTACGAAATTGACCTATATCGGAAATTGAACCCGTACTACACAAAATACAATTACTTGCTACTAATATAGCTGTTCGTCTGCCAGGAAAAGGTCATTCATTAAGGGCTTGTTCCGACGGAGACATCCTGTTTTTTGAAAGATCCCGTTTAGTACACGTGTATAAATTAACGTTCACACGAACACCCCATTTGCAGTGTCCTGCAAAAAACCTATCCATTATTTGTATAGATCGTTTCATCCACGAAGACGCGCCCATTCTTCCGCTAATGTTTGAGTATTATCGGTACACGCTAAATCAACCATGAGTGCACACGCACACTACAATAATGACGCTCGGATTGCTCGGATCAAACTCCCCGCACCCCGCGTTTCCCTCGACCAACAATAAATTGGTGGGGCGCGTCTTCGTGGATGAAACGAACTATAATTCGAATATAAAACACACATAATGTGTGTTCATATGACAACCCAGTTTTGCGGTTTCCTGCATTGCGTGGAAACAAGCCCTAATACGAAATCGTCATTGCCAATAATAGATAACGTTCCAAACTAATCATCATCATCATCTCAGCCATAGGACGTCCACTGCTGAATATAGGCCTCCCCCAATGTTTTCCATGTTGCCCGGTTATTAGCGGCCTGTGTCCAGCGCCTTCCTGCTACCTTTATGATGTTGTCGGTCCACCGTGTGGGTGGACGTCCCACGCTGCGTTTTCCGGTACGCGGCCTCTACTCCAGAACCTATTAGATCAGATTCAGATCCAAACTAATAGTAAACATCAATCAAGTGTCTAAAACAACATTGATTTCACTAGAATTAGTGCTAAATCTAATATTCTGTGTTGATGAAACCTACGCAATCCCAAATAAACGATTAGTAACGTAATCCTACCACAGTTTAATGTCAAATTGGGTTTTATGAGCAGGAAACGATTAATTTAATCCTTTGACCTTTCTAAATCCGGACTAAGCTAAAATGTTGCAATGTTAGGAGGTTTTACTGTTGATGAACACGAAACTTAATTGAGAACAAACTACCTGGGTTCGATTCCCGCCTTAGGCAGTTCGATTTTGCAATTTCTTTATAATTGATTCAACAGCCAAGTGACCTACATATATTATGTTTGTTACTATTTCACACAAATACTGAACGGATTTTGATAAAACATTTTTGGTACCATTGTTTATAGAATCTACATTGGAATTATTCTTTATTTAGTACATCAGAATAAAAAAAATACAGGCTAAAATTTCTAAATATTTGTTACAAATAGGATTTCACCCGTCGAAGCTGCACGTAAAAGCTAGTATCGTAATAAAAAAGCTATAAAAATCACATAAACATTGTCGAAAACTTCCTGAACACTATGAGGTAACAGTACAATAGATTTTCTTATCCGTGAAATTGAAATCGATTCCAATAACGTTTATGCTTCTCTTTCAAAGTTATACAAAAGAATTTGGCCCTTTCTAATAAAAATGTTTTACTTCCTCATATAGGTACATTTGGTACATACAACAACAATAGAAAGTTTCGACTATGAGTCCCAACTTTGCCAGTCGTAGAAGCTAAAGGAGACCTGTAAATTTTATTCTACTAATACACTCAACATCAAATAAACCGCACCTTCCGCGACGCGAACTTTA
Organism: Ostrinia nubilalis; assembly: GCF_963855985.1. Classification (NCBI taxonomy): domain Eukaryota; kingdom Metazoa; phylum Arthropoda; class Insecta; order Lepidoptera; family Crambidae; genus Ostrinia; species Ostrinia nubilalis. The sequence continues at coordinate 15,472,456 of NC_087094.1, forward strand.
AAGATTTTCTTCTGACACAATCATGGTACCCCAACAATATTGGTGTTATTTGAAAGCCCAATAAATATCCTTAAAGAAAAATACATTTCATTTCTAAATAAATGATTTGGGGGCACGGCAGTGCCCCCACCAAGTCGAGCAAAAAAGCGGCACGGCCGTACCATCCTTTTCTCGAAGCAATTCAGGCCATTTTCGACTGCCTGTAACTTCGTTGTGGATAAAACTAGAAGGCTGAATTTTCATTAGCTATGCAGGCATTGTAAAGACACGGTATATTTAAAATTTCATTAAATTTGAACCAGTAGTTTAAGTATTATAACGGGTCAAAGTTACTTAATTTTGTCACTCACTGACTCACTGACTCACCGATCATCAAAATTCTAAGGCACTTCTAGCAGACCTAGAAGCTTCAAATTTGGAATATAAGTAGTGTTTGGTGTATGAATCAAGGAAAAACTAAAATATTTGGGGGCACGGTAGTGCAACCGCCAAGTCGAGTAAAATTTTTCAATTTCGGTCCAGTTTTCTAGATACATAACTGCTGTCTACAAAATACAAAAAGAAATGAGATTTGGGGGCACGGTAGTGCAACCGCCAAGTCGAGTAAAATTTTCCAATTTCGGTCCAGTTTTCTAGATACATAACTGCTGTCTACAAAATACAAAAAGAAATGAAATCCCATCAAAAACAATACTTGTCAAAAAAACCAAGTCTCGAAACTCAGTTGTTCTACGGTAAAAAGTTGTGAGATCCATGTAATACCAAGTCCAGGCCAGGAAATCTTTAACGTTTTACATAAATATATTGACTTGGCCATCGCATGAAAACACGTGTAAATTAAATTATTTAGTGTTATTTACTTTAACATATACCATAAATAGACCTCACTTTGGGCTCACCTCTGGGATCAATTAGACCAATTTTTATGGTTATAAAACCAAATAAAGATCTCACGTGTCCTCTTTAACAGATGGATAGCGATTAATCCCAACTTAACAGTTTTATAGTCATAAAAAATGGCTATAGCGAACTACCTATTTTTTGAAGAAGTGACTCTGGATCCTTATAAAGACACATTTTTGGGGTAAAAACCTTTCCTTCAATGAAATGAAGTTTAGAACTAGGCTTTCAAATGGTACCAATGTTGGTGGGAAGTGGGGATGCATACGTTTGATAAGTGCTTATCGCGGGAGGTGCGATTTATTTGATGCCGAGTGTAATATAAACGTCAGTGTATATCAGAACCCGAATGATGGAACTAAGGATTAACTAACTACTAAACATAATGCAGATAAAAAATAATTAATTCACGCAATTTAAATTTCAACAAACAGATTTGGATAAAAACAAGGTTTTGCTCATCACAAAATAAGCCACAGGCATCTAGTGTCCTACGATGAGCTAGTCCTTTTGTAACGAACAAAAGAACTCAATTCTAAAGGCTTGTTAATTAGGTACTTACCACAAAATAAAAGCTGTTTTATAAGGATTTAGATTAATTATTCCTTAGACGTCCTAAATTTAGGTATGATTTTGCCTTTTAAAGTTCCAAAGGTGTCTTGGTATTAAAGTCACGTTGGCGCAAACCTCAAGCACGCATTATGAAAGCGGCTTCAAGAATTTTAATAAAAACCTTCGCAAGCTTTCGCTTAGTTAAATTATTAAGTACATTGACACCACAGATTACATGCTTTTCTTCGAAGATCTTAATTCGGAAATTTTGAAATGGAAAAATTGTTTCCTCCTGGCCAATTTGCACTGAAGAAACCAACGCAGGGTTTCAGTTAATTAGGTACACTTGAATATTTTGAATAATTTTCCCAATACATTATGCATAGCTCAGCGATCAAAGCAGTGATCCGGCATGCAAAATTTCTTGCCAAATCGTAACTATTAGGTACATAAGGTGCTGTTTAATATGCCATTTTCTGGATTAATCAAGTAATATAAGATTTTAAACTTTCGCGTTCCATTTCAATTAAAATAGTAAGTCAAGCCGAAACGTCAAGCGTAACTCATTAATAAACGTCGCGTTAAGACCCATGTCTTACTATTTTAATTAATCAAGTAACTCCACATACATACTAATAACTCTTTCCCTGACTTCCCACGGTCGCATATTTACAAGCAATGTTCGATCGTTAATTATCGCCTTTGTTCATCAATAATTCATTAGTGTTTTAGGGATGCGTGATTTGATGCAGAGGAAATCAATAATTAATTATGAGGCACTAATTTGGTCGGTAAATTAAATAAATAGCTTTTTCTAAGAAATAGTAATGACGCGACCAGTTTATAAGTTATAACTACTAGCTTTACATAAGATAGGACATAAGATAATGTTTATGTAGCACTGAGCTTAGTAGCAAGTAATAGTAGGTACGGTCGGCATCTAAAATATCTCTACTATTAAAATACCGCAGTAAAGCCACAGAATTAATAATAGTACCATGGTGAATCTTTGTTATCAAAACAAGTAAATCTTTAACTGAGTTGCACCATCTTACTTTAACTTTGAACGTCAAAAATCTGTCAAACTCCATACAAATACACCGGTTATTGTTATAGTTACGGTTAAAGTCATTTGGTGTAACTTAATTATTAAAGGGAAGATGGATAAATATGGACAAATACAATACTATCTCTCTTGGCAACCATGTATCGTAATCTAAAGAAAATAAATTATATTATGAACTTTTATAAGCGATCGGTCATTTAATAAGGGTAAAACAATTTTTGTTGTAGAGTCGATAAAACATCTCAATCATTTTCGTTACAAAATCACTCTTATTAGAACCACACAAGACCCCACAATGCTTAGCTTGATATGCCCTCTTGTATTTAAGTACAGAACCCATATCGTTTGAGGTCTTTATCCCGAATCATAATACATTTTTGATGCCGGTCGACTTCAATAAACTTCAGTTTTCGTACTAGTACGTCGACTTTTGGCCTTCGAATTATGTAATGTGTAATGTGACGGCAATAAAATCAAATTATTTCGTGACTTCATGAACCCTTTGGTGACTGGTGGTGCTATTTATGTTTCTACCGCTTTATTACTCAAAAAATAGCTAACGGTAGCGTTTTTTTAAGTATTGCTAATTAATTTTATGGCAAGGTATTAGTATTTTACAGTTTGAAAATCTTCAGGTAATTTTGTGGTAAGATAGTGATGAGTCAAAAGATATTATATTGAATAAAATGAACGTTTTCAATGAACATAGAAGCTTGCCTATTCATATTTCCTTTATACTGGAAGTTTCGCTAAGCAAGAGGAATAGATAAATTAATTTTCTTATAAATCGCTTCTAGACGTTGAATCTCCGCGTCAAGACACTGTCTTGTAAAATTTCTGTCTTCTGTTGAAACAAAAACTGTTTATTTCCTCTTACAAAAGAGGCAACTAATAGTGGCAGATTGGCAAGAGTTAGTTTTTTGTAGATTTTAAGGTTTATGTCGAATCAAATTATGTTTTATCTGAGCAGCAAAAGGTTCTAGAAACATGGCAATTATAAAAATACTAGCGGCCTCCCGCGACTTCGTACGCGTGGATCCCATTTTACCCCCTTAGGGGTGGAGTTTCGTAAAATCCTTACGTCATAACATCTACCTGCATGCCAAATTTCAGCCCGATCCGTCCAGTGGTTTGGGCTGTGCGTTGATAGATCACTATGTCAGTCAGTCAGTCACCTTTGATTTATATTATAAAAATATTTACTAACTTATTTTACACTTTGTAGGTAGTACCTTCAAGCAATTTAGTGATTGTTATCGATTGGAATTGTATGTATAATTACAGTTGAACTGTATGCCTGCCTATCATCTCCTATAATTATTAGAAACAATAACGATTGGGCTTTAACTAATCATTATCTATTTCAGGTATGAAGTTCACCCTTGACTTTCGTACAAATATGCGTGTCTATCGATCAGCAACAAATAGAATATCATTCAAACCCGACCTAGATTCTGTAGGGACTTCTATCACTTAGGCCTCACCTTTTACCTATCTGACTTTTGGCTTTCAGCAGGCTTACAATAGCCTAACTTCATGATTGACATTTCTATATTATGATATTAAACATTTTTTATGAACATCAAAAACGATAGCCTTGAACAAAGATGTACAAAAAACTACCTGGACTCTATAGATCAAACATTTCAATCGTCATCTCATCGAGTTGAGTATAAGATTGGCTTGAGTTTCATTACCTTCATTATTTACCGGTACAATGTAACCACCTCACTAATAAAACATACACGTTGCTTACTTACTCGTTGAACAGCGTTTTAAAGTGACGTTTAAAATGGAAATCTCATTTTAAAACAGTTTTCAACAAGTGTGTAACTTTTTGTTAGTAAGGGAGTAATTACATATTACCAGTCTTTAGGTCAATTGATAATCATCAATCATCAATTGATACGGTCTCGGAGCTACGTGCTACATTAGAGACACAACATACGTGTAGATATATTAGTTTCACTCGTATTTTCGTGTAGTCAAACAACGTCGAAAACCCAAACAAATAATTGGGCTTAACGATGTGGATTTAACGATACGTGTTAATGACTATACTAATTATCTGTTATTAGCGATTAAGTTGTTTGGCTGAAACTTAGCGAAATACCAATCTATCGCGATTAGCTATAAAGTAACTTTAGCAATAAATCTAACTTAATGTTGCATTAACCAACATTTGAAGGTTAAGCTTACTTCATTTAGAAAATGTAAAGTACAGAGAAAAATAAATGTGTAAAGTTGTTCGAAAAGTTGGTAAGCGTTACGCAACATCGGATTTATTTTCGGAAAGAAAATGTTACGCAGGCAAAAGTACCTACCTTTCGTTTTAAATTCAACCTTGGCTATTATTATGTACCTACTAAGACATATTTTATTCTGTAGCTCTACCTAAATAAAAATTAAATTAAAATGTAGTCTTACTATATTACCCTTTCTGATTAAGTATAAGTTCTGCTTAAGTTTGAGGTTTGAATCGAAGGTGAAGTGTTTTCTTTTAAAGACTTACCAACTCGTTGAAAAGACTACTAAGTAAACTAAGTACTTAGCTATCTTCAAAACGTTCTCTACTTAAGTTTTATGGCGCACATTCAGTTTTAATTAAAGTTTTACTAGAGTTGCAGCAGTAAGTACGAGATGTTGGAATAAACTCTACAACAAATGCTTCCTCATTAAAGCATTCCCAGTTCGAAATGTTAAGCTCAGTATTCTTCTTTTTGTCGCATCGACAACAAACCTATACAGTGTCAGCCCAAAACTCCGCTACAAGAGTGGCGTTGTCAGTAGAATTCGATCATACCTTGGTTATACTGATTTAATAAAAAATCACAGTCGTTTGATTTATAGTAGATTCATAGTGGATTTATAGTAGATTATAATTTATTAGTCATTATTTGATTTGTGTCCTTTTGTGAAAAATGTTTTTCAAAATATTATTGTATCACAACTCCTGCAGTTTTATTTAATAGAACGATCTTAACACAAAAGGTAACTGAGCTTAAATTTCTAAAAAATATATTTTTATTCTGACCGTACATAAAAATCTTATATTTTTTATGTGGTTTTAAAATAGGTTGAGCTAGGAATTTTTTGGGTTAAATAAGGAACATAAAATTAAAAATTTGTTGTGGGCAGAGTAAGGAACAAAATCGGGTTGAGTAAGGAAAAAATAATGAGTGGGTTGAGTTGTTGTGGGTCGAATACGGAATAACCCCATTTAATCTTCCTGCGCGCAGTTGTTTGGGCACGTAGGGCGCAGTATTGATCCTGTAGTGTTTAAATATTATCTCACTACATAAAATAGCTTACTTCTCAATTTCATTTACGTCTTAGAGGCGAGAAACTGGCATACTGCCAGTGCACTAACAAAATTACGTCGCGGACGGCAAAGATCTGGTTCTGTCTGCGAAATTTATTTGGTAATTCTTGTCAATTATTTTTTAAAATGCTTGGATATTTTTATTTCAGCATTTTAGAAAGAACAGCCAATCGCACATAACACTCTACAGTCGATGAAGCACTGTTGTCATGCCCTGAGTGCCCGAGCAACTGCACTCTCCTGAGGGATTTAATGAATGCTGCTGACAACGCCACTCTTGTAGCGGAGTTTTGGGCTGACACTGTGTAGGTTTGTTGTCGACACGATAAGTAGAAGACTACATTTTTATGGAAAAAGAGCCTAATTAACTTTGTAAGTTGACACTTTTGAAACTTGATCTGATGTCGTTACCACATTTAAAAGAAAATTAAAACATAGAAATACCGTAGACGCTTATTTTTTTAATCTTGTTAATTTTACACTAAGTTACATTCAATCCTAATCAATCATAACGATACCTAGAAAAAAATAAGTTTATACTTATTCAATTACCAGTGATACAATCTTTTATTATCCACTCACATACCTAGTAATCAAAAAGCAATAGAAATATCTATCAAGTCCTAATGATTATTCCAACAATACGACAAAGGAAACTGTACTAATTGCTTTGGTCATTAGAGCGATAGTCCGTTGGCGAAGTAGTGCCAAATCCCATAAGCTTGTAGCAAATCCTACAAGAAATGGGAATAGAAGTGTCGAGGCGAGAGCTGTCAAATCGTATGAAACTAACTTACTTGCGTCACACTAATGACAGGTCGCCTACGCCTTACGACTATACTACGATTCTGAAACGTCAAATGGCAAAAATAAAAACCTTACAACCCAATTGTAAATCTATACTAATATTACTTTGGGGCTAGCTGGCGCTGTGTGAAATTGTCCAAAGATTTATTATTATTATGTTTGTACGCTTTGGAGCTCACGGGTCAAAAGTGGCCCGGTCCTTTATAAGGCTTGCGTGGGGATACAGATCCAACACGTAGAGGCCGTTTTAAGCGCAAAATAATCGACAAAAGTGAAAGTGGTGCACATGCTGGATCTAGTCTCTGACTATATCATGGGATGTAGCCAGAGACCATCCCCAGTCTGTGCACAGGAGCTATTGCAGTTACTGGAGAATGGACTAGGGTTATGGATGAAGGATGGATGGACTGGTTACTGGGCTATGGATGGAGACTACGGGACACCTGCCTGGTTCATAGTCTCGGACTGAAAAAATGGCAGGCGGTGGCTAGCCAGCGACTAAATGGGCCCCCCCTGGCGTCATGGGTCGTATAGACCGGACTGAGGGGCAACATTGGCGTCTGCCAGCTCAGGGGTGTAGAGAGGTGTGCTGCGCTTTCTCCGAAGTTACTCGCGGCGTTATGCCCTTTAACACTTCCATCCCTGGAGCATATAGCTCTAGCGACTCCACTCTGGCCGGCCGGTTAAGGCAAGCCAGAGGTGAAAGTCCTGCAGACCCTCTCGGATTCCACTTCGGCAAGCCGAAGACGAGGGTCTTGACCGACTCTCGGGAGCACTCGGATTAACAACTGGCCCCGTGGTGTCGCTACTCACCAACAGCTCGCCACAAAGCTGCCCTGCGGAGCTTATTATTATTATTATTATTATTATAAATGCGAAAGTAAGTCTGTCTGTCTGTCGGTCTATCTGTCTCGCTTTCACGCCTAAACCACTGAACCGATTTTGATGAAATTTAGCATAGAGATAGTTTGAGTCCCGGGAAAGGATAGTTTTATCCCGGTTTTTGAAACAGGGGCGCGCGCGATGAAGTTTTTCTGTGACAGACAAAATTCCAAGCGGACGAAGCCGCAGGCGGAAAGCTACTTTTAAATAACTTGAAAAAATCTGAAAATTAAATTCATTCTTATTCATTGTTTAATTTGTAATTAATCTATCTATATTTCTAAAAGCGAAAGGTCACTGATTGACTGACTGACTCACCCACTCATCATGAAATCTCAGAAACTACAAGTTGTAGGAGTCTCAAATTTTGCATGGGGGTTCCTTTTAGAATCACTCCTCACTAAGAACGAATTTTACGAAACTCTACCCCAAAGGGGGTAAAACGGGATCCACGCATAAAATATGCAATTGTATTCATTTCACTGCCAGCCTTTCTTACAGCTTCAAGACACGCATGAACAGGCATCTTCAAGGCTAGCTCACTTTTTAGATCGCAACTGCCAACACCCCCTGAGTGAAATTTGAAAAGAACAAGCTCATAAAAAGAAACAAATTTTGTCCATATTGCTTAACAAAAACTCCGACACATTGTACCTAATCGTCGAAAGATCATTAAAAGTATGTCAAACAACTGATTAGTACTATCAGCCATCTAAAACTCCCCACACATTCTCCTGAAATATTCACACACGTCAATTTGAGTTTTAATGAGTGTTTTTAACTTCTTAACCGTATATTTGAGACACTCAAAATTACTTGTCAGAAGAAGACTGAAGAATTTTAAGTAGGTACGAACTTTATCTTTCACAACAATTACCTGAAGATTAAATTATTTTGCTCCGAAAATTAAATTGCCTATTAAAAGTTCCTATCGTCACTTGCAAGAATCAAGTTAGAACCCTCAATTCAAAATAACCTGTAAATAAAAATAACTCGACAAAAATACCTAGCTAAGCGCATAATGGTTTTTAACACTCGCGTAAGTACTCGGTAACATTATTTTTAAAAGGGGGAAGTATCAGAATAAATTAATTTGTTTATGGCCTGAGATAATATTTGTCAGCAAACAATTATCGTCGTAACTCACAGAAGTGCGTATGCAGTCTCTAATTTTAAAATCTAGATAACAGTAGCAGATCTGGCTGACTGAAATTTTTTTCTTATTTTATGTAGAAATATTCATCTGGATCACCAAAAAATTCACCTTTTCACTAAACTTTTCGTTTTAATAACTCAGATTTTAAAAGAAAATAAAATTGGCATACCAATTAGGTACATTTAAGATACATAATTAAGTTCATTAAATAAATTTAAAAATGTGTTGCGGAGAATTTTTTCCGGCTGTAAATTATAACCATTTTCTTACACTTTTGACCAACTTCCATGACTTACTATTTGTTTAAACTTTCCCCGCAGAACATAGAACAAAAGTTTTATATTTTATTTCCTAGAAAAGGTAAGTGTATGTATTTTACTTCTACTACTATTTACAAGGTCCTGATATTTATTTCTGTTACAATTTTTATTGAAATTCTCCCCAATGTCTTGTAGCATTTCAATAATTTCAGTTATTAAGTAAGGTGAGAGAATTTAAGAAACAGTTTTGCTTTCATGTTGTATTATAAGTTTGGATTTAATATTCTATTAGAAAACTGATTGAAGTAGGTAACCTGAATTTAAGAAAAGTCTATACCTACTTCTTACTTCCAAAATAAATAAATAAACTCAGAAAGTTAGTAAATTTTAACAGTTAGTACTTACTTAGTTAAAAACTTTTGAACTCGAACACATTACTTAAACTAAACACCGAATTACACACACATTTTAAACCACTAACTACACAGTTTCTTAGCACTTAATCCACTTAAATTATAACTACACTTATTAAAGTACACTGACACTTTGAAAAGTTCGCGAAACTTGCCGAAGTTTGTACGACAAAGCCCACCTAGCGTTCGAAGAGCGGCGGTAATACTGAATGGTGTTGGGTTCGGGATCCATTGCGCATGCCTTTGGGAATAATCATCCGAATGGCTGTGAGAATAGTATGAAATGTATGATGGAGTAGGAAGAGGTGTGATTGTGGGAAGTGTGTGCACGTAAATACTTCTAATTATGCCGATAAATTAGCAAACTTTGTCAGTGAATGACGAAAGTATCTGAGTTTCTTGCGTTGCTTCTTTTCAGTACCTACTGGCATATTGTACGGGAGAAGTGGTAGGGTTAAGTTATACTGACACGTGTAAAAGTGCTTTAAATATTGGCTATTTGGATAAAATAAATATTTTAGTCTGAATTAATGAAATATTTTCTTCCAAATAAGGGCCTACGTTTTACATTTAAAAGATACCATAAAGGGCTCTTTTGTGCGCTACCAGAGTTTTCAGATAATAATGCTCAGAAGGCGCCGAAACAAACTCAGTCACCATTAGTTGAATTAAAAAGTTTAGCACAAAAGTTAGGTGCATCAATGAGGGCTATCGTTTTTATACTTAACAGTTGGCACCCCTGGCGATTGACAGGACCTTACTCTACAGAGGCGCCATCTTGATGAGTGGAAATGCGATAGTCCTCCTACCACTTAGCGCTCACCAGTTGGCGCCACTGTCTTCGCGACTAGCAAGTGACAGGACCTTACTCTACAGTGGCGCCAACTGGTGAGCGCTAAAACGATAGCCCTCATTGAAATGATTTAAGATCCTATGTCCCCTAGATGTGGCAGAGGGCGTCCGTATTCATTCAATTCATTTGAAATGCAGACTAAAATCTACCAATTTATAGTTTTTAAATAAAAAGTTTATTGATTGTCAAATTGTTTTAAGGGTAATTAATACAAAAAAACCTACTCAACTTTCGTAAAACACATTAATTTTCCTATTAAACCAAAGTAAGAAAATAAAAAAGTCAATCTTTTTCATTGAATGCTTTAGTGATGGATCATACCATAGGTACTTAGGTAATGTAAGTTAAAGATTTATCTGTGTTACGAAGATACAGGCAAAATTTGGCATAATAGCGTTCATAACCGAGACCCAATTTTGTTTCTTATAAATGAACAGTTGTGATCGCTTCCAAGTAATTCGCTAATCGCTTTCCAACATCCCATTTAAAGGGAAAATTGGCAATGGATTAGTCAAAAGACGCGCCAATATTTCTCAGAATTTTGCTAGTAATTACGCCTTGAATTTAACTAAATGCCCATGCTCGTGTAAGCATATTATTATCTAAATACACGCGGATTTAGTTATACCGGCTAAAGGCCATAGCAGACTTATCAACTCGGAAAGGGATCAACAACGTATTGCCTTTCGCGAGCTGTCATCGCCATTCGCGCGCCTTCAATCGCGAGGAGAGCGTTTACGTTATGGAGCTGATAAGTGTGCGTTGCAGTATGGAGTTCATACAAAGAATACTGACCGCCCCGAGTTGATACGGTTACGATCCCTTTCCGGGTCGATAAGTGTGCGACGTCCTTAATCCACCTACTTCCATTGGTAGACAAAATTCCTAGAACCAGATTAGAAAAAGATACCTACGCTAAATAAACAACATAACAATTACATAACTGTTAAAAATACAGAAAATATAGAGAAGTTAATCGACTACTAATTAATTTACTAAGCAGCAGTCAACAAACAAAGTTTTTATTTTTTACTAGCGACCCGCCTCTGCTTCGCACAGGTACAATTTATTATAGGTACCTAAAAACCTTCCTCTTGAATCACTCTACGAGTATCTATTTAAAAATACTTGAATAACTTAAGAAAAAGTTTGAAAAACGATATACGTGCCTATAAAATTTGAGGGTTGCCCTCGATTTCCCTAGGATCCCATCATCAGATCCTGACTTGGTGACAATGGGACCACCTCAGAAGTATATCCTATCGAACAAAAAAAGAATTTTGAAAATCGGTCCACAATTGACGGAGTAATCGGTGAACATACATAGAAAAAAAAATACATACAGTCGAACATATAACCTCCTCCTTTTTTGAAGTCGGTTAAAAAAATAGCCCAGTGCGTGTCATGCCACGCGCAGTGTAGGGTTCCGTAGTTGTCCGTTGTTAACACAATATATTTCAGAAGCAAGTAATTACTTCATCTAAAGTCCCTTTTAATATTTTCTTCTAAGGAATTTTTACTAGTTAAGAAATTTTATAATACATGAGTTAAAACTAATGAGTCTTCGAGGCGCAATTTGTTTTGTGTATAATAATGTGCCAAAACTTGGGGGAGGCCTATGTTCAGCTGTGGACATCCTGTCGCTGAAATGATAAAGATTATGTGCCAAAACGTCTAACTGATTATTTTTATAGATAAAAGACGTTTAACAATTGATAATATCTCAGACTTTGTATAACTTGAAACGGATCTCGTTAAGACTTTGGTAAGTTTTGATACAATTTGAATCTGTAAGCCTGGTGTCCTTCCGTCGCTCCAAATCCTTGTTTAAAAGGAGGCTAAGATGAGACTAACGAAAAGGATTAGCAACCGATCGAGAATTCGATACTACGCGAGCAATTTAGATTATTTTCACTCGACATTAAAATTTCCATGGAAAAAAGCATTGAGGGAGGCCTATGTTCAGCAGTGGACGTCCTGTGGCTAAGATGATGATGATGAATAAAATTTACTTTTTTCTTTTTGAATCTGTGCCAATGCGTTTTTATCCGACTGCGGGACGCAAAGAAGTGGTAATGTGTTTAACAGCCTATGTATGTTATGTACCTTTGAAGGGACATAACGCCTGGGCCCATTTTTATGATTCGCACGTCAATCGATTCCTCTTAGTCCGTCGAGTGTCAATATTTCTCAATCATTTTAAACTCTGAAAAAATTACAAGTCTAGTCACTGCTGACGGTAATTCTTTAATAAGGGCAATGGTATTTTAAGGTAAGGCATTGCCCCATAATGCCTCCTGGCTACGGCTCTAGCTGTCGTCAACAAAAATACATCCAGTGAAGACTTAGTCCATTTTAGAGATTAGGTACAATTTCGACAAAGCCGATGACCGAAAACCTGAAAGATTATATTTTAGAGACCATTAACCTCGGCAGAGACAACAACCTAAAATAAGATAATAATAATAATAATAAAACATTTATTCGCTGCAATTTTAAGGTTAAGATATAAACTATGTACGAGTAATCATAGGAAATGTTATTTAATTTGTGTCTTTCACTCATTTATTTTATCCCTAAAGGGAAACAGCATCCATTTTTTTTAAAAAGCTCTATAGAACAATTTAATAATACAACTTTGTCTAAATTAATTTTTAATTTTAATTCGCGAGTGCTCATATATCCTAAGTTTTAAATGTTAAGGCATTTTTACGCCCCATTATGTCTATTAACCTGCTTGCTTAGGTAAGTGAAGTAACAAAACGAATGCACAGCTGCAGCGTTGAATAGAGCTCTGTGATTCGTGTGTCACCCTGTGCGTTCACGCGCACTGTAAGAACTCAAAGTAATGTTTGTGAATACAGGGATTAGTCGTGTCAAAATAAAAACTCGACAGAATGTACATAAAATATTTGCCAACTACTCCATAAGACCCTCTATCCCCAAGGAGGTCTCCACCGGCGGATATTGCTATTTAAAATTTACCCAACGTAAACTACTGAAACGAAAGGCATTTGGGTGTTTATAAATTTAATTTTCATTAAGCAAAGAAGAAACAGTCGGGTGCTTACATTCTTCAGTTATGGTATCTGGCTGGAAGGAACTTTATTACTACAGTAAAACTTTCAGGGCAATCTTGAAATTTTGCATTCATTCCATTTACTTATTATTGCTCAGAAACTAGCTTTTATGTCTTCATTGTTTTTGAATATTCATAATTACGAGTATTTTATGTATTAATAAACACAGTCACCTTAAGTAATTGAATTTCAGGCTAATTTTGTGCAATGAAAATTTTCAAAACGATACCTACATTAATGCATATATTAAGTATTATTAATGTTTTGCTTTTTAAAGTTCCTCTGAAATTCAGGTAGTTTTGAAATTCTGCCAATTCAGGTAATTAAAATATGTTTTGTACTGCAATGAATTAGTTTTTACTGTTTAAAGTTACCCTAGGCAACTGTAATTAAAATTTTTGAATATTGCAAGCAGTCATAAATCAATTCCTTCATTTCCAACCTTGGGGAGTGTTTATCTTTTATTTCGTTCGTTCGTTCGTTTCAGCCGAAAGACGTCCACTGCTGGACAAAGGCCTCCCCAAGGATTTCCACAAAGACCGATCCTGCGCTGCTCGCATCCAGGCACCTCCCACGACCTTCAACAGATCGTCGATCCACCTAGTGGGAGGCCTGCCCACGCTACGTCTTCCGGCTCGTGGTCGCTACTCAAGAACTTTCCTGCCCCAGCAGCCATCAGCTCTTCGAGCTATGTGCCCCGCCCGCTGCCATCTTTTATTTACCAAGATATATGTGGGCTCGTCAAAAAAATATGACGTGATGTTCCTTCGTACATTCCAAATTGCCTTTGTACGTGAGCCTAAAAGTCACGTACTACATCTATACTTTTCTTTATCTTTGAAAAGGATAAGCACTTCACTCAGTGTTAAGTATCTACTTGGTCACACTCGGAAATAATTTCAAGAGTCAGATACCCTAAGAGTCTTAACTTTGTTTACCTTTACCTGCCCTTAATATACAGTGTGTCCGGGCTTGTAGTGATCAAACTTTAAGGGCGTAATTTATGGACAATTTTATCGATGAAAATACTTCAAATTTGGGGCTTGACCCATTTCTCGCAAAATTACGAGGATTTAAGTTTTTAATTTTTAGTTTTCACCTCTTCCTTCAAAAACAAGTGAAAGCGTGGGTAGCTTAACACTAATAAGCAAAAATTTTATATCATGCGATAGCCAACAAACTTATCTTTTAGCAGAAGTAGAAAACAGATACAAGTTTCATACATTTTAAGGGAGTAAGAATGGATTTAATTAGAAAAAAACATGACTTTTTTCACTTCTTTTTCAGTTATTTTCCAACACAAGAAAAACCAGGTCGTTAAGGTATGTTTTATTTGCATTGTATTATTAGTATTTGAGCTATTCTATAAAACGAATGTAAATTTATTAGTCTACGTCTATTAGTTTCGACGTAATTGTTGAACAAAGATACCCCTTCCCAGCGGTTTCCATAGCGCACGCGACATGCGAAAATGCACTGCCTGAAAGAATCACACAACCTATTCCGATTACTATGGAAACCGCTGGGAAGGGGTATCTTTGTTCAACAATTACGTCGAAACTAATATACGTAGACTAATAAATTTACATTCGTTTTTTAGAATAGCTCAAATACTAATAATACAATACAAATAAAACATACCTTAACGACCTGGTTTTTCTTGTGTTGGAAAATAACTGAAAAAGAAGTGAAAAAAGTCATGTATTTTTCTAATTAAAACCATTCTTACTCCCATAAAATGTATGAAACTTGTGTCTGTTTTCTACTTCTACTAATAGATAATTTTATTAGCTATCGCATGATATAAAATATTTGCTTATTAATGTAAAGCTACCTACGCTTTCACTTGTTTTGTTTTTGAAGGAAGAGGTGAAAACTAAAAATTAAAAACTTAAATCCTTGTAATTTTGCGATAAATGGGTCAATCCCCAAATTTGAAGTATTTTTATCGATAAAATTGTCCCTAGATTTGACCCATAAAGTTTGATCACTACATGCCCGGACACACTGTATAATATAAAATAATACTTATTTAGATTTGAATATTCTTTGTGGTGGTTGACAATATAAACGGATAAATCTACTACTTAAATACACAACTTCTCTTACCCATCTAACCCTAAGCAGTCGTTTGAGACCGCGATAATAATTGCTTTCTAGCACAGTGTATTGTTTCTAGTGTGTCTCGATTCGTCGGCATTTGAAGGATCCAATGGCGTAGCTAGGTAACCTGGGGCAAATAAAAAAATGGGGCCCCACTGCAATCTAAACTGGTTAGGTTTGATCATGTTTATTGACATTAAGCTTACACTCCTGATGCAGCTTTCGAATTTCTCTCTATGTATTTTGAAAATGGAAGAAATTTTCAAAGTTCAGTTCAATTGAGATTTTCTGGTAAGGATTCGGGGGCCCCCTGAGGTTGGGGGCCCCGGGTCACTGCCCCGCCTTGCCCCTCAGTAGCTACGCCCCTGGAAGGGTCAAACACTTTATTTCAGATCTCAAAACTACGAATATCATTGAATTAATTGAAGTTAAATTGTACTGTAATAGACGAGTCTCATTATTCTGTTTCCAAGTAAAAAGGTTTGTAAAATATGCATTTGGAGAGACTCGCTTTTTCTTTTGCCATAATTACCCAACCTTTGCCAAACGTTCCCAACGTTTGCCAAATGAGAACCAATAAGATCGCTATCTAAATTGATTCAACTAAGACCCTATAGGCTGTCTGATACCGTAAAAAAATGTTTCAATTTTCTTTTTTAGTTATCAAAGATCAGCACAGTTAAAAAAATAATGAAGTTTTTTTAGATCGAGCTGAAGGTGAAGTGACAGGTACTGAATAACCTACTGTGTGCTTACCATGAGTTTACGTTAGATGAGCTCGCTAGCGACTGCGTAAAAAAATGACATTAATTGTATGACATATTGTGCAGCGCCCCTAGCGGCTACTTTCAAGAAACAAAATCTTCATAGAGATTTTTGACGTACTCGCTAGCGAGCACACCTAACGTAAACTCATGGTAGGTACACTGATAGCTGTTTGTCCTTTCATACCTTTTTAGTTAAATACACAAAATACTCGGAAATTAAAACAGACACTAACATTTAAAAAAACTTACCTAGATCACATCGTTTGCCTGCACGCTCGAGCAATCCATCTTGTCAAACATTTTAAAAATCACAACCTCAGGAAATCTTGGAAAAATCCTTAAAACTGAGTAAGGTAAGCTGAGCATGTGTTCCTTTTAGGCTAATCTTGTTTAGATAAACCAATGGTCCTAGTGTACAGCAGATTTAATAAAACTCTCTAGTGCATTTGAGTAGGTATTTTGTATTCTAGTTAGTATTTTGCGTGACCCACGTGTAGAATACGTAATCGCCAGCGTGAGGAAATGAAAAGTAAAAATATTAAAGTTTTTGTTTTTATACTGTCCTCGGTGATAAACGTGCGGTACCGACCGAAAATGTATTACTGTCATTGAAATATCTGGATGATGGTGTTATTAGTGCCAGCAGATATTAGTAGGTGATATTACGATAAAAACATCTCGCTTGGAGATTAAAATTTACCGAAGAGAAAACGTAGTCGAATTAGTTGTATAGTGTATTTAGTATAGTACTTTACTAAACACTGAGTGTGTTCATTAAATCTAGAGATGGGGCAGCTACTTCTAGCATCAACAAACAAGTAATGTAAATTCGTTGAAGATTCGACTACGAGTTGAGTAAATCTCCAAGACAGCCGAGTATTTAGAGTGCTTATACGCGTATCAGCGGTCAAAGGGATTTCTCATATTATTATGTATTTAGTTCACATTTCAAATATTGAAATTCATCTACACATGCTTTAGTCTAGAACTGAGTTAAATTCTAGTTTTGAGCTGAGTCTCTTGAAACTCCATTTGGAGCTTGGTGTTTTGCATTCGAAGGATATTGTGAAACTAACAGTCGGAGTATTGATCACCTCCACAGTGAATAAGCAAACAAATGATAGCGAATAGGTAGATTGAGATTTTGCCAGATCATACAATCTTTCTACAATAAAGCTGAGTTGCATCACCTATCTATAACCGTAACTATAACGATAACCGGCGCTTTTTGTATGGAGATTGACAGAATTTTGACGTTTGTTAAAGTTACAGTAAAACTTTAACCGTAACGTTATAGTTACGGTTAAAGTCAAAGTTAATTAACCGGTGTGTTAGGTACAATTTCTCGGTGGTTTTAATAACGTTTAATGTAAAGGTTAGTACCTACCACTAGTAATTCGATCACAAATCCTATCAGGTATTATTATCTAGTTCTACGTACCTAAGTAGATATTTAACGCTTTATTGAACACCACACAAAACTAGAAAGAAAGAAATACACAAAAGAGAATGAGCGAGTTATTAGTCCGCTTGATCTACTTATTTATTTAGTAACAGTTTAAGGCCGAGTTGCACCACCTAACTTTAACAGTAACTTTAATGAAAACCGGTGTTTTTGTATGAAGTTTGACAGATTTTTGACGTTTGTCAAAGTTAAATTAAGATGGTGCAACCCAGCCTAAGTCATTTCACATCATATTACGAGTATTAGTCTAGATGAAAACAGTGAAAGCTCAACTTCGTTTTTAAGTGGTGTAAGTGGACGCTTGACTTTGAGAAGTACTTAATGATTTAAATATTCAGGAAGGTCACACCAAAAATAAGAAACGAATTTAGCTAAAATGTGGAACCAGACCATTTTCTCCACCTAATGACACTTAATAGGTAAGTAGGTATTATTAAAAGCTTTTCAGGTATCATCTTAGCAAACTAAGTTGGTACTTAACTTATCCCAGACGAAATCTGATGACTAGATTTTTCATTAGAGTTCTGAATTAAATAAAACATTGTCAAATTAAAATAGGGTGTCTAACTAATTTATCTTTCTAAGATGATTAGGATACTATGTAAATTGTAAAAGGTGTTATATTTGAATATATAGGTAAAGTCTGGTTTGCAATAATATGTACGTCTAGTATTATGTACTTATCGTACTCATGTTGTTCCTGATAAATTTCTTATGGCAATGTTACTGGACATTAAATACCCACCAAAACATTTTCGTTCACAATAAATATTTTCAAATTATCTGATCTCAAATACACCGTGAAATATTAGTGGTTGTTTTCTCGCGGCAGAATGATTCACCTTTAGTAGTACCTACATCAAATCGTGCGAGTTACATTTGAATAAAAAAGTTCTCAACTATTCAAAAAAATATCATCAACTCGAAAGCGTAAGAAACAATAGTCTTTTTTACAAAATGTGACGTATTTGGATACAGGCAGTATCCAAATACGTCACGAAATCAATATTTAAAGTAAAAGAAGCTCTCGCACTAAGTAATAATACTTATTATAATATATAATATATATAATACATATATATCATAATACCTACAGCATAAACTGAATCGCACACGCTCCGTACGGGCTAATTTTTTATTTGAATTAAAAATAACTTCCTTAATATATTGTACTAGTAAGATAGAATCATTTTACTGCGGGAAAACAACCACTAAAATTTCATGATGTAGAGTCAAGAACTCTAACTTCACGAACTTATGTCTTAGTCAAATCAAGTGTTTCCTTACAATACTAAGGCTGAGTTGCACCATCTAACTTTGACCGTAACTATGACAATAACCGGTGTTTTTTGTATGGAGTTTGACAGATTTTTGACGTGTGTCAAAGTTAAAGTAAGATGGTGCAACCCAGCCTAAGTAATTGTGTCACAGAATGTGACAATAAACAGTAGGATAGATTTTTTATTTTACGTCCAAGTGACGGTAGCGGAACGGCCAACCCCATATATTATGTGTATTCTATAAAATAAAAAGGTTCTAGGTTCAATGCCTAGATTTTCGTAATGCGTTCCAGCGCCCTTGCCCCTGTACCGTAATACTGACAAAACGATTTTTCCTCATGAATTCATTCCGCAAGCGCGCTGCAGCTGCTAGCAGTTAAAATTAAGTAAGTATTAGCAGGCCTCCGTCACTCGCCTATGCCGGCCGAGATAATTACCTACAGCGCGCGACAACTTCAAGTTGCAAATCAGTCAGGACCGCCACGCGCCTGTGAGCACACGCGTATTTCTATACACGCTCGGTCGATCATAGTCACAATCAAGGTTTATTGTTCCAACAACACTGTTATCCTTCTTTAATGTAAAATGGTAGTATTTAGGAATAATAATTAACTGTACTAATTTAAATAATTAAAAAAACTACACTTTTTAAATAATTTTGAAATACTTATGACAAAAAACTGTAGCAAAAAAATTATTTTAGCTAATATAAACATTAACTTATTTCACCGTGTCTATTTTCCGACACTACACCTTTTAAAACTATTTGTCCAATTTCGAATTATTGCAACACTGAAGTTTATTAATAGGTAGGTACTTGAGAGATGGTACGATATACAAACACCACTAGATTAAAGATTACCAATCGTAAATACAATAAATGCTTCTTAAAATTAAGTTATTATTTATTTTACTTTGCTTATACAACCCTGACGCTTGAGCTGCGAGGTAGATCAATTCTGAACACAAAAAAATTGCGCTCTTGTGAGCGTAGTAGTAAGGTGCGATTTCGAATGCACCATGTGCGTTGGATATTTTGCATTATTATTATTACCGTTAAAATGTCGGCATCTGATCCTACACAAAGGAGTGCAATTTCTGTTGCTACTATTATGTATTCTGTGGTATTAGTTACAGTCAAGAGCCCATGTAGGTATTTGTTGCAAAATTACCCTTATTACAACTGACATAAAACATACTGAAGTTTTAAGTTAACTGATCGCTGCAATTGATAGAGTACCTAAATACGATTCGTGATACAAATTGATCAATAATTGTTTTGCATGCACGGCCTTAAAGACGGTACGGTAGCAGTACGAAAACCAATCATACTGCGCAGATGGGTAGGTGGTGTAACTAAGCTGGACCATATAAGAAACACACACATAAAAGGCACCTTCAAAGTGAGACCTATCCCAGCTAAACTGCAGGAGAACCATCTGCGGTGGTACGGACACGTTATGAGGCGACCACCCGACTATATGACCAGAAAAGTGCTAGACATCCAAACTAAGCCCCGCGGACGAGGAAGACCCCGAATCACTTGGATGTCTGCAGTAAATTAGGACTCTAAAGAGGCCCAAGTATACAGCGAGGTGACTCAGGACCGAGCCGGCTGGAGACGCATGACACGGAGGGCCGACCCCAAATTAAAAAAAAATCAAAGTTTCTTTAATCTCTTATAAGACACATTTACAGGGATTGGTACGACGACGATGGGACGATGGACGATCTGGTAAAGGTTGCGGGAAGAGCTGGATGCGGGCAGCGCAGGACCGTTCATTATGGAAAACCTTGGGGGAGGCCTTTGTCCAGCAGTGGACGTCATTTGGCTGAAACGATCGAACGAACAGGGATTGGGAGTTTCCTTTTAAGTTTAGAAAACCTGTATTAGGAGACTTTAATAAAAAGACCGTAGCGGATAGGTACGACTCTCCCATTATCGTTCGGGTATTTACCAAACAGAATAATTAGTAATTATAATTGAATTACAATTTGCAATTAAAATAAGTTCACGGTACACCAAGCAGTAAAACACTAGGTATGTCTGGTACGATGTAGAGTTTATTTACATAGCTAATTGTTGTTTCAGTCAAGAAAAAAAAATTCGGTACCTACAGTCGATAGGTAGACTGATTAGTGAAAGTAGATTTTAAAATATTGTGCAACTATTAATGATGCGACATATTTAATTAAGTTTGCATTAAACAAGTGTCGTTTTTGTAAGTTTCTTGTGAACGCTACAATTTAACCTTGTTGGTAATCAAATAAAGAAATAAATATAATAATACTAAGGGACGTAGACTAAAAGTCAAGCTCATAATCTGCAAAAAAATATTTCACATCGTGCCTTTTTACAGCGATAAAAATGCAATTCAGTCGCGATGCAACATCGATACAGTCACAAAACATCTAGTACCTTTACATACTCGCGTGCTAAAAGCAGCGATAAAATCTCGATGCAGTCGCGCAGCAGTAAAGTATGCGTTTGAATCGCTGAAAAAAAGTCACAAAGTGTAAGCTCCTTATGAGCGCTTTTTAGGCAATTTAGCAGCGCGACAAACGCGCGACAAACACGCTGCCGATAATTTAATACTATGTGACACCGGATGCCTACCTTTACATTATAAAAACGCCGCTGCCGCGCTACTAACGTCCTATTGTGAAAGCGCTCTAATAGCGTGAAAAAGCTTCGTAAAATCCTCTCCTACTCACGTTAGTTTAGCGACAGGAAGTTGAAAATTGATAGTTCGCAACGGCAATTAGCAAGTCCCTTTATGTTGCAAATGCCCGCTGTCGATCATGGAAATTCACTTTCTGACAGCGTACTAAACAATATACATAATAGATAATATAGGATGACAATATGTATAACTACTAGTATTAAATTGTGCTTAAACCTTGCCTTGCTGTGCTAACGCTTGTGCCAGAATCAGTTACAGACCTAAAAGTTGCAGATTACCGGAACTGTCATTATTCAAGACGGTAATTAAAATTGTCGGTATATCTGGACTGGTAAATAATACTTAAAATCTACTTATCGGAATTATATCAAAAATTGATTGAAAAATAATAACTAGAACTAGAAATCGCCAAAGATCAGAACTAGAACCTCTGATCGCATTTAAATTTCCAAGTGATCAGTAACATCTAATTGCATTTAAATTTCAGAGTGATGCATGCATGTTAATTAAAATTAGAGACGTGCATCATTGTCTCCCAAAGCTTAAAAACACCTTAATAGAATTGCAATCATTTAAATTGACAACTAAGATCATTTCCATTTTAACAGTAAATTAGTTGTTAATGCAAGATAAGAATAATTAATACATTTCTACGTCATCGTTTCCTGGCCCAAATTTTGCGGGCTGGTTTGGCCGAATCTTAAGTGATACCTATTTAAGATTGTTGATTTATGAGTATGTCGAATTTCAGGAACAATAACAAGAACTTTATAACAATATAATTACATTGTTAGGCTGAGTTGCACCACCTAACTTTGACCGTAACTATAACGATAGCCGGTGTTTTTTGTATGGAGTTTGACATATTTTTGACGTTTGTTAAAGTTAAAGTAAGATGGTACAACCCAGCCTTAGAGTTCTTGTATGCATGCAGTTTTCAATTCGTATGATTAACAATGGCTATAAGTAGTACCTACTTATTACATTATTGATCTATTTGCAACACATTGTTCACGTATCTGTAACAACAGGCAAACCAAATAATTAATTCCACGCAGCTTGAGATAATGTTTGACCCTCAAAAGACCTTTAAGACTTAAAGGAAACACTACGTTCAATAGTACTATTATAAGTCGGTTAGCGCGACACGACGCCTCAACTATTTAAATAGACAACGCCTGCGGAAGCCGTCAATCTCGAAGCGATTGTGCATCAACCGCGACGTCTGAACTCTGAATCCAAGTACAATGGGGTATTTACCGCAGTTTTCTATTATATGCTGCCTTTTGATCGGCATCAAAGCAGCCGTGAACGACCGATACTACCCGCGATACCATCTCGCCCCACCTCAAGGGTGGATGAACGACCCCAATGGATTCAGCGTCTTCAACGGCGAATACCATTTGTTCTACCAATACAACCCATTGTCAAGCCTTGAACCCGGCATTGCCCACTGGGGTCACGCAGTCAGCGAAGATCTATTCCACTGGGAACATTTGCCAATAGCAATGTATCCAAACAACACATATGACAGCTCTGGCGTTTTCTCCGGCAGCGCACTTATCGAAGACGATATAATGTACCTCTTCTACACTGGAAACGTGAATCATCCCAACGAGCAACCAAATCACGAGCAGCGACAAGCCCTAGCTGAAAGCACTGATGGTATCCACGTTACCAAGTATGAAAATAACCCAATAATTATCGCAGATGATCGCCAGCCAAACATCCGTGATCCCAAAGTATGGAAGCATGGCTCTAAATACTACATGGTTTTGGGAAATTCCTTTGAAAATGATACTCTTGGCCGTGCCCTTCTGTACTCCTCAGATGACAAAATAAATTGGGAAGAAATTTCTGTCCTTCATGAATCAGACGGTTCACTTGGATTTATGTATGAGTGTCCCGATTTCTTTAAATTGAATGGTAAATATGTTTTGCTGTTTTCTCCTCAAGGTATCGAGCCGCAAGGCGACAAGTACAGAAATCTTTATCAGACGGGCTATATTGTCGGTAATTTCAATTATAAGACAAATGAATTCCATCCTATAACCTCATTCCAAGAACTTGATCATGGCCATGACTTTTATGCTACCCAAACTATCAAAGACAACAGGGGCCGTCGGTTACTCGTGGCTTGGTTTGACATGTGGGAGCGAGATTACCCACAGGCACAAGATGGATTTACCGGTCAAATGACGATCGTACGTGAATTGCATTTGACAAGAGATAATAAGCTTATTCAGGAGCCGGTTTCGGAGGTTAAAGCGGTGAGAGCGAATCGTGTACGCCGCGGTAAAGGACGTGTTGGTGATGTAGTCACATTTGAAGATAAAGCTGGCGAGATAAACATTTTGGGGGATGGTTCAGAGGATTTAGAAGTGGTCATTGAAGGCGAAGGGTCTACTGTGACGATTTCTTATGATGCTAGTAATGGCACAGTTACATTGGACCGTGGTGGTGATGATGGAGTCCGCCGCACCGAGTGGAAGCCTAGCGGAAGTATATTGAAGTGGACGATCTACGTTGATGCCAGTTCTATCGAATTGTTCTGCGGCAAGGGAGAGGTGACGTTCTCTAGCAGGTTTTTCCCTGATGGTGAAGTGTCGGCACGTATTTCTTCGGGCTGCCCCGACAAGTTTGCTGTATATAATTTAAAACGCACCGTGAAATCACCTGAAGATGAAACTGAACGGTAAAATGTTTTGAGTCAAACTGAATTTCAAAAGTATGTTCGTTGAAATATTATTTGTTTCAGTTCGCTTATTAGGCAAAAGTTCTTATTATTGTTATTAATATGAAAACATTGTAATAAAATATAAGCAAAGTAGTTTCTGAAACGTTTAGAAATTTCAAAGAAATATGAAATTAATTTTAATTATGTTTGTCTTTCATTTACATTTCCTGTTGACATTATGTTCGACATTATGTTGTTATGAAGTAGATAATGTCGTAATGACGTTGTTTACTTGTGTCTACTCTTGCAAAATTTTAGATATAATCTAACAGGAAAATGTGATTATAGGCATATAACGAGGTATTCATCAAATAAAAGAGTAGGTAATTTCTATTGTGTGAGCTGTCAGTCCATTTCATAGGATTCCCCTATAGAATTACCTATAATTTAAGGTAATTACGTCAATCGAAAATCAACTAAATTGACTATTCATCGATTTCAAAGCACACATTTAATTGAATATTGTCATGAATGCAAAAAAAAAACTTAAAAATTAAAATAGAATAGCATAAAGTTAGAGCTAAGAAAATCTCTCTACGAAATATTTCCCTAAAAATTTAGGTTGGTCAAAATGTACCATAAAAAACTATTAATTTTTCTATTATAACGAAAACAGTTTCAAGATTTGATTGAACAGTTACACGAGCACAGTTCATAATTGTTTCCGAACTCAAGATTCGATTTGAATACTCCGAAATCCGTTTCCAGAACCACAGAAGCTTAACAAAAGCTTAACGCAAATCTTTATTGCGGGGTTTACTCGTAATCCGAAATCGAATACCGAAAAATTTTCAAACTTTCCATTAAAATTCTTCAGCAAACACTGCGAATATCGGTTTGTTTGGCTTTGGAATTAATACGGTCCACTCAATTAATTCGTTTTTACGCAAGGATGCAATGAGTGTTAAATTGCAATTTGTTGATGACTCGATTAATAGTCGTATGCTAGAATAGAACACTTCGTGCTAATCTATAGGGAAATGTGTTACCTGATGTTAAGCGTAGGTGTTGTCTAGGGTAAGTACGTTGAGTGAATATGAATTTACTAGATTCATACGAATCGTGGTATCGAATTTAACATGGTGGTATTTTGTATGGCATCTTCCTGCTCGACTCGTCTAGCCAGCATAGGAAGTGTAGGCCAAATCCTATCTTTGCTTATGACAAGTTAGAGAGAGAATCATGCTCCCGCAGTGAAGACTAAAGCTCATAGCAGACTTATCAACTCGGAAAGGGATCGCCTTTCAGCTGTCATCGCCTTTCGCGCGCTGTCACTGTTAGGCCCTTTTCACATGTCCCGGTTACCGGCTAACCGGCGCCGGGTACCCGGTAGTGAAGTGTATGGGCATGCCGGATTAATTACGTCGGAACATGTGAAAGCTACGTACCATGCCCATACACTTCACCACCGGATACCCAGCGCCGGTTAGGGACGTGTGAAAAAGACCTTACGGTGCGGATAAGTGTGTTTCATACAAAAAATACTGGCCGCCTTGAGTTCAAATTCAAATTCAAATAATTTATTTGTGAAACACAGGTAAGGAGTATGGTGTACAAACAAAAGATGTGTTCAAGCCGTGATCAGACTTGTTCGGCATACAAATGTTAAAGCGTGAGTTATATAGGTATATTTTGAGTTGATACGGTTACGATCCCTTTCCGGGTCGACAATATCGGGTCGAAATGTACGACGACCTTAAATAACTTGATCGTGGCGATTATGTAGGTGGCTTCAATAGGTGTGATTTTGCACCAAAAGTGTATGGTATGATGTGGATTTCTGTGTTCTAAGTGCCTTTCACTCTTGGCTTGAAAAGCTCTAAATAATGGTCACGAACACAAATGGACAATAAACTCCATTAACCCCATGACATGGGGCTATAAAGGGCTCCTTCCGCAAGCTGTCAAGCCATTGTCTTTACAAATGACACCATTCACAACATCCTTTTGTGAAGCGGGATCCCACAATGTTGACGCGGATTGGTCCTAGCATCTTCCTGAGATATTATAGCCAGGAAATGAGCTGAGGAATGAGGATTGATTGAAAGGAATGGTTATCAGTTTCATGTGAAAGTGGACAGGAAATTAAACAAAATTAAATTGTCATCCACATTCAACTTTTCTACATAGGCATCTAATTTTCTGCATGCATCATAATACTACTACACGTATTATCTAGATATAGGTACCTACCTTTTGAAAGAACTAAGTTATGTACTTGCCTGAAATTTCAGTCAGGGCGTTAAATTCGTAAAGACAACTTTACTATGATTTCATCCGAAAACTGGTTACCCAGGGTTTTTGTGAATTTAGGTATAGGAATAATATTTGATCTAGAAAATAAGCAACTTTTCTCGCAAATATACTGAAAGGGATGAAATTTAATGGAGATGGAAATAAAGATAAACTACAGTATGAAACATAAGTTTTATTAATCTACTATTTTACGAAACCCAAAAATATGTTGATAAGGTTTGAAAAATATAAGACCTAAATAAGGTGGTTAAACCTATTGACACAGTTTTCTCTTAAACCTGTTTTTTTTTTTTTAATAGAAAATAAAAAGAGAAATTTAATTTATATTATTTTGATAAACAAATAATAAGGTCTGAAAATAAGTATTTCTGTTTTTACTGGAAATGTCTTTATGAAACTGTACAAGTGATAAAAATATGATTGATTTATTTTTATTTTTGTACTTAGAAATGGAATCACAGCCTCTATTTTGTACAAATCCTTATAATACTATTAACTAAGTATTAGTTATCACTGATTTAAAGTTAGTAACCTCAAATTAATTGTCAATTAAAATTAGTACCTAGCTTAGTCAATAACTGGTAACAAACTTAAATAATAATAGTATTATTAAAAATCTAAAAATAAATACATTTGTGTAGCTTAGACTAACAACTGTACATTAATTAAAACTCGCAAACCTCAAATTAGAGTTGTTTCGGTCTGACCCCCAAATCGATTCCGCTAATTATTATAATTTGTTAATCTATACTAATATTATAAAGAGGTAAAGTTTGTGTGTTTGTATATTTGTTAAATTGTAAGGGCTAATCTCGGGATCTACTGAACCGATTTTAAAAATTCTTTCAGCAATAGAAAGCCACATTATTGCTGAGTGTCATAGGTTATATAAAAAACCGAAATATTCCACGCGGGCGAAACCGCGGGCGGAAAGCTAGTACACCTATAATAATATGATCCACTGAATACCTTACTACTACAGTTTGATCACTTTTTTTATTGGCAAGTACAGCCTAGCTAGAGAACAATATTCATTTTAACATTTTACACATAACTACTTAATCTACTCTACTTCTAATCTACGGGAATAGTAAATATAAAAAATACAACTAATCCCTCAGGAAATCAGTAGGGATCCATATGGAACAACTCTCAAATTGTTGGACTAGGAACATCATGTCAGAGTAGCATTATCGAAGGTCTCATGATGGCCGCCGCCACCGAACTCCTCGAACATTCCCTGGATGGAGGTATAGGCACCAGAGACTAAGCATACGAGGGAGATGATGCTGATGAGGATGTTCTTCCAGAGAACGTACTTCATGAAGCCCAGATCCCTGTCCCAGTTGTAGACCGTGTCCACGACCGCTGGTATTAGAAGACCGAGTGTCGAGAAGAACACCGCTCCAACGAAGCTGATGACCAGCTCTAAGCTCGGGAATGCAGCTCCTATGGCAACTAAGGACAAAAATGTAATAGTTTAACATCTAATAAACATGCATTCGAAAACTACAATACTAATTAATACGAATGCTAATTTACTTAACTCTACAATTATAAAACTACTGATATTAAACTACTTCTACATCACATTACATAATAACGACATCTATCATGTTCATTACCATGGAGATTCATAAAAAACCCTGAAAATTATCTTAAAACAATGTCTCTCCTACATAGACCGGCTGTGTATTGTTGGAGACGAACTGTACTTTCGATGATCTGTACGCTTCAAAATTTTAATTAAAATCTATAATCTTGATTAAAATTTTCATCTAAAGACAGCCAGCGTGACTTATAGACGACGTGATTCAACGTTACACTTCCACTATTGAATAATGGGAGCCAAAAATAGAATTGTTAGCGCTAATAAGAAAATAGGCGTTCGTTTAGCGATAAGTTCTGCTAAAATGCTAAAAAAATGTATGGGAAAACGTCAATATTGAAGTTAGCAAACGTGTACTCGCCAAAACATGCTAAAGTTTTCGCCGGTTGCCATGGCAATTGCCTACAATTTCTAACAAATCCAGTTTCGGTGAAACGCCCCCATTGTAGTTAATATTGATAGCCACACTGCATAGGTGGGCTACATACAATATATTACACATCACACATGCTCACAGCTATTAGTTTGACAGCAAACGTCACACCGTACTCTCCAACTCTAATGCTTGAGGTATTGCCCCACTTTTTAATGTTTTCAACTTAGCTCGCCTTCGGATGGACTTAATTTTATCCCTCACACATCACGCGTTAAAGTGTATAACTTTCACTAATGTTTAAAGTTACCCTAGGCCCATATAAACTAACATACTACTTACATCAGTTTAACTATTCCACTCTCTGAGAGATACGTTACGATCTTATGTCTCTAGACAAGAATTTAAAACCAATTAGTTTAAAAATATTTAAGTCCGCTCTACATAAAGATGAGAGATTTCATATTTTGAGTTCTCCAAGAAAAGTGATTTAATATTGAACTGTATCGATAAAATATCCTGATTGCTTCAATATGTAAAGGAGTGGGTAGTTCATTATTATCAAAATCTACGAGGAGTAGTACATTGCCTTGCTAGAGGCACTGATCAGCTGCTATATGTACCTAAAAAGATGAGATATTTCACAAACAAAGAAGCTCAAATACTTAATTTCACTGATGTAGCCTATCTACACAATATAAGAGCAAATTATAATCACATTTTTCCTAGTTCCTTTGAAGATTATAGAAATAAAAATGCTTTAGCGACGTATCCTTTATTATGTTTTTTGCCCTAAAGAGTCTGCCACACAAACGTTGGGAGTTTTAAGGTAAACGACGTAAAGTGCCTCGTTCGTCCGTTCGTTTCAGCCAAATAATTAGCTCAAGCTTTCTGACATAACATGTACAACGAAAACGGTGCAAATGAACAAAACCAAATTAACTAGCTCAGACACAGCAAGCGGCTTTGGGCTATTTGCTTAATTCCACTGTGTATTTAGCAACATCGTCACTAATATAAACTTCAGAAATACTTTAACATATAAGCAAGAGTTTACTGGGAATGCCAGACTTTCGTTAATTTATAAAAGCTGAAAGTTTGTCAGCACATGTTCCCAACATAGGTAAGAACGTTGGACATTAGAAAGTTTGGGTCATCGTGGCTTTGGCAGGTACCCTAAAATACTTGTCTGGCAAGAGGTTTCTATGAATTTGACAGTTTAAGATCTAGCGTTCACTGGCTGTTAAGGCTGATTTACACGTGTTAAGATATTAAGTAGGTAACTGAATTTTAACTTAATTTTAAGTGATTAAATTGCATCGTACCTATATCGCATGTAAATCAGCCTTTAGTCCAATACAGCTAATGTGACAATTTATGCGACAAGAGTGCGACGTGATATTTTTATTGTAAAAAATCTCAATCGTTAACTCGCTTCAGATCACTTATAGTAGATACGCCAGTTTAGTGTCAAACGCAAGTTTTATAAACTTACCAGAAAAAGCGACCATCCCAGTCCTGATGCTGATCTGGATGACATTCTGGTAGTTCTCCCCTCTGGTTCCCAGCAGCCTGGTAACCATTTCCATGGGCACGTAGAATTGTAGAGCGTATGACAGGTATAACACGATACCCATCAGAAGCTTCGCACTTTGAGCGACACTAAAACAAAGTTAACCCTTAACTGGTATCGTGGGGGCCGCGCGGCCCCCACGCATGACATTTTCTTTGATTTCTAAGAAGCTACGCATCGAGGGCAGCCAAAATTTTTGGTATTCTCATTTCGGCGCTACTCGCGTCTGGTGCAGTCGTTTCAGCACTGTATCATTCACCAGGACGAAGATATGCACGTGTTGGGGTCCGCGCGGCCCCCACAATACCAGTTACGTTAGTTTTTTTTTCATGGCAATTTTTATTTGTTTTTTGTTTTTTTGCAGTATTGATGACTTATTAGAGATAAAACAATAGAAGATACCTAGAACGAAGTTTTTAATTCAAAATGAGTGATTAGTAGCATGTCAGAAGAAGGATATAGTGATAATAAAATTATAGGTCATTGTGAAGACCCAATAACCAATATTCGGTCGATAATGAGGATACTGCTTCTGATTTTCTTCAGAAAGTGAAAATGAAGTAGTCAATCCAGCTACTATGAAAAAATAAATACAAGTGGTCTGAAAATCCACCAGCACCTGCTAATGTTTGTCAACATAATATTTATGTTTTTATTTTTATAAAATGCTTATTATTTTTATTAAACATTACATTAAAACGTTATTTATTATTAATTTCACATTATTATCGATTAATTCAAATAATAATATTTTTGATTATAACTTTCTAAACGTAGGTTTCATAGATATTTGTAACGTTCAAAAAATATTACGTAAAAAGTTGTTACTATTATGTAATGTCTTGAAGTATAAAGTAAGAAGATTTAATACAATAAAAACTAAATGATTACATAGAAAAAGCCTGATATATATCATTTATGAGCATTTATTCAAGTATATAGGTAAAACATGCTTGCTAGAAGCAAACATAGTATGGGGGCCGCGCGGCCCCCACGATACCAGTTACGTATGTCCAATTTACGATACCAGTTAAGGGTTAAAAAAATGTTTTAGGTGTGGTGCTTAATTAATTCAGTCAGTGCCAGAGGTATGGGAGCGGCACGGGAGGATGTTTTTGAGACATCAAACGTCAGCCCGACAGATTAGCAACCTGAAGTGGCATGGGCAGGGCACATAGTACGCAGAACTGACGGCCTATGGGGCAGCAAGGTTCTGGAATGGAGGCCGCGTACCGGAAAACGCAGCGTGGGACCTCCACCCAAAAGGTGGACCGACGACATCATAAAGGTAGCAGGAAAGCGCTGGACACAAGCCGCTACCAACCGGGTAACATGGAAATCATTGGGGGAGGCCTATGTTCAGCAGTGGACGTCCTATGGCTGAGATGATGATGATGATGATGAAACGTCAGTGATACTTCAAATTATGCGTCATATTTGTATGTTCTGAATTGCTCTGTCACGTCATAGTCACCCTTCCCGTACCGTTCCTATACCTCAGGCTCTGACTGAGTTAAACGCTAGAACTAACTTTTTATCTGAGGCCTTCTACATAAATCATCATCATCATCATCATCTCAGCTACAGGACGTCCACTGCTGAACATAGGCCTCCCCCAATGCTTTCCATGTTACCCGGTTGGTAGCGGCCATCGTCCAGCGCCTTCTACATTAATACCTATTTTAATGTCGCATTTGTCTAGCTAGGTTGTCCCATATTAGGATTTCCAAAGGGTAGTTGCGTAACTTATTCCGATTTCGGCCTTATAAGGAATTTTCCAATATAGAAAAGCAAATGAACAAAAATATTTCTACAATAGCTTTCCAGCAAAGTATCATAAGTTACAGAACCTCTGTGAAATATGTAGACAGTAAAATATTTGCTGAAGGTCCATTAGCAGGGAATTGAAACGGAATCTGTATTCGTCTGTCAGAATACTTGTGATCCGTACTGAAACCAACGAATATTTCAAGTTTAATCAAATAGATTGATCCATATTTCGAAATCCCGATTTCCCGACGTTGGTATAATAATTAAACATTTCTGAACCAATTACCTATTCAAATTAATACGACACTAATGCCTCTGGAACACTGAATACTAATCTTAATTGGATTAGCTTGATACGAATAGAACTCTATAGTTTGAAATGTAATAATTACAACCTACATTGATAGGAAGTAGCGTTAACTATCGGTCATTGGAATTTATTTAATTACTTTTGCAAGTGAGCTTACAGATTGATCCAGAGCACTCACATTAACATTTTGACTTTCAAGCAGAAATTATATAGGTTAACATAAAGGTTCAATGGAATCATCTCAGGTTCAATAACCGTTTTTTTTTTCGACTAGCTTCATTTGCCAAAAGACACAACCTATTATTTCAAACTGGCTTCATTAAGTACTTATCGAAGTTCCTTAGAAAAAATCTTTTTTCACAAAAGCGATGTTTTTCATCTCTGTTCATGTAAAACCTGTTTTATTACTTGTAAGGCTTGTCCCATTCTTCTACATGTCGGTTCTAAGTATTTTCAAATTATATATTTTTCACGCTTGGCGCGTAAAAGTGTAAAGGTTCGGCCAAATCAACGCGTGCAGCCAGCGTGTACGATGGCGATAGCGATGGCGATCAGACCTAAATGCATTGATCCCCATCGCCATCACGCATCGCGATTGTGTTGGTTTTTTATTTTTCGCGGAGGAAATGCTTTGCGCACCGTCACCACTGCCGGGGGACAGGGTGGTGTGTGGGACTCCCGGCGCCCTGGAAAGGGCGCTGCTCCGTCCTGAAAAGGACGGGGTATATACCCACTAAAACCTCCGCGGCGTTCCGTCATCGCCTGAGTGGGGGTGTCGCGAGTATCCGGCCGTAGCCTTAGACTTCCGTGACAATCGTGTTGGTTTGGCCGAACCATAACAGGCGTGTATTTGTGTCATTCCCTTTCGATTAATATAAATTCGGCATGCGTCATTTGATATACAAAACATGGTATTTCACTTTAATCAAAAGCATTCATTTTGCGAAATAAATTCAAGATCAGTCCAATGTTTTCAATGTCATTTGTTGCCTTATTAATTGTTTCAATAAAACCACGTCAACTGCGTATTAGCTGCGTCCAACAGTGTCAATGCCAAAAACCTTCGCTATATCTGAGTCCGATCGAATGCGATAACTAGGTGCTCCCTGTTCTCGTCGCACGAATATTCGTCCCCCTCTAGTCCATACATACTTCCAGTTACGACGCTTAGACAACTCACGTGTTCTGGATAGCTGCCGATTAAAATCAAAATCAAAATCAAAATTTTCTTTATTTGTTTGGACTAATTGAATTAGTACTTGCAAATCGTCAAACGCTCTTAAGGAGCCTATACATGTCTCATTCTTTTTTTGCCCTACCAGCGCTTCGAGACAAACATTTGGCAAGTGCTGAGAAGAAGCGCCGCAACAAACTCAGTCACCACTGTCTGCCGGTTTAAAAATATAAAAAAGTAGGAAGTTACAATACATTCAGAAGCAAGTTACTTACCACGCGCTCCCGTTGATAGAAGGTGGCCTTTAAGACGACCATCTAGCACGAGACCGTGTGGCAGTTTTGAATATATTTATTTAGTGCCGTGCTAATTTCTAGGTTAATTGTTGCGTTTTGATACATATTATATATTTTATGTCAGGTATATCTTTCCTTGACCAGTCCCCGAAGGCAGCGCCTGTTCACAGACATGACGTGTGAACCAGCCATCGCTTCACTCGACCATATTATAGGGAATGTAACGACTCGCCTCACACGCCACTACCCCAGAGACATTTTAGTGAGCATGACAAGTCTAAGATATCCTTCTGGCTAAGTGCCAGATATAAAACTATTTAGGAGACAAGGCAAGAAAACTCTAGAGAGAAGCAAGGCACCATAACAAAACCGTGTGGTAGTTTTAAATAAATTGTAAATATTTATATTTAGTGCCGTGCCACTGTCTAGCTTGATTGTTAATTGTTATGTTAAAAAATTTAAGGTAGGTATATCTTGTCTTGACCAGTCCCCGAAGGCAGCGCCTGTTCACAGACATGACGTGTGAACCAGCCATCGCTTCACTCGACCATATTGTAGGGAATGTAGCGACCCGCCTCACGCGCCACTACCCCAAAGACATTTTAGTGAGCATGACAAGTCCAAGATATCCTTTTGACTAAGTGCCAGATATAAAACTATTTACTAGACAAGGTACGAAAACTCCAGACAGAAAAGCAAGGCACCTTATTATAATAGAGAGAGATGGCAACTAATGTATCTATACAATTAATTAAAAGGTACATTGTGAGAGCCTGAGAGACTTATTTCCAAGGTAATTTATCATTAAGGTAATCATTTGTAGTGTAATAAGCTTTTTTTAGTATGTGTTCTTTAACTATACTTTTAAATTTATTAATGGGTAGTTTTTTATAGTCTTCAGGAACTTTGTTATAATAGTGAATACTCTGTCCCATAAAAGTACCATATACCTACTTTTTGAAGTGTAAGATTAGGTATAGCTAATTTATTTTTGTTTCTCGTATTAAAGTTGTGAACGTCGCTATTTTTCAAGCATTTATTTATATTTTGGTGAACAAATATAATACAATTTAAGATGTATTGTGAGGCGGCCGTAAGAATACCAATTTCTTTAAACTTCTCCCTAAGGGATGCTCTTGGTTTCAATTTATAAATGGACCTAATAGCTCTTTTTTGTAGGATGAATATAGTTTCAAAAAAATTAAGTAGCGTAAGGCGCTCATTTATATAGTAAGGGCGGGGTGGGCAGCATGGCGTCCCGGGGCGCACGACGCGCCAGGCGCACGACCAGCGGGCGCGGGCGCGGCGGGGCGCCTCCATCCACCGGCGCGCGCACGGGTCCAGCCCAGTATTATTGATGGCAGTACGGTGAAAAACCGGCCAAGTGCGTGTCGGACTCACGCACAAAGGGTTCCGTTTTTTAATTTAAGTTATTTGTATGAAAGATTACGCGGTAATAAGCGGTTTACGATTTACGAGGTATTAAAAAAAAACTACTTACTAGATCTCGTTCAAAACAATTTTTGTTGGTAGTTTTTATAGTAATGTACATCATACGTTTTTTTTTAGATTTTTCATTTTCTTATTTTAGAAGTTAGAGGGTGGGAGACTAACTTTTTTCCACTTTGGAAGCGTCTGTCACGCAAAGTATTCGGTTTAGAAAAAAAGTATTGTAGAAACCTCGATATCATTTTTAAAGACCTATCCATAGACACCCCACACGTATGTGTTTGAAGAAAAAAAATTTTTTGAGTTTCAGTTCTAAGTATGGGGAGCCCCCAATATTTTTTTTTTTTTTTTTTATTTTTGCATTAAAATCTTAATGCGGTTCACAGAATACATCTACTTACCAAGTTTCAACAGTATAGCTCTTATAGTTTCGGAAAAAAATGGCTGTGACATACGGACGGACAGACAGACAGACATGACGAATCTATAAGGGTTCCGTTTTTTGCCATTTGGCTACGGAACCCTAAAAAGTAGGATGAAAGCGTATTGACCTGCATCTTGCTTAGCGATTTACCGAAGCGAAAACGTAGTCGAATTATACTTGTGCAGTCAATGGCCCTGCCGGAACAGACCGATTGCAGCACTCTGGGTCAGAACCCCTGAAAGGAGCCCTGCCAACAAATTTACGAATCGCGGTTCGCTCGCCCACCTCCAATAAACGACCACTTACCGGTGGGAGCAGGCTTTTCTTCCACGTACGAGTGGACAGGGTGGCTTCTTCTGATCATCTTCTAAAATCTAGCGAGTGCGGTCTGCAGCCACGCGGTTTTCACGCGCAGGTCGGATCCCAGCTGGTAGTCTTCGGATTCAGGTGCAAACGATGGGGCACAGAGATAGTTCACCCACAACACACCACAACACTTCTCTGACGGAAATACAGTCAAAATATAGCGAATTTGAATATACACTCGCGAGCAAAACTATGGAATCACTTACATGAAGTTGTTTCCACGCGATCTTGTGTACTAACGAATTTCTTAGTAACAAAAAAAGTGGCACCGTTTTAAAGATTAAACTTTTACCTTTAAATTGATACCAAATTCATTTAAATCACACCGGTATTTAAAAAGATATCCCGGCTGATGTGAAGAAGTAAGGAAAAAGACATGTATCAACTGTTTGATACGTCGCGAGTTGCGGCCTACTTACCCCCTATAAAAACACGTTTTCGGATTTTTGCTTTTACACGTTGATCCATACACATCTCCGCTTTTTTTGACACTTTACCTGGGATTCTACACCTACAGAAGCAGCACAAATCGTTGCACTATTGCAAGAAGGGCTCAGCCAGCGGGCTGTCGCACGTCAGCTCCACATAAGTCAGTCCTGGGTTTCGAAAGTTTTTAGACGCTTTCGGGAGACTGGTGGCTTTATCCCGAGACCAAGTTCTGAACAGCGCCGGTGCATATCGCAGAGGGATGACCGTTTTTTCATGTCAACCTCTCTATGAAATCATCATTTGAGTGGTATCGACGTCCAGCAAGAGCTCAGAAATGGTCGTAGGATAGCTGTTAGCGTGTGGACAGATCGTCTAAGATATAAGCAATAGAATTTGACTCCAAAAAGGCCTGCCACAGGCTCGAAACTGACGGCAGGTCACCGACAAGCACGCTTTCAATTAACTCGTACTTATTTTGATGGGAAGGCGAGTAATGGAGGCGAGTTTTGTTCTCCGATGAATGCAGACTGTGTTTGCAGTGCAGCAGTTGAAGAGGTCGGGTCTATAGGCACCCTGGGGAGCGATTTGTGCAGTACTGGTTCGCTGAAACAGTGGCTTATGGGGGTGGCTTGCTCGACTTCCCATCGAGATGTGTACGAGCAAATTGAAAGCGTGCTTATCGGTGACCTGCCGTCAGTTTCGAGCCTGTGGCAGGCATTTTTGGAGTCAAATTCTATTGCTTATATCTTAGACGAACTGTCCACACGCTAACAGCTATCCTACGAACATTTCTGAGCTCTTGCTGGACGTCGATACCAGTCAAATGACGATTTCATAGAGAGGTTGACATGAAAAAACGGTCATCCTTCTGCGATGTGCACTGGCGCTGTTCAGAACTTGGTCTCGGGATAAAGCCACTAGTCTCTCGAAAGCGTCTTAAAACTTTCGAAACCCAGGACTGGCTTAAGTGGAGCTGACATGCGACAGCCCGCTGGCTGAGCCCTTCTTGCAATAGTGCCAGGATTTGTGCTGCTTCTGAAGGTGTAGAATCCCAGGTAAAGTGTCAAAAGAAGCTGAGATGTGTATGGATCAACGTGTGAAAGCAAAAATCCGAAAACACGTGCTTTTATAGGGGGTAAATGGGCCGCAACTCGCGACGTATCAAACAGTTGATACATGTCTTTTTCCTTACTTCTTCACATCAACCGCGATATCTTTTTAAATACTGGTGTGATGTAAATGAATTTGGTATCAATTTAAAGTTAAAAATTTAATCTTTAAAATGGTGCCACTTTTTTTGTTACTAACAAATTCGTTAGTACACAAGCTCGCGTGGAAACAACTTCATGTAAGTGATTCCATACTTTTTCTCGCCAGTGTATTTGCAACAACAATTTAAACGTTGCAGCTCGCGGCGAGGACGGCCATCACACTCGTTTTCTCAGCCAATCAGGATCGACTCCCATCGATATGCTCGTAGGAATCGAGCGTTGCTATTGTCGTTAGGCTTTTTATTATGTTTAATTTTAATATTTTGGCCATAAAAACGTAGCCGCGTACTTGTAGATTATTTTAGCAAATATTTAACAAAAAGTGGGACTTGGGTCAAGATGATCCCTTCCTATATGTACGAGATGATCCCTGGGAATTAAAACAAAAAAGTCAATGGAGTAGGTAAAGGGAAGTGAAATAAAAGAAAGAGAACTTCATATAACTCACCTGAGTCTGAAGGAGATGATACTGAGTGGCTGTACTGAACAGAAAAGTTTTCAAGCGATACCAAGGGTGAAGGATGGATAAAATGTTATGCATGTGGAAAATGGGGCCATAAAGCATGTGCTGGGGTAGAGGGTGATGAAGCAGGTGAATTTATTTGTGATATATTCAACACAGCTCCAGCCAAGAAGCGTTTCAATTATTTAAACGCTTTTTAGCAGGTACTAAGAAAGAATCAGTTATTTTCGTTGTTTAATTCGTAAATGTTTTTCTTTTCTAACTTTTTAACGATTTGTTCGCATAATTAGGTACTCCGAAAAGAATATAACCAGAAAAGAATAGATCATAGAACAGAATCATAGGAATCATCTTATCCCTACCTGGGGGATCATCTTACCCACAGGGGTGTACAAGATGATCACTTTGTAAGGTTTTGCAAAAAATGAAATATTTTAATGAAACCTTAATTAATTTCTGGTTTTGAGTATAAGGAAAGTTGGATAGATAAATATACTAGTAGTAATCGTCTTTATTTTTGGTTTACCTTGAAAAATATGTATTTTACAGCGATTCCCGCTTAAGGGGATCATCTCGTACTACTTTCCCCTACTAAGGGACGTAGACTGAAAGTCAAGCGCATAATCCGAAAAAAAATATTTCACATCGCGCTTTCTACAGCGATAAAAACGCAATTCAATCGCGATGCAACATCGATACAGTCACAAAACATCTACGAGGGCCGGCTGATAATTTCGCGGCCTAAGGTACTTAATGAAATAAAATAAATGGTTTCTATTTAATATTTTGTAATATAATCTCCCTCAAAAGAAATACATTTCTTAAATCTCGCATACAATGCCTTTTACCCACCCAAAAATTTTTTTTTCAAAATGACGACCAACCGCAGCTTTAATTTCGTTGTCATCTGCATATCTCCGGTCCCGTAAGTCCTTTTTCAAATCGAAAAACAGGAAAATATCGCTAGGTAATAGGTCTTGGCTATATGGTGGGTGGTCAATCTCTGAGAACCCGGTGTCTTTCAGGGCTTGGCCTCGCAACACGTGCGGCGTGAACGGGCGCGTTGTCTTGCGGAAAGAGCAATCCGCGTGTCAGTTTCCCACGTCATTTCTGTACAATAGCCTCGCGAACATAAAGAAATATTCTTCAGCTATCTGCCACGATTTAATTCTTTGGTCAGCCGGAACGATTTTTTCGACTTTTGAACGTTTCCTTCACTCAGTATCGTGACAGGGCGGGGGTCGTTTTCACAGGTCTCTCGTCCGTGTTGAAATAGTCGGGCCCATTTTTTAACTATAGTATATGAAGGTCCAGAATCCTGAAGAACCAATGACATCTCTTCAAAAATGTCTTTCGGTCTATTTTCCTTCTTTACGAGGAATTATGTCCGCGGCGCGCGGTGTCGAAATTCCGCAAATCTCCAGATTCGGCGGACATGGTGATGTCATTTGTTCAATAGAAATTGAACTATCAGTGCAAACTTAATTAGTGATTGCTTTTTATAATACTACTGAGTGTCGCAACTAGTGATATGAGTAACAAGCTAATTACTCATCGCTAAGTACCTTAGGCCGCGAAATTTTCAGCCGCCCCTCGTAGTACCTTTACATACTCGCGTGCTAAAAGCAGCGATAAAATCTCGATGCAGTCGCGCAGCTAGTAAAGTATGCGTTTGAATCGCTGAAAAAAAGTCACAAAGTGTAAGCTCCTTATGAGCGCTTTTTAGGCAATTTAGCAGCGCGACAAACGCGCGACAGACGCGCTGCCGATAATTTAATACTATGTGACAGCGGATGCCTGCCTTTACATTATAAAAACGCCGCTGCCGCGCTACTAACGTCCTATTGTGAAAGCGCTCTAATAGCGTGAAAAAGCTTCGTAAAATCCTCTCCTACTCACGTTAGTTTAGCGACAGGAAGTTGAAAATTGATAGTTCGCAACGGCAATTAGCAAGTCCCTTTATGTTGCAAATGCCCGCTGTCGATCATGGAAATTCACTTTCTGGCAGCGTACTAAACAATATACATAATCCCAACTAATATTATAAATGCGAAAGTAACTCTGTCTGTCTGTCTGTCTGTCTGTCTGTCTGTCTGTTACGCTTTCCCGCTTAAACCTCGCAACCGATTTTGATGAAATTTGGCATAGAGATAGTTTGAGTCCCGGGAAAGAACATAGGATAGTTTTTATCCCGGTTTTTGAAACAGGGACGCGCGCGATAAAGTTTTTCTGTGACAGACAAAATTCCACGCGGGCGAAGCCGCGGGCGGAAAGCTAGTAGATAATATAGGATTGTTAGTATGCAGTATATTTATTGATGCCTTTGCGTGGTGACAACCTAAACTGTAGACAAGTTTAGCTCTCGTTCAACTTCCGGCCTCTCTCTTCCTGTTTTGCGATGTGAGCAAGCACGGTGTGCATTTTTACTTTGTGCAATTTCTGTACTTACAATTAAGTTTATAGTAAACTTTATAAAGCTGCAAACTGAATTTCATTCAAGAAACCTTATAATAATAATAAATAATAAAATCATTTATTTGCAAGAACATGGTTAGATTGGTGTTAATTTAGTTAATTCCAGCATATTCTGTCGCATGCGACGTGCAAAAGTTTTTGTTCTTAAAGTTATGTTAATTGTTATTGCTACATTTGGTCTTAGATTTTACATATTTTTACAACTCAAAATACTTATTTTACTCATAGTTGTTTTTCATATACCATGATAGTAACAAGTAACAATACAATAAATACATGTCAGGGAACAAAATTTGAATTGCAAATGTCAAAGAAATTTAAATTAATTGTAAGATGTCAAATTAAGTTACATTACCGATGTCACATCATTCTATCATTTAAAAAGTCATTCACTGTATAATACATTTTAATTAACAAAAAGTCAAAAACTGCACTTTTAAATTTGGTAAAGGTTAACATTTTTACATTGTTTGGTAATTTATTAAATATTCGTATAGCCATACAATAACAGTTTTTGGAATACAGTGTCAATCTTTGAGGTGGGATTGATAAGTTGTCTGCCTTCCTACCTCTATAGCCATTTAAGTTTTATTTGTCTCAAATAAATGGGTATATCTCTTGACAAACATTGCCATCTCAAAGATGTATAAGCATGGAAGTGGCAATATGTTTAGATCTTTAAACAATGGCTTGCAACTGTCTAAATAATGTGCTCCGCAAATCGCTCTAATGCACTTTTTTTGTGCTCTAAAGGCTACAGGCATATCGACTGAGTTTCCCCACAATATAAGGCCATATCGTAATATTGATGAAACATATCCATGATAAGCCATAAGAGCTGCGCTTTTAGATGCTGCTTGTCTAAGTCTATTAAGAGCATAAACAAATCTGTCAATTTTATTTACTAGTAAGTCAATATGAGCTTTCCAATTACAGAATTTGTCTATAGTTATACCTAAGAATTTTGTCGAAGTCACATTATCTACATTATTATTCATATGATTTATGTCAAGTTGTACATTATTTTCATTGAATTTAGCTTCAAATTTAATATACTTTGTTTTACTAACATTAAGGTTCAAATTGTTACATTCCAACCATTCAACAATTTTTTTTAGATTGGCATTTGCCATGAGGGACAATTCTTCCTTCTTTTTACATTTTATGATGAGAGTAGTATCATCCGCAAAAAGTACACACTGTTGCTCTGTGATATTTGGCAGGTCATTAATGTAGAGCAAAAACAATAATGGTCCTAAAACACTGCCTTGCGGGACACCACAGCGATTATATCTGTAAGATGATGTAAATGTTTTTTTAATGTTTGAAGATAACTTGGATATTTTAACACATTGTTGACGGTTTGATAAATAGCTTTCTATCCATGACAAAGCCGGCCCTCGAATACCGTATCTGTCCAATTTATTAAGAAGCCGTTTATGGCACACAAAATCAAATGCTTTGCTCATATCCAGAAATATGGCTGGCTAGTGTATGCATTGCGTTATTTAAGTTTTGCGTCACTTCTTTAATTAATTGAAAGGAGGCAAGTGTTGTTGAGCTATTTTTACGAAAACCAAATTGTTCATCTTTTAATAATTTTTCAAATGAAATAAATGTAGATATTTTCTGATGCATAACCTTTTCAAATACTTTAGATAGTATAGGTATTAATGTAATAGGTCGGTAGTTACCGAGTTCTTCATGGGGCCCATTCTTGTGTAAAGGTTTCACAATTGAAAATTTTAATTCAGTTGGAAACTGGCCTTGTACGAGAGAAAGGTTTATTATATGAGCCAAAGGGGTGGAGATAAAAACAGCACTTTTCTTTAAAATGTCAGTGTTGATGTCGTCATAACCTGTAGAATATGTATTTCTTAGTCCTTTTATTATTTTGTATATGTCATTTTCATTAATAGGTTTAGCTCTCGTTCAACTTCCGGTCTCTCTCTTCCTGTTTTGCGATGTGAGCCTTAACAGGTTATGGGCCCAGTTAGGCGAATTGTAAAGTCTGTACAGTGACAAAGTGCAAAAATAGCAAGCACAGGACGCCGACAAAAATGGCTGCTGCACGCCTAGACAAAGTTTCGATAGAAAAGTTGGTAGTCCAGTCAAATTAGACATGAACCCTGCAATAATTCGCATACA
This sequence comes from Ostrinia nubilalis, assembly GCF_963855985.1. Taxonomy (NCBI): domain Eukaryota; kingdom Metazoa; phylum Arthropoda; class Insecta; order Lepidoptera; family Crambidae; genus Ostrinia; species Ostrinia nubilalis. Next base: position 15,515,169 of record NC_087094.1, read on the forward strand.
GCTGAAAATTGGTACGAATGTTCTGAGCACCATTATGAATTAACTGTGAAAAGTCCCCATCGATCCGACGTGTGCTAAAAAAAATTCAAGGTCAAACTTAAAAAATACGGGTTTTTGAGATTTTCAGCCAAACGGTAAGTTTTATCACAAAAATATGTATGACAAGGTCTAAGACCATACAATTATCTATCAAAATTGTCTATACACTTTCTCCTAAGAGTCAGCGTTTCTGAGATTCGATGATCCGAAGAGTCAAAAAAGTGTTTTCTTCATAACGGTCTTACACATAAATCGAATGTGATATCGCCTCGTGCCACGACTCAGCATTGTATCATGATGTGTTGTCGACGTCGAATATAAAATGATTAACCTCAATGTCATTTGTCATCTTTAATTGTCGAAAAATGTTTGCAACTTAGACGAAGGACTGCACCGTGAGTTTCTAAGATACGAAGTTTTCGTGTCTATTATGTTTAAGAGCTCTTATATGCACACGTCACTACTCTACTTGTAACTCTATGGTCACTCTTTTAGCCTGGTCAAGTCAGAAAATCCAGGTTATAATAATTCGCATAGAGCTGGAAATTTGTGTGATTGTTGAGAACACCATCCTTAATGAAATGTCAAAAGTCCCCAGCGATCCGTCATTTGAAAAAAAAATTTACGAAGTCCAAGTTTTTTGCATTTTTCCGCCAAACAGTAAACTTATCATAAGAAATGATAATAAACAGTAGTAGATCATAAAATTATCTATTAAAATTGTCTTTGCCCCTTTTTCCTATGAGTCACCGTTTATGTGGTAATGATGCAAAAAGTTGGAGAATTCGCATTCTGTTAACTACTCCAAAAGTCCACAACTTCAACTCTATTAAAATAGTTTTGAATTGAACAGGATAACAAATACATCTTAAAAAAGGCCTACTGGGGAAACCTGGTAAAAAAAAATACGCCAAATAACCCTCATAGGTGTTGTGGAAACATGTGCATATAACGAGAACATCAAAACTAACTTTTTGAATCGTTCTACCTCATAATCGGTGACTCTTAGGAAAAAGGAGTAAAGACAATTTTAATAGATAATTTTATGATCTACAATTTTTTCTTATCTATTTTTATGATAAGCTTACTACTTGGCCAAAAAATGCAAAAAAGTTGGGACTTCGAAAACTTTTTTTTTAAATGACGGATCGTCGGGGACTTTTGACATTTCATTTAAGATGGTGTTCTTAACATTCGCACAAATTTTCAGCTCTATGTGAATTATTATAACCTGGACTGTCTAACTTGGTCGGGCTAAAAGAGTGACCATAGAGTTACAAGTAGAGTAGTGACGTGTGCATATAAGAGTTCTTAAACGTAATAGACACGAAAACTTCGTATCTTAGAAACTTACGGTGCAGTCCTTCGTCAAAGTTGCACCCATTTTTCGATAATTAAAGATGACAGACGACATTGAGGTTGATTATTTTATATTCGACGTCGACAACACATTATGATACAATGCTGAGTCGTGGCACGAGGCGATATCACATTGGATTTTTGTGTAAGACCGTTATAAAGAAAACACTTTTTTGACTCTTCGGATCATCGAATCTCAGAAACGCTGACTCTTAGGAGAAAGTGTATAGACAATTTTGATAGATAATTGTATGGTCTTAAACCTTGTCATACATATTTTTGTGATAAAACTTACCGTTTGGCTGAAAATCTCAAAAACCCGTATTTTTTAAGTTTGACCTTGAATTTTTTTTTTAGCACACGTCGGATCTATGGGGACTTTTCACAGTTAATTCATAATGGTGCTCCGAACATTCGTACCAATTTTCAGCTGTATGCGAATTATTGCAGGGTTCATGTCTAATTTGACTGGACTATGGAAGGCGAATCGAATTGGATCTCATGGAAATTCGATGTTGAACTGCAGTTTACTTTGCACAAAATCAATATCAGTGCACTGACCGAAAAAGGTATAAAAGAATATGACGAAAAAGACGCCATAGCAAAGTTCATAATTGGGTCGTCAGTAAGCAACGAACCCAAGCAGCACATTTTAACATGCAAAACTGCAAAAGAAATGTGGGACACTTTACATGCGGTTTATGAGCAGAAAAATGAACGTCGTCTTGATCTTTTATATTGCGAGTTATTCTCTTACAAGAAATTAAAAGAAGATAACATAGCACTGCACGTGAGTAAATTGCAGAGGTTATTTACTCAGTTGAATCATGAATTACAAACTGAGGGCAAGTTGCCAGAGTCTTTATTGATAAACAGAATTTTGAATACTCTACCGACTGAGTTCTTAGAATTTAAGAATGCATGGGAATCAGTGCCGCTCAGTGATAGAAAAGTGAGTATCCTCATGGAGAGGCTGCGCTTGCATGAGCAAAGATTAACTGAGACAAATAAAGAAGACACAGAAGTGGCTTTAGTTGTCAAGAATCACAAGCCAAATATGTCTAAGGGACCGATCTGCAATTATTGTAAAAAGCGTGGGCAGATCAAAAAGAATTGTTTTAAATTGAAAAATTTGAAAGAAGCAAAACAAGGTCAAGCTTTTATTGCTAACCATGCCATACTAAGTGAAGACTGGATTATTGACTCCGGAGCGAGTCACCATGTGACCAGTTATAGAGAATGGTTTATGGACTACTCTGAATTTAAGGAACCCCTGCCATTAAAACTCGGTGATGGGAGACAGATGTTTGCTGTTGGAATTGGGTCCATACAAATCCAAATGCTGATTAATAACAAGTGGCAAGAAGGTTATCTAAAAGATGTGTGGCATGTCCCAACCTCAAAACAAAACCTATTTTCATCGGGTTCAGCGTTGCAGAACGATTTGATTGAGTATGCAGATTTGAATAAAAGGATTTTCAAGAACTTAAGAGGTGAAGTGAAAGCTGTTGGCATCAGAAAAGGCACCTTATATTGTCTACAAATGAGAGTTATATTACCTAATAATTCATGCATGTTTAGCAAAGAGCAGACTGATTTACAAACATGGCATGAGAGGTTATGTCATCAAAACATGCACCATGTTGAGAAAGTTCTAAAGGAAAATGGTGTACAAGTTCAATCATCAAATAAAACAATTTGTGAAGGATGTTTTTATGGAAAAATGACACGTTTGCCATTTAATTCAAGGGAGGTAAGAGCAACATCTCCAGGGCAAATTATACACAGTGATGTTTGTGGCCCTCTTGCTGAGAAGTCATTAAGTGGCAGCAGATACTTTGTTACCTTCAAGGATGATTACTCCAAGTATAGAACTGTATATTTTCTCAAGGAAAAATCAGAAGTTAAAGACCATTTTGTGAAGTTTTTACAAGAGTCAAAGAATAATGGACATATTATAAAGGAACTGATATCAGATGGAGGAAAGGAATTTATTAACAAAGAGATGAAGGATATACTTAACCTACATGGCATTAACCACAGAGTGACCATGCCATATTGTCCGCAACAAAATGGTGCAGCGGAACGTGAGAATAGAATATTAATGGAAGCAGCAAGAAGTATGTTACATTCAAGTCAACTAAGTAAGAGTCTATGGGCAGAAGCTGTAAATGCTGCGGCATATGTACTAAATAGAACTGGTCCCAGTGGTATAGATAATAACACACCTTATCAACTGTGGTTCAAGAAAAAGGCAGATATAAGTCATTTGAAGATTTTTGGGACAGAGTGTTTTGTACATTATACCAGATCAGAAACGCAAGAAACTAGACAAGCGAGCTATGAAAGGAAAGCTTGTTGGATACTGTGGTGACAAAGATGGATACAGAATATTGACAGATGAAAGAAAGATTATCCTGTCTAGAAATGTGAAGTTTTTGCCGGAGAAGACTTGTATTGATATATTTCATAATTCTAATGATTTTCAGGTTTCAGCAAAGGATGACCCTAATCAATCTACAATGACATTTGAGTTGTCACCCGATGACTCGATGAATACTACTGATCCAGCTGATGAGGTGACAGAGGAGGGTGAATGTTGTGAGCCTGACTTTGTGGACTGTCATGGTGAGATCCCTAACATCTCATCTCCTGTGAGTACTTCTGAACATTGTAATAGGTATTCTTCGCGTGATAGGAAAAAGAAAGTTTATCAAGATTATCATATGTATTCATGTATAAGTGATTTTGATAATATAGATAACTTACCTGAATGTTGGAAATCTGCTATTAATGATGAATTGTTGTCATTGAAGGAAAATAATACTTGGTCTATTGTTGACTTACCATGTAATGTAAAGCCTATAGATAGTAAATGGGTGTTTAAGATTAAGAAAGACAGTGATGGTAATGTTATTAAATATAAAGCCAGATTGGTAGCTCGTGGATATAATCAGAAATTTGGGATTTATTATTTTGATACATACTCACCTGTAGTTCGTGCTAGTACATTGAGAATATTGTTTAGCTTGGCAATTCAATTTGACTGGTTTATAGATCATTGGGATGTAGTTACTGCTTTTCTTCATGGTACTCTTCATGAAGATGTTTATATGTATTTGCCAAAAGGGTTTAAATGTGAAAAAGAAAACAAAAATAATGTATTGCATGTTTGTAAGTTAAATAAGGTCCTCTATGGTCTGAAGCAGGCTGCTTCAAGTTGGAATTTGGAAATACATAACGCTTTAATAAACTTAAACTTCAAGCAATCTGCTTATGAATCTTGTGTTTACATGCTCAATGAAAAAGGATTGTATCTAATACTTGCTATCTATGTCGATGACATATTTGTATTTGGAAATAATAATACTTTAAAATCAAAGATTTTCACACAGTTGTCAGATAAATTTAAATTGAAAGATTTGGGAGCTATTCAATATGCTTTAAGCTTGAAAGTTGATAGAGAAAATGATAAAATGTATGTCAGTCAAACTAATTATATAAAACAAGTTCTTGAGTTGTATGGCATCTTAGATTGCAAACCTGTAGGCTGTCCTATGGTGCCGGGCACAAAATTATTGAAAGAAAAAGATGTAGATCCAAAAATACCATATCAAAATCTCATTGGTAGCCTGATGTATATTGCTATAAATACAAGACCTGACATACTTTACTCAGTTTGTGTACTTTCTCAATATAATAATTGTTATTCACAAGAACACTTTATTTGTGCAAAAAGGGTTTTAAGATATTTAAAAGGCACACTTGACTTATGTGTAGTTTATAAAAAGTCGGAACAATTGAAGTTGTATGGTTTTGTTGACGCTGATTGGGCGAATTCAGATGATCGCAAATCTTATTCAGGTCAGATTTTTAAGTTGGGTGAAAATGTAATTTCATTTGAAAGTAAGAAACAAACTTCGACGGGTCCGTAGAACGAACACGTATGTTACTATAAGACGAATTATAGTTTTTTGATCAAATGTAATAAGTATCACAGTAGCTATATAGATGTGTAATTATTTTTTTAATATCATTTTTACTTTATGAAATAACTAATTGAACATCACCTTATCTGAAATATATTCCGACGAACAATCTCGTAACATCAGACACGAGTTTGTACTCCGCAGTGACGGTCGATTTTGGAGGTTAAAACTATTTCTTTATTCTGAGTCATATTAATGATAAAAAGTGTAAATTCAGTGTCACAGTATATGTTTTACGATGTCTGCATCATCAAGAAAGAAAATAATTTTAGATTTACCGCTACAAATGGATAAAAATGATTGTTGTGATACTACTTCAAACGAAAATAACAATAAAGCAAATAATAATCTGGGTAAGTACTTGTATAATATTTTTAAGTCGGACGCTTTTTAAAGATAGGCTAGGTGTTTTTTAGATTTTGTTTAATATTGCAAGAAAAATACGGCACACATTAAAATTGGCGACGTATGTGATTAAAATATTTTGTTCTACGATAACTGAAAAAAATGTGTTTCTGTATTATTTGAAGTAGTAATTTAATTCTTAAGAAAATCCACAAAAGTACAACTCGTTTCGATAAAAAATAAATTTACCTTCTTATTTTCACTTAGGTTGTTGTTCAGCCAAAATTATCCTAAAACTTTTAAACGCATGTGCACATACGATGTTGTTCAACGTAAATTTAACAAAAAAATATAGTCGTATGTGATAAAACTATTTTGTTCTTTGTAAAAACGTTAACATGAGACTTTGTTCTAAACAAAAAACAGCATTAAACACTCCTTTTAATTAAAAGGTTTTTTTTACTGGTGATAGGATAGCGCTTAAAGTAAGGTAATACAATTTAGAACTTACATTGGATAATATTTGACTTTATTACAGAATCTACATACACACGAGACATCCATACTAGTTCGAACTCCTCCTATGTTCTTCTGATTAATTTCGTTGCGGGTCCAATGACAGTTTAACTTTCCCCCGGGACAAACTTGACCTTCATTGGTTGGGTTTTTGTGGTGGTCAAGCTGTAGATCCTGGCTACACAGGAGTTGCAGTGGTGGGAACGAGAGGTGGGCCCGATCCATACTAGCTCCCCTTACCGCCAGAAACCCACGCCCTCATAGAGCGCTCGTCTCACTCCAAAATCATTTATACTCCCGATGAATGGCGTCTGCTTGTACGATGGGCAAAAACAGAAATGGTGAACCATATTTAGTCAAAGATATGGTGCAGGAAAACTTCTTTAACTTTAAAACCCATGTGAATGACAAAGAATGGAACAAAAAATTAATAAAACAAAAGATCATATTGTGGACTAAAATTAAAGAAGTTTTCGTTGATAAATCTGAACCAAATAAATTGTACTTTAAGTATGATTTAAATGAAGAATCTTACGAATGCTTAGTTATACGGAACGATACAAGAAACTCATCTTTAATACCTGTCTTGGAACGTGCTTACTTTTCACCACTTCAATTAACAAAAGCTAAATATATAATGATCTAGAAAGCATGTGCAAAACGGGTTTTATAAATGCTACTAATGCAGTATTTTTTAGATCTTTACCCTACAAATCTAGCAATGCAAATGATGACGACTTGAGTAGTGAAATTGATGAGTGATACACTAATTTACTTTTTTTGATAAAAGAAACTGTTTTTGATTACCTAACAAATTAGTATAGTAAAATAAATAAGCAGAGGTTAGTAAATTAGTGATTATAAGCAATGATTAAAATACAATGAAAAAAAAAACTACTACTAGATAATAATTTCGTTGTTATAAGGATAAGGTTTAGTGATGACGTTATAATGTGATTATGTTGAACTTCATTGAACTATTTATTTAGTTTCAGTCAGACATAAAAAATGAATGTTATTACAAAGCCTGTACGAACATTCATTTTTAATATTTGATTGTAAATTAGTAAATAGTTTTATGGAGTTCATTAATTATTTTAGACTAACGCTATTTGTATGGAAAACAGGCCCAAAGACGGGGTTCTTAATGTTTAAACGTAAAAGAACAAATTTATTTTGATACTAGAAACCTTTTGTTTTGTTAAACATTTTATAACATATAACCATTGATGTATGAAATTAATTTTTTTTTAATTTAACTTATTTGTATGAAAGATTACGCGGTAATAACACTTACTAGATCTCGTTCAAAACAATTTTCGTTGGTAGTTTTTATAGTAATGTACATCATAATTATGTTTTTTTTAGATTTTTCATTTTCTTATTTTAGAAGTAAGAGGGGGGGACCAACTTTTTTCCACTTTGGAAGCGTCTGTCACGCAAACTATTCGGTTTAGAAAAAAAATATTTTAGAAACCTCGATATCATTTTTGAAGACCTATCCATAGATACCCCACACGTATGTGTTTGATAAAAAAAAAATTTTGAGTTTCAGTTCTAAGTATGGGGAGCCCCCAATATTTATTATTATTTTTTTATTTTTGCATCAATATCTTAATGCGGTTTACTGAATACATCTACCTTCCAAGTTTCAACAGTATAGCTCTTATAGTTTCGGAAAAAAAAGGCTGTGACATACGGACGGTCAGACGGACAGACAGACAGACATGACGAATCTATAAGGGTTCCGTTTTTTGCCATTTGGCTACGGAACCCTAAAAATGATTGTCTAAAATAGTTTTCCTCTTACCATCTACATTTAGATACGATAACGGTACCTAGATTTAACACATACGACTTTGGTATTAAGCCAAATATCGATGTACATAGTCTCTTGTACACATACTACTTTTTGTGACTATAAAGATTCCATAAAACAAAGTCGCATATGTAGTTAAGTCTGAGTTTATTCCAGAAAACAAAGTCTTACTGTTACATAAGAAACAATTTTAAATAAAATACATATTTAAAACAAAACACTACATAGCAAAAACAAGTAAACAAAAGAAACAAATACTTTTTACTATAATTTACTTCAAATTATGATGTTCTGATACGTAATTCACATGCGTAACTTTAATGCTTCCTACTGCAACCAGACAACTTTGAAGATACGACTTTGTTCTTGGGACCCGTCGACTTGTATTTCTTTATCATCTACAGAGGCTGAATATGTAGCTTTGGGTCTAGCAGCCAGTAAAGCATTTATTTGAAAAATTTAATCAAAGAACTGTATAATGATATGACTGATGATCCAATTGTAATTTATAATGATAATCAGCCATGTCATCAAATTGCTTCAGGTACTTGTAATTCAAACAGAACCAAACACATAGATGTAAAGTATCACTTTATTAAAGAGGCTGTAATAAACAGAAAAAATATTGTAACATATTTAGCTACTGATAAAATGATTGCAGATCTTCTTACAAAGGCACTAAATAATAATAAAGTGAAACAATTTGTTAAATATCTATCATTGAGTGTTAAGAAATAACATTAATATGTAAAATGTTTGATACATATTTTTAGTTTCTTTTGTACTATAATTGTAATAATGTAAATCTACAGTTTAGTTTGAGGGGCCGTGTTAGTATGCAGTATATTTATTGATGCCTTTGCGTGGTGACAACCTAAACTGTAGACAAGTTTAGCTCTCGTTCAACTTCCGGTCTCTCTCTTCCTGTTTTGCGATGTGAGCAAGCACGGTGTGCATTTTTACTTTGTGCAATTTCTGTACTTACAATTAAGTTTATAGTAAACTTTATAAAGCTGCAAACTGAATTTCATTCAAGAAACCTTAACAAGGATGACAATATGTATAACTACTAGTATTAAATTGTGCTTAAACCTTGCCTTGCTGTGCTATCGCTTGTGCCTGAATTAGTTACAGACCTAAACGTTGCAAATTACCGGAACTGTCATTATTAAAGAGGGTAATAATTTTTTTTGGTATATCCAGTCTGGAAAATAATTTAAAATCTAGCAGGATTTTATTAAAAATTGTTAAAAATTATAATTAGAACTACAATTCGTAAAAAAATAGAACTAGAATTAAAGAAGAAAATTATCAGTAGGTAACATCTAATTGCATTTAAATTTCAGAGTGATGCATGCATGTTAATTAAAATTAGAGACGTGCATCATTGTCTCCTAAAGCTTAAAAACAACTTAATAGAATTGCAATCATCTGGGGGCACGGCAGTGCCCCCGCCAAGTCGAGCGCGAAGCAAACACTGCCGTACCATCCTTTACTGGAACCATTTCGCCGCATTTTCAGGCCCCTATTTGAGAACCTCTGGATAAGACCAGAACGCAGAAATTTTCGCGTCATCTAGTAAGCTATAATCACATACTTAAAATCCAAAATTTCAAGTCTGTAGGTCATTTAGTTCCGAAGTTAAGCGAAAGCAAAGTTTCGCATTTATGACACTCACTCACTCACTGATGATCATCAAAATAGAACTAGTACTTCCCATAAACTCAGAGAGCTGAAATTTTGTACAGAGTTAGGGTTTAATGGCCACATAAAGGGAAAACTATAAAAACTAGGAAAATCGAAGATCTGGAGTAACACCACATTCATAATCAATACTACTAGCGCCACACCGGCACCGTGGTGTTCGCCTGTACCGCTTACCGCTAGATGGCGATAGCACTTTGAGCGTCGATTTTCTGCACCGCGGTGTCCAGATTTTTTTTCCTCTCTAGGCGTCGATTAAGTTGAATGTTGTGTAATTTGAATTTGGTTGATTTCGTTTATTATATCGTGAGGTTCGCTAAGGTTAAGTTATTATTAAAACAATTCTGATTCGTTGTCCATTTTAAAGGTCGATGTGTTTAATATTATCGTAAAAAAAATGCCGAAAGGACGACGACGTTAAATAATTATGCCACATTCTACAAAAAGAAGTGAAATCCCATCAAAAACATTCTGTAAAAAAAAACTAGCCAAGTCTCGATGGAGCTGCTTGTTTATCTCTAAAAAGTAATGAAATCTAGACAAAGTCGTGCCAAGTCTATGGTTCTTTACTGCGATTTCTTTATTATTATAGTTAATGTTGTGTGACTTGGCCGTTGAACAATCTTTATTAAGATAATCAATAATCATGCATAAGGTATTATTGAAATACGCAGCTTTATTAAGCCTACAATAAAGCACCTGGTTTTGTACCCTTCAACTTAGATGAAACTAGACATATTTTTATCGACAAAAAAGAGGTAAAAAATTGTTGAGATTTGTTTTTTAATTTTTTATAGAATTTTTTTTCTTCCAATTACTTATTGTAAAGAAAACGTGATAACTTTTAAACTAAGTGGTATATCCTAATAAAATAAAAACAGTAATAATGCTAAATAACAGGCGAGACTAAAAAAATACATAAAATACACAAAAAAGGCCAACAAATAATAAAAAATGATACTTTTTGAAAAAACACTGCTTTTAAATTCGTGTTTTTTTTTGTTATTTGATAAATTTCTCCAAAAAATGCCCGTATAACATGTGGTTTTTATTACTTTGTATTATTCTTTATCGTATTATCTTTGTAAAACCAAAAATTGCATGTCTCTATCCCTATCACAACGTTTGCAATGATCGTTTGAACTAAGCCTCTCCGGGCGCGCCATTCAACGCTTCGTTAACAACGAAACTGAAAATGGCTCTAGATTTGTAATTTTGATAAAGACAAGTTAGATTTCAAATAGAAACAAAAGATTTCGAAGTAAAATAAGCATTTTAGTTAAAATTAAAATTGTCTCTACCTGTAGCGGAGAATAATGTTGTGGCAGACCTTTCGATGTGAAACCAAACGATCATAGCAAATGTTGTGATAGGGATAGAGACATGCGATTTTTGGTTTTACAAAGATAATTCGATAAAGAATAATACAAAGTAATAAAAACCACATGTTATAGGGGCATTTTTTGGAGAAATTTATGAAATAACAAAAAAAACACGAATTTAAAAGCAGTGTTTTTTTCAAAAAGTATCATTTTTTATTATTTGTTGGGCTTTTTTGTGTATTTTATGTATTTTTTTAGTATCGCCTGTTATTTAGCATTATTACTGTTTTTATTTTATTAGGATATACCACTTAGTTTAAAAATTATTACGTTTTCTTTACAATAAGTAATTGGAAGAAAAAAAATTCTATAAAAAATTAAAAAACAAATCTCAACAATTTTTGACCTCTTTTTTGTCGATAAAAATAGGTCTAGTTTCATCTATTTTCATATGTACACTTTAACGTGACTTACACTGTATAATTACATTGTTAGGCTGAGTTGCACCACCTAACTTCGACCGTAACTATAAAGATAACTTTTTTTTTGTATGGAGTTTGAAATATTTTTGACGTTTGTTAAAGTGAAAGTAAGATGGTATAACCAGTATAACCCAGCCTTAGAGTTCTTGTATGCATGCAATTTTCAATTCGTATGATTAACAATGGCTATAGGTAGTACCTACTTAATACATTATTGATCTACTAGCGGCCGCCCGCGACTACGCGATCCCGTTTTACCCCCTTCATCTATCGTACGCGGCTTAGATTTTTTCATACAAATGTTTTTTCCCGCTAACTCCCGTTTCCGTGGGAATTTTGCAATATCCTGTAAGCTTAGTTACAACTAAGCTTTAAGTTTACTAAGGTACCTGCATGCCAAATTTCAAGCGTCTAACTTAAGCGGTTTAGATTTTTCATACAAAAGGATTTTCCTGCTAATTCCCGTTCCCGTGGGATACTCCTAAGTATACTATAACCTGCCTAGGAGTATGAAGAATAATGAGGATCAGTACTGTTGTAGAAAATTCAATAAAACTAGTATCTACGTTAATCTTTAAGACATAAGAAAGATATATCTTTTTGAATTATCTAAATCGGACCATTACTTACGAAGATATTAAGTAATAAACATAGGCCGTTTTTGCCGGTAAAAGTCAACGTACGCAGGGCCGCGTGACGTCACTATATCCGAATCGAGCGCAGCTGGCGTACTATTGGGATGGAAAATATTTTTTTCCAGCTAAACTATCACTTTTAGAAAAAAACTTTTAATAACATTTATTCATCAAAATAAAGTAACCTATCGACCAGTAATTTTTAAAAATAAAAATTGTGAAAAATAAGTATCGCTATGTCCAAAAACCACATTTTCATAGGATTCGATGCAATGCGGAGACGCGGTTGGGGTGAGTGTAACTTAATGATTGTTTGTATTGAACATAATAATACATAATATGATGCTAATACCCAGTTTCTGGCCTTGGGGGGGGGGGGGGGGGAGAGGCAAGTCATACCCAGTTTCTGGCCTGGGGGGGTATGTCATACCCAGCTTCTGGCCGAGGGGGAGTCATACCTAGCTTATGCTTTTTTTTTTTTTTTTTTTTCTATTTACCTCTAGCATAACCAGAGCCTTTTTCATTAATTGGTTTTCAATTGTTTTCTGAGGTTTTTAAGATTTAAGATTAATTGTTTGTTGTTTTTATTTCTATGATTGGTTTCGTTAATATTTTTGCATTTGAAAAGATTACCTCCATTTGCTTTTTAATTTTTCTACTGATTTTACTACTAATTTTCTATTAATTTTTGTCTGCAATTTTTGTTTACACTACTATTTTATACCTATTTTACCATTTATTTTGACAAAATTTACTTTTCCAATTATTTTACTGTTTTTTTACTAAGAAACTAATTTTGCATATGTTTTTATTTGCAGGTAACATTACACTCTTAAAGTGTTGTGACTATATTATCACAATATAGTATTAACACTTTACTATTTGTGCCGTTTGCCTGAAATACTTGAAGCTAATTACGTGTTAAATTGTTCAATTTGTTCAACAAATTGACTCCAATTTATTGTTATAGCCGAAGTGTTAATTTAATTTTGATTAATTAATTTTCTGCCAAATTTTGAATGAGCAATTGGAGTCGATTTGAATTTTGAAGTTGAGGACCTAGATTTGCAACCTAACCACCTAACTTTTTCGAAGGAGATCTTCGGTAGTCCCACATCGCAGCGAGCTGGATGGTAATCCCCGGAGATCCTAACTGTATGCCACTGTGGACCTAGCCAGCGCATCCCACCGCCTGCGCACTGGGCAGTCGCTGCTGAAGGCGTTGTGCGCGACGTGCTCCGCTTTGGCTCGCTGGCAGTTCCGGCACGAAGGTGCCCCGCCAGCGAGCTTCTCGGCGCAGTCGGTGCTCATGTGCGGGCCTCCACAGTGGCTACAGACATCGGCGGACTCTGTGCAAAATCGTTTGCTGTGACCGTATCCCAGACACTTAGTACACTGCACTAGCGGTGACTGGTCGGCCACGCGGATGTGCTGCAAATCGATGTGCACAGATCCCGCCGCGATTGCCCTCTGATAGATCGCCGGGGAAACACTCACTACGATGTGATTTGTGTGCAGGTTTCTGCTCTTCTTCTTATAACGGATGACGGTACGGTCCTCCCCCTCGCGGAGGTCACGAAAAATGTCCCCGTTCTGCTTCCTCAGTGCCTTCAGGACGTCCTCGTCGCTGTTAAGCAAAAGGACGTCCTTCATCACGAGGAGCGGGTCCTTATTTTTCATGTCCTCCGCGATGAGGAGGCCTCCCGCACCGTCAATCCTCTCTTTGACTTTCCTGCGTTCTTCTTCGGTGGCACAGCCCATAATTACCTTCTGGTTTTTAGCCTTTCTAATTTTGTCAACTTTAACCCAGCCTTCCTTGGCGTTGACGGCGTCCCTGACTCTCCGCAGCACCTCCTCTCCTGTCTCCATTGCGTCCTTAGACGAAACGACAATGGAGTGCAGGGCCGACCTGGTCGGCTGCTGGACAGTCCGGGACGCCGCCACGCTGGCGTAGGTCGTCACGTCGGCTGTGTCCCGCTGTTGGACCACCTGCTCCTTTAACTCCTCTAATTGTTTACTATTTTCCAGCAAAAGTCTCCTATTCTCCCGAATTTCTGCTACTATCCTATCCTCATCCACTATCTTTTCCTCTTCCCTGTCCTTTTCCAACTCTTTTTCAGGTTCAGGCTCAACCATGCTCTTGCTGGGAGCCTTCCCCTTCCGATCCAATTCCGCCTCCTTGACAAGTTGGTACAGCCGATCCAGAGCCTCAACTACGGTGGTCTTGATATCGCCCCTCAGGTTTCGTGCGGTGCCAAGACTCATCTTAGCCTTCTGAAGGGAGGCTCTGGCCTCGGCTGTCCTATCTTTGATAGCAGCAGAAACTTTGGGTGAGCTCGCCGAAGCTGCCTCCACAGAAGCCCGGCGTCCTGGCGCGGGCTTCTTGGGGGCCTTTGGTGGCTCGGCCCGCGGCGGGGTTGAGTCGGACGCCGAGGAAAGCCCAGCTTTCCCTGCCTCCCACTCGCCGACGCTGCGTCTCACCTTCCCTGGTCTTCGAATAGGTGGAGAATCAGGAGACTTTTGCTGGACGTCTTCTGTCGTCCTCTTTGCTGGTGTGCGGAAACCAAACATATTTCCAGCTAGAGGTGTACGTCAATAAAGTAAAATACGAGTAAAACAAATAATTAAGTCAATACGACCGCGTAAAAATAAAAATAAAATAAAATAAAAGTTTGTAAAAGTTGTATAAATAAATAATATCGATACCTCTGGGCTCAAAGGGCGTAAAGGACAAAGTACGACTTTTCAGGAGAAGCAAAAAACGATTTTTTATTTTTTATTTCGACAATAACTTTTTTGTTTTTTGAGCTATTAAAATATGACCTAAGAAGAAAGTGCTTAGAATTCACAGTATTTTCCGAGGAAGTATTGAAAAACTGGACTAGGGCAGTATTTACTGAGATAGATTTCCTTTACGCCCTCAAAATTACAATAAAAAGACCTTTACGCCCCTCAAATATTCGTCCTAGGCAAGTTACTCAGGGCGTAAGTCTATTTTTATTTTACAAAACTACAAAATCAAGGTAATAAAGGACAATTTACAGAGTTCTATAGGTTTTCATAGGTCGTAACGGAACACCCAGGTAAGGTATTATGCAAGGGCAAATTGATAATTTAGCTTAAATATTTAATGTTTTATGGTATTTGATATGTAATATACCATTTCTTCACATATTTTTAATGAATTATAGTATTTTAAATGAAATAAAATGATTTTTCGTGGCTTCAAAATTTAATGCACACAATTTATGTAACTATTATATTTAAGCAAGCAGAAGTTTTGATATCTTCGAACTAGAAGATACCATTTCCGATATAAGAGCGATTTTAGAAAATAAATATTATGATGTTTTTAAATAAAACTTCATAATAATGTCTACTTTACACAAAAAGCCGAAACCAATTTAATTTAATTAATTTATTTAATCATTATTATTATTTCGAAAAACTACAAATGGCGGACTTAATTCTATAGGGCAGTCTGTCAACCAGTTTACCTTATGATACTGCAGATAGGATAGAATTATTAAGGACAAACGAAAACCAAACTATGATTATTCTAAATAGATTAAAATATTGTTATTCATAAAAGCTTGAAATTATGTCATTGTACTTGGTACAAAAGTAGAAATATTAGGTAAGTAAGATTACAAGTAGGAAGTTTTTCATTCCAGTAAAGTACATCCACTTACTTTACTCTTACATAATACAGTTTTTAAAAGCCAATTATTTTTAATATAAAAATATAACTTCGAAAAAAGTGCATTCACGCTTTTTATTACATTAAGTCTCAACTGACACTATAGTACATATTTTCCCATGTTAAGCGTAAATATTTTTCCTACTAGTTATTAGCTGATCAAAATAACTTTAGAAACTATACTTATTTATTTATAATTGTTACAGTCAAAACTCAAAAGAACGTTAGTCAAAATTACTAGGAAATCATTAAAACAATTGTAAAGCGTAGCATTTGTGTGATTTATGCATACAAAACATATACACTCGAGAAAACATAACCCTCATTCTGCAGTCGTGTAATAATGACACCTTATGGTACTACAGTAAGGTGACTTCTTTTTCTCATATAGCTTTTTCATTTTTCAAATTTGTATGATGACTATCCTAACTTAATTAGGTAATACGTTATTTTATAGCATGTTTTCATTGTGTTAAATCATCTTTTAATTATCTTTTACCTGACAAATACCTAATTTCGTCAAATATGAGAAATAATAAAAAGCATCATTACTTTACCCGATGTGGATAGATGTCATCATTTTTTAATGTACAAATCACATAATCGTTACACTCTAAAATAGTTTTATTACATATTTTTAATGATTTTTTAGTTCTTTCGTTTGTTCTAAACGCACATACTTAAATACAATAAGAAACGTCTCTAAAATTTACCTACTCAGTTGTTTTAATATCCTCTCTTTGTAGATTTTTAAAATATTTGTTTAGGTAATCTAAGGGCGTAAAGGACAAATTATTTAGACTTTGGTATGGAAATTTGGGTTGTATAGGACAATAGATTATACTACATGTACATTATACGCCCAAAAATTTGTGTTTACTTGTTCTTTACTACCATGCTAACTGTACTAAAAAATCAAATGGTATTTACATCCCAATTTTCACGATGAATTCTGTTTAGCTTATCAAATATGATGGGTCGTAAAGGCACTTTTTTTGAGAATTTCGACAAACTAAATATACAGATCGATAGAGAATTAAATTCTGAGTACAACTGTATAAAAAACTCATTTTCGGTATTTTGTCCTTTACGACCTTTGAGCCCAGAGGTATCGATATGTTAAAATGTAAATTTTCTTCTCAGGTAGTTCCCGAGCTGACTGCGCCGCCGCTGGAGTCCGGTAAGTTACTAAGTATTGTCTATCCTATGTTAATATCGTCTGTTTACTTTTCAGGTACCGGATACAACGACAACACAGCCAGGAGCGGTCAATTGTTCAATTAAAAACGTAAAATAAATATGTTTACTCGTCTAAAGTACTTATAATCTACTTAAAACTAAACCCAAATTTCGTCAAAATCTCCCTCGATGTCGACCCTACCAAAAATAGCCGAAAACCGAAATAATAATTTTTGGCCCAATCTAAAAAGTTAACCTAGTAAATGACCAAAGGGTGGGTGGGCGGTCAAATTTTTCGATTTGTATGCGTCGGATCGCAACAAATGAGGTGTCCACGGATAGGGCTCGTCGAGACGGACAAAATAAGACGGTCAACGCCTGGGGTCGCCCTGAAAAATTTTGAAAAAGACGTCCAAAAACCGTTTCAGAAATCCTAAAATCCGCCAAAAAAGCAAGTTTTAGTATGGAACGATATCAATCGAACGTCAGGGGAGTGCTAAGCCGAAAGGGGTGAGTCTATTAAAGCGAAAAAATTTTGAAAAACGGACCAAAAATACCAAAGTTGTAAATTTTTGTATGAAAATATTCTAAGTCAATATTAAAAATTTGAAAAGTCGAAAATTTCCACGAAAATCGATTTTTCGCGTGTCTAACGTCACGAGGGTGTTTACTAAAAATATTACGCACAATTTAATGTATAACACGTGGGGGTGCGTTTAAATTTTGAAGAAAATTTGAGTTGATTTTGTTTGCAAATCGATTTACCACATCACCTCGGTATGACCCAAAATTTCGACTGTCCTGCAAATTCCTCGATTTGTATGCGTCGGATCGCAACAAATGAGGTGTCCACGGATAGGGCTCGTCGAGACGGACAAAATAAGACGGTCAACGCCTGGGGTCGCCCTGAAAAATTTTGAAAAAGACGTCCAAAAACCGTTTCAGAAATCCTAAAATCCGCCAAAAAAGCAAGTTTTAGTATGAAACGATATCAATCGAACGTCAGGGGAGTGCTAAGCCGAAAGGGGTGAGTCTAATAAAGCGAAAAAATTTTGAAAAACGGACCAAAAATACCAAAGTTGTAAATTTTTGTATGAAAATATTCTAAGTCAATATTAAAAATTTGAAAAGTCGAAAATTTCCACGAAAATCGATTTTTCGCGTGTCTAACGTCACGAGGGTGTTTACTAAAAATATTACGCACAATTTAATGTATAACACGTGGGGGTGCGTTTAAATTTTGAAGAAAATTTGAGTTACCTAGCTTATGCTTATGGACTGGGGGAAGGGGCTAGCCTTACCCAGCTTCTGGCCTGGGGGAGGGGGGGGGTCAAGTCATAACCAGTTTCTATGGGCTGGGGGGACGGGCTAGCCTTACCCAGCTTCTGGCCTGGGGGGAGGGTGGGGGGGGTCGTCATACCCAGTTTCTGGCCCGGGGGGGGCGGGGTATGTAATACCCCGCTTCTGGCCGAGGGGGAGTCATACCCAGCTTATGAAACAACTAAAGAACTGAATTCATCACCAGTTCTTGCAGAGTCTCTTTTAAAATCTAATGTCACCGAGTGCCAGTGTCTGCTCCAGTTCAGGCATATAGATTGTAATACAATAATTAAAACCTTTAGAGAATTAAATATGAAAAAAACCGAGGACCTTTGGGGAATCTCAGTCAGTATAATTGGAACAATTATTGACACCATAGCTCCTCACCTTGCATTCATTTTTAATACATGTATTGATCAAGGTTGCTTTCCTAGCTTAATGAAGTTAAGTAAAATAATTCCATTGTTCAAGGCTGGTGACAAATGTGACCCCTCTAATTTTCGACCGATTTCTATTCTACCAGTACTTAGCAAAATTTTTGAGAAAATTATTTTCCACCAACTTCTATCTCACTTCATTTTTAACAAATTATTACACAATAAGCAATTTGGTTTTACGAAAGGTAGAAGTACTACTGACGCTGGGGTAGCACTATTGAAACACGTCTTTGATGCTTGGGAGAGTAAAAAGGACGCTGTTGGTATTTTCTGTGATCTTTCAAAAGCGTTTGATTGTGTAGACCACCAAACCTTACTAAACAAATTGCGACATTATGGTGTTTCGAATAAGTCACTTGATCTGCTAAACTCGTATCTCACAGGCAGAAAACAAAAAGTTTGTATTAACGGAACTGAGTCTTCTGGAGCACCTCTTACTATGGGTGTGCCGCAGGGATCAATATTAGGACCTTTGCTATTTCTTATTTATATTAATGACCTTCCTTACTTTGTAAAAGATCTGTGTGATATTGTGTTATTTGCTGATGACACATCTCTCATTTTCAAAGTTGATAGAGGTAAAGTAAATTTTGACGATATTAATAACACACTCTCACAGGTTCTACATTGGTTCACTGTTAACAACTTATTGTTAAATGCAAACAAAACTAAGTGCATTAAATTTACCTTACCTAATGTGAGGCAGGTTTCCACGCAATTAATGGTGAAGAATGAACCATTAAATAGCATAAATTCCACAACATTCTTGGGAATCACTTTAGATGCTAAACTTCAATGGGGTCCTCATATTGAAACTTTGTCAAAAAGGCTCAGTTCGGCTGCTTTTGCAGTGAGAAAGATAAGGCAATTAACTGACATTGAAACGGCAAGGCTAGTTTATTTTAGCTATTTTCATAGTATAATGTCATACGGCATATTGTTGTGGGGCTCAGCCGCGGACATTGAAACTGTGTTTGTTCTGCAGAAGAGAGCAGTGCGGGCCATTTATAACCTTGGACCCCGATTTTCCTTGAAAGATTTTTTTAAGGAAATTAACATACTGACAGTAGCTTCACAGTTCATTTATGAAAACCTTTTATATGTCCGCAAAAATATAGAGCAATTCACGAAAAAGAGCGATTTGCATAACTTTAATACAAGAAACAAAAATAAACTTGCCGTTCCAAATTTCAGATTGCATAAGATTGGTAATTCATTTATGGGAAAATGTATTAAATTCTTTAATAAATTACCACAAACTGTTGTAGAACTACCTATTCATAAATTCAAAGCACAAATTAAAAGTACCTTAATGAAAAAGGGCTACTATAAAGTCGATGATTATTTAAAAGATAAAAATGTTTGGGATACTTTACTACCTAGCTCGCATAAATATTTATAACTTTGTACATTTTAAAGCATGTAAACCTTTGAAAAAGAGGCTGACAATAGTGACTGAGTTTCTTGCGCTGCTTCTTCTCAGCACTGGCCCATTTATTGTCCTGAAGCAGTGGTAGGGTTAATACTGGGACGTGTAAAAGTGCTTTTTTTAAGCCTATTTACAGAAATAAATGAGTTTTATTGAGTTTTATTGAGTTTTTTATTTATAGTTTTTATGCTTATGGGCTGGGGGGAGGGGCTAGCCTCGCCCAGCTTCTGGCCTGGGGGGAGGGGAGGGGGGTCAAGTCATACCCAGTTTCTGGCATTTCTGGCATGGGGGGGGGGGGTTAAACCCAGCTTCTGGCCGAAGGGGAGTCATATCCAGCTTATGCTTATGGCCTGGGGGGAGGGGCAAGCCTTACCCAGCTTCTGGCCTGAGGGGAGGGGGAGGGGTCAAGTCATACCCAGTTTCGGGCCTGGGGGGGGGGTAGATCATACCCAACTTCTGGCCGAGGGGGAAGTCATGCCCAGCTTATGACCTGGGGAGAAGAGGGGGGCGGGGGAGTCATACCCAGCTTCTAGGCTAAGATTAAATAGATTTTCAGGAGGCCTTTCCTGCAGCAGCTGGCCCGCCCATGGGAACGGCGAATAGATAGGTAGGTCGGTACGTAGGTTTAACTCAGAAAAACTAAATAACAGGTAGGTATTGCGTGTACATCGAAATAATCTTCATAGCAATGTCTTGTAGCCTAGGCAGAGTGTATCTGCCTCAGCTTTACCTTATTGTTAGAAGTAAATAAATTAATACTTATACATTTTTATATTTTACTTGGAAGAAGATATGACTCTAACAATACTTATTTTTAATAAATCGCCAAATATACCACCGCGGAGACCCCAATCGCGTCTCTGGGTTCCATTGAATCGTATGAGCGTATGGATTTTTTACGTTATTTTTCATAATTTCTATTTTAAAAATTACCTATCGATAGCTTACTTTATTCTGATTAATAAATGTCATTACAAGTTTTTCTCTAAAACTGATAGTTTGGCTAGAAAAAAATATTTTCTATCCACGCAGTACGCCGGCAGCGTTCGGATCGGATATAGTGACGTCATCGTCCTCGCGCCGGGCGGTCAGTGAACTTTTTTAGTAATTTGGCCATAACTTCGTCAATTTTTGTCGTAGAACAAAAATTTTTGGACTGTGTATTAAGGATTTCTTAGCCCTATAAATCTGCATTCACAGCTAAAAATCGAAATGATCCTCATTGTACCAAGTTTCGTTAAAATCCGTCTAGTAGTTTTTGTTTCTATAAGGAACATACAGACAGACAGACAAAAATTTTACTGATTGCATTTTTGGCATCAGTATCGATCACTAATCACCCCCTGACAGTTATTTTGAAAATATATTTCATGTACAGAATTGACCTCTCTACAGATTTATTATAAGTATATAGATAGATTTGCAACACATTGTTCACGTATCTGTAACAACAGGCAAACCAAATAATTTATTCCACGCAGCTTGAGATAATGTTTGACCCTCAAAAGACCTTTAAAACTTGAAGGAAACACAACGTTTAATAGTACTATTATACAGGATGGAATTTTGTAATGCCACCTGGAGGGAAAGTACTCTTAATATTGTAGATAGAAAAAAAATTCTCAAAGAAAACATTCCTTTATTTTTGACAAGAAATAGAACTGCATTCAAAGATTTTCAAAAATTTGCTTGCTACACCCGGGAATCGAACCAACTAAAATCTGTTAAAAATTACACCCTGTATTTTTATTGCATCGATCATTATGGTTAAGTTTAAGGATGAAATCTCTCTAACAAACTTGATAAATCAAATGAAAGGAAAACCATGAAATCCTAAATTATCTTAATTATTTACAGAAAATTGTATGGTATGGTAGAGAATTTTCGAAAAAATTTCGAAAATCTATGAATGCAGTTTTCTTTCTTTTCAAAAATAAAGGAGTATTTCTTTCAGTAAAATTTACTATCTACAGTATTAAGAGTACTTTCCCTCCAGGTGGTATTACAAAATTCCACCCTGTATAAGTCAGTTAGTGCGACACGACACCTCACCTATTTAAACAGACAACGCCTGCGGAAGCCGTCAATCTCGAAGCGATTGTGCATCAACCGCGACGTCTGAACTCTGAATTCAAGTAAAATGGGGTATTTACCGCAGTTTTCTATTATATGCTGCCTTTTGATCGGCATCAAAGCAGCCGTGAACGACCGATACTACCCGCGATACCATCTCGCCCCACCTCAAGGGTGGATGAACGACCCCAATGGATTCAGCGTCTTCAATGGCGAATACCATTTGTTCTACCAATACAACCCATTGTCAAGCCTTGAACCCGGCATTGCCCACTGGGGACACGCAGTCAGCGAAGATCTATTCCACTGGGAACATTTGCCAATAGCAATGTATCCAAACAACACCTATGACAGCTCTGGCGTTTTCTCCGGCAGCGCACTTATCGAAGACGATATAATGTACCTCTTCTACACTGGAAACGTGAATCATCCCAACGAGCAACCAAATCGCGAGCAGCGACAAGCCCTAGCTGAAAGCACCGATGGTATCCACGTTACCAAGTATGAAAATAACCCAATAATTATGGCAGATGATCGCCAGCCAAACATCCGTGATCCCAAAGTATGGAAGCATGGCTCTAAATACTACATGGTTTTGGGAAATTCCTTTGAAAATGATACTCTTGGCCGTGCCCTTCTGTATTCCTCAGATGACAAAATAAATTGGGAAGAAATTTCTGTCCTTCATGAATCAGACGGTTCACTTGGATTTATGTATGAGTGTCCCGATTTCTTTAAATTGAATGGTAAATATGTTTTGCTGTTTTCTTCTCAAGGTATCGAGCCGCAAGGCGACAAGTACAGAAATCTTTTTCAGACGGGCTATATTGTCGGTAATTTCAATTATGAGACAAATGAATTCCATCCTATAACCTCATTCCAAGAACTTGATCATGGCCATGACTTTTATGCTACCCAAACTATCAAAGACAACAGGGGCCGTCGGTTACTCGTGGCTTGGTTTGACATGTGGGAGCGAAATTACCCACAGGCACAAGATGGATTTACCGGTCAAATGACGATCGTACGTGAATTGCATTTGACAAGAGATAATAAGCTTATTCAGGAGCCGGTTTCGGAGGTTAAAGCGGTGAGAGCGAATCGTGTACGCCGCGGTAAAGGACGTGTTGGTGATGTAGTCACATTTGAAGATAAAGCTGGCGAGATAGACATTTTGGGGGATAGTTCAGAGGATTTAGAAGTGGTCATTGAAGGCGAAGGGTCTACTGTGACGATTTCTTATGATGCTAGTAATGGCACAGTTACATTGGACCGTGGTGGTGATGATGGAGTCCGCCGCACCGAGTGGAAGCCTAGCGGAAGTATATTGAAGTGGACGATCTACGTTGATGCCAGTTCTATCGAATTGTTCTGCGGCAAGGGAGAGGTGACGTTCTCTAGCAGGTTTTTCCCTGATGGTGAAGTGTCGGCGCGTATTTCTTCGGGCTGCGCCGAAAAGTTTTCTGTGTATAATTTAAAACGCACCGTGAAATCACCTGAAGATGAAACTGAACAGTAAAATGTTTTGACTCAAGCTGAATTTCAAAAGTATGTTCGTTGAAATATTATTTGTTTCAGTTCGCTTATTAGACAAAAGTTCCTATTATAATATGAAAACATTGTAATAAAATATAAGCAAAGTAGCTTCTGAAACGTTTAGAAATTTCAAAGAAACATGAAATTAATTTTAATTATGTTTGTCTTTCATTTACATTTCCTGTTGTCATTATGTTCGACATTATGTTGTTATGTAGTAGATAATGTCGTAATGACGTTGTTTACTTGTGTCCACTCTTGCAAAATTTTAGATATAATTTAACAGGAAAATGTGATTATAGGCATATAACGAGGTATTCATCAAATAAAAGAGTAGGTAATTTCTATTGTGTGAGCTGTCAGTCCATTTCATAGGATTCCCCTATAGAATTACCTATAATTTAAGGTAAATACGTCAATCGAACATCAACTAAATTGACTATTCATCGATTTCAAAGCACACCACCTAAATATTTTAAGGTATTTAACAGAATATTGTCATGAATGCAAAAAAAAACTTAAAAATTAAAATAGAAGAGCATAAAGTTAGATCATAAGAAAATCTCTATACGAAATATTTCCCTAAAAATTTAGGTTGGTCAAAATGTACCAAAAAAAAACTATTATTTTTTCTATTATAACGAAAACAGTTTCAAGATTTGATTGAACAGTTACACGAGCACAGTTCATAATTGTTTCCGAACTCAAGATTCGATTTGAATACTCCGAAATCCGTTTCCAGAACCACAGAAGCTTAACAAAAGCTTAACGCAAATCTTTGTTGCGGGGTTTACTCGTAATCCGAAATCGAATACCGAAAAAATTTCAAACTTTCCATTAAAATTATTATCGGTTTGTTTGGCTTTGGAATTAAATGGAATTAATACGGTCCACTAAATTAATTGCTTTTTACGCAAAGATGCAATGAGTGTTAATTTTCAATTTGTTGATGACTCGATTAATCGTCGTATGCTAGAATAGAACACTTCGTGCTAATCTATAGGAAAATGTGTTACCTGATGTTAAGCGTAAGTTTTGTCTAGGGTATGTACGTTGGGTGAATATGAATTTACTAGATTCATACGAATCAGACGATGGCATTGAATTTAACATTGTGGTATTTTGTGTGGCATCTTCCTGCCAGAATTGTCTAGCCAGCATAGGGAGTGTAATGTAGTGTAGGCCAAATTATCTCTTATGGTCATGAAGACTTAGCCTATGCGCAGACCATCGATTTTTAATCGGCCTATAGTGTAGTCGGGCAGTTGATCAATAGGTATGGGCATGTATGGAAGTGCGCACATTACACCGATTGATTCTTCATACAAATTAGAATCGGGCCCAACTATTGGCCGACTAAAAACCGGTGGTCTGCGCATAGGCTAAAGCTCATAGCAGACTTATCAACTCGGAAAGGGATCGCCTTTCGCGCGCTGTCAAACGCGAGGCGAGGCGTTTACATTACGGTGCGGATAAGACGTGTGCGTTGCAGTATGGAGTTTCATACAAAGAATACTGACCGCCTCAAGTTCCGATCCTTTTCCGGGTCGACAATATCGGGTCGAAATGTACGACGACCTTAAATAACTTGATCGTGGCGATTATGTAGGTGGCTTCAATAGGTGTGATTTTGCACCAAAAGTGTATGGTCTGATGTGGATTTCTGTGTTCTAAGTGCCTTTCACTCTTGTCTTGAGAAGCTCTAAATAATGGTCACAAACACAAATGGACAATGACCTCCATTAGCCCCATGACATGGGGCTATAACCACAGAATACATAATAGTAGCAACAGAAATTGCACTCCTTTGAGTAGGATCAGATGCCGACATTTTAACGGTAATAATAATAATGCAAAATATCCAACGCACATGGTGCATTCGAAATCGCACCTTACTACTACGCTCACAAGAGCGCAATTTTTTTGTGTTCAGAATTGATCTACCTCACAGCTCAAGCGTCAGGGTTGTATAAGCAAAGTAAAATAAATAAAAACTTAATTTTAAGAAGCATTTATTGTATTTACGATTGGTAAACTTTAATCTAGTGGTGTTTGTATAATCGTACCATCTCTAAAGTACTTATTAATAAACTTCAGTGTTGCGATAATTTAAAATTGGACAAACATTTTTAAAAGGTGTAATGTCGGAAAATAGACACGGTGAAGTAAAGTTAATGATTATATTAGCTAAAATATTTTTTTTGCTACAGTTTTTTGTCATAAGTATTCAAAATTATTTAAAAAGTGTAGTTTTTATTAATTATTTAAATTACTACAGTTAATTATTATTCCTAAATATTACGATTTTCCATTAAAGAAGGATAACAGTGCTGTTGGAACAATAAACCTTGATTGTGATGATGATCGACCGAGCGTGTAGAAATACGCGTGTGCTCACAGGCGCGTGGCGGCCATGACTGATTTGCAACTTGAAGTTGTCGCGCGCTGTAGGTAATTATCTCGGCCGGCATAGGCGAGTGACGGAGGCCTGCTATAACGATACCTCTGGGCTCAAAGGTCGTAAAGGACAAAATACCGAAAATGAGTTATTTATACAGTTTTACTCAGAATTTAATTCTCTATCGATCTGTATATTTAGTTTGTCGAAATTCCCAAAAAAAGTGCCTTTACGACCCATCATATTTGATAAGCTAAACAGAATTCATCGTGAAAATTGGGATGTAAATACCATTTGATTTTTTAGTACAGTTACCATGGTAGTAAAGAACAAGTAAACGCAAATTTTTGGGCGTATAATGTACATGTAGTATATCTATTGTCCTATACAACCTTACATTTTCATACCCAAGTCTAAATAATTTGTCCTTTACACCCTTAGATTATCTAAACAAATATTTTAAAAATCTACACAGTGAGGATATTAAAATAACTGTGAAGGTAAATTTTATAGACGTTTCTTATAGTATTTAAGTATGTGCGTTTGGAACAAATGAAAGAACCTAAAAAATCATCAAAAATATACAATAAAACCATTTAAGAGTGTAACATTTATGTGATTTGTACATATACAATGATAACATCTACCCACATCGGGTAAAGTAATGTTGCTTTTTATTATTTCTCATATTTTGAAGAAACTAGGTATTTGTCAGGTATAAGATAATTATTAAAAGATGATTTAAGAAAATAAAAACATGCTATAAAATAACGTATTACCTAATTAAGTTAGGATAGTCATTATAAAAATTGAAAAAATGAAAAAGCTAGATTTGTTAAAAATATTATGAAAAAAAAAGTCACCTTACTGTAGTACCTTAGGTGTCATTATTTTGTATGCACAAATCACACAAATACTACACTTTACAATGATTTTAATTGATTTCCTAGTAATTTTCAACCGACTTCAAAAAAAAGGAGGAGGTTCTCAATTCGACCCGTATGTTTTTTTTTTTCTATGTTTGTTACGCGATAACTCCGCCAATTATGAACCGATTTGAACAAATCTTTTTTCGGCGTATAGGTAATACCTCAAGGGTGGTCCCATTTAAATTTAATAATAGAAAAAAAACCCTAAGGGTGGAAAATTGGGGATGAACTTTTTTATACGCAATATCTCCGCCGATTATAAATCAATTTGAACGATTATTTTTTTGTTGAATAGGTATTATCAAAAGGGTGGTTTCATGCGAATTTGAAGAAAATATTTCACCCCCAAGGGTGAAAAATTGGGGATGAACTTTTTTATACGCAATATTTTTAAATTTTTTTTGTGTTCACGCATTTGAAGTCGGTTTTATTTTTTAAAAAAGTTAATTATGACTAACGCCCTTGGTCAAAACCACTTTTGAGTTTTGACTGTTACAATTATAATAAATTAGTATAGTTTCTAAAGTTATTTGGATCAGCTAATAAAGAATAACTAGTAGGAAAAATATTTACACAACATGGGAAAATATATTATGTTGAGACTTAATCTACTAAAAAGCGTGAATGCAGTTTTTTTCGAAGTTATGTTTTTATATTAAAAATAATTGGCTTTTAAAAACGGTATTATGTAGGAGTAAAGTAAGTGGATGTACTTTACTGGAATGAAAATCTTCCTACTTGTAATCTTACTTACCTAACTTTTCTACTTTTATACCAAGTAGGTACAATGACATAATTTTAAGTTACTATGAATTAATAATGTTTAATTTATTTAGAATTTAGAATAGTAATTATTCTAAATTCTTGTTAAATAAATAATAAATAATTAATATAGTTTGGTTTTCGTTCGTCCTTAATAATTCTATTCTATCTGCATTATCATAAGGTCAACTGATGGACTGACTGCCCTATGGAATTAAATCCGCTATTTGTAGTTTTTCGAAACAATAATAAATGATTAAATAAATAAATAAAATTAAATTGGTTTCGGTTTTTCCTATAAAGTAGACATTTATGAAGTTTTATTTAAAAGCATCATAATATTTATTTTCTAAATTAGCTTTTATATCGAAAATAGTTTCTTCTAGTTCGAAGATATCAAAACTTCTACTTAAATAGTTTCATAAATTGTGTGCATTAAATTATGAAGCTGCGGAAAATCATTTTATTTTATTTAAAAGACCATAATTCATTAAAAATGTGTGAAGAAATGGTATATTACATATGAAATACCATTAAATATTAAATATTTAAGCTAAATCATCAATTTACCCTTTCATAATACCTTACCTGGGTGTCCCGTTACGACCCATGAAAACCTACAAAACTATGTAAATTGTCATTTATTACCTTAGTTTTGTAGTTTTGTGAAATAAAAATAGACTTACGTCCTGAGTAACTTGCCTAGGACGAATATTTGAGGGGCGTAAAGGTCTTTTTATTGTAATTTTTAGGGCGTAAAGGAAATCTATCTCAGTAAATACAGCTCTAGTCCAGTTTTTCAATACCTCTTCGGAAAATGCTGTGAATTCTAAGCACTTTCTTCATAAGTCATAATTTAATAGCTCAAAAAACAAAAAAGTTATCGTCGAATAAAAAAATAAAAAAACGTTTTTTGCTTCTCCTGAAAAGTCGTACTTTGTCCTTTACGACCTTTGAGCCCAGAGGTATCGATAAAGGGCTCCTTCCGCAAGCTGTCAAGCCATTGTCTTTACAAATGACACCATTCACAACATCATTTTGCCCCACAATGTTAACGCGGATTGGTCCTAGCATCTTCCTGAAATATTATAGCGAGGAAATGAGCTGAAGAATGAGGATTGATTGAAAGGAGTGGTTATCAGTTTCATGTGAAAGTGGGCAGGAAATTAAACAACATTAAATTGTCATCCACATACAACTTTTCCACATAGGCATCTAATTTTCTGCATGCATCATAATACTACTTCACGTATTATCTATATATACCTTTCGAAAGAACTAAGTTATGTACTTACCTGAAATTTCAGTCAGGGCGTTAAATTCGTAAAGACAACTTTACTATGATTTCACCCGAAAACTGGTTACCCTGGGTTTTTGTGAATTTAGGTATAGGAATAATATTTGATCTAGAAAATAAGCTAACTTTTCTCGCAAACATACTGAAAGGGATGAAATTTAATGAAGATGGAAATAAAGATAAACTACAGTTATGAAACATAAGTTTTATTAATTTACTTTTTTACGAAACCCAAAAATATGTTGATAAGGTTTAAAAATATAAGCCCTTAATAAGGTGGTTAAACCAATTTACACAGTTTTCTCTTAAACCTTTTTTTAATAGAAAATAAAGAGAGACATTTATATTATTGTGATAAACAAATAGTAAGGTCCGAAAATAAGTATTTCTGTTTTTACTGTAAATGTCTTTATGAAACTGTACAAGTGATAAAAATATGATTTATTTATTTTTATTTTTGTACTTAGAAATGGAATCACAGCCTCTATTTTGTACAAATCCTTATAATACTATTAACTAAGTATTAGTTATCACTGATTTAAAGTTAGTAACCTCAAATTAATTGTCAATTAAAATTAGTACCTAGCTTAGTCAATAACTGGTAACAAACTTAAATAATAATAGTATTATTAAAAATCTAAAAATAAATACATTTGTGTAACTTAGACTAACAACTGTACATTAATTAAAACTCGCAAACCTCAAATTAGAGTTGTTTTGGTCTGACCCCCAAATCGATTCCGCTAATTATTATAATTTGTTAATCTATACTAATATAAAGAGGTAAAGTTTGTGTGTTTGTATATTTGTTAAATTGTAAGGGATAATCTCGGGATCTACTGAACCGATTATAAAAATTATTTCACCAATAGAAAGCCACATTATTGTTGAGTGTCATAGGTTATATAAAAAACCGAAATATTCCACGCGGGCGAAGCCGCGGGCGGAAAGCTAGTACACCTGTAATAATATGATCCACTGAATACTCTACGACTACAGTTTGATCGCTTTTTTGATTGGCAAGTACAGCCTAGCTAGAGAATTATAAGAAAACAATATTTATTTTAACTTTTTACACATAACTACTTAATCTACTCTACTTCTACTCTACGGGAATAGTAAATATAAAAAAATCCCACGAATCCCACAGGAAACCAGTAGGGATCCAAATGGAACAACTCTCAAATTGTTGGACTAGGAACATCATGTCAGAGTAGCATTATCGAAGGTCTCATGATGGCCGCCACCGAACTCCTCGAACATTCCCTGGATGGAAGTATAGGCCCCAGAGACTAAGCATACAAGGGAGATGATGCTGATGAGGATGTTCTTCCAGAGAACGTACTTCATGAAGCCCAGATCCCTGTCCCAGTGGTAGACCGTGTCCACGACCGCTGGTATGAGAAGACCGAGAGTCGAGAAGAACACCGCTCCAACGAAGCTGATGACCAGCTCTAAGCTCGGGAATGCAGCTCCTATGGCAACTAAGGACAAAAATGTAAAAGTTTAACATCTAATAAACATGCATTCGAAAACTACAATACTAATTACTACGAATGCTAATTTACTTAACTCTACAATTATAAAACTACTGATATTAAACTACTTCTACATCACATTACATAATAACGACATCTATCATGTTCATTACCATGGAGATTCATAAAAAACCCTGAAAATTATCTTAAAACAATGTCTCTATTACATAGACCGGTTGTGTATTGTTGGAGACGAACTGTACTTTCGATGATCTGTACGCTTCAAAATTTTAATTAAAATCTTTAATCTTGATTAAAATTTTCATCTAAAGACAGCCAGCGTGACTTATAGACGACGTGATTTCGACGTTACACTTCCACTATTGAATAATGGGAGCCAAAAATAGAATTGTTAGCGCTAATATAAAATTGGCGTTCGTTTAGCGATAAGTTCTGCTAAAATGCTAAAAAAATGTATGGGAAAACGTCAATATTGAAGTTAGCAAACGTGTACTCGCCAAAACATGCTAAAGTTTTCGCCGGTTGCCATGGCAATCGCCTACAATTTCTAACAAATCCAGTTTTCGATGAAACGCCCCCATTGTAGTTAATATTGATAGCCACACTGCATAGGTGGGCTACATACAATATATTACACATCACACATGCTCACAGCTATTAGTTTGACAGCAAACGTCACACCGTACTCTCCAACTCCATTGCTTGAGGTATTGCCCCACTTTTTAATGTTTTCAACTTAGCTCGCCTTCGGACCTAATTTTATCCCTCACACATCACGCGTTAAAGTGTATAACTTTCACTAATGTTTAAAGTTACCCTAGGCCCATATAAACTATAGTCTTGTGGGATATGATGTTCATCCACAATAAGGAAGCTAGATGTTAGTGCTTCCTTCCGAGCGGGTGTTGTGCTCGGGGACCAAGGTCCAATTTACACCATCTTGGTTTGTCTATATATACTTGGCAGGATATAGAACTCCGTCACCGCGATGCAGGTTTGTATGAGCGGCGGAGTGTGCCATAGTGTAAGTAGTGACAGCGCCATCTGTTGGTCACTAGTTTGTAGTGGCGTCGCCACACCCTATCCAATATAGCTTGATTAGAATGACGGCTGTCAAACGAATGTGACTAGTGATGGGTATGTTTCGTACGGTTCACATAGATGTATCGATAAGTTTTCGAAAAAATGATATGAAAAAATGCACCCAATTTTTCTTCATATATCTTTATTCATAAAAATGACAATTATGATTTAAATTTAAAGACAGTAAAATTTAAAATTCATGTCAAGGGTGTACAACCTAAGTCGTAGTCATTATCATCAGTGTTCTTCAGTGGTTTTTTCCTCTCGCTAGAGGGCGGTGGGCATCTCTTCTAGAGCAACGGTGCTATGAATACCCAAAAAATTACCGGTGATTGATTTCCGATGTTTGATTATTTAAGAATGAAATGTTTTTTGGTTTTTAATAGTGAACATTTAGAAAAACGTATAACTTGACTTAAATATGTTAAAAAATTTGTTAAATATGTTAAAAAAATAGTTTTAATTTAAAATGACAAAAACTAAAATTTTAAAATTACTAATGATAAAAACTATTTATAAAATAAAAAATACTTCACCCCCAGCGCCGCAGTCAGGAATGGTGCCCAAAAGGCTGACAGCATTGCCACGTTAAATGGCCAGGCTAATTCTCTGGCCGAAATAGCTGCCAGCCTTTTGATCACCGGTCACCTCGGTGACCCTCTTTGCCAGTTCCTTATAAAAGGAACGAGCGCTTGGACCCCATGGTTTTAATTTAATATGACATTTGTCGATATGTCCCAACACTAACATTTTTGTAACTCGAGATAACCTTGTAGAGACGTCGTTAATACTCTAGCTTGATTTTTATAATTTCGAATTACTACTTATTGGTGTAATTTAACGCTGCATTTACACGAAATTATCATTTTTATTGGAAGCACTGTCGTCGAAAATATTGTTTGTAGGTCAGACGTGAATTATTTCTTGTCCGCCAATATTTAGCTCTCATTGATCGCTACTACAAAGTTATGTCGTTACTTTTGATGACAGCTGTCATTCTAATCAAGCTATATTGGATAGACTATAACATACTACTTACATCAGTTTAACTATTCCACTCTCTGAGAGATACGTTACGATCTTATGTCTCTAGACAAGAATTTAAAACCAATTAGTTTAAAAATATTTAAGTCCGCTCTACATTAAGATGAGAGATTTCATATTTTGAGTTCTCCAAGAAAAGTGATTTAATATTGAAGTTCACTACACAGTGTTGTTGAACTGTATCGATAAAATATCCTGATTGCTTCAAATGTAAAGGAGTGGGTAGTTCATTATTATCAAAATCTACGAGGAGTAGTACATTGCCTTGCTAGAGGCACTGATCAGCTGCTATATGTACCTAAAAAGATGAGATATTTCACAAACAAAGAAGCTCAAATACTTAATTTCACTGATGTAGCCTATCTACACAATATAAGAGCAAATTATAATCACATTTTTCCTAGTTCCTTTGAAGATTATAGAAATAAAAATGCTTTAGCGACGTATCCTTTATTACGTTTTTTGCCCTAAAAAGTCTGCCACACAAACGGTAGGATGCTTTAACGTAAACGATGTAAAGTGCCTCGTTCGTTCGTTCGTTTCAGCCAAATAATTTGCTCAAGCTTTCTGACATAATTAACATGTACAACGAAAACGGTGCAAATGAACAAAACCAAATTAACTAGCTCAGACACACCAAGCGGCTTTGGGCTATTTGCTTAATTCCACTGTGTATTTAGCAACATCGTCACTAATATAAACTTCAGAAATACTTTAACATATAGAGCAAGAGTTTACTGGGAATGCCAGACCTTCGTCAATTTATAAAAGCTGAAAGTTTGTCAGCACATGTTCCCAACATAGGTAAGGACGTTGGACATTAGGAAGTTTGGGTCATCGTGGTTTTGGCAGGTATCCTAAAATACTTGTCTGGCAAGAGGTTTCTATGGTTTTAACAGTTTAAGATCTAGCGTTCACTGGCTGTTAAGGCTGATTTACACGTGTTAAGTTATTAATAAGTAGGTAACTGAATTTTAACGTAATTTTAAGTGATTAAATTGCATCGTACCTATATCGCATGTAAATCAGCCTTTAGTCCAATACAGCTAATGTGACAATTTATGCGACAAGAGTGCGACGTGATATTTTTATAGTAAAAAATCTCAATCGTTAACTCGCTTCAGATCTCTTATAGTAGATACGCCAGTTTAGTGTCAAACGCAAGTTTTATAAACTTACCAGAAAAAGCGACCATCGCAGTCCTGATGCTGATCTGGATGACATTCTGGTAGTTCTCCCCTCTGGTTCCCAGCAGCCTGGTCACCATTTCCATGGGGACGTAGAATTGGAGAGCGTATGACAGGTACATCACTATGCCCATCAGAAGCTTTGCACTTTGAGCGACGCTAAAACAAATTAAAAAAAATGTTATAGGTATAATGCTTAACTCATTCAGTGCCAGAGGTATGGGAGCGGCACGGGAGGATGTTTTTGAGACGTCAAACGTCAGTGGTACTTCAAATTATGCGTCATATTTGTATGCTCTGAATTGCTCTCGTTCGTTCGTTTCAGCCAAATGACGTCCACTGCTGGACAAAGGCCTCCTCCAAGGTTTTCCACAATGCACGGTCCTGCGCTGCCCGCATCCAGGCTCTTCCCGCGACCTTTACGAGATCGTCGGTCCACCTAGTAGGAGGCCTGCCCACGCTACGTTGATTTATGGAATTGCTCTGTCGCGTCATAATTATGTTAATGTCACTCTTCCAGTACCGCTCCCATACCTCAGGCACTGACTAAGTTAAACGCTAGAACTAACTTTTTATCTGAGGCCTTCTACATACAACATCATCATAATCATCATCATCATCATCATCATCATCATCATCGTCATCATCGTCATCATCATCATCATCATCATCATCATCATCATCATCATCATCATCATCATCATCATCATCATCATCATCATCATCATCATCATCATCATCATCATCATCATCATCATCATCATCATCATCATCATCATCATCATCATCATCATCATCATCATCATCATCATCATCATCTCAGCCACAGAACGTCCACTGCTGAACATAGGCCTCCTCCAATGTTACCCGGTTGGTAGCGGCCATCGTCCAGCGCCTTCTGCAATAATACCTATTTTAATGTCGCATCTGTCTAGCTCTGTCCCATGTTAGGATTTCCAAAGGGTAGTTGCGTAACTTATTCCGATTTCGGCCTTTTAAGGAATTTTCCAATATAGAAAAGCAAATGAACAAAAACATTTCTACAATAGCTTTCCAGGAAAGTATCATAAGTTACAGAACCTCTGTAAAATATGTAGACAGTAAAATATTTGCTGAAGGTCCATTAGCAGGGAATTGAAACGGAATCTGTATTCGTCTGTCAGAATACTTGTGATCCGTACTGAAATCAACGAATATTTCAAGTTTAATCAAATAGATTGATCCATATTTCGAAATCCCGATTTCCCGACGTTGGTATAATAATTAAACATTTCTGAACCAATTACCTATTCAAATTAATACGACACTAATGCCTCTGGAACACTGAATACTAATCTTAATTGGATTAGCTTGATAAGAATAGAACTCTATAGTTTGAAATGTAATAATTACAACCTACATTGATAGGAAGTAGCGTTAACTATCGGTCATTGGAATTTATTTAATTACTTTTGCAAGTGAGCTTACAGATTGATCCAGAGCACTCACATTAACATTTTGACTTTCAAGCAGAAATTATATAGGTTAACATAAAGGTTCAATGGAATCATCTCAGGTTCAATAACCGTTTTTTTTTCGACTAGCTTCATTTGCCAAAAGACACAACCTATTATTTCAAACTGGCTTCATTAAGTACTTATCGAAGTTCCTTAGAAAAAATCTTTTTTCACAAAAGCGATGTTTTTCATCTCTGTTCATGTAAAACCTGTTTTATTACTTGTAAGGCTTGTCCCATTCTTCTACATGTCGGTTCTAAGTATTTTCAAATTATATATTTTTCACGCTTGGCGCGTAAAAGTGTAAAGGTTCGGCCAAATCAACGCGTGCAGCCAGCGTGTACGATGGCGATAGCGATGGCGATCAGGCCTAAATGCATTGATCCCCATCGCCATCACGCATCGCGATTGTGTTGGTTTTTTATTTTTCGCGGAGGAAATGCTTTGCGCACCGTCACCACTGCCGGGGGACAGGGTGGTGTGTGGGACTCCCGGCGCCCTGGAAAGGGCGCTGCTCCGTCCTGAAAAGGACGGGGTATATACCCACTAAAACCTCCGTGGCGTTCCGTCATCGCCTGAGTGGGGGTGTCGCGAGTATCCGGCCGTAGCCTTAGACTTCCGCGACAATCGTGTTGGTTTGGCCGAACCATAACAGGCGTGTATTTGTGTCATTCCCTTTCGATTAATATAAATTCGGCGTGCGTCATTTGATATACAAAACATGGTATTTCACTTTAATCAAAAGCATTCATTTTGCGAAATAAATTCAAGATCAGTCCAATATTTTCAATGTCATTTGTTGCCTTATTAATTGTTTCAATAAAACCACGTCAACTGCGTATTGGAATAATTTCAGAGGCAGGTAAAAATGTTTAGTTTTTGGTTATTTTTAAGTTTATTCCATTGTTGTGAAACACTTCTGTCATGACCATAATAACCTTTTGACCTATCTGAACAAGAACATAGGTAGCACAAAATATTATCTCTATAAAAAGGGGGGAAACAAGAGCATTGCATCTAGGTAGGTAAAAGCGATAAAAGAAACGAAAGAGTTGCTATTGCTAGAATAATATTTATGGTTTTCTGTGAAATTGGTTTTGAGAAGACAACTCTAAGAAGAAAATGTAAAACGATTCTATTTATAGTGCTGTAAGAAGATAGAAATGTTAAAATATTGTATTTTCCTAAAATAGGTTCCTCAATTCCTCTGCGTAATGCCCACGCATGAATAAAAATAACCACATGTATCATTTTAATTAAAAAACAAACAGCCGAAAATCTTTTTTGGTTATGATATTCAGTCAGGATGCGAGTGTTCTAGAAATTATTTTAGGTACCTACCAACCGCATTTAACTTTTTGGTATGTCATTAGATTCACGATGATAAATCAGCGACCAGAAACAACAACCAAATAAATTGTCTAAATACTTACATAGCATCCTCCGGCAGGTTCAAGGTGATGCTGCCTTTCACAGCGTCTCCGTACTGGACGTAGCCGAAGAAGCCCACTACACCATAGAGCACGATGACGATGACCATGGCCACATTCAGCACTCCTGGGCAGCCGAGGAACCGGCGAGGGTTGGCCATCTCGTTCTCAACTGGCATGACTACGCCAATGCCTTCCATCGCGAAGACCACGGTGCTGGGTGAGAAATAAAATATGAAGAGTTAAGAAAGGTAGACAAAGTACTTATGCCCGAATTCACAAAAATTACTATGAGGCCTCACAGTGCGTGTGGACGCACAGGGTTACACACGAACCAATTACAGAGCTCTATTCAACTATGTGCGTTCGATTTGCTGCTTCACTTAAGCAAGTCTCGTTTGTGAATACGGGTGATAGTTTCGAAACGGGAATGCTAGCTAAAAGTAGTGACAGATTCCATTTTACAATAAAGAAGGACCAAGTAACTACGAGCAAAAAACGCCAGAGTGAAATGACTTCGGAATCAAAATTGTCACATGTTACTTTCTATAAAAGGACTGGCCATTAATTTATTCGTTTTCACTGCAAAAGCACCCACTCTGATCGTAATGAAAGTTTTTTGATATTTCTTCCTTCGGCCCGATTCGACCAATCTTTTATCCGAGAATAACTTCTGGTATAACTGGCACATTGACAGTTTCAGTATGGGAAATATGTCAAAACTGAAGATTTATTCTGTGATTAATATTTATACTCTTGTTTGGTCGAATCCACCCTTAGTCGCAAAATCTGTAACAGTTTATTATACCGGGAGCTTCTAACATGTTAACTTTGTCGTTTGTTTTCTCATCTCAACATCTTGCTCTCTAGGACACAAACTATACAGAAACGATGAATTATTTTATTTCAATTTCGTAAGCTAAACAATAGGTAAGTATAAATTATATTCGCGAAATGTATTCCATGTATTAACATTTGCTTGTCTTGCTGTCATTTCACATACTCGTAAAAATGCTATCAGTCATCCTTATACTCGATAGTAGATCAAAATAAATAGTATTCACATCTTACTCTAACTTATACGTTCTCGAGTTATTATTAAGCACACAAAGTAATTACAAGTGATAAAATATTTTCATGTTCAAGTCCACTAAACGCCGGTCACTTTCGTTTAAAAGCCTTTTGTTGCTTTTCCACTCGTAAAACGTGGATACCCATGTATTATAAACACATAAAAACTTTACGATGCAAGCAGCTACCGTATCTAGCTTTTAAGTTAGTCTTAGTGCTTTAACACGCTTTTATTGCTAGCTTTATATTTGAATTTCAAATACACTCGGCATCAAATAAATCGCACCTCCCACGACAAGCACTTATCAAACGTATGCATCCCCACTTCCCACCAACATTGGTACCATTTGAAAGCCTAGTTTTAAACTTCATTT
Organism: Ostrinia nubilalis; assembly: GCF_963855985.1. Lineage (NCBI taxonomy): Eukaryota > Metazoa > Arthropoda > Insecta > Lepidoptera > Crambidae > Ostrinia > Ostrinia nubilalis. The sequence continues at coordinate 15,553,623 of NC_087094.1, forward strand.
CATTAAAGGATTTTATATATTTATAAAACTTTATAGTCATAAAAAATGGTTATAGCGTAACTACCTATTTTTTGAAGAAGTGACTCTGGATCCTTGTAAAGACACATTTTTGGGGTAATAACCTTTCCTTTAATGAAATGAAGTTAACTTAACAGTTGTTAAGTTGGGATTAATCGCTATCCATCTGTTAAAGAGGACACGTGAGATCTCTATTTGGTTTTATAACCATAAAAATTGGTCTAATTGATCCCAGAGGTGAGCCCAAAGTAAGGTCTATTTTCAAGTCACATTTATGTTAATCATTTATTTAGAAATGAAAGTATTTTTCTTTGAGGATATTTATCGGGCTTTCAAATAACACCAATATTGTTGGGGTACCATGATTGTGTCAGAAGAAAATCTTTAAAGTTCGTGTCGCAGAAGGTGCGGTTTATTTGATGTTGAGTGTATTATTATAATCGTAGGTAAACTTAAGAGCCATTTCACAAAAATATTCCGCGCGAATTTAGCTACAAACTGTCAACGCAACGACAAAAGAGTAAAAAGAACGCCGAAATGGACAAAAAAATCTTGAGCTGTGACCGTATTTAAGACTTGATATAAGTTATTAATTTTAAGGTAGAATAAGGTATTAAAACATGATAAATTAATTTAAAATTTTAATAGAGAGATTTTTATACTTATTTCGATTAATAATGAAACACGAATAGGTATAATATGTAAAATATATTATATTAAGTACAAAATAAAGACAGTCACATAGTGAAAAAAAATCTGCCCCCTTGCAGCTCCATCATCGGACCCTGGATATCATTTACCTAGACGAAGTATTCGTCAAGGCGAATTACACAAGCCCAAACTCCATAGGGTTCTATTGTTTTGTTATGGAGTTGCAATGGAGGTGGCCATTGCAACTCCTCCAGATCCATTATCAGACAGAGCTAAGAAATAAATAAATATTATTATTATTTAACAAATAACTAAAATAAATTCATCTTACTATCTTTCTTCTTACTTGTCTTACTAATATTATAAATACGAAAGTTTGTATGGATGTTTCGATGTTTGTTACTCTTTCACGCAAAAACTACTGAACAAATTTTGATGAAGCTTTACAGTACAGTACAGCAGTACTAGGCAGTTTGTGTTCAACTATCACTCGGGTCGGACGTTCCTATCGCTAGACCGTTGGTTCACTCAGTTCCGATACGACTCTAGTGCTGTTTGTAATTATTCTCGTGAATACACTAAGTTTATTAATTTCTATGAGTGGATTTCATTTTGCCTGAGAACTACGTCATGAACCCTTAACCAGAAGACCCTGTCGCCAGCGACAGCGACGCTCATCCATCCCTGGCGTCGACCAGAATAACAATATATTTATGACGAACTGTAGCAAACTAAATTTCACGCGAGTAAAGCCGCGGGCAATACTACATATTTCATACTAGCTTTTTGCCCGCGACTTTTTCCGCGAAGAAGTGGAAACTGGTTCTAATAAAATTAAATTATTCTAAGTAATTATTAATTTTGTTATATGATAATATTTTTTAATATAAAACCTACAAATTATTAGATATGTTTAAATATCTGAATACTTACAAAATTATGATATCTTTCTACAACAAAATTGAAACATTTCCTTCGGGTGCTAAAATCACCAGGCTATTGTGTGCACATACTCTGGAGCATACAACTTACAACTGGCCGTCGGAGAAGCATAGATTTCCCTTAAGTCTACTCCCGCTACCACATGGAACTCCGCTAAAACTCGTGAGCCAACACTTGTTTTTGTATCGAAAATTAGTATGAGCAGCGCACGCGGTTGCCCGTTGCAGGCTCTATGCAACCACGCTATTTTAAACCGTGGCCCCTAAGCATGAGATGGGAAACTGCACTCTCTAGAATTCTCTTGAATTTTTATGGTGTTAGGGGAATCCTAGGAATGAATACAGACTTTCCAATGGAATCTCCTCATCAATATTGAAACATTGCAACTTGCAATGCAATGTTTCGTTTTCATTTGTTATATTATTGACTATTACTTGATTTTTCAAACACGTGTCAAAATAAAAAAAATAATTTAAATCAAAAGCACTAAGGAATATTTAATTGATATCAACTTCGAAGCAAGCACAGATCACAGAAACTAAAGGGAAATGTGATAAGGGGGCGGAGCCGGTGTAGCAACAATATGCCCAAAAACAGAACATATTGCTTGTGAAAGCAATGAAGACAGCAGCGACGTTATAATGTAAACAGTTTACATTGCTTGCATACTACTAAAGATTATTCGAACGTTGAATACTGATACCGCAGTGGATAATGAGCACATATTTTGATTTCTTTGACACTGAGTTTCGAACTCAGCGCATTACTTAGCATCTTTCTATATCTCTATGGAAGCAAGTTATCTTCAAAATAACATTCTACACCTTTTTAACCAAATACGAAGCACGTCATCTATCAATAGGGAATATATTTTAGAAGTTAATAAATTATGCATAAAATAACACTTTAGTTAAATCATAGAATTTCTAAAAACTAGTACTGAAATCGTACTGGAAACAATAAAAAAATATTAATATGTTATCTAATTTATTTATTAAACGACCAATTATCGAAGATTTTGGAGTAATGTTTTTGAAAATATTTTATAGCCAACATAGGAAACATGTAGTGAAAGAATTTCTTTTCGGAGCCTATTGCCTTCAAACAAACAAATAATCAAATCTTTCCTCTTTTATTCATTTAACAACAAAACTTCCCTCTCGAATCAAAACGGTTCTTTTTCTTCTTCACGAAACAAAACTCAAAGCGGATAAATAAATAAACAAATCTTTGGATAATTTCACAATGCCATCTAGTCCCAAAATAAGCAACTAATATGCTTGTGTTAAGGGTGCTAGCTTAATGGATATACTATGTACTTACAACCTTTTTTATAATTTATTTATTAAATTAAATTAATACATAAATACATAGTTACTCCCAGTCCCGTCAAAGAAATTAATTATTTTCATCATTTCAATTTCTGCTCGGCCGGGAATCGAACCCGGGACCTCTCGGCATATTAGTCCGTTTCGAACCACCAAACGGCCGACTAAAACGGACCTCCCGGCATAGTATCAAAAGTATTTGGTTGCCGTATAAATCTCCATTTCATGACACGAACACACGTAAACGTCATGGCGGGAAAAATGACACAGGTCCTGCCTTGACGGGCGCTCGCGCCGTACTAATCGATGTCGGCTTCCGCATTGTAATTTATACTGATATTCACATCAATATTTTGACAAAGTAGTTACTAATATTTAAACAATAACTGTGGAAATCAATTCTCCAATGAATATTCTTTATTTTGGGATACTTTTATTCCTGTTATTGCTGTGTATTAAAACCAAAAATCACGATCAAAATGTGACGTAAATCTTAAAAATTTGCCAAAATATTTTTAGATTTTACTCAATAATGGTAATGAAATTCAAGAATCCGTTTGATTATTGGACTACAAGAATATATGTCCGATGATTTTTATATATTTTTAAGCTTATTATACGAGCATACATAATAGATACAGGACTTTGAAATTGAGTCTGCGGCAATTTTTCCGTAAAATGGTTGTGGGAGATGGGGCACTGAGAATTAATCAAAAGAGTTTTAGTAAATCCGTTACATTATTGGTCAACAACAAGGATTGAACTATCTTTCGCAGTAATTAAATAATCTCTGGGTGTTGCTTAAGATAGTAATTCATGCTTCCAAAATCTTAGAAATTTGCACGAAAATGTAAAATGGCTCTTAAATACTAAAGTTTCAACCACACCAACGCGTGCAGATCGCCATCGCCGGCGCGATCACAGACCAAAGACAGGTCGCGTGAACTGTCTTTTCAACCAACTTCAAAAAAAGGAGGAGGTTCTCAATTCGACCCGTATGTTTTTTTTTTTCTATGTTTGTTACGCGATAACTCCGCCAATTATGAACCGATTTGAACAAATCTTTTTTCAGCGTATAGGTAATACCTCAAGGGTGGTCCCATTTAAATTTAATAATAAAAAAAACAACCCCCAAGGGTGGAAAATTGGGGATGAACTTTTTTATACGCAATATCTCCGCCGATTATGAACCAATTTGAACGATTATTTTTTTGTTGAATAGGTATTATCAAAAGGGTGGTTTCATGCGAATTTGAAGAAAATATTTCACCCCCAAGGGTGGAAAATTTGGGATGAACTTTTTTATAATATACATTAAGAATATGGTCTCAATGTACTGCCTACCTTCAGTGGTAACATCAAGGTAATAATTAGTTAACTAAAAAGCAAGAAATAAGTTAAATTTTATAAAAAAAAATAAAACCGACTCCAAAAAACCTACACTAAAAAGTAGAATAATAATTACTAATTACCTACTTATTTATTAGGACGAATTATTAATATTTATGTAGGTATACCATGATTGATACTTCTGGAGTCGGTGCCAAGATTATGAAACATGTAAAGTTTGCCTGCACCGACTAATCTAATCTTGGCACCGACTCCAGAAGTATCAATCATGGTATACCTACATAAATATTAATAATTCGTCCTAATAAATAAGTAGGTAATTAGTAATTATTATTCTACTTTTTAGTGTAGGTTTTTTGGAGTCGGTTTTTTTTTTTTTTTATTTCATTCGCGTGAACTGTCATGGGTCGCGCGACCTGTCTTTGGCCTGTGATCGCGCCGTGATCGCGCCGGCGATGGCGATCTGCACGCGTTGGTGTGGTTGAAGCATATTGCTGATTTAAAAGTACAAGTATTATGTATTGATCGTGTCAATAATATGTTTCATTTTACATGTAACATCCTTGTGCTTACCATACTCTTACTACACGACCACTTAATATTGTTGAAATTGTGTATTTTTATGTCTATTCAATTTTGAGGAATATAATGGAAAGATGATGATAAAAGTGTTCAAATGCAAAACTTTTTAAATGAGTTCAACAAATTGGCCTGGCCAATTAGCTGTTGCATTAAAAAAAACAGAGCAAAGTGGAGATTTTTTTTAGAGATTTATATTACTACTGACTCTATGCAAAATAATATTGTATTTGGGTACCAAAATCTAATCCTGCAAATTAATAATTAACTTATGAACTCACCTCAAGAACAAAGGCCACTGTGTAATGCTGGCCACCATTTCTCTATCCGTGACCGGTGGTAGGTCCGTGAACACATAGTACAATGTGATCGCGAAGACCACCAGGATCAAGAAGTTGGCCAAAGCCGAGAACGGCACCAGATGCTTGAGGTTCCGAATCTGGCAGATCAGGACTAGTGGGATGAGGGTTAATGCACAGTACACTTGGATGGACAGGCCGAGTTCTGGGTAGAAGACGTCGAGGACCTGGAACAATATAAAACTTTTTACTATAGGCAGAAAAGTTCTCGAGTGGCGACCACGAGCCGGAAGACGCAGTGTGGGCAGGCCTCCCACTAGGTGGACCGACAATCTGGTGAAGGTCACGGGAGGCGCCTGGATGCGGGTGACGCAGGACCGGTCTTTGTGGAAAACCTTGGGGGAGGCCTTCAGCAGTGGACGTCTTTCGGCTCAAACGAACGAACGAACAAACGATATTATAGGAAAATAATTATATGGTATTATTTCTGGTTGGAATCTTTACCCAGTTAAACGTTCCCTTTTGCGAACAAAAACTATTTTGCATAAGTATAAAATTAAATTACCTCCTTGAAAGAAGATCCGATGAATACGACGTAGACACACAGCACCCCGATGTATGCCAGTGTCATTGAACAATCGACTATATTTCTGAAAAAAAAAAAATCAATATTCTTGTCACTCAACGGTCAAGCACAAGGTATTACAAAAAAAATATTCAAGTCAAGTCATTAGGGTTTGTGCCACATCCCAATTCATTGCTCGTGACTGTACCCTATCCATAATGCATCTGTTGATACAATTTTGGACTCTACCTCATAAATTGAGAGTTGAAACTCACTTGACAGCATTTCCCCATCCTTGGACCCGTTTGGGCCCGTAAGTGAAGGCTGCACCGCAAGTGTCTGCGAAACTCATTGACGGCTTCTTGGCATCCACGCATACTTGTTGCGAGGTTTTAACCTGAGGGGAAAATCTAAGTCTCTTTAAACAGTCAAAAATTATCTCCCTTATTAATAAAGACGTATGGTGACGGCAGAGTAGAATACATTTGTCACCAACCCCTACTCTTCCTACGGGTGTCGTAAGAGGCGACTTAGGGACTACACATCAAACAGAGAACGGGCAGCAGCGCTCTCTGAAAAACATCAATCTTTTAAGGCCGGGTAGCAGAGAAAATGGCGAAAATGAGGTTTTCATTTTTCATTTTTGAGGTACTAAACAGTAAAATTAAAGGCTAAGATTTTTATTGGGCATAGTTGAGGATATTTTCTAGGGCTATTAACGGATGGAAACACGATTTGATGAAGTTGACTCGATAGAATAAATTCCCAAAGTTACCTCTATTCGTTTTCTATTTATGGTTTTATTTTTAAAATAAGCGATTTGAGATTCTAAATCTTTTACTAAACTAAAGTTCAGAAATAACTTGAGGGCTTTTAACGGATGAAATTTTTATATTGCGTCTTATTTAGTTACTATGTTAAAAAATGTGGAAAAAATCGTCCATGACGGCTTGGACAATCTCAATCAGTCGCGCGGTGGCGCTTACGGAGGACGGACGCGTGTCAGTTTTTTGGCCGTGACAGTTCGCGATTTGTCAATATTTTTGACAATAATGACTTTGATGAGTCACAGTATAATAATATCAGTGTGTCACGGTTAGAAGCTTTAGAGCCAAGTGACATAATAGAATTTAGATTTAGTTTAGAGAAATAAAAGATAGATTTAAGTTAACAAGTCATTTATTACAATTTAGAGAAGTGAGAACTCTTAGGGAGTGGGTTGTCGAGCAAACTATCGTATCGCACGAGATTCGTCACCGGTGGTAGTATATTCAAACCACTGTCCTCGCTAGCATTGATGGTGATGTGGGTTGGTTCTTCGAGATGGTAAGCCCGCAGAGTTGTCGACACGCCAGACGGTAAGGGCCGTACGCACTGTGGTGTAGGGCCACTTGAGTGTGCGCACGGGCCGTCCGACACGGCAGGCAGCTCTGCCGGGTTGAAGAGCCGCTGGCCATGCATGGCAGGTAGTTGTAGTGAAGGTGAAGATGAAGGTGGAGATGAACCCCGGTAGCGGGGTTCACCAATACGCGATTACATATTTAGTTTTTAGAACATTACGTAAATCGCGGGTCCGGCGGTGACGGACAGCGATACGTCCGTGCTCACTAACGCTCTGGCTCGGACTAGGAGACGCGGCGGGAGCATCGCGGCCGTAGGCGCGTCGCTTGCGCATACATAAAAAACAGTCCGCCCGCTCGACAGAGAACAAAAGAAATATTGAACAACTTGTTTCGCGCGGGTTTGCTTGTAGATTTATTATTTTATTTATTTTATTAGTGTAGAACAATATTAATTATTTAATTAAGTTATTTAGTTAGGTAGTAAAAAAACAAAAAACTCAATAAAACTCATTTATTTCTGTAAATAGGCTTAAAAAAAAGCACTTTTACACGTCCCAGTATTAACCCTACCACTGCTTCAGGACAATAAATGGGCCAGTGCTGAGAAGAAGCAGCGCAAGAAACTCAGTCACTATTGTCAGCCTCTTTTTCAAAGGTTTACATGCTTTAAAATGTACAAAGTTATAAATATTTATTTATGCGAGCTAGGCAGTAAAGTATCCCAAACATTTTTATCTTTTAAATAATCATCGACTTTATAGTAGCCCTTTTTCATTAAGGTACTTTTAATATGTGCTTTGAATTTATGAATGGGTAGTTCTACAACAGTTTGTGGTAATTTATTAAAGAATTTAATACATTTTCCCATAAATGAATTACCAATCTTATGCAATCTGAAATTTGGAACGGCAAGTTTATTTTTGTTTCTTGTATTAAAGTTATGCAAATCGCTCTTTTTCGTGAATTGCTCTATATTTTTGCGGACATATAAAAGGTTTTCATAAATGAACTGTGAAGCTACTGTCAGTATGTTAATTTCCTTAAAAAAATCTTTCAAGGAAAATCGGGGTCCAAGGTTATAAATGGCCCGCACTGCTCTCTTCTGCAGAACAAACACAGTTTCAATGTCCGCGGCTGAGCCCCACAACAATATGCCGTATGACATTATACTATGAAAATAGCTAAAATATACTAGCCTTGCCGTTTCAATGTCAGTTAATTGCCTTATCTTTCTCACTGCAAAAGCAGCCGAACTGAGCCTTTTTGACAAAGTTTCAATATGAGGACCCCATTGAAGTTTAGCATCTAAAGTGATTCCCAAGAATGTTGTGGAATTTATGCTATTTAATGGTTCATTCTTCACCATTAATTGCGTGGAAACCTGCCTCACATTAGGTAAGGTAAATTTAATGCACTTAGTTTTGTTTGCATTTAACAATAAGTTGTTAACAGTGAACCAATGTAGAACCTGTGAGAGTGTGTTATTAATATCGTCAAAATTTACTTTACCTCTATCAACTTTGAAAATGAGAGATGTGTCATCAGCAAATAACACAATATCACACAGATCTTTTACAAAGTAAGGAAGGTCATTAATATAAATAAGAAATAGCAAAGGTCCTAATATTGATCCCTGCGGCACACCCATAGTAAGAGGTGCTCCAGAAGACTCAGTTCCGTTAATACAAACTTTTTGTTTTCTGCCTGTGAGATACGAGTTCAGCAGATCAAGTGACTTATTCGAAACACCATAATGTCGCAATTTGTTTAGTAAGGTTTGGTGGTCTACACAATCAAACGCTTTTGAAAGATCACAGAAAATACCAACAGCGTCCTTTTTACTCTCCCAAGCATCAAAGACGTGTTTCAATAGTGCTACCCCAGCGTCAGTAGTACTTCTACCTTTCGTAAAACCAAATTGCTTATTGTGTAATAATTTGTTAAAAATGAAGTGAGATAGAAGTTGGTGGAAAATAATTTTCTCAAAAATTTTGCTAAGTACTGGTAGAATAGAAATCGGTCGAAAATTAGAGGGGTCACATTTGTCACCAGCCTTGAACAATGGAATTATTTTACTTAACTTCATTAAGCTAGGAAAGCAACCTTGATCAATACATGTATTAAAAATGAATGCAAGGTGAGGAGCTATGGTGTCAATAATTGTTCCAATTATACTGACTGAGATTCCCCAAAGGTCCTCGGTTTTTTTCATATTTAATTCTCTAAAGGTTTTAATTATTGTATTACAATCTATATGCCTGAACTGGAGCAGACACTGGCATTCGGTGACATTAGATTTTAAAAGAGACTCTGCAAGAACTGGTGATGAATTCAGTTCTTTAGTTGTTTCAGACGCAATATTGGAGAAGAATGTCTCAAATGTGGTTGCAACTTCTGTATCGGAATTTATAATTTCGTTTCCGATTTTCAGTGAAAAAGTGTTATCCTTCGATTTATTTTTACATGTTTGTTTATTTATTATGTTCCACGTAGCCTTAGCTTTATTATTAGAATTTAAAATCATGTTTCGAAGATGATTTGATTTAGCAGCCAAACAAACCCTTTTAAATATTTTTGAGTAATTTTTAACATATTCTATAACATTCAGATCTTGCGTATCGGCTTTAAGACTATATAATTCATACATTTTATTTCTACTCTTGTGAATGCCGGTTGTAGCCCAGTCGTCAAATTTACATTTAACAGAATTTATTCGGATCTTTTTCTGTGGGAATGTGGTTTTGAATTCCTCACTCACAACACTGAATAGATCCTCATAAATGTGATCAACATTATTGTCATCTAATATAAGTTTATCAATACCATCACAAATATTTTTCTTAAATTTGTCAATTCGGTTAGTTGTTATTGGCCTACAAACAACATCCACTGTACTAGCGACATGATGGTGCTCAAATGTGGCCAATTGTCCACTATGATCTGAACTAAGGCAATTAATTATTGATTTACTTTGAATATTACAGTTACAAAAAATGTTATCTAAGCAAGTAGCTGATGTTGGAGTGATTCTAGTAGGCTCATTGAAAAGATTTGATAAATTAAAAGATTTAAAAAGGTTTAAGAATCTTATTTTATATTGAGTATTATCTAATAAATCTATATTAAAATCTCCACATACAACTACTCTCTTATTTGATTTAAATACCTTTTTCAAGACCTCCTCCATAGTGGATTCGAATAATTGGTAATTTGCAGATGGGGGCTTGTACACACTTACAATTATATACTGCTCTAGCTCTGCACACGCAAGTTCTATAGTTCGTTCGATTGAGAGTGAAACAATGTCTTTTCTTTCCTTGTATTTAAATTGATTATTTATTATTATGAGTGACCCCCCTCTAATAGCAGACTCCCTGGTGAACGAACTACAAACTTTATAATTACCTACATAAAACATTAATTCATAATTTTTAAGCCAATGTTCTGTTAAGCATAATACATGAACATTGTATTTTTTTAAAAACAATTCTAGTTCTAATTCTTTGCCAGCCAGGCCTTGTAAATTTTGATGAACAATATTAAATCCTTTAATAGACCTGTCTGTTGTCGTCCCTCTCAGTTTAAATCAGAGGTCGTCACAGAAATATTAGTATTTCTACTAATAATATTAAAAGTTGAATTTACTTGTTTTGTGTTAATAACACAGTTAATATTATAAGCTAACAATGTAGCAACTTTTAATTTTATACTTTGAGGCAGGTGTAAAGAGCTGCCTGTCAATAAGAATTTATTATTAATAAATTTATTTGTGTCGAAAAACACAAACTTGTCGCTATGACGAACAGTCAAGTTACATAATAGAGTATTCAGTAAGTGAATACTTTTGTTATTATCTGAGGAGCCATTTTGACAGTATGGCAGGGCACACATAATTATCTTTTCAACATTAAGGCTGGCCAGCATGGAAAAATTATGCAAAATATTTTTCCTACTAATATTCTGACTGTTTCCTAACATTAAAATTAAAATGGATTTGCTATGTAATTGATTACATTTTTTTATGCCATTTATTATTTGACTAATGGATGCATCAGGCATACAATTATTTATTATTTTACAATCTAATTTTTTATTCAATATGGGGCCATAACCAACTCCTAGCCTATCTGAGAATAACACTACATTGTTTGATTTTTTTACATTTAAAAATTCAGTTTTTGCAGACATTGAAGGCTGCAAGCCGCCATCAGTTTGTTGCTGACTTTGCATTGTTATGTTTGGCAGAGATTTAAAATCCGTAGTAGGATTGCCTAGATCTAAGAGATTGTTTGCTGCCAGGATATGTTCGTTAATTTGTTCCCTGGCTGAATTATATTTAGCTGTTATGGATGCAAGCGAGTCATGCAAGTTTGTGATTTCAGCCTGCAACCTTTCAACGTCCAAGTTATGAGTGGACCTACTCTCTACTAGTTTACTGTGGTAAATTTCTAGACTGTCAACCAAATCTAGATTCTTTTTCCTTAACAGAATATTTTTGTGAAACTGTTCTTGCCCTTTTATTAATTTTTTTGTTTTAGAAATAAACCTATTAATTTTAACATACTTTTTTAATTTATTTCTACTAGAAAAAGTCAATGGCCGACTAACGTTCTCAAATGATTTAGTGTCGCAAGATACATTTAAGTCTGGTAGCACTGCACGTCCACCAGGACTCCCAATTAGCTCTTCGTATAAGTTCAGAGTGTGTGTGAACTCCTGCTGCTTTCGTTCCTCTTCGAAGTGCAGTATGGTCTTATTGGCGTCCCTCAGTTCAGCTTCTAACTCATTGTTGCGCATCAAGGTCTGCTGAAAGATATTGCTGCACTGGTCGAAGGTACTGATTGTATGCAGTAGTTCATCACGGTGCTCGGTTACCTCCTGGAGACGGACATGCAGTTCTGCCAATTCTTGTTTTAGTTCTGTATTCTTTCTTATTGTACAAGTAATTTCCTCCTCGCCCTCTTCTCTTTCCCTAATGAGTTGGTTACAGCTTTCTTGACTCTGTTTCAGTTCCTCGAGTGCCCGCCTAAGTTTCAGCTCAATGGCTTGTGCCGCTGCTCTGCGTGTGAGCATGTTGAATGTGGTTTTTGTCTGAAATTATCCAAAGGAAGTGTATAGCGGATATTTATGCAAAATAGGGGGTATGAGTTATAACAGTTATTATTTGAATTTTAAACTTTATTTCTAATCTAATTCCACAAAATGCAACTCTCATGAAATCCTTTTTATAATTATTATTAGTCAAATAAGCAATATTGAATACTATACTCTTTTTTTTTTTCTGCGGGTAATATTTTTAGTTTCCAACAAGGATTAAAACTACATTTACTATTAATAATTTACACAATCAAACAAACAAAAGATGTGTGAGGTGTCAAAAAGTATATTGTTGAGTGTGTTGAGTAAGTTTGTCTGCGGCCAAGGTGTTGTTATCTTCAACTTTACTTCCACTTATTGTCAAGTAAAGAGAGGCACAACAGAGCCGAATCGTAATGAATTGTGAAGAATCTCACTTTCGTGAGGTTTGTGGAGTATTTTGTTGTACTGTTTGATTGCAATTTACTTCCCATAAAGAAAGTGGCAAAGCAATGTTTATTGATTGAAAACCACAAAAATATAACCTCAAACAGATTGCAATACCAATTATTTTGAAATGCTAAATTAATATTTTAACTATTTACGCCTATAAGTAAACAGTATTTTTGAAAACATTACTCCCCTGGTTTAAACGGTGGCTCCGGTTAAATTTTGTACGTTGGTCGTAGCTGTCAATTTGGTCGCCGATTTAATCTCCTTATAATTATGTGTTTACACAAAGTCCAGTTTTGCAAACACTTGTACACGATATTTACACATTTATATCACTAATTAAGTGTATTTTGATACATTAATACGACTATTTTTATAATTTAACTTAAAATTAATCTAACAGCTGATCTAAGTACGTCTGACAGGCAGGGCTGCCAGACGAAAAAAAAAAGTTTACGTAGATTTAGATATTTATTATTTAAGTATATTTAATTAGGTAAATAGTAGTAATTAAATTAGAATTTAGATCTAAGATAACGGTCAGCGGTAACGCTAACCGTTACAAGTGTTACTGGAGAAAGCTTAAATTTTTGATAATTAAGAATTATTAATTTTGTCTACCTATTGAAATTTAAATCGTTCGCATCCTTTTAAACGAAGACTCTACTCATGATACATATTACATTCCTCAAATATGAGACAAAACCAATGAGTTAAAATTACATTTTAATAGTACCTACATACAATCGTCTTACACTCTTTAGAAGAGCACACTGACACAAATAAATAATAAAAAATACTGTCTAAGGTCTGTAGCTAAAGGTCTAAGCTGTAAGATAGAAGAATCTTCTAGCCAAAAAGATGGCAGATGCAGCAGATGTTAACGGATTTAAAACTGGACTTCATATGACTCCTTGTAGACTTGAGTCTCTAGAGCGTCCCTTCGTCCACCATGCGTAAGAATGTTTCAAAAATACTGTCTAAGGTCTGTAGCTAAAGGTCTAAGCTGTAAGATAGAAGAATCTTCTAGCCAAAAAGATGGCAGATGCAGCAGATGTTAACGGATTTAAAATTGGAGTTCGTATGACTCCTTGTAGACTTGAGTCTCTAGAGCGTCCCTTCCTCCACCATGCGTAAGAATGTTTCAAAAATACTGTCTAAGGTCTGTAGCTAAAGGTCTAAGCTGCAAGATGGAAGAATCTTCTACCCAAAAAGATGGCAGATGCAGCAGATGTCAACGGATTTAAAACTGGAGTTCATATGACTCCTTGTAGACTTGAGTGTCTAGAGCGTCCCTTCCTCCACCATGCGTAAGAATTTTCAAAAAAATACTGTCTAAGGTCTGTAGCTAAAGGTCTAAGCCGTAAGATAGAAGAATCTTATAGCCAAAAACATGGCAGATGCAGCAGATATCAACGGATTTAAAACTGGAGTTCATGTGTATCCTTGTAGTTTTGAGTCTCTAGAGCAGTGGTTCTTAACCTTTAAGTCATGAGGGACCATTTTACCACCGGTTAAGAACCACTGCTCTAGAGCGTCCCTTCCTCCACCATGCGTAAGAATGTTTCAAAAATACTGTCTAAGGTCTGTCTGTAGCTAAAGGTCTAAGCTGCAAGATAAAAGAATCTTCTAGCCAATAACTTTAAAACTATAATTTGAACGAATTTTGCTATTAGTGGACAAATTTCTGCTCACGATGGACTAATTATCTGCTATACTCTCGACTCTCTAAAGCACAACATTTATAAAAATTTTGCTGCGGTAATGCACTCCAGGTAACAGTGTGTGATGCTCGCTCATTGCTCATAGTGATTTTCGATACAGAGCCCCGTACATACGTTATACATAAATTATGGAAAGAAAACACCCAGACCAATACAAACAAATATGTATGCAATTTTAGTATGATATTTTTATTTATTAATAAACAAAAAGACTGAACAAAATTGATGCGTGTACTGATTAATGTAATTAACCACATGCAAAGCTTTGTGAATTGCAACAACTATAATTTATTATCCAAGCTCTAAATAATCGCTACTACGAGTAACTGATCATAAAATGTTTTTCCAATCGCTCAAGCTCCCGAGGATCTACCGATAGGTCGGGTGACGTAATCTTGAAATTCTTTTAGCCGGCGCGGAACTTCCGGAAGGTCGGGTGACGCCATGCCTCTTTGAACCGTGTTTACTTTGGCAGTTATATTCTATATTTATTAGATTCTAAAATATATGTGGGATTGTGAGATTATTCTATTGAAAATAATGGTTTTATTCGTTCTTCATTTTATTAAAATCGTCTTACAAAATCGTACATCTTTTTACAGACAGCTAACGTCATCTAACCAAATCTGACATCTCACCATAAAGAACATAATTAAAAATAAAAACTAAACCAAACTCCTTATTCCCACACGGCCTTCCTGATTATTCATCTGTCCCAGATGAAATACCTTCGTCTTCGGTAGCTATCCACATCTTCATAATATCAGGGCCTTCTGTATTTCCAATTCTCAAATCACCTTTCTCGTATGTTCTAGCTTTCTTTCTTTTCTTGTTATAAGTTCTAACACTTCCATCTTGAATTGTCTCTACACATTCTCTCGCCTTTTCTCTTAACTCTCGTCTTGTCTCATCCATCCTCTCTACGTTTTCCTCTTCTATCATCTTAACAAGTTCATCATCTCCTTTACTGATCCGGTTAAACAGTCCTTCTTTTCCTCCCTCGTGATTCTCTCTTATAATTTCGTTCTGCATCTTCTCCGGTACTACAAATAATAATTCATCTTCATCTCTTCCTTCGTACAACATGTCATTCTGGTAGGATTCTTTCAGCATCTAAATAGGTTCGTCTTCATCTTGTGCCTTCTTCAGTCGTGCAGTCGTCTCGGTAAGTACTAAACAGTTTAGGGCGTCGGCGTGTTTCACTCGTGGTGCAGGTAGTTGTTCAATCTGACAGTCATTACTCTTCGTTATTTCTTCTGTAGGCTTGCAGTCTTCTAATATTTTCTGAATTTCAGTCGTATGTCTTGAGTCGTCTATGTCGTATACTACAATTTGATCATCCTTGTCCACTCCTTCAATCTTAATCTTCTCTAACGGTACATCATCTTTTCCTACTTTCACAATACATAACGTCTTCTTCTGTTCATTATTAGGACAATCATCACTTTTGTGTCCAAAGTCATTGCATCTAAAGCATTTACCTCCCTTTTCACATGCAGAATATTGATGATCGAGAGCTCCGCAGTTATAACATCTTCTCCTCAGATTATAATCATTGCCTGATCTTAGATTACCTTGGCTTCCTTGGTAACTTGACGTCGTAGGTGTCGGTTTCGCTAACTTCTTCATAAATTCGCTGTATATCTCTAATTTCTTCCTGAACTCCTTAATATTCGCGGCGCCATACAGTATAACTTTATTCGTCTCAACGTCTCTAATTCCGTCTATAACGTACTCCATCAGGGCAGCATCTTCAACTTTCCCGTGCAAAGCTATCTCTTTCATCGTCAAAAAGTACTGTTGGTAAGTTTCACCACTCTTCATCTTCCGTTCAACTAGTCTCTTGTGGATCGTCGCGCTATTTAGTTTGGGTGCGAATTCTTCTCTGAGCGCTTTCTTCAAATTAGTGTAGTCTTTAACTCTACCAATAGACCTCAAAAACAACTTGGCAGTTCCTCCCAGCAGTCTCTTCGCATAAACCAATTTCTCCACATTAGTCCACTTCATCAAATCAGCAACGTCTTCAAATTCTTCTATAAATTCCGTTACAGGATAGGTATCATCACCAGTAAAAACATTCATTGACTTCTCCAAGTCTCGGAACGATATCTGAACCCCAACGTCTTCATGGCGCTCTTGGTATTCTTCATCTTCGCTCGGCTCCTGACCTTTCTTCTTCAGCGGCATCTTCGGTAAAATATCTTTCGTCTTCGTCGTAAGTCGTCGTCGTGTACAGTAAGATACTTTACTTGAAATCATCAAAAATAATCACCGTCGTAACAAGTCTAACAAAGCAACATCTTTCGTCTTTCGTCGTATTTTACGTCTTGAATCTTCGTCTTTCGCCGTCTTGAACCACTAATTTTCAATGATGAGCTTGACCCCCATGATCAATCCTCTCCTCTCAATCCCCCTAATCCCTGCTTTATCCCGGACGAACCGCCAAAAAAGTTGTGGGACTGTGAGATTATTCTATTGAAAATAATGGTTTTATTCGTTCTTCATTTTATTAAAATCGTCTTACAAAATCGTACATCTTTTTACAGACAGCTAACGTCATCTAACCAAATCTGACATCTCACCATAAAGAACATAATTAAAAATAAAAACTAAACCAAACTCCTTATTCCCACATATATTCCCAAAAATTTTGAAAGTTGTTTTAATTTGTATCACTTGGATATGATTTGTATTAGAAAGTGCTGTGAGTGTGACGTTTGAACGGAAGGAAGTCAACCTAACCTAACCAACTGCGTATTTCTATACTGTGTAGCCGCGAGAGCTCTTTGGCGCGCTGTCTTCGGCGAAGTATTGCGCGCGCAGATTTTGACAGCGCGAAATACCTACTTTAGCAGAAATACCAAGCCTTAAACTGCGATCTCCAACCCGCCTGCCAAGCGTGGAGGTTATGGCTGTAAATTTTATTAATGAGGCCCTATAAGTGTGAGATTAGCGCTTAACTGAGCCAAAGCCTGAGGTATGGGAGCGGCACGGGGGGAGTGTTTTTGTGATATTAAACGTCATAGACTTCAAATGTGCATCAGATTTGTATGCTCTGTCACGTCATAAAATTAAATGTCAATGTTAAGCAAATAAATTTATTTGATTTGATTTGACTTGATTTGATATCCGTCTCGTGCAACCTTAGGCCCTTTTCACATGTCCCGGTTGCCGGCTAACCGGCGCCGGTTACCCGGTGGTGAAGTGTATGGGCATGGTACGTAGCTTTCACATGTACCGGCGTAATTAATCCGGCACTTCACCACCGGGTACCCGGCGCCGGTTAGCCGGCAACCGGGACATGTGAAAAGGGCCTAAGCCTAAGCGCAGACCATCGATTTTCGTCGGCCGATAGTTTAGTCGGGCAGTTGATCAGTATGGGCATGTATGGAAGTGCGCACATTACACCGATTTGATTTGGCCGATTCTTCATACAAATTAAAATCGGGCCCAACTATCGGCCAACTAAAAATGAGTGGTTGGCCTAGTCTTAGTTGTCTATTTTTAACCTATTTGGCTTAGTTTCAACTAAGTGCAACACCCTCATTTCAATTAGTTCTTAATTAAGCAGTACTTAAGATAATAACTAATTTGCATTTAAAGTGCTTGCGGTGACGAACTAGGTACCTAGGTACATTTAGTACTTCCCCTTAACTATAAACACTTTATCTATTTATACCTACTCAATACCAAAGTTATTCCGTCTATGTATTTATTTGTTCAGTTTAAAAATGTTCAAGTGATTTAGACATGTATTTCAGTTTTAAGTACCCTTCTAAGTTGGAAACTTGAATCTTACGAAAATTTGAACTTGAAAGTTTAACTGAATTTTTAAGGTTTGCTGTTAGTAATAAGTAAATTATTCACAGATTAGTGAAAATTCAATTACTTACGAGTAATATTAGATTTTCTGCGACGTAAAATTCTACTTAATAACAAATTACGAAGTTTTATAAGCGTGTTAAGTAAGAACATTAACTAAGTTGCCGAGATTACAAACACAATGGTGGCATTATATTAAATACGAAATTGATATCATTGTAAGGTCTTTTGCGTTTTGTAACTGTATGGTTTTCGCGATCAACAACATTTTCTATTGATTCCATCAATGAAAGATTCAATATAGAATAGTTAAGCTATTATGTCACATACATAAAATATTATTAATGTAATTTATTTAATAGTTTAAGGAAATGGGAATGTTATGAGTGTTTACAAATTAAAGATAAAAACACAAAATATGTACTATTACACGTGACAATATTTTATGAACACAGAATATTTTTTGATGAGCATATACGTTCTGTTTACTTTTTTAATGAGCATAATATACGATTTCATTACGCAGTTTTACTGTTTCACAATTACCAAGGGGTAAACTGTAAAGACTAATAATAACTTTAGAGTCGAAGAACAAGATGCGTTGCGGCGTGCCGCACCGCTCGTTTGCCACAGGTATTTGTACGTGTACTTTGGCTCTAACAGTTTATCCATCATTGATCCCATAGGAAAAGACACAAAAAGATATATAAATATTGTCTTGAATGTGTCTCACATTTCACCAGACGTAAGTTTACGTGAGTAAGTGAGTGTTACGTTTACTATACAAACATTTTTAATCTCTTTTGCTTCAACCACACCAACGCGTACAGATCGTCATCGCCGGCGCATTTTTGACAGTTCACGCGACCTGTCATTAGCCTTTGAACGCGCGTGATCGTGCCGGCAATGGCGATCTGCACGCGTTGGTGTGGTTGAAATTTTACCAGGATATGGACAGTGTGTGTGCATATAACACCAGCGAGGAGGGTCCCAATGGTTCCCGCGATGAGACCGGCATTCTTGAACGCCGCCGGCATGGCCAGGATCCCTGAGCCAAGACATGCTTTCAGGAGATGCAGGATTGAGCCAATGGTCCTGTGAAAAATGAGAAAGTTTCATTTTCATCATCATCATCATCGCCAGGTCATTTGCTGTCCTTGGAGGAGCACGACCCTTTCTATTTTTATTTTTAATTAATGAACTACAATCTGAAGACTCCAGGTCCGCACTTTTTTAGTATAGAATTTTAGAAAGTTTTTTATCCTTTTTTACCTTCTAATTTACAAGATTTTTTTTAAATAAAGGCGACTTTTGTTTATATCTTGAATCGGCTAAATCTTACGTTGATTGATTTATTATATGCCAGTAGAAATACAACTTCACTGTAACTGTTGTCAGAGTTGTATAGAAACATCTCGAGTTACAATTCACATTGGGAAGATTTTGCTGACCAAAAAAGTTAAGGCTCTTACAAAATTTTACGTTCAATATAATAATTATGTATTGTTGAGACAAAAATAAGTAGGTATGTCGATAAATATTATTTGGAGCAATTTTACTTAGTAGAGCAATAAAATTCTCGTTTTCGTAATATTCAGTACGAAATCAAGGATTGAAGCAATTTGTTTCAGTGTGTTGTAGCTTTTATTTGTATTTGTAATGTCAGCCATTTTCATAGATATGTTACGGCTAAAGATAGTTGTGAACATAAACTTAAGATTAGCCGGCTAAACTTAAGTTTATCTTCGAGAAGCAGCTAAAGTTCGATAACATGTTAGTTTGCGTCGTGATATTCCATCTTTAGCCGGCTAATGTGCACATTAGCCAAAACGAAACGGCTAAAAATGTGTTCGATGGGCGCGCCAGGCCGGCGGAGGGCTTGAGGGGGCGGTGGGGAGGCAACGCGCGTGCACTTTTATTTTGTAATTATAAATACCTACAGAAGATTCTGTAATGACCAAATGGTTCCTTATTATTTTATTTTAATGATTAGGTAGATATTGTTTTAAGTAATTAATAATTTGTTATTGTAATAATTGTAATTTTGAATACCTACATAGGTACATAAAAGTACATGTGTAATCAAAGTGATTATTTTTATTAAAGTTTTCGGGTCAAAATAGTAAACATTATTACATTGTTTCCTTTTCAATTTCCTTCTACATTTTTAGCCAAGGGCCTGCGGTTACACTTAAGTTTAGCCGGCTAAAGATAGAAGAAACTAACATTAACACCTCATCAAAGATAAACTTAAGTTTAGCCGGCTAATCTTAAGTTTATGTTCACACCTATCGTTAGCCGTAACAGATACATTAAGTACTAAAATGTTTTCTTGCTTTGAGTTTTTATTTTATTTCTTATTTTTATTATTTTATATTGACTATTTAATTTTATAGGTTCCGAAACAAATGTCGAACAGTTGTGAACGAACGATTAGTTCGCTTCGTAAGCGGTCATTCGTGACCAAAATTGTTTAGTTCTTTTAATAAAATTGAACTAAGCGCTTCATCTAGAACTGTAATAATACTACTGTCTAATCTCTTATAATACATACTTCAAATGTCTAAAATACAAGTTAGTTTTCATTTTGTGTCCTATAATAAGTTACATTGTGGTATTCTCGTTTGTTCGTGGTTCTTGCTATGAAAATTAAACATTAAATTTTATTACATTCAACATTGTGCTAATTGTGAAAATGACAAATAATTACATACGTTAAAATTAAATATTACAACCTCATTATATTACAACATTTAGGTACGAGTAAAATTATTTTTGCAAGCGTAATAACGTCTGCGTAGAATATGACGCTTAATTATTATAACGTATGTAAGTAAAATTATATTTAATTTAAAATTAGACTCAAATATTACTTTTTTTATGTTTATTAATATGAAAGTTTTTGTGGACGCCCTCTGCCCCATCTAGGGGTCATAAGACCTTAAGTCAATAAGTGAGATCAGTTTGTGAGAATGGATTCATGAACTCAGGGAAAAACATAGTGTTTGTCTTTATTTTAAAATTAGTCTTAAATATTCTCATCTTTTTTATTTTTGTTAATATGAAAGTTTGTGAGAATGGATCCAGGGAAAAACATAAAATAGTTTTTGTCCCGGGCGTATTATTAAGGGTGACGTACTCTAAAAAGTCTATCTAACATTCTTCTTTAAACTTTTTACACGAGCGAAGCCGCGGAACTAGGTAGTTAGTATACAAAGTGGAATTTTGAAAAGTTTTCTTTCTTTTCAAAAATAAAGAAATCTTTTCTTTGAGTATAAATTTCAACCTGTTTAAAAACTAAATTATTACTCAAAAATAAAAGTGTGTCCGCGAGGCAAAGAGGCGAGGATGCTGGCTGCATTACCTCGCTGGAGAGCCAGCATTTAAATTTTCCGAATATTTAATTAATTTAGGGGAAATGGTCCGAAACAGTAATTTTGCATTCGGTCCCCAGGATCCGAAGGTTTCGACACCAAAAGGCGCAAATATGTAACCATTAGAAAGTGACTCATATTTGCGCCGTTTGGCTAATTCAGCCAAGTTTGCGTTAGTTTAAAAAATCAGTTTATTGTAAATAAAGATTAAATCTGTATATTCATGTGCATGCTTAGAAAAACTAAGTCGTTTTTGTTGCAATTGTTTTAAGTGCACAAGAAAATTGATACTGATAACACTAATCGCTAAACGTGCTTGTTGTTACATTGAAACGTGTTTTGAGACAAATACCTAAGTGTTAAGTATCTCTTTTGTTACAGTGCAGTGTGTTGAATTGTGGAGGCTCATTACAAAGACATCAGCATATCAAAGTAACCATTGTATCTGTGTCTTATGTAGAGCTTGATTCTGTACTATATTTTTATATGTATGTATTTGTCGGCCTTTTGGTGTAGTGGTTTGAAACGGACTACTATTCCGGAGGTAGCGGGTTCGATTCCCGCACAGTACAAACATTTGTGTGCATGAACATATTTGTTTGTATTGGACTGGGTGTTTTTCTTTTTCTCGGCGTTTACCCGTGGTCCCCCCAACATGTCCCCCTGGTGGGTCGAACCGTTCTGAACAGTTTTTGCCAGTGGGTCTACGGGTAATTTATTTTAACCATAGTCCCACCGCACAGTGGTAAACGTTGCATGTCACCTAGGTATAATTATAAAAAAATCTATAATTATTAATTAACCATAGATTTATAAGACTTATTCTTAAGTTCATACATATTTATTTGAGAATAAAGGATACATCGAAATTAATAATTGCAAGAACATTTTTTATATCTTCACATCACACAATGTGGGTTAAAGTCACTCATACTCGGCGTTTGATATTTCATGCCAGACATCAGTCCACTTATACAATGTGTCCGGGCTTGTAGTGATCAAACTTTAAGGGCATAATCTATGGACAATTTTATCGATGAAAATATACTTTTATACTTCTTTTTAAGTTATTTTCCAACACAAGAAAAACCAGGTCGTTAAGGTATGTTTTATTTGGTTACTATGGAAACCGCTGGGAAGGGGTATCTTTGTTCAACAATTACGTCGAAACTAATAAACGTAGACTAATAAATTTACATTCGTTTTGTAGAATAGCTCAAATCCTAATAATACAATGCAAATAAAACATAAAGAATATGAGGTGACATGCAACGTTTACCACTGTGCGGTGGGACTATGGTCAAAATAAATTACCCGTAGACCCACTGGCAAAAACTGTTCAGAACGGTGGGACAACGGGTAAAAAAAATTACCCGTGGACCCACCAGGGGGACATGTTGGGGGGACCACGGGTAAACGCCGGTTTTTCTATCTATCTATACTTATAATAAATCTGTAGAGAGGTCAATTCTGTACATGAAATATATTTTCAAAATAACTATCAGGGGGTGATTAGTGATCGATACTGATGCCAAAAATGCAATCAGTAAAATTTTTGTCTGTCTGTCTGTCTGTCTGTCTGTCTGTATGTTCCTTATAGAAACAAAAACTACTCGACGGATTTTAACGAAACTTGGTACAATTATTCTTCATACTCCTGGGCAGGTTTTAGGATACTTAGGAATTCCCACGGGAACGGGCATTAGCGGGAAAATCCTTTTGTATGAAAAATCTAAACCGCTTAAGTTAGACGCTTGAAATTTGGCAAGCAGGTACCTTAGTAAACTTAAAGCTTAGTTATAACAGGATATTGCAAAATTCCTACGGGAACGGGAATTAGCGAGAAAAAACATTTGTATGAAAAAATCTAAGCCACGTAACATGGACGCTTGAAATTTGGCATGCAGGTACCTTAGTAAATTTAAAGCTTAGTTACAACAGGATATTGCAAAATTCTCACGGGAACGGGAGTTAGCGGGAAAAAACATTTGTATGAAAATATCTAAACCGCGTAAGTTTGACGCTTAAAATTTGGCATGCAGGTACCTTAGTAAACTTAAAGCTTAGTTACAACAGGATATTGCAAAATTCCCACGGGAACTGGAATTAACGGGAAATTCCTTTTGTATGACTGACTCACTGACATACCCACGCACAGCCTAAACGGCTAAACGTAGGCACTTGAAATTTATAAGGGACGTAGCTTAGGTACCGTAGAGGTGCACTAAGAAAAGAATTCCCGAAATTCCCACAGGAACAGGAATTACCGGGAAAATCCTTTTGTATGAAAAACCGCTTAAGTTAGACGCTTGAAATTTGGCATGAAGGTCTCCTAGTAAACTTAAAGCTTAGTTACAACAGGATATTGCGAAATTCCAACGGGAACGGGAGTTAGCGGGAAAAAACATTTGTATGAAAAAATCTAAACCGCGTAAGATAGATGAAGGGGGTAAAATGGGATCCACGCGTACGAAGTCGCGGGCGGCCGCTAGTGTATAATAAGTATGTACATATTTACAAAAAAAAAAGTATTTAAGTATGTTTATATCCGTTGTCTAGTAGGTGGTACCCATAGTACAAGCTTTGCTTAGTTTGGGACTAGAAGCGCAGTGTAAAATGTCTAAGGATATTTATTATTATTTATTTATATAAATTTATATAAAAATAAATAAAAGTCATTCATTAATTTTAATTTTATTAAAATAATGTATTCTATGTCTCAACATGTTGATTTATCCGACTGCGCCAGATTCTATTCGATTCGATTCGATTCTATTTCACGTGATATTTTGCATATCATTTTCAAAGCTTTGTTCAAACCTTCATCATTTTGTGCATATCGTTTTCTTAAAAGTTTATTTGTACCTTTGTCATCCGCTTTGCTCTGAAGGGAACTCGATATTTAGCCTCGAACTCCTCCGAGGGGCCAAAGACTATTGAACTTTCCCCCGGGACTGACTTAGACTTAAACAAGGAGATTTATTGTCCAGGTCTTATCGGGAGTTACAAGGGAAGGAAAGTGATTGATATAGTACCCTAAAATTAAAGCCTAAGTATTTGTTATTGATATACTTCTATACTACAGTGTCAGCCCAAAACTCCGCTACAAGAGTGGCGTTATCAGTAGCATTCATTTAATCTTCCTGCGTTCAGGATAGCGTTCATTATTAATTTCTATTATCAATATTTTTCACGTTATCAATAAACTATTATTGTGTCTGCAGCTTAATTTACCCAAGTTAAATAATAAGTCTTTATTTACGAAAAAGCAGTTTAGTTCAAAGATAATAACGAAATATTATTAAAAAAATTCAGTAAAAAAAAATTCATAACGACAAATACTCTGGGAAGCTTTTGCCTAAAACAATATTAAGAATTCCAATTATAATGAAGGTAAAGAAGCTTTTACTCACGAATTTGGATGCGCCAGGTTCCTGTGTTCAAATGGATTGTAAGCTTTTTCATCACTGGTAGCTTTTGGTGCTAAGCTTAGTGACGACTGAAAGCCCAAATTGCTCGTAAGCTCTGCCCTGTAAATAAAAACACACATTGCAAACATCCGTTTCAGGAGTTAGTGAGTAAGAGTAGGCGCACACAGTTGATTTTTCGTCGGCCGATAGTTTCGTCGGGCAGTTGATCAGTATGGGCATGTATGGGAGTGCGCACACTACGCCGATTCGATTTGGCCGATTCTTCATACAATTCAATCGGGCACAACTATCGGCCAACTAAAAATCAACGGTGTGCGCCTACTCTTAAAGTTGCCAAATATGTATTTAAATTCATTAATGTAAACTAAGTACGTAACATGTTTGTTTGTTCTATTTATCCACAGCAATTTGAATTCAATTGTAAAAAGCAAATATTTTTCTGCTGTTTCGATATTTTTTGTTGGGTTTTTATGTAACGGTATTTACTGAAACATGTAGTTCAATCTTTCACATACAGGGTGGAATTTTGTAAAGCCACCTGAAGGAAAAGTCTATAAGTAATTCTCTTCCTTTTAAAAAATAAAGGGATTTTTTCTTTGAGTACAATTTTCTATCAACAGTATTAAGGGTACTATTCCTTCATTACATTAAAATTCCACCCTATATTCTATGAATAAAATTTTAGGAAAAAAATTTATCTAAATTCCGAAAAAAAGAACAAAGAATAGGTATTATACGGTATTAGAAGAGAGTCCGGAGCTTATTATAGGAAAATCCTAAAGAAGGAAACTCTCCAGAAAATAAACGGGATGATTGATAAAGAGCAGTTTCTGATAATAAGATTATGGGATTTATCCCTATAGCTATAGGTAAGGGTTCTATTGTCCGTGCTAATAGAATCTGGAACGATTGTGAAAGAGATGAGATAAAATCTATTAAAACAGAAAATAGACTGTCTCAAAGATTTCAATATTATTTTGTGTCGCCAAAAATAGGTTTCTTTGCATCGCTATAATTGGAAAACTCCAATAATATCTACCGATCAATTTCACTGGGCTATTTTTGGTTAAACATAACAGGTTTCTTTTAGGTTAGTGAAGTAAAATAGCCTTTTGAAGAGCCCCTAAAAGGTAATAATAATGATCGATCAAATTGTGGGCGGAAAAATAAGGCCTACTTTAAGTTTTTTTTTTAAGTCAAGAGATAGTGGACTAAAGAGACACTTTTGTACGCGAAAATGATTAAAATAAAATTACTTTAAAGGTACATAGGAGTGGATTTTATACAGTTCTAAACTTCAGGGCCTCTTTATGATGAACTCCTTCTTCAGAAAGCCAAAACAGCGAAAGTGGACATGGCTGCATTCCAATGGCGCTACAAAAAAAATGAGATAGACTTCATCTTGTCGACGAAGAAGCATATATTCAATGATGTCTCTGTGATCAATTCGGTCAAAACAGGAAGCGATCACCGAATGGTAAGAGGCACATTGAATATCAGACCCAAGCTCGAGAGATGTCGACTGATGAAGTCTACGCTCCGCCCAGCGCCCATCCAACTCCAAAACCCCGGAAGCTTTCAGCTCGAGTTGCAAAATCGTTTCGAATGCCTAGGAGACTGCGAAAATGTGGACGAATACAATGACAGGTTCGTGGAAATTGTCCAACGACTGGGTCTAAGTTCTTTAAAACCCGTCGTTCAAAAGGAACCAAAAAGATCTCTGACCTCACCAATCAACTCATGGAAGAGAGACGGAACTTGGTTTTGCAGTCCTCTGAAGATGCTGCTCAGTATCGGCGCCTCAACAGACAGATCTCCATGTCTTTGAATCGCGACCTACGCCAATTTAATACAGACCGTATTAAAGAGGCGATTGAGCGAAACAAGGGCTCTAAAGTGTTCGCAAGAGATCTGTCTGTTGGCCAAAGTCAACTGACCAAGCTGAAGACAAAGGATGGCAGAGCTATTTCGTCGGGGCCGGAGATATTGGAAGAGGTTGAGAAGTTCTACGGACAATTATACACGAGTGCACGCGCACCTGTCACAAATCTAGCCGAAGACCCAAGAGCTAGACTGACCCGACACTATACCGAAGATATCCCGGACGTCAGTCTGTACGAGATTAGAATGGCTCTCAAACAGCTGAAGAACAACAAGGCACCGGGTGATGATGGAATCACGGCTGAGCTTTTGAAGGCAGGCGGAACGCCGGTACTAAGGGCTCTTCAGAAGCTGTTCAATTCCGTCATCCTCGAAGGAAAAACGCCTACGACATGGCACAGAAGTGTGGTGGTACTCTTCTTCAAAAAAGGTGACAAAACCTTGTTGAAGAATTATAGACCCATCTCACTTCTGAGCCATGTCTACAAGCTGTTTTCAAGAGCCATTACGAATCGTCTCGCTCGCAGGCTCGACGACTTCCAGCCTCCCGAACAAGCCGGTTTCCGAAAAGGCTTTAGTACCATAGACCACATACATACGCTAAGGCAGATTATACAGAAGACCGAGGAGTATAATCAACCACTTTGCCTGGCGTTTGTGGATTATGAGAAAGCCTTCGATTCGGTCGAGACCTGGGCAGTGCTACAGTCTCTCCAAAGGTGCCAAATTGACTATCGATATATCGAAGTGTTGAGGGGTTTGTACAAAAACGCCACAATGTCGGTCCGCCTCCAGGATCGGGACTCGAAACCTATCCAGTTGCAGCGAGGGGTAAGACAGGGAGATGTCATATCTCCAAAACTGTTTACCACCGCCCTGGGAGATGTCTTCAAGCTTCTGGACTGGAACGGATTTGGCATAAATATCAACGGCGAGTACATCACCCACCTTCGATTCGCGGACGATATCGTAGTCATGGCTGAGACCTTGGAGGATCTAGGCACAATGCTCGATGGCCTCAGTAGAGCCTCTCAACAAGTGGGCCTCAGAATGAACATGGACAAGACAAAAATCATGTCTAATGTCCGTGTTGCACCCACTCCTCTGAAGGTTGGAGACTCTACACTCGAAGTTGTTGACAATTATGTATACCTGGGACAAACAGTCCAGTTAGGTAGGTCCAACTTCGAGAAAGAGGTCAATCGTCGAATCCAACTCGGATGGGCAGCGTTCGGGAAGCTTCGCCATATACTCACGTCCGAAATACCGCAGTGTCTCAAGTCGAAAGTATTTGACCAATGCGTGTTGCCAGTGATGGTATACGGATCTGAGACGTGGTCGCTTACTATGGGCCTCATAAGAAGGCTCAAGGTCACCCAAAGGGCGATGGAGCGGGCTATGCTCGGAGTTTCCCTGCGTGATCGAATCAGAAATGAGGAGATCCGCAGGAGAACCAAAGTAACCGACATAGCTCGCAGAATTGCTAAAATCAAGTGGCAGTGGGCGGGGCACATAGCTCGTAGAGACGATGGCCGTTGGGGCAGGAAAGTTCTCGAGTGGCGACCACGGGCTGGAAGACGTAGCGTGGGCAGGCCTCCTACTAGGTGGACCGACGATCTGGTAAAGGTCGCGGGAAGAGCCTGGATGCGGGCAGCGCAGGACCGTTCATTGTGGAAAACCTTGGGGGAGGCCTTTGTCCAGCAGTGGACGTCATTTGGCTGAAAAGAAAAAAAAAAAAGAAAGAAACTTCAGGTGAAGGAAGTGTACTACCAAAATGTACTACGCCTGAAGATGGCCGGAGACAGTTGACGTCATTTGGTTGAAATAAAAGAACTATAACAGCTATTCTTTCATTCCAACCCACTGTGTAGTATCTGGTCTGCTTGAAACTCAAGCATAAAATCAAACGTGTGATTAATTGACTTTAAAAATTTTGGCCAAAACTTTGGCTATTTTATCATCTATTCATAAAATATACATTCATAATATGGGCCTATCTAAGCGTGACATTTACGCAATGCTTAACATAAAATGCATTATTTAATTGTCTGCATAGTTAAACGATTAACACAAGCATTCAGTTCACGATAAATATGATATATCTGATGATCACAAGCGACCAGTCGTTAGTCAGAACAATAGATATTCGTAACAATTAACAGCCAGTTAGTAGTAGTCCTAATAAATTAATACAATACCTATCCTAAGAACTGTTCAATGTATTTGTAACTAACTGGTACAATAGTACCGTTCATTAGTAGGTAATTAACACCTACCTAATAAATAATAAACAACAAAACAATATTTCCATCCGTGTTGTGGGTATGTTACTCATATCACAAAAAATGTCATCAGAAATCCATCATAAATATGATATTTTGATATTTTCTGGGACGACAATAAAAGTAAGCTCGTTTCGCAAGATCAAACGCTAAGGATGTAATAATGGAGGATAAAACTACGTTAGATTGGTGACGCAACGCTAGATCACAGAGTAAAAATATCTTGACAACAGTTATACTAAGGCTGAGTTGCACCACTTAAATTTGACCGTAACTATAACGATAACTGGTGAATTTTGTATGAAGTTTTACAGATTTTTGACGTTTGTTTAAGTCAAAGTAAGATGGTGCAACCCAGCCTTACTGTTGTCAAGTTATTTTGACCAAATATAGGAAATTATTGGGGGAGGCTTTTGTTCAACAGTAGACGTATTGCATCCTGAAAAGACGAAGATGATGATGAACCAATCTCTGTAGCGCAGTAGTTAAATAAGATGATTTTTTCTTAGATCTTTTGACATAAAAACCGAATGTGAAAAATGCTTGTCCCGAGTGTTTTTTTCTTGCGATAAACGCTAAAATTGCTTTGTGTGACAGTAAAAAATCTACCCAGACAAAACAACAAATAACTTATGAAGCTTGCACGAAACCCGAAATAACTTTTCTGAGAGTCCCCGTTAAAATAAGTTAAAATTAGCATCCTGTAAGGTTGATTCCATGAAAAACAGTATAATAATCGTAATTAATTTAGCCGTTGGCTGTAGCGATGACTAATGGATGCGCCTGCGGCGATTGTCAAGGTAGGCTCATAATAGTTTTATGTGCAGCAGGCTTACCGGTTTGTTGCAAACGATCCTCCTTCCTTTATTATACTCTTTCGGAATATAGATTTGTAATAATTAACTTTAAAAAAAAATAAAACCGACTTCAAATGCGTGAACACAAAAAAAAACTAAAAATTAAAAATATTGCGTATAAAAAAGTTCATCCCCAATTTTCCACCCTTGGGGGTGAAATATTTTCTTCAAATTCGCATGAAACCACCCTTTTGATAATACCTATTCAACAAAAAAATAATCGTTCAAATTGATTTATAATCGGCGGAGATATTGCGTATAAAAAAGTTCATCCCCAATTTTCCACCCTTGGGGGTTGTTTTTTCTATTATTAAATTTAAATGGGACCACCCTTGAGGTATTACCTATACGCCGAAAAAAGATTTGTTCAAATCGGTTCATAATTGGCGGAGTTATCGCGTAACAAACATAGAAAAAAAAAAAAAACATACGGGTCGATTTGATAACCTCCTCCTTTTTTGAAGTCGGTTGAAAACCAAATTCTTTGTGCCATTGTCATTTTTGTACGTTTTGACTTGTTTTAGAAAACTTAAGCTCGTGAATATATTTCTGTTCGAACTCGCATCTCTCTACTTTTTAAAACGCACAATTAATACAGTCCACATTCCGTTCACAACACGATTGGTAATATTAATGAGAAATTTACTTAAACACAACATACAAGAAGACGTAAAGTTTGTAAATACTCTATATCTCATACATGCGAGTAAAACTGACTGAATTTTACTCAACAAGGAACTGAATTTGGAACCAAAACGTTTCAAAAAATTTAATCTCATCCACGCAGGGTTCAGAGTATCATGTTAGTCTAACTAAAAGTTTCTTCCTTTAGTATTCTTCAAAATATCAATGTCATGGCCGTCGTAATAAAATGATCGATATTTAGAAGGTCGATGTAGGAATCTTTTGATTTAATTGAAGCCTACATTACAACTAACGATTTATTACAGTCAAAGGGGTCTAAAGTAATTACTCTTTTACTGGGCAAAAAGTCCTTTTCAATAAATTTTTCAAGTGCCAAGCTCACTGTTTATATATTAGCCCTTTCCTTCATTTGGGAGAGCTAGAAAAGGGTCGCTTCCGGGGCTTTGATGTGCTTATATTCCCCGCAATCGCCGACGTCAATACTCAAATGCTCTACATTATTACTGAGAAAGAACCATGCCTTGGGATGTTACAAGTAACTAGTAGTGACAAAATATGAATATTTTGTTACAGATTTATTTACCTTTCAGAATCTCAAAAAAAGTGCTTATCTTATCCATCCATAAACGTTTTGTTTTAATACAATTTTTAACACATTTGTACTTGAAAGCTCCGGGAAAAATTCTTTGGTATCCCGATAGAGCTCTGAACAAAATTTTCCCTTTCACTAAATACACAGGCTGAAAAATCACACGTCACACGCACATCACCAGGGTAGAAAAGTTTTTGAATGAAAAGCATTTATAGTTTGACAAAAAGAACAGCGATGGATGGTCAGTCCCAGTTTGCACAATGGATATAACAAAGGAAGAATTGTAGGTGCCTTTCAATGGTGTTTAAAAGGCGTCCGAGCGTGTAAGGATGCGAAGTTTAAAGATTAGGAGCGGTGACCACGCACAAAATTTTCTTGAAGAAAACGGTAGGCTTAAAATTATATTGGGCTTGAAAAAATAGCAAAAAGTAAGACAAGTAAAGTCATAGAGCGTGTAATACAGGTTGTGTAATATAGCTCCAAGAAACATTGACTACTTAAAATAATGATAATAAGAACTGGATTAGCCGAAGACAAGGTTAAATAGTAATTATTATGGAGAGTATTAGTCTAAAAGTAGAATGATGGCAATACTAATTGATAATGAATACATTTTCGTAGGTCTATGCGAAATATTACTAAGCGAAATAGTTTTTTTTGGGTTTATATTTTTGTACTATTCACGAAAGTATCAATAGAATACATGTAGACATACAGGCTGTTCAATGTTCTGCGATAGTACGGAACTCTTCGTTTAGTTAGACTTGTGGGTACTTGGCCAATTTTAATAATTCACTACAGATAGAGACCTTACTCTACCTACCCCCATTATGGTGCATTGACAAGTTTACACAATATGGCGACACGACCCATTGAACACAATCACTTCATGGTATTGCAAGGTCGTAGGGACAGCGTTGGCAATCTGCTTATGGCAAAATAGTTACAATTGTAATCTTTTGCAGAGATAAATACATTTTATTAAGAGTTTTCAAATAAGGCCCAAAGGAATACTAACCTGTCAGAAATACAATTAACAAACTCATATTAAACAATAATGTCAATTTATGAAGTTTCAGAGCGAAAGGTAATCTAGAGAAACAAATTTTATTAAAATACTAAGTTGCAACATTTCATTAGCAATTTAAATACTTTATTGTAGGTATACTAAACTAAATTGTAATGATAGCACAGTACAGGTGGTTTTATTGCTAGAAAGTGCCCTCAATAGAAAGATAAATTCATCCCTAAGTAGGCACTAATATATGGGTACTCCCAGTAATATAGTAATGGCCACATTTTAATGTACTTAATGCCTCGATTTTAGGTAGAAAATAATGAAAATTTTAAGGCCTGCCTAGTTAAGTTTTCGGAAAATTTATTAATTCACAAATTATTCTCTTAGCGTTGTTAACTTGAAAAAAAAAATGGTTAAACAATTGGGCTATTACAGCTGCACTTAAATTGACTCATCAATCTACGTAATACTTGAATACTAATTATAAAGTATGCTACTTGAAAAAATATGATGAACAATGTACAGACGACAGCTAGTGGTAAGACCACCTGCTTCAGACGCAGAGGTCCCGGGTTCGATTGCCAGTGGGGGCAGATTTTTCTGTTCGGTTTGGTTGGTGGTAGGGCTTATTCTAAGTCCGCCTGGCTAGCTACCACGATCTTACCTAAGTCTGTCGCCATAACAGCAATGTTAACAGCATTGTTGTGTCCCGGCAATTAGAGCTAAGATAGCCAGTTCCTCCGTGGTTGAGGATTCCGGGTGAAGGTCGCTTCCACCTTCGGCCTGATCGTCACTTACCATCAGGTGAGATACAGGCCAAGAGATTCCTCGTTGTGGATAAAAAAAAAGATCACCACTGTGGCTATATTTTGCTACAAAAATGTATAGTCTGATTCGCTGTAGACTCTACCTATTTATCTACATAAGTATGTGTCCATTTGATAAGTTTTCTCACGCTTCAACTTTATCTATCATCGGTTCCTGATGTTTTAACTAAAGGGCGTGTGGGTCACCTGATGTTAGGCGACCATCACCTTGATAGTGACCGTGATTCTAGTAGGTACCATGATACCATCAGAAAGAATCACGGCCTAGTACGAGTAGGTAGGTCTACTGCCAAAAGAGTATTCGATATCTTGCCAGCCTTTTTAAAGTAATCCCAAACGAACAACGAAGCCAAGCCTATTCTGGCAATTTTTTTATTCCGTGTCATATTTGGGGAACGTAAGGTTTTGGAGAAAAGAAAAGTTCAAAACAAGTTTTATAAAACACGTACCTACTATGTAAAACCATAGTTTTGAGCCCTATAAGTAAAAATGATTGGATGGACTCGACGGTTGGATGAAGGTTATTGATCCATTTCTGAAACCTGTGAAGTCTTTTTTACAATTCTAATGAATAAATTCAATACACAATGCTACAAACAATATCCAGCTTAACTCAACCCAAGTATTTATAAATTCCGTTTCGTTGGCTTACAATCTCGTCCTTGGCAACAATCTGGGTGATTTAATTTGTTGGATATTTGGATTACACTTTAAAAACTTTAAGGAACTCTAGAAAATTAAAGTTGAAAGAACAAGTGTTAAAGCTTTGAGCTTTACTTACATCACAGATAAACTTATTATAGTCCGCACCATGACTTATTCGGAAAAGTAATTAAGCTATGTCTGTGCCTGCGACTACGCTCGCGCCGAAATATTTTTTTGCAACATTTTTAATTAATGTTTCGCTCCTATGGATCATGGCGTGATGATTTTCAGCCATAGCCTTCCTCGATAAATCTAAGCTATCTATCACAAAAATACTTTTTGAATTCGTAACACAATACTGAAATATTTAGACAAATTGTTTTTGAAGTTGTTTATTAAAGTGGCACATAAAATATGAAGCTTCTGGCGATTCTGGGTTTTTTTTTTTGGCTAACTCCTTTATCTTTACCTTAACATAAAATAGACTCATTGCAACTAAAAAGCTAACAAACGTAGGAAATACATCTTAGTCGGTGTTTCTTGTACGTAAGGGTATTCCTTTTCTATTGAAAATAAATCACTTAAGGTATGTCTTTCAAAACGTGGGAGAA
Source organism: Ostrinia nubilalis (assembly GCF_963855985.1). Lineage (NCBI taxonomy): Eukaryota > Metazoa > Arthropoda > Insecta > Lepidoptera > Crambidae > Ostrinia > Ostrinia nubilalis. The sequence continues at coordinate 15,587,936 of NC_087094.1, forward strand.
ATAAGAAGGACGAAGCCAATTTAGATTGGGCTTAGGCCCTCTAAATGTTTTGTAGCCTTTTTAATGTTATTTTTATCTTAAAACAACAGGCAATGTCAAAGTATTCTATTTATGGTCTACACGAGTAACTTATAATAATATTTCCGATATAAAATATTGTTGAGGGTTGGATCTGGTAAGTGAAGCCTTCGTTATTCAAGGAATTTCCCAACTTAAGCACAAAATGTAACGCCCAATTAACTTTCTGTTAATAAGCCTATAGGAGTGTCTCACTCTCACGAACCGGCCATTTTGACTAAGGTTTAGGGTTTATAGAGAACTTAACGCCACAAAGTTGCTTGCTTAAGTGAAGCAGCAAATCGAACGCACAGCGTTGAATAGAGCTCTGTTATTGGCTCGTAATTATGTCACCCTGTGCAGACGCACGTGCGTATAGCGAATACGGGCGTTAAACTGGGATTCAAGCAGAACTCTATACGCGATGATGAGAGCTAGGCTCTTCATAATAATTATCTGAAAACTGTTTACAGTGCAAGCACTTGTGTGCACGTGTGTTACACTGGTCTTGGCGTTACTTTACATCACCTGTTTTTGTTAAAGGCTCTGACAAAAACGTTTACTGCTAGAGACAGGCAAAACTTCAAACAAATTCCACAACAGCTGCCCGCATCCAGGTGCTTCCCGTGGCCTTCACCAGGTCGTGGTGAAGTGCTAATGAGTACCTACACTACGTTTTATGGTCCATAGACGTTACCGAAATCTTTTCTGCCCCAACGACCATCAGTTCTTCTAGCTATGCATTAATAATACCCCACCCACTGCCACTTACTTTTGGCAATATGACATTTGATATGCTTAACTACTTTCCATTTATTTATAAATGAAAATATTAAACTTACGTAGAGCTGAAGTTCTCCATCGGCAGGTTCTGTTTTTTATCTGACTCCATCTTGTCCAATTACCTGAAACGTGAATGTTTTGGCAATTAGTTGGTAATAAGTTAAATTGATTTTCGAAGTGACTAACGAGGCTTTAAGTGGGGCCACCCAAATCATTTTTGTATTTATGAGATTGTTCATCTCTGTCACTCGTGCCAGCATCTCGCTTTGTGAGAAAGAGATAAATGGACACAAAAAGAAAAAAAAATTGCGTTAGAGACCCAAGTCGCAGACAAAATTAAAAGAGGCTGCAAGTCATATACGTGACGTATTAGAGTTTCTGTTTGTTCCAGAAAAATAAAGGATGCTTCTTATTCAAAAAGTTCAAATTATAATCCAAGTTTCAACTTTAATCTTAGTTATGGAACTAATTTAAAACTTAAGACCAACACGTTCTTTAGATCTGTGCGGACGGCACGTCAAGCTCAACACTGTATCTTAAGTGAATTGTGAGAGGGTTGATTTTGCATCAAATGTTTTACAATTTGAATGAAGGCGCGAGTTTATTTGAATGAAAACTATTACTTCGCGGTTTAGATTGAGTTCTTGTTGTAGTTTATACTATTTGGTAGAAACTCTATTGTGTCTTGTCACCAACAAAACTGAATGAATGAAAGTTCAAAACTTTCAGTCAGTCAAGTCAAGGAGTTTTCTTTGTAAATGGGAAGAGAGAAGGGCCGGAACTAAGAAAAATAGCGGTAAGTAGATGTTACATGTAGTTAAGTATTTATTTACTAGACTAGCTCTTTCCGTGACTTTACTCGCGTAAGATTTGATGGTTAAGATCTTTTCATTCTTATGCGGAATTAAAATACAGTAATACGTTATACTCTATATTAAACTAAATATTGTTAAAACCACTTTTCTCTCCAAATTCACCTAGTCTAAATATGGAGATATTCTCAATCCCTGTAATACCTTTTTCTGACGAAAAGCATTTGGAGGTCAAATCTATTTCTTTACCCAATTTCTTGAAAATTTCTTTGTCTTTATTTCGAAAGTGGATGCTTCATTACGAAGCAAAATTATAATTTTTAATGAATATCTTTTTGCATAAAATATTTTATGTTTCTCTTACCCTTCCTCGCAAACAATTTCACAAAGGCTAATGGAAGGGCGAAGTATTTTAGTGCCAAGAATATTATTACAACCACCTGAGCCCAGCATAAGTCTGGACAATGGACATTTTGTGTACACGAGGATTTTCGCACTTCATTTCCCCTAAAGAGAATAATTTTAGGTCAGGAAATAACCCAGGTAAACCACTTTTTGTAAAGGCACTAGCACCTTATTTTGTTGGAAAATATGTAGCACTTATATGTTTTGTTCTAAAAGAGCAACTATTTAACGGCATACGCCCATATTCACAAACATTACTGTGAGGTCTCACAGTGCGCGTAGACGTACAGGGTGACACACGCAATAACAAAGCTCTTTCAGCGCTGTGTGTTCGATTTGCTGCTTCACTTAAGCATGCATCGTTTGTAAATACGGGCGTTAGCTTAATTTGTCGTCGTCTATTATAAAGCTGGACATAGAATGCACCATGTCACTTTAGTCAGAAGATTTAATATGCACATAAGTATTTCTGTCTTTCTAAATTACATAATTCACCCAAGTTGAGACGAAGAAAAAGGAAAATCACTCCAACTAAAATGTAATAGAATTGAAGTAGATCAAGGCGAGCTTAGCAAAAATCTAGAGCCACGCTCTCGCCAACTGCCTTTTATCGCCGCTTATTTACTAGCTATCAGCTGGTTCGTTCACCCGAAACGGCCTACCTTGACAACTGCTTTTACACCAATTAAATTTAACTGTCACAGATATTAACGACAATGGTCAAGTATAGGTAATTGTGGGAGAAAATGAGAGCAAACCAGATTCTACGTTTACGTAAATGTAAATTTAAAATCAGGTTGAATTTTTGTCAAACGCAGACTCGGTCAATTTAAAATGTGACAGTTAACTTCCTCCCGGTACCACGTGGAAACCGTTAAAGTTGTAGAATTTACTCTCTCATCTTTCATCTGGTCATAACATAATTTAACAACTAGTATTTACTAAAATTGCCTACACAAAATAATTAGACATTAGGAGAATATAATCGAATGCCTATTACAGTGAATCCAGATTAAAATTTCCAATTAAGAAGTTTTACGAACCTGTCAGTTACATTAAAAGCTTACCTGGGTGAATATCAACAAACTCGTTTTTTGCCTAATTCCGGTGGCGAATTTTAATTTCCACTTTCCAAAACTTTTTTGTGGCAGAAATAATAGTAAATAACTTGTATTATTCAATGATATGGTAGAGATCAAAATATTATTAATACTTCTCGAGATATGTTAATTTGAAATTATCATGAGCCACCGAAATTGTATTTGAGCCACCGGAATTAAGAACCAATCCACCGAAATTTGTTTATACAGCGGAATTTGGAATGTTATGGATGATTGTCTCAAATTACTTATTTATTTGTAATCACTTAAGTATTATTATCCAGTAAAGATGTTTATAATTAAAAACAATATTCAGGCCTGTGTTGTGACCCTAAAAAAGCATCAGATCTTCCCATGTAAGTCGTAAGAGCCGACTAAGCAATCAAAATACTGGAGGGTGGGCTGCAGCATCTTTCCAGGTATACTGGAACTACCAACCAGCCTGCTAAGCATGGTGATAACGGAGAAATCCCTCCATAGAGAACAAATCCAAAACTTTCTGGCTCTAGCCGCCAACAGCCCCGTTATTCTAGACTCATCACAAAGACATCATACATGACCCTCAAACCCAGAAACCAATTCTAGTCCCGGGAGGGCGACCAGCTGCCCCAGGTTGGTGTTAGGTTTATCTTCCATAAGTAAAAATGTTGGTCCAGGCTAGCCAAGTTTTCATGATGGTATCATACCTATCCTACACTCAGAATTACGCAACTAATTATTCGCTAAAGACCATGCGAACTGGAGATTAAGTATAAAGATATTTCTAGATCCATACCAGCTACTGAACTAACACATTACATATTTGTGAGCTAAATGAAAGTAGTACAATTAAGAAACGGAGGACTATATCCAGCCAGCCTCATGGAGAGAGAAGGCCTAGCAAAAGATGCCAGAACTGTAAAAACGTACTGAGCTGCACCCTAATAGTACTGCAAAAATCAAAATGTAGTAATCATTTTTAGACGAACAGGCAATTTAATCACATGTGCATTCTCCGATCACCACACAGCTTATGACCGCAGTCTATGGAGGAACACTATCTGCGGTCGCAATCCTCATCAGTGAGGGACCGAGGAAGAAGAAGTGATCACCGAAATAGAAGAATGCCGAATAAAAGATGCTCAAAAGATATCGACTGATAAAGTCTAAGCCACGACCAGTGCCAATCCAGCTCCAAAATCCCACGAATTTTCAGCTCGAGTGGCAGAATAGTTTGCAACCTACGAGACTAGGGAAATTTTAGCTGTTTCAGAACTATTCTCATCTGTTTTTAAGATTCTGCTTAGTATCGATGTATCCAAGTCCTCACGCTGATACAAAGTGTATTATAGAGACGATTTTTTGTAATAAATCGAAAGTATGTATTTGCGAGGACCAAATTGAATATACCAACATGAATAACGAGGATAGCAGAACCGTTTTGGTAAATGCCTAAGCTGCTAGGAGAGATTAAGAAGCACTACTAGTAATTAGGCTGAAGATCGAGATTATCCCGACACTTTAGCGAAGATATCCTAGACTTTAGCTTGAGCGAGATTAAAATGCCCTATTAAAAACAACAAGTTATGAACCAGGAGATAATGAAATCACAACTGAGCTTATGAAATCAGTGGTCGCTTACTATGGGCCTCATAAGAAGGCTCACGGTCACCCAAAGGGCGATGGAGCGGGCTATGCTCAGAGTTTCCCTGCGTGATCGAATCAGAAATGAGGAGATCCGCAGGAGAACCAAAGTAACCGACACAGCTCGCAGAATTGCTAAAATCAAGTGCCAGTAGGCGGGGCACATAGCTCGTAGAGACGATGGCCGTTAGGGCAGGAAAGTTCTCGAGTGGCGACCATGGACTGGAAGGCAGGCCTCCTACTAGGTGGACCGACGATCTGGTAAAGGTCGCGGGAAGAGCCTGGATGCGGGCAGCGCAGGATCGTTCATTATGGAAAACCTTGGGGGAGGCCTTTGTCCAGCAGTGGACGTCATTTGGCTGAAACGAACGAACGAACATGCAACTTCTGAAGTATTTGTATGAAAACTTCATCATATCAGTCCTCCCCCAAGATCAGAACTCGAAACTTATCTAATTGCTGCGAGGGTTCAGAGTTGGAGACACCATAATCTCTTAAAGTCTTCACTACCTCCCACTTAGAGGTTTTCAAGCTTCAAGCTATCAAGATACGGCGAGTACAACACACAATTTCGATTAACTGACGATATTGTAGTTATGACTGAGACCTTAGTAGACCTAGGTACAGTGCTCCAGAGCCAATAAGACCAATCCTGGCAATAGATTCGCCACCGGAGCCACCGAAATTGCGCCACCGGAATTAAAAAACTGTTACAAAATTCAAATTATAAAGAAAACTATAATTCTGATCAATAATTTTTGTATGCAGATACAACAAAACACCAAACTTTAATCATGTTAAAGAATCGTTTAGCATCTAAGTAATTATTTTTCACTCATACACTTGTCAGCGAAATTGAAAAATTTTGTATTCCTGTGCCGCTGATACAAATATTTACGGGTCTGCTGGAAAAACAATACCACAAGTCGCAAGTCTTTATAGCCCGATCAGGAGAACACAGCTGTGTGATGCAGGGAAAAAGAACTCTACGTCTCTCAAAGCTTCTTTGGAGATGTAAGAGAGTGTCGAAATTGAGCCACTGTAATTGCTTTTTTTCGTGGGACAGTTTTGAAAGGCTATTTAAAACACTTAAATTATGAAATATCACATTTCTTTCATATCAATTGGAAGTCTTATTTAATGTATTTTATGGCTATACTATTCTTAAATTACTAGAATCCCCGAGAAAGAAGGAATAACACAATTTATGAGTAGAAATAGAGTTAGGACACGCCACCGCTATTAGATTTTGGGTCTTTGAAATTTTTTTAGTACATAAAATAACTACCTATTGTCCTGAAGACTTTGCTATCGTGTAAAACGCTGTTTAAATTATATACAGAAAAAAAATCATCGCTCTAGTTACATTTCTCCCATCGATTCTCAGCTCCGCCGCGTAAAAAACGTACTTGGGATATTCACCCACCTACGTTAGTTGTTTTAGCAAAATTCACTACATTTGCATTATTTTTTATTTAAAAAACCAGCGAATAAGCTTGTTAGTTTATGGTGGCCGCACATGGGCCTCTCGCCACAGCCACGAATAACAGGCATATTTACATACATTTTCGTATGACGGTGTTTTGTGACGCCGCTGGCTTAGATTCCTGATGGTATGTGATCTTATTTCCAGGCATATAAATACAAATCAGATTCTTCTGCTGTTGACATACAACATAGGAAGAATTGCTGATGCATCCTTTACCCTTAGAGAGGAGAACCGTAAATTATTTTCTCATTTTTTAAAGCCTTTGTTGTTGTTTTCAGACAGTATTAATGACGGTGGCTTATTTTAATTAACAGTTCGAGAGTTTCAATAATTTCTAATAGTTAGCTTTTGAAGTCTTTTGATTTTAATTAAATGGGAGATTATTCACTGACAAACTCAACCCTATCTTTTAGTAAATCAACGTCACAAAATCGGATTTATCTCAACGAAATTGGAAGCCATAAATCGGCTCGTACTCGTGCTTACACGAAACCTCTTGCAAGCTTGTTCATTGATTAAATTTTGCACTAGCAAGAATATGTTTGGTTCGTAACGTGACATCACAATCCTACTAGTGTCAAACTTCATTAACATGGCTGAATTGGAGCGGCTTTACGTTCCATCGTACGGGATTTAACTTCTTTTTTTGGATAAAGCCTGTAATCATCATCATCATCATCATTTCAGCCATAGGACGTCTACTGCTGAACATAGGCCTCCTCCAATGCTTTCCATGTTGATCAATTGGTAGCGGCCTGCGTCCAGCGCTACCCTGCTACCTTTACGATGTCGTCGGTCCACCTTGTAAGTGGACGTCCTACGCTGCGTTTTCCGGTACGCGGCCTCCATTCCAGAACCTTTCTGCCCCATCGGCCGTCAGTTCTGCGTACTATGTGCCCTGCCCATTGCCACTTCAGCTTGCTAATCCGTCGGGCTATGTCAGCGACTTTGGTTCGTTTACGGATCTCCTCATTTCTGATTCGATCTCTCAAAGAAACACCAAGCATAGCCCTCTCCATAGCACGCTGTGCAACTTTGAGCTTCTGTATAAGGCCTATAGTGAGAGGCCATAAGTTATCAGCCTGTAATATAAGATTTTAAACATTCGCGTTCCATTTCAATTAAAATAGTAAGACCCGTGTCTTACTATTTTAAAAGCCTGTAATGTCAAAAAAGTACAATTATAAAATGTTTGTGTGTCCTACGTGGGAATTCAATCCAATAATCTCTGGGTAGAAAGAGTCAAACTGAAACCTAATAACAGACTCACGAAGAACTAAAATCCTATTAATTTACGCTCAAGTACTTACATACTTCAGTCAGGTGTTTCAGATACAACTTCTTATCTCATCTCGCGTGACGTGTCCGTTTTTATAAATTAATCAATACCGCTTATCTTTTCATTAGTTTTTTGATAGTTGCGACTGTCCACCGTCACTTCAACGCACTTATTAACATTTTCGTTACCGATCTGTATTTTAATATGAATATAATCACAACACGTCCATGCCTTCAGGCTATATAAATTACACTAAAATTTGTCTCACTTTTTTAACATGATTCATACCTAAAATTATAAGTTACATGATACGACGCCTTTTTAATAGTTTATACATTTCTACGTTACCAACAAGGAATTGACATAGTTGTAAAATTTATGTAGTTTGCTGGGAGGAAGTATAACCAAGGCCTAAAAACAAGTGATAAAATGTAATAAGGTAGGTATAAAACCTTAAGTTTCCTCATAAACGACATCTAAAGAACTGTCAAGAGGGTGTGTACTGTGTACGTTGAAGTAGACAGGGTTCTCAATAACATAGTTTCTACAAAATTAAATATTAATTTTCTTTCGTAATCATAATATTGTGATAATACTCCACGTGTATCACTGTCATTGTTTTAAGAAACAATCAAAGTTTAACTTGAAAAGCATAATTACAATTTTGCACACAGAATTGGAATCTCCATAATTTAATGTAAAATGATGTCTACATGTTATACAGGGTGTCCCAAAAAGTAGTGTCAAGCCGAAGCCCAGAGGTAGAGCATCACTAGGGCTACCTCTAGGCTTCAGCTTGACACTACTATTTGGGACACCCTGTATAACATTCTCGCTATGTTTTGACCTCCAATTGGCACAATTTGCACAGCACATTACTGAAAACAATACTTAGTCACTCTGTCTGCAGAAGAAACGGTAGCTAATTAACAATGGTAAATTAGCCATACATCATACGCAGGTTGTTGAACTAATAAAACACTATCACGTAACACCATATGGCACCATGACAAATATGAGCATATTATTATACCTGTAATATTGATTGCGTAATTGCAATATTGTGTAGCATTTTAAGTACGTAATGTCTCGTGTAAGTAATTAAAAAATACTATAAATGTTACAAAATATACTCAATACTTATGCTCGCTCGCACGTTTAAGTAAATAAACAACCAATTGTATTTTCCATAAAACTTCTGTGTTAAGTATCTACATATTAACAATGTAGTGTAAGTAAGAATAAGACATCGACATTAACGGTCACGGATGTACGACAGTTCAAATCATCAGTTCAACTGGCTGTGTGAGTCCGATTTCAGACTAAATCACGATGTAAAGTTAAACTGTTATTGGACCAAGAGAATTAAAAAGGACAATTAGGCTAGTATCCTAAAAGTAAACTTTTCGTCAATTATACATAATAATATGTATATAAAAAAATACGAGTATTGGACACGTATATTTTTATTAAAATTTGTCTATCAAACAAGTAATAAAGAAGTTATGGTGCGTTGAAGTTTCGCGTGACGTCACAAAGTGCTACACTTTTAATCACACGTTGACGTCACAGGTCTCTTCTTTTGAACTTTGGCACGCTTTCTCTTTAATTTTTCATTAGTTTGGAAAAATGAAAAATACGTGTTTAGTACTTTTTGATAAGTTAACTGACGGATTAATTCAAACACTTGCTTTTTAACCCATCCCTAATATTAAGTTCCTCAAAAGTAGAGCAAAAGGAACCCTATTTACATTTCTTCGCCGCTCAGAAGCAAGATTTTATGATTATCCTTATTTGATTAGAATTTAACCTTGACTTTGCTGAAGGAAAAGACTTCCATCAAACACGCACTCGCTGTGTAAGCCTCCTGATTCTACTCAACAGCTATACAGTGTGAGTCACGTTAAAGTGTACATATGAAAAAAGATGAAACTAGACCTATTTTTATCGACCAAAACGAGGTCAAAAAATTTTTGAGATTTTTTTTAAATTTTTATAGAATTTTTTTTCTTCCAATTACTTATTGTAAAGAAAAGGTAATAACTTTTAAACTAAGCGGTATAACCTGATAAAATAAAAACAGTAATAATGCTAAATAACAGGCGATACTAAAAAAATACATAAAATACACAAAAAAGGCCAACAAATAATAAAAAATGATACTTTTTGAAAAAAAAATTGCTTTTAAATTCGTGTTTTTTTGGTTATTTGATAAATTTCTCCAAAAAATGCCCCTATAACCGGTGGTTTTTATTACTTTGTATTATTCTCTATCGTATAACCTTCGTAAATCCAAAAATCGCATGTCTCTATCCCGATCACAACGTTTGCAATGATCATTTGAACTAAGCCTCTCCGAGCGCGCCATTCAACGCTTCGTTAACAACGAAACTGAAAATGGCTCTAGATTTGTAATTTTGATAAAGACAAGTTAGATTTCAAATAAAAACAAAAGATTTCGACGTAAAATAAGCATTTTAGTTAAAATTAAAATTGTCTCTACCTGTAGCGGAGAATAATGTTGTGGCAGGCCTTTGTTCAAACGATCATAGCAAATGTTGTGATAGGGATAGAGACATGCAATTTTTGGTTTTACAAAGATAATACGATAGAGAATAATACAAAGTAATAAAAACCACCGGTTATAGGGGCATTTTTTGGAGAAATTTATCAAATAACCAAAAAAACACGAATTTTTAAGCAGATTTTTTTCAAAAAGTATCGTTTTTTATTATTTGTTGGCATTTTTTGTGTATTTTATGTATTTTTTTAGTATCGCCTGTTATTTAGCATTATTACTGTTTTTATTTCATCAGGATATACCGCTTAGTTTAAAAGTTATTACCTTTTCTTTACAATAAGTAATTGGAAGAAAAAAAATTCTATAAAAAATTAAAAAAAAATCTCAAAAAATTTTTGACCTCTTTTTTGTCGATAAAAATAGGTCTAGTTTCATCTATTTTCATATGTACACTTTAACGTGACTCACACTGTATACTTCGCTAAGATTTTATGAAATGGCTTTGGATTCTCTGCTTCGATAGCTAAACAAGCAGATATGTCTCTGATTCTCATTCTTGTAATTAGAGAGGGACATACATTCCCGCAGGGTGTATAGCGCCATTTATTGTATAAAGCTTTTCCGTAATAAAAGAAAGTTTGAAAGGTCAAATTAGCTATCATCCTTCAGAAATAAGGCTTTTTGACATTTAATATCTGCCATTTATTAGATTGCAATCACAACTGATGTAAAGTGTGGGTGGTACACATGCCTTTTACGGTTTGGATTTGAGAAATAATATTAGCGAGCAGTGAAATTCCATCCCTATCTCTTGGTGAAAGAGTTCAATTTCATCGTTAAACCACTGAAATATCAATTCGAAGCTAATTTTCCGCCAGCCAAAATGAACACACCAAAAAAAAATAGAGAATTTCCGAAACAAAACAAAATTCAACTGTCACGGCCACTGTTGCACTGTTACAACATCCCGACCTTGTCTTATGACGAACAAAGACAAAAGCATAAAATAATGCTCCTCATAAGGAACGATATATGATTTGCGTGCATTTATGGAAAAGTCCGCCATCGAGCCATTTGAGAGTAGTCGTTTATAGAAACCAATGGAACCTTGGAATGTTAAGATTGGTGTTAATAATATAAGCAAGTAGTAAATAAACGTTTTGTGTAAAAAGTAACAAGTTCCAGTTAACAATGTCGGGTGTTTTGAAGACTAGCTTCTACTCATAGTTTCTCCCGCATGTCGTAACACTAAGTCTAGATTATTTTTGACTAAATAATAAAAAAACGGTTCCAAAGTGTAAATTATCGTAAAGCTCTCTTAATTTTTGTAGAAAATAAATATGATTTATATCCCTTATCCTGACAGATGATTGGACCATAATAACCTTTCATCGCGAAAAAAAGTAGCGCACTTTTGCTCCAAAACTCAATATAATTTTATATCAAAACCCATATCAACAAATAACTGACAGAGTGACTTGCCGTTTATTATTATTACTTGCCGTTACAAAATTGGTAAAGATAGATATTTTTACCCGCTCACGATTTTTCTTGGAATTTCATTATCACACAACAGATGTAGGTAAGTACTTGAGTTATATTATTTAGGACTTTCTGTCCTTGATCCAATGTTTTTTTATCAAACTCAAAAGTATTATGCCAAGTTAACATAGTGTTGACTAGGGCCTTCTCCACTATCCTAGCAGTAGGACGACAATTTTTTTTTCAATTGCAAATATGTGATTCGGTATTTGCATCTATTGTAAAATTGATATTTACATTCTAAATTCGACTATTTTAGACATTGAAAACAATATATTTAGTAACTCTACAATATTTGCAAGGCCTGTTTGATAACTTTAGTAAACCAAACAACCGGCATATTGGAACTAAAAGCATTTACTTAATTTGAAACAACAACATTGAGCTACAGTAGGTACATTATTACTATAAATAGACAATATTTGCTTGTTTAAAAAAATATTTGTATTTAGTAACCTTTAGATGTACCTAGGCTTTTAATAGGAAACAACAAATCAAGAGCAAATTCTAAAGTAGAATTTTATTAGTACGAGAGGGGACCGTAAGAAACCCTACGTCACTTGATACTAAAATAAGCTCCATGGCACACGTTCAGAAGAGTGCTTTTCATTCAAGTTAAACGTATGAACGTAGAAAATAAAAAGATAAAAAGTTTCGATCTGATACATTTTATATGAAGAAGAGCCTTATTTTCTAAAGAAAAATAAACGAATCTTACATGTTATGAAAGTTATATTAATGGTGCTTCGTAAATCTTCTAAGAGATTATTTACGCCTAAATAATACAAAGATTATGAAACACTAAATCACAGGCGAAAATCTTTAAGTTTATTAGGTATAGTGTAACAATGTTCCGCCTGTATTCACAAACGATGCTTGCTTAAGTGAAGTAGCAAATCGAACGCACAGCATTGAATAGAGCCCTTTTGTACCCTTTGCACCACCGGCCTGCACCACTGGTGGTGCAAAGGGTATTTTTAAATCCCTCTTGCACCACCAACAAATAGTGCTGTGCTACCATCGACTGTAAAACTCATAGAGCTCTGTGATTGGTTCATGTGTCATCATAGTAATGTTTGTGAATATGGGCGTTAGTATTCTGTTACACACTCAATTTATTACAAAATATGATGGCAATAGTACGAGTATAATCCTTTAAAAACTTTAAATAGTGTGCTTTCAATAAATAAATATATTGTTATTTTTTATTAACATAATAAAGGTACAATAAATTCGTTATTAATGTTTATTGTAATTAATAAACGCCCTACATTACCCTCATATTCTTGGGAAGTGAATCGCGAGTTGTTTTAATTTAATACAAAATAAATCAGTATGTTGTTAAAATGTCGTGACGGGCAGTTATTTTTATGATTTCATGGCTTAGTAAAGGATCAATACGAGTTAAATTTATCTGATTGTTTCTAAGCAACAACACCGTGACATAAAATATTTATTTAGTTCTTTATTTTAGCCACAGGTTGATACTGCTTGAGGTGTAGAGACGCGAATATTGGTTCATTGCTCCTTTTAATGTTCTATTTGGAATATAAATATGTCACAGGTGATTGAAACATAATTCTGGTAGCTATTAATTTGTGCCAGCTTCGTAGATACTTAATTGTTATTGGTTTATAGAACAAAATTGTCTTTTTTCTATCTAAAATTAAAATTTTAATTGATTGACGTCAAAATATTTTTTTCACATTAATTATAAAACGTTGAATTAAAACTTTTTAGTAAAAAAAAATTAAATTTTTTTGGTTATATTAAAAAAAAAAATTGCAACAAACCTTGCTCTGTTTTAAAATCAAGCACTCACTGACATTGTCAACAATCGACTTAAAAAAAACGAGTGATCAGTGCATATTGCAAGACAATTGAAAACGGACTGAACGGCCTGCGTCTGGGCACAGTTTGTGATATCCAATGAGATAGCCCATTCACAAAATCAACCCAATTTTTAAGTGAGTAAGATTGGTTGTTGTATGTCCACGTCAGGTTTTGTGAAGGTCGCGCTGTAGGTAAAGCGATGTATCTGATTAAAACTTTACAAAGTACTTAATTGATCAATGGTTTTTAATAAGTAATGTAAGATTGACAGCGTACGCTGTTTTAGTAAAGATAAATAATACAAAATATCTGCATAAAAAACATTTTTGTACCTTTAACGATTTTTTTTAAATTTGAAAATGTTAAAAAAACCTTTGGCAATCGGTTTTTGGTTAAAACATGTTAAGTAAAAGTAAACAAATAGGTTAGGTACCTGTGTGCAAATTCAAATTAGGTATAATGACTAGACTTACCAGTTTATGTACCTTTAATAACCTTTATGGAGTTGATTCAGGGCAGGCAAACCTGATGCAAAATGTCAAGGAGATCTGTACTACGCCTTGCACCTAGACGGATTATAGGGCGGATTAAATTTAAAATAAATGATAAAAATGGCTAATTTATTGGCTACGTCTATAAATCTTACGAAATAATCTCCTCAACTTTAAAGATGGGGGTTTTTCATAAATAAGTATTTTATATTCATCTCTCGCATAACTTATTCTTCATTTACTATGTAAGTGTGGTTGTTCGTAATAACAATTTCGCCTGGGGGTGCAAATCTATGGATTTTATAATCTATGATATCATAGAAATATTTTCTATAAAACTGTTGGTAAGGGCTCTCTAGATCTGGCATATATTTCAGCATCTCCAAATAAGTGAAAGGAATAAATATTTTCTCAAATCAGGATAAAGAGTAGACTAATTAGTTAAGAACTAACTAAAACTAAACTAAAAAACAAACTTACACTTATTTGTTGATGTTACACCTTGTTTTATTGAGTAAAGTCAACAATACATCAAACTACATTATTTATTTACAACTAAATAATATACTCCAATGTTACACTTGATGGACCGATGAACCGTCGTCTGTACATATCAGAGCAAAATTAGGACTTGTCGTACTTTTGTCAAAGATGAAACTGTCTAATTTTATTTATCTTTTCGTTAAATTGAATAAACTTCGTATAATACAAGAATGAGACCATTGCCTGTGAATACGACATTAAGGCCGGGTAGCAGAGAAAATGGCGAAAATGAGGTTTTCATTTTTCATTTTTAAGGTACTAAACAGTAAAATTAAAGGCTAAGATTTTTATTGGGCATAGTTGAGGATATTTTCTAGGGCTATTAACGGATGGAAACACGATTTGATGAAGTTGACTCGATAGAATAAATTCCCAAAGTTACCTCTATTCGTGTTCTATTTATGGTTTTATTTTTAAAATAAGCGATTTAAGATTCTAAATCTTTTACTAAACTAAAGTTCAGAAATAACTTGAGGGCTTTTAACGGATGAAATTTTTATATTGCGTCTTATTTAGTTACTATGTTAAAAAATATGGAAAAAATCGTCCATGACGGCTTGGACAATCTCAATCAGTCGCGCGGTGGCGCTTACGGAGGACGGACGCGTGTCAGTTTTTTGGCCGTGACAGTTCGCGATTTGTCAATATTTTTGACAATGATGACTTTGATGAGTCACAGTATAATAATATCAGTGTTACTGGAGAAAGCTTAAATTTTTGATAATTAAGAATTATCAATTTTGTCTACCTATTGAAATTTAAATCGTTCGCATCCTTTTAAACCAAGACTCTACTCATGATACATAGTATATTCCTCAAATATGAGACAAAACCAATGAGTTAAAATTACATTTTAATAGTACCTACATACAATCGTCTTACACTCTTTAGAAGAGCACACTGACACAAATAAATAATAAAAAATACTGTCTAAGGTCTGTAGCTAAAGGTCTAAGCTGTAAGATAGAAGAATCTTCTAGCCAAAAAGATGGCAGATGCAGCAGATGTCAACGGATTTAAAACTGGAGTTCATATGACTCCTTGTAGATTTGAGTCTCTAGAGCGTCCCTTCCTCCACCATGCGTAAGAATGTATAAAAAATACTGTCTAAGGTCTGTAGCTAAAGGTCTAAGCTGCAAGATAGAAGAATCTTCTAGCCAAAAAGATGGCAGATGCAGCAGATATCAACGGATTTAAAACTGGAGTTCATGTGTATCCTTGTAGTTTTGAGTCCCTAGAGCGTCCCTTCCTCCACTATGCGTAAAAGTTTTCCAAAAATACTCTCTGAGGTCTGTAATAAAAGTCTAAACTGCAAGATAGAAGAATCTTTTAGCCAAAAACATGGCAAATGCAACATATTCGCTGGGTGCGAAGTACTAGGTGGGGGGGACATAATCTATCGCAGCGCTCATGGTGGTCAAAAGTAGAAATAATGTAAGCTCTGTCATCAGATGTATCTGTCAATGGCAAAGCGATTCTACATAATACATTTTAATATCATTAATTAATCGCATGAAAAGGGTCCTACTGGGAACTTAAATAAAAGAGTGGACTGTATTTCGATAGGGCTGTTTTAATAGCCGTTTACAATTTGGAAATAACTAAACTATACAACGTGGTAGTACAAAAATGAGTCACAGTAGTTGTTGTGCACAGATGTTTGCCTTATGATGAGAGCGTGAATTATTGAACTCTGCCCTTGTTTTGTTCTTAATTCTTCTACATCTCGGACTTGTCCAGCCAATACCAACAACTTTCCTTTAAATACGGTTTGTGGTTGGAATTTGATATTGTAACTCTCACAAACCCGGTCTTCAAAACGATACTCATTTCGATCTGAAAACGATATTTAATTTATTACTAGCGATACAGAAACATTTAAATATATTTACTGTTATATAATGAAACCGTTAAAGTAGCTTTTTCTTTTTGTTTTACTGTAAAACTACAACTATAAATGAAGTAAACAAACCCTGACACAATCAAAATTAAACACACTTTTTGGACTTACCTCATTTGATTTGAATGACCAAAATGATTTCAAAACCTTTTTTCCACCCAAATCGTGGTATCACAACAATTTATTAGTTGAAAATATTTGTTATTTTTTCATTTCGATATTTTTTCACAAATATACGACCTAAATGTCAATGTGACAGAACCCACAAAGTTGTGGACGCTAGTTGGCGCTGTAATCGTGCACGGAGCCAATATCAACGGATTTAAGACTGGACTGGCACCACATTGCAATGTCATCCTCTCATTGTTATCTGTAATGTAAATTATTTTTAAAATGTATTTAAAAAATAAAATGTTCGTTTTATTATTTCAATAATCTGACCTCTCAACTCAACTACACTACACAAACACCTTTGTTCGCAACTGTACTGACGAATCCTCGATATTATACCGTTCATTTAAGATGGCAAGCCTTATATATGGAACGGTCGCTTTTTTGTAACCTTTATAATTTGGTCGGCTTATAGAAGAATTATTGGTATTTTTTTGCAGTTCGATAACTTTCTTATAAGTCGTAATATAAAGCTGAAATTAACAGGATAGCTTATTCAAGGAACATTTTAATTTGTCCATTGTATGCCATGTTCCCTTGTTATAAGGGAATCGCGTATTCGGCCACGAAAGTAAGACTGTTAAAATAAATTATACGAGGGTGGTCTGAAAAGTTTCCGACCTCAACGTGAAGATGGCAGCACACATCAATTAAAGTCAGGGAATGTAATTGTGCATCTTTTGACAGCAACACTTCAAAGTTTCAGCCATTTTTGACGCGCGGTTTTTATTTGAAAGTCGTTTGAGTGAGTCGATGTGAGTATTTTTGTGAAAATGGAAAAAATCGAGTATCGAGCTTTCATAAAATATTTGTTTTTGAAAGGGAATACCCCTACGCAAATCAAAGATGAGTTAGATTCTGTGTACGGGGACTCTTCACCGTCATTTACCACAGTAAAATTTTGAGCAGCCGAATTTAAACGTAGCCGTAAGAGCTTGGGAGATGATGAACGTTCGGGACGTCCAAAAACTGTAACTACTGACGATAACATCGCTAAAGTTCACCAAATGGTGTTAGACGACCGCCGAATTAAAGTGAGAGAGATAGCAGAGGCAATGAAAATGTCCAAAGAACGTGTTTGTCACATATTAAATCAAGATTTAGGCATGAGAAAGCTGTCCGCGCGTTGGGTGCCGCGTTTGCTAACGTCAGACCAACGACGTGTTCGAATGAACATTTCCAATGCTCTGTTGGCGCAGTTTAGGCGCAATAAATCCGAGTTTTGGCGCCGACTAATTACTGTAGATGAGACTATGTAGAAAAATTAAAATAAATTTTAAGAAAAAAAATCTTGTATCTATGTTAGGTCGGAAACTTTTCAGACCACCCTCGTATTTCTTGAAATCTCTCTTTTGCGCAAAGCCACATCATTTATATTTACTGTGGTTATAAAGGTGTACCAAGGGTACATGCAACACCTTTTTATTCGATTGTAAGAGTACTTACTCACAAATCTGTTTTATCTGATTTTCTGAAATCTTTTAATTACACTGGTGTTTATCATTCAAATCAATGACTCATGTTTGAACTAATTTGGACATATCAAGGTCTATCATTGGTATTTTATTCAAACTTCTGCGTTGAGCCATTTACGAGATCTGGGACATCACAAAACATTACCCCAGCAAAATTCTAAATAACTTGAGAACCGGAACAAATTTTGCTATTCGTGGACAAATTACTACGCAACAAGAGCTATCTATCCATGTATTTGGTTCCGGGATAGAACGACTTTAAAAAAAATATTGCCAGGTTAATGTTTGAAACGTTATCCCAGCAAAATCTGTTTTTTCCTAATAACTTTAAAACTATAATTTGAACGAATTTTGCTATTAGTGGACAAATTTCTGCTCACGATGGACTTATTATCTGCTATACTCTCGACTCTCTAAAGCACAACATTTATAAACATTTTGCTGCGGTAATGCACTCCAGGTAACCGTGTCTGATGCTCATTGCTCATAGTGATTTTCGATACAGAGCCTAGTACATACGTTATACATAAATTATGGAAAGAAAACACCCAGACCAATACAAACAAATATGTATGCAATTTTAGTATGATATTTTTATTTATTAATAAACAAAAAGACTGAACAAAATTGATACGTGTACTGATTAATATAATTAATTACATGCAAAGCTTTATGAATTGAAAGAAAGAAAGAAAGATACATTTATTACAATGGACATCACACAAATACAGGCAATTACATAGACATGACAGTGGCACATAATAATAAAAGAAGAAAAAATAAAAACAAGAGTAAACTGAGCAGTGCCACCCATTCACCAACAAGATGCCTACTGCAACGGGACCCCACTCAGCATATGCCGTGGCCCACGGTGACGAAGGCCACGGCGCTGGAATTGCAACAACTATAATTTATTATCCAAGCTCTAAATAATCGCTACTACGAGTAACTGATCATAAAATGTTTTTCCAATCACTCAAGCTCCCGAGGATCTACCGATAGGTCGGGTGACGTAACCTTGAAATTCTTTTAGCCGGCGCGGAACTTCCGGAAGGTCGGGTGACGCCACGCCTCTTTGAACCGTGTTTACTTTGGCAGTTATATTCTATATTTGTTCGATTCTAAAATATATTCCCAAAAATTTTGAAAGTTGTTTTAATTTGTATCACTTGGATATGATTTGTATTAGAAAGTGCTGTGAGTGTGACGCTTGAACGGAAGGAAGTCAACCTAACCTAACCAACTGCGTATTTCTAATATGCGTATTTCTATACTGTGTAGCCGCGAGAGCTCTTTGGCGCGCTGTCTTCGGCGAAGTATTGCGCGCGCAGATTTTGACAGCGCGAAATACCTACTTTAGCAGAAATGGGTACCAAGCCTTAACCTTCGGCAGGCAACACTTTTTTTGTATACGTAAAAGGCAACAGGGGTGACCAGTCACCCCACAAATATAATTTGAAATAAAATAGCTTTGTAATGAAAAATCAAACATATTAATGATTAGATCTATTACTTTGTTTCATTATAAAACTAAAAATGCTTTCATTTAACAGTTTATATATTTTTAATAAATTAATTTTTAACATAAAGCACAGTTAAAGCAAATACCTTTTCGATTTTCAGGGCATGAGGGTAGTTGACATTTTATACGAGATGTCATAACTTTTTTGTTCAGTTTTCTTTGACACAGCACTCACCTTGCCTGCTTCTATAACTTTGCTGAAGGTGCACCCTCAGGAGGTCCCTAGTTCATATTTAGAATGCCATGTGTAATTGCTCTATAATTCTCGCATCTCTCGCAAGAGTTACTATATTTCGTCGAGGTGTTTGACTCCAAGGTGATGAAACCAAGAAGACCAAACATGTCTGTTCTTACATAGTAGCACATTTTGTTTGAATTGTGCTAGTAGAATATCATCGTCGTAACAATTTTCGCTATTAGAAATAAAGTATTCCTCCTCCGACTGAACTGAGATTATTGTCTTCAACTTTAGAAATCTTATTATCATCTGTTCTGAGCAGCGTTTATCATAGGAATTGACATCAACAAGTCCATGAAAGTATTTTTCGATTTGATCATCCGAAAACAAAGCCATTTTTACTCCAAAACCAACCATTTACTTTAGCAACACGAAAAAATAAAGTATACGTAAAAGGCAACAGGGGTGATGAGTCACCCCAGCAGTGTCAAAATATCAAAAACATGAACCTAACGCGATATGTTGACGCATGCGACTGATAGCTCTCCCTCCAATTAGAGAATAGACCAAACGACAGAAAGACACAACAACTGCAACTAAACGTATGAAGACTTTTTTGAACTAGTGGGGTGACTGGTCACCCCTGTTGCCTTCCGAAGGTTAAGGAAAACTCGAGTTTATTATGAAAGGAAAGTTTTGAACAAAGACCTGTGAAAAGACGGATATCTAACATTTCTTTTTACATTTTATTTGATAAAACGTCACAAATCTAATTATAAGTAACCTTCAGTACGACTATCAAGTAGATAGGTTTTCAGATAAGGGACTTAAATTATTCGTATTGGTCAAATATGGTTCTAATTCAATAGGAAATTCCTTTTTTGGGTCAATAACTGTACCACTTATAATAAAAACATGATTTTAGTTTTCCGTACTAAAATAGGAAGTAATTATGTAAGTAGGAAATCATTGGAGGAGGCCTATGTTCAGCACTGCTGAACATAGGCTGCTGAATCAGCAGTGGATGTCTTGGGCAGGTATCGCAGGAAGTAGGATATTTTAAACATTTTCATATTGATGGTTTACGGCGAATCATTAGTCATTAAACAGTAGAATAACCCCAAAAATGCCAAAATATTATCTAAAATATTTACTTCAAAACTTTTCCAGAAAATCCTATCAAAATATGTAGATCAGTCTATTAGAGATAAGTGGAAACTTTTATTTGTATTCTACAAACAACCTTTCTATTCACACCGTATCACATCCTAAGCTAAAAATAGAATAATTTGGAATTTTTCCATAATATTATTCAATCTATTTCAAATATCACAGGAATATTGGAGTTCCTAATAAATAATAATACGAGTATTTTTTACCTCATAAACTTAGAGGCATCTACTGAAGTGGTGTTCAATACGACTGCTGTCTTGCTGTCACTGAATAAAACATTTTTCTCATTTCCTTTCTTTCTTCCATTCAATAAATGAAATGGGAAATTCCTTGGCACCTATTTTTCTATCTTGTATTGTAAGAACTACTTAGTCCTTGTAGGTCTTATCTTATTGATACACTGACCTTTTGCTAAGAGATAGCAACCATTTTCGAAATAACTCGTCACTATCACATTTTCGTGTACGTGATTTATCTTTGTCATGAACGGCTGTCAATTGTCGTACTTGTACAGAACAAAACTAAAGCCATTGGCACACAGCTGGCGTTAGGGGAGGGCCACGTGAGCGTATACAACGAATACTTAGTACAGCAAATCCTGCATTTTACCTCTAGCAAATCAAACGGTCCTGCTCCTGCACTCGACATTACTCTAAATGAACTAATGATAATTATGTGTCTAAGGCCTCAGCCTCGAGTTTAGCGGGCAGCGGGGCGGGAGCGGCGGGGGCGCGGGAGCGGGGCGGGCAACGCAGACCCGTTCTCGAAACAAGCGGGCAGCTCGCGAGGCGCTTTAGCGGTGAAGTGTTGTGTTCGGGGTTGTGTTGTCGAGATATTTGTTTTTATTCGCAAACGAAATGTCTGAACAACGGCGACAATTTTATTTCGATTCAAATTTATTCCTAACGCTCGATTTATTGTGGGCAAAAGAAGGAGTGCGCTGCCCGCTCGATGCCCGCTCCCGCGCCGCTGCCCGCTCGTTGCCCGCTCCCGCGCCGCTGTTTTCGAGAACCGGTCTATTTGATTTTACGCATAAGATCCTGCCGCTCCCGCGCCGCCGCCGCTCCCGCCCCGCTGCCCGCTAAACTCTAGGCTGAGGCCTAAGGCCTCAGCCTCGAACTTATCGGGCAGCGGGGCGGCAGCGGCGGCGGCGCGGGAGCGGGGCGGGCAACGCAGACCCGTTCTCGAAACCAGCGGGCAGCTCGCGCGGCGCTTTAGCGGCGAAGTGTTGTGTTCGGGGTTGTGTTGTCGAGATATTTGTTTTTATTCGCGAACGAAATATCTGAACAACGGCGACAATTTTATTTCGATTCAAATTTATTCCTAACGCTCGATTTATTGTAGGCAAAAGAAGGAGTGCGCTGCCCGCTTGTTGCCCGCTCCCTCGCCGCTGCCCGCTCGTTGCCCGCTCCGGCGCCGCTGCCGCGCCGCTGTTTTCGAGAACCGGTCTATTTGATTTTACGCATAAGATCCTGCCGCTCCCGCCCCGCCGCCGCTCCCGCGCCGCTGCCCGCTAAGTTCGAGGCTGAGGCCTAAGAAATTACATACTAATAAATAATTAGGATTTGTAGTTAGCGCGATCTGCAGTGACTCAAGTCAAATTGTATGGAAACGTAACTGGAAGTGGAACAGTTAAAAGCCACTCCTGTTTACAAGAGAGTTTTAGGTTTGTTTGAAATTGTAATTAGGTACTACATTATTAATTAATATTATCCTAATAAACTACTCTAGTCAACTATTTACTAGGATTAGGTACTAATTAAATAGTTTATTGATGCGTAAATTGTTAACGGGATAACTGACCAACATCTGCCCAACTAAGGCTGAGTTGCACCACCTAACTTTGACCGTAACTATAACGATAACCGGTGTTTTTTGTATAGAGTTTGACAGATTTTTGAAGTTTGTTAAAGTAAGATGGTGCAACCCAGCCTTAATGTAACGAATTTACACTCGTAAATCGTAATCGCTTGTAGTGTTTTTGTTCTCTTCAATAGGTAGTCGTAGTAATTTAAAGTGTTTGTTATTTAACTTCTAGAATACAGTGAAAGGGTTATTACGTTGAATGGTGAAAAGTTTTTTTTTTTACTTATTTACCTTATAAACCTTTTTATTCATCTCTTCTTAGTTAAGTACTCGTAGATAGGTGAAAGAAAGATATTATAAGTAACTTATCGCCGCCTCTTTTCTTAGAACTATGACGCTTACTATGAAGTATGTTTATACATTTTATAGTGTTTACGACATAGATTTATCATGCTTTTACGACAGTTCCGTGATAGTATTGATTGTATTGTTAATTAATATTCTTCGACTCGTGGAGACAATAAAAGAGTTAATGATTATATTTTCTTAGATACCTATCTCGTACTTAATTCTTTATCAACACGGTATGAGAGAATAGAACTTAGTTCAAGATTACTAACTATTCTTAAACCCTGGTAAATTTTCGGTTGACCGTGAGGACCTTCCGACTCATCATCACCATCATCATTTCAGCTATAGGATGATACTTTATGAGGTCCTCGGTCCACCTTCTGGGTAGACGTCCTTCACTAATTCAGACTATGACTCACTTATTTGAATGCTCCTTCAAATTACAAAGACTTCACAAGAAAAGACCTGATTTTTGTCTTATGGCACAATATTGGTAGTCAATATAATCAATCCCAGACTTCATCGTCATTTATCAAGCAACATTCAAGCCAAAAACGCACTTAGTGAAATGCAAGAATATTGTAAATCGTTATCTCAAGAAACGTTTTGTTTTGTAAGTGTTTGTGAAACAACAATCTTAACTTTATCAATTTATCGATCGTGCAGATGACACGATGATGAAATCATCTTACTTATCACTGATCATTGATATTTACTGTTGCTACCAGCTCGAGTGGTGCTGACGTGATATAGGTAACAGGATCACTTAAGGTTAAGATAAGTTTTATGTGATTTTAAGATCTTTAACGCTCTTTTAAGACTAGATTTTCAGGAGTTCTTAAATTAACCTTAACTGGTAGCCGTTTAATGGTCATAGATGGCGTTGGGCATGAGTACATGAGGAGTACTGCGTGTAGAATCAATTTACAATTATGTTTCGCACAGAAACCCAAGGGGCGTGGGTTCAAATCCCAAGTGAGATTCAAGTTACAAGTCAAAAAAATACTCTTGGAATTTCCCCCTAATAAATCGTTGTCAATCAATGATGCAATAACCTTATCATTTGAAGTATATCTGTCAATGAATAAGGTTTTTGGCTTATATCTAATCGGCCATTTACTTAAGGGTAATTTAAATTTTGTGGTTGACTCATAAAGGCCGGAGTAATGTTGCCATATGATGTCGTAGGGACATGTTCGAAATGGAGTCTCAAAATGTGATATAAACTTATAACACCATATTATGAGAAGAGAAATTAATTTCCACAAACTACCTAAAGTCCATGAGAGATAGCAGGAAAATTCATATCTATACTTATAATAAATCTGTAGAGAGGTCAATTCTGTACATGAAATATATTTTCAAAATAACTATCAGGGGGTGATTAGTGATCGATACTGATACCAAAAATGCAATCAGTAAAATTTTTGTCTGTCTGTCTGTCTGTCTGTCTGTTTGTCTGTCTGTCTGTATGTTCCTTATAGAAACAAAAACTACTCGACAGATTTTAACGAAACTTGGTACAATTATTCTTCATACTCCTGGGCAGGTTATAGTATACTTAGAAATTCCCACGGGAACAGGAATTAGCGGGAAAATCCTTTTGTATGAAAAATCTAAACCGCTTAAGTTAGACGCTTGAAATTTGGCATGTAGGTATCTTAGTAAACTTAAAGCTTAATTACAATAAGTAATTCCCGAAATTCCCACGGGAACGGGAATTAGGGGGAAAATCCTTTTGTATGAAAAATCTAAACCGCTTAAGTCAGACGCTTGAAATTTGGTATGTAGGTACCTTAGTAAACTTAAAGCTTAGTTACAACAGGATATTGCAAAATTCCCACGGAAACGGGAGTTAGCGGGAAAAAACATTTGTATGAAAAAGTCTAAACCGCGTAAGATAGATGAAGGAGGTAAAACGGGATCCACGCGTACGAAGTCGCGGGCGGCCGCTAGTTCTCAATAATTTCAGGAAAATCACCCCTCCATTGGAAATTTTATCATTTTCGATGAAAAGATAAAATTCAATATCAAAGGACAATGTTCGTTCTCCATACATTGTTCGCCTAAGAACCAACAATTTTGACATATTACTACCCGAAAGCGAAATAATACGATTCTGTGTGTAAGAACAATGATTCCTGATGGACACTTGCCATAAAATTAATGATTAAGAATATTAAATCACAGCGATTTTATAATATGTCGTTTATGACAACATGGCGTCTAATGTATTGTGTGAATGTATGAACGCCGATTCGCGAAAAATGTTTTGTATTGTCGTCACGCCGAGTCGCAGCCAAATAGTATAAAATAATAGAACAAGTTTTAGAAATACAACTCGGCATTCCACTTTTATAATATGCCCACATATTGCACGTAAATAAACAACATGAATCGTAGGTTGTTTCCACCCTTGTCATCTGACACATGAAATAAACTCCTATTGTATTATAGATATCGAAGCCGAATCGTATATAATAATAGAATGGGTTTTGGAGATCACTCGGGGTTCCACTTTTATAAAAAACCTACATATTGCATAAAAATAACACGAATCATGAGTTTTCTTTTCACCATTTACATCTGACACGAGATAACAAACTCCTATCTCCATGACTACCGTCGTAGTCTATGCCAAAGACTACAATATTTTAAGCAAGAAGTTTCAAACCTTAGCGGCTACAGTAACCGTTGGGCCACATACATCATGATAACATTCGGTCGACACCGGAACGAAGTCTTGCGATTATGCAAAAAAGCATCGTATTCTAGTGCGGCTATATCACGTTCAACCGGGGTTTTAATTCGACTAAATTCCTGACTAAAGACTGGAAGAAAATACGCCGCATTGTATGAGCACTTCGTGTTCGTTAAAGCGGCTTCAGATCTAGAGCCCACACAGTTTTCTTTCCAATAATATCCGCAAGTAGCGCTGCATGATCAAAAACGGCAATAGTTATTAAGGTGCCAAAATTATATGATTACTTTGGCACGGTATTATACACGTTCGAAGATTTGTCATTTTCATTCATTTCATCATCATCATCATCATTTCAGCCACAGGACGTCCACTACTGAACATAGGCCTCCCCCAATGACTTCCACATCGCACGGTTGGTAGCGGCCTGCATCCAGCGCCTTCCCGCTACCTTTATCAGGTCGTCGGTCCACCTTGTGGTGGGTTGACATTGCAGAATATGACTTTTGATAGGTTCATCATAGAATTCGGCGGGGATATCCTCACGGAGGAAGTTCGAAAAAGGGCGGAACAAGATCTTATAATAATGCAAGGCCGAAGCTGTAACGCGCGTGCTCCTACGTGTAATCCGGCGAGTATGCAATAAATAGTAATGTCTGGTAAATAGCGGTAATACGTATCGTTCGTTCGTTCGTTTCAGCCGAAAAGACGTCCACTGCTGGACAAAGGCCTCCCCCAAGGATTTCCACGAAGACCGATCCTGCACCGCTCGCATACAGGCACCTCCCGCGACCTTGACCAGATCGTCGGTCCACCTAGTGGGAGGCCTGCCCACGCTACGTCTTTCGGCTCGTGGTCGCCACTCAAGAACTTTCCTGCCCCAGCGGCCATCAGCTCTACGAGCTATGTGCCCCGCCCCGTCTATGTCTATATGCGCTACGATTACAGGGTATCATTTTGCATAGTCGCAAGACTTCACTCCGCTGCTGTCAAATCAATGTCGCATAATGTTATCGCAATGTGTGTGGCCCTTGGCCAAATCACAGAAGCCTATGCGAAGAAAGAGCACTTGAATGACAATGAAAATCAGGGTTACCATTTTATAAGATCTCCTCACTATTGAGGGTAACAAAGTAACATTAATAATCTAGCCATTAATTACATTTATTACCTATACGAGAAAGTAAAGCAACATGCGGTTTTATTTTAATTTGTAAAATATTTGTAACAGTTTGTTCTAAGTTTAGTTTTACAACAGTATTGCTGTTTCAGCTGTCACTGTGAAGCTTTGGGATAATAAATAAATAGAAAAAATATTAACATAAATATTTATTTAAGTTTTTATGTTCATTATCATAATATGCCAATTTAAGTTACACTGTGTGACAGTCTTTGACACTAAACAAACTCTTCAGCTTAATAATACCTACCTACAGGGCGTTTTTATAGTTACTCTTGCTGATGAAACAAGAAGGGTTGATTCTACTACTGAAATACAACTACTTTTCTTACAGGACCAATATCAAATTCTCAAAAAAATTCACATTCTCGTGATGGTGATAATTACTATGGAGAGGTTTTTTTTTATATTCGGTCTCTTGGGATAAGTTATTCCATTTAAGCAGTAAAATTAATCCTTTTTATTTGATCACATATAAAAATAACACAAGTGTTTAGGAAAACTTCTTCTTTGGTATGGTATCACTACGGAGTTATAATGGCGGCAACTCTGTATCACTGACTTGTAACTTTCAAACAGTATGAATAATAAGGGCACCACATTGGTTTTCTTTCTGAAAAAAGGCTTTCACTTTTAGTACTAACCCTTTAGCACTATTTCATTGAAATAAAAATACAATAAACGCACAGAAGACTGAAATTGAGTCAACTGACGTGACATTTATAATTTGTTGACATTATGACAGTTTGACAAGACTAGGGATTGAAAAAGTTTTAATTGAAAAAGTAAAATGACAATTTATTAAAACGATTCACAAGGATATAATCGATTAAAAATATTTATAAAATGTTCTGATACTTGCCTGTAGCGATTATCCAATCCTGGTTTCTACTGAAAAACTACCTCGTGGCAATTTTAATAAAATAATAAAATCTTTATCTTCTCTTTCACAATCTATAAAAGTTCATTTGGTCTATTATTATACATGCGCTATGAATGAGGGTTTTCGCGATTGAAAAATCCGCGAGATGGCAATACGTAGACGTGAGGTCCAAATGCTGCATGATTGGTTATTTTTGACATGACATTGACAGATATGTCAAAATCCACCAATCATGCAGCATTTGGACCTCGCGTATACGTATTGCCATCTCGCGGATTTTTCAATCGCGAAAACCCTCATTGGCATAGATTATAAGAGACTGGCAACTATACTAGGTTGATAATAATATATGTTTCTCTCACTTCAACTGGCATTGGATTCAACATCGGATTCTGACACTTTTACAGTTATGATACCATGAATATCAGTTTATGGTCCTAATTATTTTCATTTTATTTACGACTTTCGACCAGTTGGACACTTTAGATAGCTTCTTGTAATAGTGTCAATATCTTTTTAGCTTTTAACGCAAATCTAGTCTTCTAATCGATTTATTTTATTTTCAAAATCGATATTTTATTGTCTATGACTGCCGCAGGAACATCACTAAACATGGACTCCCAGCAATAAAGTACGGTAATGCCTCGTACAGATTTTATCGGCAAAAATAATGGAACTTGATAGGTTTTAGACCATGCCACGCACCAAAACGTCCGGAAGTTGTAATAGTATTATAGAATAAACGTTAAAAGACTTATTTATTTAATTTTTCAATGCTTAAGTGTCCATTAGAATGAAAGGGTGCTTAATGTATTAAAAAAAATAGAAAATAATTATGATGGGTTAATGTTTTTGGGCGGTTTTTTAGGCGGTTTCTGACAATGTCCTTTCCGTTTACATTTACCTTGAGTCATACATTTAGAAAAGAAAAACATGATGGTTCTATCGATCAACTTTGAAATAATTTTATTTTTTGCCGAGTCCTTTCATGTTAAAATGTTTCCTTGCCTCGTGTAAACTGAAATCCCATCAAAACATAAATGTGGAAAGAGAGCCAAGTTCAATATTATGATATCGCACCCTTCCTGGAAAAGGTACGAAAGTGAAAAATGCCAACTTTTCAGGAGCGTAAAAAAACTGTCCTAAAAATTTATTACCATTATTAAAATATGTGTTATACATCAAAAGATAGCTAAAAATGTCTGTGAGGGGCCTATGTATTTATATTTAAAATACACTTAATAGGTTTTGAGAAAAACTTAAAAAAGAGCGTTGCGTACTTATTCCGCGACACATATTTAACACCTTGTTGTTGTAATTATGAATATTGCATTGTTGACATGTAAAGGAATACATGCTGTTTGGTATTATTGCAGATAACCACTTATTGGCGTTCAGATTTAGTCGTGCATTCAACGTGTAAGTGTAGTTTACGTAGTTTTTCCTCGAACTATTCGTATCGAAATAAATTCGTAAAAAGGATAACATACTTTTACCTTGTGAAAAATTACATAACTTATGGTTGTATTTAAAATTATAGCTTTATTCAAAATCAAAAAGTTACAATATTTTTGCATAACTATATTATAATTTTCGAAAATTGCATTTTTAGGGAGAGACGAGCTATCAAAAGGACTAATGCCCGTTTTCACCATCAATCCCTAATTTGTAAGTGACTTCTATGGTGATACATAACAGGAATTTTGTTTTTATAGGGGTCACTTAAAAATTTGGGATTAATGGTGAAAACGGGCATAAAACTCATTTATTTTTGCAAGTAGGCTTTTATAAAGCACTTTTATAGTTTTACACTCCCCAGCATTAACCCAACCACTGCTTCAGGACATTTTTTTTACGGAAGCAGTAGATAGATATTTTGTAAAGTTACCATTTAAAACAGAAAATCCACAATCACCATTTGCAGACACCAAACCGAGGAATGAACTGCCGTTTGCAGTATTTGCGGACCAATACGACCTAAAACCTTTAAGAGCAGACTCTAATACTTTAAAGACAATCAACGCACCTGTAACTCACCGAGGAGCGGGTGTCTATGGGCGGCGGGTAAACACTTACCATCAGGTGATTCGTCTGCTCGTTTGCCTCCTTTCCCTTAAAAACCCAGAAACATAACCACTCAGGTCCGTTCAATTAGAAAGGAAGTTACAGAAATCACTAGACCTAAAAAAAGATTAACGAACACACAGATTTTTTTTATTAAAAAAGATACCTACCTGAAAAAGAAAAAGAAACAAGACTGACAGTATACTTACCTCATCATGCGGTCGTCTGGAATAATACGGAGACAACTCGCGCACGATTATAATATTTGATGCTTTGTGTTAAGGTTCGATTTATATTTCACTGAATAACGAACTGCTTGTAGGTTCCCAGCTGCAAGAAAACCCGAGAAATATTATAATGAGATGAAACGTGTTTGCTTCATAGATGACATTATGAAGATGGTCTTCAGATTTATGTGACAAAAAATGATTCGGATTACCGGAGTACCGATTTCTATAAAATAATAAACAATATTTTTATATCAACGACCTTTTATCAGGAGTGGACTGGTCAATTGAAGCTATAATGCTATAATTTAATGAGAACTTACAGAGCAGATAATAATACATCTGATGTGACCATCCACCAGGTTACACTTCAGAGAATGTGCGAAGGAATTACTCGACCTAATTCCACCAGCCCCCTTCCATCATCAGACGCTGGTTAACGTATCATTCCTACATTGTCGACATTCCACCAGCTTGCACTAAGCGTTTCGATAAACTCTTTTATAATGCGAACAGGTCGCTGCCTGCTGCTGTCTCTCCTGAGCACTATACCGGACCTTATAGGCACTTACAGGTAGATATCTATCATCTTATACTGCATCTCACTTAACATCACATGCAATTGCGGTCAAATACCTTTTGCTACCTAGTTCTGCGTTGAGTTTATGAAGTCAATAGAAGACAACAAAATATAAGCTAGTGCCAAAGTAGTTTTATGAACCTTGATGGAACAGTCCAAGCATTGGGTATTGAATGGAATTTGAGCACAGATTTCAATGCAATGTGAATATACCACAAAAAAAACCAACCATGAAACGTAATATTTTCTTATACATCTGATCAAACTTTTTGATCCCCTTGGCTGGAGCTTAGCGTTAAGTACAGTCATGGCTAAGATTCTAATGGAAATAGAATAGAAATTATT
This sequence comes from Ostrinia nubilalis, assembly GCF_963855985.1. Taxonomy (NCBI): domain Eukaryota; kingdom Metazoa; phylum Arthropoda; class Insecta; order Lepidoptera; family Crambidae; genus Ostrinia; species Ostrinia nubilalis. The sequence continues at coordinate 15,618,970 of NC_087094.1, forward strand.
TATTTGTTTCAAAACAAAAACTTTGGCTGATAAAAAACTAGTAAGGATGGAAAGATAAGTAACTCATTAGAAAAAGATTGGATTAAGATACGGCAGAATTTGATTCACATTGACAAAATACAGATATAGGTTGGTATACTATCTATGTATAGATACAGAGAAAAAATACATCATCATCATTTCAGCCACAGGACGTCCACTGCTGAACATAGGCCTCCCCCAATGACTTCCACATCGCGCGGTTGGAAGCACATAGTACGCAGAACTGACGGCCGATGGGGCAGCAAGGTTATGGAGCGGAGGCCACGTACCGTAAAACGCAGCGTTAGGACATCCATCCACAAGGTGGTCCGACGACCTGATAAAGGTAGCGGGAAGGCGTTGGATGCAGGCCGAGTAAAAATACAATATAATTAATTTAGCGATGCCTCTGTGAGTGCAATAAACTGCAGCCGTTCACTATCAACTAGATGAAGGATTTGAAACGAAATTAATTGCTAAAAAACTCAAGTGCTCTCTAAAAACTATTTTTTACCACGTCTTGAGCTATGTGGTGCTTTGAGTAAACTGGATGAAGCAAATGAGAAGAAGTAATGTGAAGAATACCAACCTCACAGATGTTCGAACACTGTGAACAGGTTTTTCTATTGTGATCGCCTAGCTGTCTGAAGAGACGAATAGGTGGAAATCTATTGTTGCAAACCGCGTCGTGGAGAAAGTCGAAAACGTTTATAATAATTAATACTATAATTCATAAGAAAGCTGATACAGCTCCACATTTTGGATTATCAAGGCGAAACTATTGGCGAGAAAATACGTGCACAGATGTTTCAATTGTGCTAAATTGAATGCTACTGCCAAAGTACAAATAATGGTAGATTTACCAGAACAGCAAGTATCTCAATCTAGACAATTCATGAACAAGGGAGACGATTTTGAAGGACCCTTTTAAATTTTGATGTCCAAGGGAACAAAACTATAGAAGCCTATAATATAGTGATATTTATTGTCTGCATGACTACAAAAGCTACCCACATTGAACTCGTTGGTGACATCGCTTCCAAATCCTATAAGGTTCACACTCGATCAACCGGCGTGCAGCGATGGCGAACAATGCATTTAGGTCTGGTCGCCATCACTGCACGCCAGCTGATCGCGCTGTGATCGCGTTGGTTTGGCCGAACCCTAAGTCTAATCGCCATCACTGCACGCCGGCTGATCGCTTGAGATTGCGTTGGTTTGGCTGAACCTATAAAGAAAGAAAGAACAGTTTTTATTTGGTCCAAAACTTATAGGTGCTTTTATACGCTTTGTTGAAGAGTGGCCGGACCTGTGAAGCAACCAGGATAGGAACATTGTCTGAGCCAGGAGTTTCATAAGGCCTGGAAATAAATGCAATTTACTGGACAAATAGCGTCAACACTAGGATAGGCACTACATTCCAGTGGCAAGTACAATCTGTGGAGGTCTGCGGAAGGTTGGCGTCCGGTCGATCAAGTACCACCTGAAAAGAATACAGTCAGTATTCCCTCATCGTACATACGAAAAGATGGCAACAGTTTTGAATCAGGTTGTTGCATTTTTAAACGTCTGACCATTACGAGTATGTCCTTTTGATTACAATAATCCTTAAAATACATATAAAAACTTGTATCATTCTATAATTGGGGACACACCAATTGTTGCTTACTGCTCCAAAAGACGTATAGATACATACCTTGTCACGCTGGCAATACACGCATAAGCTGATAAATTAACTCATGCGGCTCTGGAAAGTTGAAAATTTATCACGATAACTACGATAACGATTCACTGAAGAGAGAGACAGAATTTAAAATGGATCTTGTACTCATAAAGACCGATAATTTTACCACGTGGTAAGTAATCATTGGGACGAATTTTTGATAAACACACAGTCTTACAGGGGTATTTAGTGCAAAAAGTAGTGGATTGGATACTTAAATGACTGGAACTTAGTTAATTTGTGCTTTGTTAATGACTTAATTACATCTAAATAAATGTATCAATATCGGTATAAAATACAACATCGCCAAAAGTTTCGCAAAATATTAGCAACTAGACTTGCACAAAGATATCTACGTAGAAAATAACGTATCAATTGTTATATATTACTAGCTTTCCGCCCGCGGCTTCGCCCGCGTGGAATTTTGTCTGTCACAGAAAAACTTTATCGCGCGCGTCCCTGTTTCAAAAACCGGGATAAAAACTATCCTATGTTCTTTCCCGGGACTCAAACTATCTCTATGCCAAATTTCATCAAAATCGGTTGCGAGGTGTAGCGTTGCAGTTTTGGCTGTTTTTCACAAATTGATTTTCTTTCTCGATATTCTGATTTTGGATACCACTAGCGACATCTATTGGCGTGATTCAGAACTAATTTGCAATAGATGGCGCTTTTTGCTCAGTTAATTGAAATGTATTTTGATGAAACATTTCCCAGTGTTTTTATATTGATTATTCTGTTTTTCAAATGGAGTATTTTCAGTGTTCTGGAAATTGTTTTCATCATGGTTTTATTAGTACAGTATTTACTTTTTCAAGCGGCGAAACGAAACGTATCGCGTTGTCTATGACTAGCGGCTGTCAGTGGAGCTGTCAAATCACTTAAGAATTTGTCGATCGTGCGCAACCGCAATTTGATTATTTTCAGGAATGTATATTCCTTATGTTTCAAATCGTGTGATGCAGAATGCATCCACGATAATTTATTAATATAAATTAAAAATAATCACACATGAGAAATTCCCTAAATCGTATTCGGATGAGGGTATTGGGATGCTGAAAACTGCGAGTAAAGTTCAAATTAGCGAGCAGTTTTCATGCGGGATTTCATATTTTACGATTTTACATTTCATATTTTAGATATTTCAATATTTCATATTGATTTCTATAATTATTACTCCTTTCTGAACTGCTGATCTCTTCGCATTTCCTCCTTGTCATCAAACCTCTGTCTCTGCAAGAGTTTGAACGCTTACCTGTCAAAGAGATGCAAGAGCTTCACCTGGCACTGCGCGCTTGAGGCCGTGGAGGACGCTGCTTGTAACCTAAAAGTGTGCGAGACCCGTTGGACCCCGGAAGAAGAGAGGAACGTTCAGGGTAACGGCTTATAACCGCATGGCTTCCAAGGTACCCACTTTTCCATCCTTCAAGTAGGAGTCTTTCCGACCTGACATCGCGCAGTTATCTTAACTAGTAGAGTCTTTTAATATTTAGGCTGAGTTTTAAGAAATTTGTAGTGGCAATAATATTCACCAAACCGAACCTAATTAACGACCCTGAATCCCTTGAGATTGGCGAAAGAAAGTAGTAAAGGAAGAAAGGATTTTTTCCTGGCGGCTTGGTGACTGGAATTGAACCGCCACCGGTGCAGACTGAGAAGATGGTGAATTGTCTGCACGTGAAAAAGAGGTTGTCCGGCTTGCAGAAATTTATATAAGTTACCGTTCCTTGTGTGAAATTAGAAAATGTAAATAAAACAGCTCCCTCTCAATTGACACAATTTATTTTTATCTCGTATGCTCCTATATAGTTAACAATTACGATATTATAATAACTACTGTAATAGTGCCAATCTCAAGGGATTCAGGGTCGTTAATTAGGTTCGGTTTGGTGAATATTATTGCCACTACAAATTTCTTAAAACTCAGCCTAAATATTAAAAGACTCTACTAGTTAAGATAACTGCGCGATGTCAGGTCGGAAAGACTCCTACTTGAAGGATGGAAAAGTGGGTACCTTGGAAGCCATGCGGTTATAAGCCGTTACCCTGAACGTTCCTCTCTTCTTCCGGGGTCCAACGGGTCTCGCACACTTTTAGGTTACAAGCAGCGTCCTCCACGGCCTCAAGCGCGCAGTGCCAGGTGAAGCTCTTGCATCTCTTTGACAGGTAAGCGTTCAAACTCTTGCAGAGACAGAGGTTTGATGACAAGGAGGAAATGCGAAGAGATCAGCAGTTCAGAAAGGAGTAATAATTATAGAAATCAATATGAAATATTGAAATATCTAAAATATGAAATGTAAAATCGTAAAATATGAAATCCCGCATGAAAACTGCTCGCTAATTTGAACTTTACTCGCAGTTTTCAGCATCCCAATACCCTCATCCGAATACGATTTAGGGAATTTCTCATGTGTGATTATTTTTAATTTATATTAATAAATTATCGTGGATGCATTCTGCATCACACGATTTGAAACATAAGGAATATACATTCCTGAAAATAATCAAATTGCGGTTGCGCACGATCGACAAATTCTTAAGTGATTTGACAGCTCCACTGACAGCCGCTAGTCATAGACAACGCGATACGTTTCGTTTCGCCGCTTGAAAAAGTAAATACTGTACTAATAAAACCATGATGAAAACAATTTCCAGAACACTGAAAATACTCCATTTGAAAAACAGAATAATCAATATAAAAACACTGGGAAATGTTTCATCAAAATACATTTCAATTAACTGAGCAAAAAGCGCCATCTATTGCAAATTAGTTCTGAATCACGCCAATAGATGTCGCTAGTGGTATCCAAAATCAGAATATCGAGAAAGAAAATCAATTTGTGAAAAACAGCCAAAACTGCAACGCTACAGAGGTTTAAGCGGGAAAGCGTAACAGACAGACAGACAGACAGACAGACAGACAGGCAGAGTTACTTTCGCATTTATAATATTAGTTGGGATAATGCGAATAAAAGCTTCGTGGAAGAATTAGGCATCTAGACTTGCACAACATAATGTGCACAAAAGTTTCGTGGAAAAACTACGCAACTGAACTTGCACTACGATACCCACCAAATAATATCCTAAAATAAGTATGCAACAATAGATACGCGTAAATGTTTTTTAAAGTCTTCGTGGAAGATGTATGTAAATATTAATATGCTATTATTCATACGGAACTTTATTAAACAATTAAATGCAAATATATTTCCTTCGTTTTTGCCATAGAGTTATTAACCAATCAGGAGTAGCAGCGCGCGTTTATTTCCATACAAAAAATTTCGCCATTTCCTGAGGGGGACGAGGTAATGACATTTGTGTAACAGCTGATGGCGCTGGGACACTATCGATATTTTTGTCGATGAGAATCATTGCTCTATGGTTCATAGTCTATGGTTTTTGTTTTAAATAATATGAATTAATTTATTATCATAAGGAAGATTCAATGTTTCAGATCTCTATTTACAGGAAAATACGCAGAAGTTTGGCATTTCTTCCTTAGCACCAATACGAATTGTGAAGTTTATGAGTTACATGAAAAAAAAACTAAAAAGCCATTAATTTATGCAAGTAGGGCTTTTAAAAAGCAATTTAAAACGTCCCAGTATTAACCCTACCACCATTACCCTACTACCCATGAAATAGGTACCTAATATTTATACAACGTCTAACCTTTTGATATCCCATTACTTTAAGGGTTTATTCTTTACATAAAAAATAATTTATAATGTCCAAGAATCATGTGTCCCAAAATGCATATTTCCGAAGATATCATCATTTTTAGTTCTTAAAATGTCACCGCTATGACTGGTTTTTATAATTGCGACGTTTAAATAATTACACTAGTACAGACCACAGTACAGTAAGTGTAACCGTTCCAATGCAATATGCGCTTTTATTTTGTAGGAGATAAACACGATTTTTAAGTCAACATGGTCGTGAGGTTTATTTGTGTTCATAGTTTTCATTGATTAGTTAGATCATTCATAATTTAAAAGAAATGTAACGGTGTTTTACATAATAGTCGAATTTTTGGCGAATGAATTTGCATAAAAAATGAAAATGAAAAAGAAATAATGAATTGAAAAATATTAAACATGCCATTCGATCCTATTATGTGGTCATAATGTGGCCCTAGAGTTATGGGATATCAACAAGAAATATTTAATTATTTATATGTTTAACTTCTGATTTGGTTAGTGAATTGGCTATTTCGAAGAATTTACTAGGAGATTTAAATACTACAGTCCACACTAAAAAGAGAGGTCGGCCCACAGAGAGCGAGATAGAGATAAGTAGGTATTTGACTCAAGTTTTTGTTCCAAGTCTGGCCTCCATTTTTATCTTTAGCTTCATGGGAGTGGAGTGGCGATGTGCAAATAAGGGAATCTGAGCCCCGATTACGGTAATTTTTAACGTCTCCAATCCAGACACGCTTCTCGATTCTGCGATACGATTGGTCGTTCAACAGCGTACGTCAGCTGTTTTGACCAATCGTATCGCAGAATCAGATTGGTTATTCAAAAACTTTTCTGCTCTGCTCTGCCTTAGTGTAAACCGGACCTTAGAGGATGAACAGGAGGTGGTATTTGGAGTACATTTTAATTCTCTTTCAATATTCAATATTGAATTTCGACATTGAGAAGGGTAGCTCAACGTCGAAATTCAACTTTAAAAGATGGTATGGAACTCTGTTTCAATTTTCTTTTGTTCGGCTTATACGTAAAATTATTTACAGGAGAGAAGTGTGACTCTTACATTTTTCTAACAATACATTTACCAAGTCGATGTCGATATCGATATTTCATATTGTGCTGTACCACACTAAAATTTCCGCTGGGTGGCCAGCGTATTGAAATAAAAATGTACACTTTTGGGTTACCAAACACTGACCGAATGTAATAATGAAATAGGCAGATTCGACGAACATTGTTTTATTACAAACGTTTGGACATAGGATTTATTTACATTAATTAATTAGTATATTGACCAAATAAAAAAAAAACAATTATTTTCCAAATACTTACTTCCTGCCAATAGGTAGGCAGTATCAAATTTTTAACATAGAATTTCGATTATATTCGTAAGTACACAATTCTTAAAAATATTACAAAATTAGGAATTTGTGCTTTCCAGTGGCAACACTTCTTGAAATTTAGTTTTTTGCAAATTTAGTGTATTAATTAATGTAAAAGAAATAAAATAATATTTACTGATGGAAGGTAATATTGTCCTTTTCAAGATTTGAAGTTTCAGATCTCTTTTTACAATAAAATACACTGCAATTCACTATTTTTGTCTCAGCACGTTACTCATCAATAGTGACGTTTGGAATATGTCATTGGTGGCGCTGCAACTAGTTTTTATAAACTGAGTGAACCACTGGTCTACTTACATTGCTAGAGGGGATTGCCTGTCAGTTCCACTCCTGGGTTAATAACTCTATGGTTTTTGCTATGGAAATTTAGATATTTTAATGTTGCAATATTTTACATATTTGTATAGCCTGACCAGGAACATAAAAACCCTCGCCATGTTGCGGAAAACTAATGGTACTAATTTCTTTTAATGGCAACAGTAACTGAAAACTTCATTGTCATGTCACCTTGCATGTCAGTATATTGCTGTCAAAGTGTAAACAAACTTTATTTTAAATGTGCGCAATTGATTTTGTGAATTAAATTGCTAAAATCTTTTTATAGTCGTGAAAGAAAAGTGGTTTACAATGTGTTAAAGTATTTGTCGAAGAGAAATACTAAGGGTTCGGAAAATATTTTCATTGAATAATGTTTCCGACAAAGGTTGTCAAATTGACTGACATGTTTATCGCATAGTACAGTCCACTATGAAAATTAGCTGTGGTTTGTTTCAACTACCTATTTTAATTTTTTTTTTTTCACTTTCTAAGTGTTGAATTTTATGGAATTAGGAAAGAAGTACCGAGTTTGAAGCGTTCATGAGCAAACATTGCAGTTGAATATTCAAGTTCTGAATAAGATTATTGATGAATAATAAAATAAATCCTACTAGCTCGATTGATGGTTTCATTTAATTTATTTAAACCAGGTTACCTATAATAATATTTTTTCGTTAATTTATGAAAATATCAAATTAGCCCGTAATCCTGAATCCTGATACATAAAGTTAGCCTATTAATTTAACACAGGTACGACTGTACTCAGTGTTGCACTATCAAATGCAATTGACGCGCCTCTATGCCAGGGTTTTTATGTTCCTGGTCAGGCTATACATAATTATCTTCATTTATAAGAGAAAAATTATGAAAAAAATTGACAATATGTATTACTTCCTTCTCGATTTTTTGGTGCAATAAAAAAATATCGCACAAGTGGACTTGCATACTTCTTCCAGGGGGGGTGTGATATATGCCTTGGTTGTTGACTTCAACGACAATAGAAATGAGATCTTAATGGCTGCCAAGTTCAATGGCCACTCCTGAAAATTATTTATAACAACATAAAATATCATTTCTTCTTATAACTTACGATAATAATAATATTGTAGCCTAAGGTCTGACTTGGCTAGCTCTCATATAAGAAATATTATGCCAAGTCAGCCCAGCTACAAAATATTATCCTAAGTTATAACCGTTTGAGATGTGTTTATTAAATTTGGAGCACATTACGTAAAAGTCTCAATATATGAGACAAATGTTTATGTGAAATAGTTTTTGAGTTATGAGGGGTTCAAATGTTTCGTGCAATATTACGCACGGTGCTACTCGCTAGTTATGTTACTTGAACTTGGCTTGACACGCTACCGCGTGTCTAGATAACTTGACAAGATAAATATTTTAAATATTCAGCTTCAGCGCCGGAACAAACAATTTAAAAAATCTTTTTTGTGCATCAAAAGAATATTTTGATTAAAATAATATCAACTCAAACTCAGCTGGAATATTAAATTAAAATTATTATGGTTTTTAAGATACTTTTGACACAATGAGGGTTTTCGCGAATGTAAAATCCGCCAGATGGCAATACGTAGACGCGAGGTCCAAATGCTGCATGATTGGTTATTTTTGACATGACATTGACATTATGTCAATATCCACCAATCACGCAGCAGTCAGACCCCACATCCACGTCCCGCCATCTAGCGGATCATTCATTCGCGAAAACCCTCATAGACACACAACAGACTACCTTACGAAATAATGGGTACCTAATGGTTAATATTTCAAAGCCTATGCTAGGTATGGCACAGTCAATGAGAGTGCAATTGCAGTTATTCAAGCCAAATAAAATAGGTATCCATAGTTTTAGTTTAATAGTTTTCCAGTAGGTATATTAACCAAACCAACATAACCCTGATTCTGACGCAGTCGGATGAAAAAGGTAGATATACGATTTACAATCGCAGGCCACATGTCACCGTAAAATTGTGAATTCCGTCAGATTATAATCTGACGTAGTTAAATTACAATCTAACCTAACCTAACCCACTGTTAGTTTACAATCTAACGCGTTATATTATAAACTGACAGAGTTCACAATTTCACGTTGACACATACATAACGATAAAGAATATTTTGAAAAATAAATTGATTTAGTTCGTTACAAAAAAACTAAGTATTTGACACAAATCCTCGAGTTTAAAGAATGCTCGCCGGCTATCTATGCCAGTCAAGTGTTTTGATTTGGTTTCCACATCTTTTCCTGTCAAAGACAATTGATCTGGACCAGATTTGAGTTTAGACAAGATTACATTTTGTGGTGTGTCGTTTCATTAACCGCTTATTTCAAAATTAGTTGGAAGCCCTAGTCTGCTTTACTAATTTTACAATTGTAATTAGCTCATGTACCAAAAATGTATTAGAATGTGCAGGATCTAGAGAAAATCATAAACTCGCGATTTTTCAACGAAAAACATGGTGCTGTTTTTACAGTACACACCTGAGTTAATAATATTTAGGCTGAGTTGCACCACCTGGCTTCGACCGTAACTTTAACGTTAACCGGTGTTTTTTGTATGGAGTTTGACAGCTTTTTGACAAAGTTTCGACAAACGTCAAAAGTTTAAGTTACTGTTAATTTGTAGAGTCTGAAGAGAAATAGCTTTCTGTAGCTGCAAGAGATATTGCACCTGTATAAAGCAACATTCACTATATGTATATGCGACATCGTAATCGCTTCAGCGCATCCCCAAGCACGACTTAAAACAGCCGATATGTCTCTATCGAATCAAAATTGAATTTAAAATACATCTTCTACTTGAAAGATCGTCGCAAAACTATCACAAAGTCAAATTTATCGCAAATGTTACATTGTCTAGAGTGGCTGAAGTTGTCGTTTGAATTTGAAACCTTAAGTTTATCTTCAGTCTTGCTCTGACAACTCAATATGTATCTATTAGTTTCTGTATTAATTCAAAATCGTCTCTCACTTTTTAAACAATAATTAAGTAACAAGAACTCCTCAAATACAGGGTGGCCCAGAAAGAAATTCACTTTTGAAAATTCAAGGAAAAAAATTCTGTGTAATTTTGTAGGACTTTATTCATTACAATTCAAAGAAAATGAAATGGAATTTGTTATTAAATTTACCTTTATTAAATTACATCGTCCAGGAGATTTCCTTGACGCTTACAATATTCGATCAACATGCATCAAAATCTTGAAATGCGTTCGTTAGAATTACCTCGAAACTTATTTTCCATTTTGTGCCGAATGTTCAGCTTCAGTTGCTGCATGGTTGTTGGATTATAAAAGTATACTCTATTCTTAAGGTAACATCACAAAAAGGAGTTTTCTGGAGTGAGATCAGGACTTCCTGGTGGCCAGGAGATGTCACCCCTGCCTGAAATTATTTTTTTGTGGGAACATGTCTCTTACCATCCAAATGCTCTCATTTGAAGTGTGACACGTAGCCCCATCTTGATGAAACCAAGTGCTCCTGTCATAGCCTTGCGAATCTTGACACTTTGAAATCAAGAAGCCTTTCAGCATGCCAGTATAGCGCTCTCAAAAATTAATCATCCTTTTGATGCAACAAACCAATTAAGCAGGTGTGAAATCTCATTGCCACTAAGAAGCCCTTATCTCATTCCAGCAAACTTATTTTTGTGGGGTTACGTTATGAGCAGTGTATACTCTAATAATCCAAAAACTCTGCAGCATTCATCCATCCTGAATCCATTTCGAGGTAACTCTAACGAAAGTTTTCCAAAATTTTTATGCATGTTGACCGAATGTTGTAAATGTCAAGGGAATCACAAATGTATGATCAAATTTAAAAAAGAAAGTAAATTTAAAAATATATTGCATGAAATTTCCTTTAAATTGCATTAATTAAAGTTCTACAAAAATGTACAGTTTTCGTTTCCTTAAATTTTCAAAAGTGAATTTTCTTCTGGGCCACCCTATACCAACATACGGGATTAAAAACCTCTGAACAAAAAATATTTTTCGAAACACACTGATCACTGGTACGGCCGCCGGCTAGTTAGTAACGAGCATGTACTAAATCATTTAGGGTAAGGTGGGGCACAATGTTACACGGGGTACAATGTTACAATTCATATTTCTCCGTCCCTTTCTATTAGCTGTATGATGTTGGTATACACATTTGTCAAGCTCATAAGAGCTGCTGAACTGAGCCGCTGAACATCATACAACTATAGAAAGGGACGGAGAAATATGCATTGTAACATTGTACACCGTGTAACATTGTGCCCCACCTTACCCTACTAATTAAAAAGAATTTATTTTATTTCAGAAGTTAAAATGTTAAAGGAGGTATCGGTATATTTTTAATTGTTTTGCAAACACATCGCTATCCTATGTAATATCGTCGTTACAGCCAAATGACGTCCACTGTTGGGACTAAGGCTAAATTATACAGGGTGGAATTTTGTAATGCCACTTGGAGGGAAAGTACTCTTAATACTGTAGTTAGAAATTTTTACTCAAAGGAAACATTCCTTTATTTTTGAAAAGAAATAGAACTGCATTCAAAGATTTTCAAAAATTTGCTTGCCATACCCAGGAATCGAACCAACTAAAAACTGTTAAAAATTACACCCTGTATTTTTATTGCATCGATCGTTAGGGTGAGGTATAAGAATGAAATCTCTCTAACAAACTTGATTAATCAAGTGAAAGGAAAACCACGAAATCTTACATTATTTTAACTATTTTCAGAAATTTGTATGGCATGGTAGAGAATTTTCGAAAAAATTTCGGAAATCTTTGAATGCAGTTCTATTTCTTTTCAAAAATAAAGGAATGTTTTCTTTGAGTAGAATTTTCTATCTACATTATTAAGAGTACTTTTCCTCTAGGTGGCATTACAAAATTCCACCATGTATACCTACTTATAATGAACAATATGACTTAGTTTCTCTACTCGACCTGTTTTGACTGGTAGAATCCACCACTGTACTACATCCGTTTTATGTGCAAATAATCTAAATAAATAAGTGTCGTATGGGTAAGAAAAATAAAGTAAATAAATATAAATTATCAAATTAGATTAAAATTTATTTTAGATATCGCTGGCGAGTGGCGACTTCGATTCAGCACCAATTGATAAATTTTGTTGAACGAAAAAATACGATTAAACTTTTCGAAATCCCAACGAAATCCAATCATGCGAATAAAAGTATTTTCGTGTGCTTTATAGCTCTCAATAGTTAGTTCTCGAAAGTAAAATTACTTGAAATAACGTATAACTTTAAGTACGGGTGGCAACCCGAGCCGTTGTATCCAATGTCTCGACAATAATTACCCAAGTTTCTACTTGTAGTGCTCAAATTGTTTCAGTTGTAGTATGTCAAGAACAATCTAAGTAATTAGGCTGGTTTCCACCAAGGGGGAGCGGATCTGTGCGGAGTATTTTTTCCTTACATCCAGACATCCAAACTTTCTTAAATATTAGCAGGATCATTGTAATCAATCTGTTACAACAAGCCCCTCGCTCCCCTACTGTAAATGCAATAATCCATATTTTTAGAATTTTCTACATACATGAATAAGTCATTATCGAAAATTTTCGTAGACTTGGGTTTATTTGCTTCTCTCAGGTGTGAATTATGTGGTCCTTATTGTTTGACGCCGACGCAATTTCAGGTAAATACTCGTTCCGAGATTATAAATATAAAAAAGTGTTACGTAGGTGTTGTTGGTGTCGTTTCTCGTTATCGCAGACAAGTGCCAATTTTTCCAGCCTTTATCGTACCTTTACGAGAATACAGCTGAGAAAATTTATATGGTAAGAGTAGGCGCACACCGTTGATTTTTAGTTGGCCGATAGTTGTGCCCGATTTTAAATTGTATGAAGAATCGGCCAAATCGAATCGGCGTAGTGTGCGCACTCCCATACATGCCCATACTGATCAACTGCCCGACTAAACTATCGGCCGACGAAAAATCAACGTTGTGCGCCTACTCTAACGCGCGAAAGTTGAGGACCTGAAGTAGTCTATTAAATAGGCTGGATATGAGAGCACATATTTCCTTCATTACTTTGAGGCTGTTTAGATACTGCCGACGTAACAGCTTCTGTAAAATGAACAGCATTCAAGAGGCGATCATATTAGAGACAAGTGGTTACTCGTGGTTTTTCTCAAGTGATCTAGTTTAGTAAAATGGTGTCAGTATTAAATAGATTATTATTATTTTTTTACTAGCGGCCGCCCGCGACTTCGTACGCGTGGATCCCGTTTCACCCCCTTCATCTATCTTACGCGGTTTAGATTATTTCATACAAATGTTTTTTCCCGCTATCTCCCGTTCCCGTGGGAATTTTGCAATATCCTGTTGTAACTAAGCTTTAATTTTACTAGGGTACCTGCATGCCAAACTTAAGCGTGTAACTTAAGCGGTTTAGATTTTTCATACAAAAGGATTTTCCCGCTTATTCCCGTTACCGTGGGAATTCCTAAAAAAAGTTACTTTAACCTGCCCAGGAGTATGAAGAATAATTGTGCCAAGTTTCGTTAAAATCCGTCGAGTAGTTTTTGTTTCTATAAGGAACATACGGACAGACAGACAGACAAAAATTTTACTGATTGCATTTTTGGCATCAGTATCGATCACTTATCACCCCCTGATAGTTATTTTGAAAATATATTTCATGTACAGAATTGACCTCTCTACAGATTTATTTAAGTATAGATTTCTCTTTAGACGTATTTGAGACCAATTGATACCTACGCGTAACATAATATTTCTGATGGTTTTGTCTGTCTAAATCTCAATTCTAAAAATAAAGATGTCCTAGAATGTCTATTTATAAGTCAAATCACCAATTCTTTGTGCCTTCAGGCAGGTTAAATAACTGATTCTTAAACAAACTTCAAACGTCGTGTTCTCCCTGGATTTCCAGTAATATAGAATCAATTGTCTTGAATTTCTAAAGGACAATGTTCGTTCTCCATACATTGTTCGCCTAAGAACCAACAATTTTGACATATTACTACCCGAAAGCGAAATAATACGATTCTGTGTGTAAGAACAATGATTCCTGATGGACACTTGCCATAAAATTAATGATTAAGAATATTAAATCACAGCGATTTTATAATATGTCGTTTATGACAACATGGCGTCTAATGTATTGTGTGAATGTATGAACACCGTGCCGTGTGGGGACGGCCGTAAAAGAATACTTTTCCCCACCGCCCACAGGAGGCGTGTCGTAAGAGGCGACAAACCCCTGTAGCACCGGACGGGCAGCAGCGTCTGCGTGCGAAACCAAGTAAAAAACTGCGATCGCCAACCCGCCTGCCAAGCGTGGCGATTAGGGCAAAACCCTCCAAATGGTGGCACAAACAAAAAAACGGCCCCTAGTCCCCGGCGGCCCCACTATCCCGGACCACGGTAGCGGTCACGGTAACGGTGGGGCAAGGGGTGCGAAGAATCCCCGGGGGATGCCAAGCTACCAACACCGACGACCTCTGGCCCTGGCAACCTATAACGCTCGCACACTGCGTACAGACGTGAAGCTAATGGAACTCGAGGAAGAATTGAGCAGGTTACGGTGGGATATCGTAGGATTATGTGAAGTCCGAAGAGAGGGAGAGGACACCATAATTCTCAAATCCGGAAACCTGCTCTATAACCGGGAGGGCGACCAGCAGTCCCAGGGTGGTGTCGGGTTTATCGTCCACAAGTCCCTTGTCAACAACGTGGTCCAGATCGAGAGTGTTTCGGCGAGGGTAGCGTACCTGATACTCAGAATCACCAAACGGTATTCGCTGAAGGTCATACAGGTATACGCACCGACCACGGAACACCCCGACGACGAAGTGGAGACTATGTATGAGGATATTTCCAGAGCCATACATAGCTCCCGGTCCCATTTTACCGTTGTGATGGGGGACTTCAACGCGAGGCTAGGTAAACGAAGCGATAATGAGCCGAAAGTGGGGCAATTTGGGTATGGAGAGAGGAACGCACGTGGCCAACTGCTGGCTGGCTTTATGGAGAAGGAGGGCCTCTTTATGATGAACTCCTTCTTCAGAAAGCCAAAACAGCGAAAGTGGACATGGCTGCATCCCAATGGCGCTACAAAAAATGAGATAGACTTCATCTTGTCGACGAAGAAGCATATATTCAATGATGTCTCTGTGATCAATTCGGTCAAAACAGGAAGCGATCACCGAATGGTAAGAGGCACATTGAATATCAGACCCAAGCTCGAGAGATGTCGACTGATGAAGTCTACGCTCCGCCCAGCGCCCATCCAACTCCAAAACCCCGAAAGCTTTCAGCTCGAGTTGCAAAATCGTTTCGAATGCCTAGGAGACTGCGAAAATGTGGACGAATACAATGACAGGTTCGTGGAAATTGTCCAAACGACTGGGTCTAAGTTCTTTAAAACCCGTCGTTCAAAAGGAACCAAAAAGATCTCTGACCTCACCAATCAACTCATGGAAGAGAGACGGAACTTGGTTTTGCAGTCCTCTGAAGATGCTGCTCAGTATCGGCGCCTTAACAGACAGATCTCCAAGTCTTTGACTCGCGACCTACGCCAATTTAATACAGACCGTATTAAAGAGGCGATTGAGCGAAACAAAGGCTCTAAAGTGTTCGCAAGAGATCTGTCTGTTGGCCAAAGTCAACTGACCAAGCTGAAGACAGAGGATGGCAGAGCCATTTCGTCGGGGCCGGAGATATTGGAAGAGGTTGAGAAGTTCTACGGACAATTATACACGACTGTACGCGCACCTGTGACAAATCTAGCCGAAGACCCAAGAGCTAGACTGACCCGACACTATACCGAAGATATCCCGGACGTCAGTCTGTACGAGATTAGAATGGCTCTCAAACAGCTGAAGAACAACAAGGCACCGGGTGATGATGGAATCACGGCTGAGCTTTTGAAGGCAGGCGGAACGCCGGTACTAAGGGCTCTTCAGAAGCTGTTCAATTCCGTCATCCTCGAAGGAAAAACGCCTACGACATGGCACAGAAGTGTGGTGGTACTCTTCTTCAAAAAAGGTGACAAAACCTTGTTGAAGAATTATAGACCCATCTCACTTCTGAGCCATGTCTACAAGCTGTTTTCGAGAGTCATTACGAATCGTCTCGCTCGCAGGCTCGACGACTTCCAGCCTCCCGAACAAGCCGGTTTCCGAAAAGGCTTTAGTACCATAGACCACATACATACGCTAAGGCAGATTATACAGAAGACCGAGGAGTATAATCAACCACTTTGCCTGGCGTTTGTGGATTATGAAAAAGCCTTCGATTCGGTCGAGACCTGGGCAGTGCTACAGTCTCTCCAAAGGTGCCAAATTGACTATCGATATATCGAAGTGTTAAGGGGTTTGTACAAAAACGCCACAATGTCGGTCCGCCTCCAGGATCGGGACTCGAAACCTATCCAGTTGCAGCGAGGGGTAAGACAGGGAGACGTCATATCTCCAAAACTGTTTACCACCGCCCTGGAAGATGTCTTCAAGCTTCTGGACTGGAACGGATTTGGCATAAATATCAACGGCGAGTACATCACCCACCTTCGATTCGCGGACGATATCGTAGTCATGGCTGAGACCTTGGAGGATCTAGGCACAATGCTCGATGGCCTCAGTAGAGCCTCTCAACAAGTGGGCCTCAGAATGAACATGGACAAGACAAAAATCATGTCTAATGTCCGTGTTGCACCCACTCCTCTGAAGGTTGGAGACTCTACACTCGAAGTTGTTGACAATTATGTATACCTGGGACAAACAGTCCAGTTAGGTAGGTCCAACTTCGAGAAAGAGGTCAATCGTCGAATCCAACTCGGATGGGCAGCGTTCGGGAAGCTTCGCCATATACTCACGTCCGAAATACCGCAGTGTCTTAAGTCGAAAGTATTTGACCAATGCGTGTTGCCAGTGATGGTATACGGATCTGAGACGTGGTCGCTTACTATGGGCCTCATAAGAAGGCTCAAGGTCACCCAAAGGGCGATGGAGCGGGCTATGCTCGGAGTTTCCCTGCGTGATCGAATCAGAAATGAGGAGATCCGCAGGAGAACCAAAGTAACCGACATAGCTCGCAGAATTGCTAAAATCAAGTGGCAGTGGGCGGGGCACATAGCTCGTAGAGACGATGGCCGTTGGGGCAGGAAAGTTCTCGAGTGGCGACCACGGGCTGGAAGACGTAGCGTGGGCAGGCCTCCTACTAGGTGGACCGACGATCTGGTAAAGGTCGCGGGAAGAGCCTGGATGCGGGCAGCGCAGGACCGTTCATTGTGGAAAACCTTGGGGGAGGCCTTTGTCCAGCAGTGGACGTCATTTGGCTGAAAAGAAGAAGAAAGAAGAAGATGAACACCGATTCGCGAAATATGTTTTGTATTGTCGTCACGCCGAGTCGCAGCCAAATAGTATAAAATAATAGAACAAGTTTTAGAAATACAACTCGGCATTCCACTTTTATAATATGCCCACATATTGCACGTAAATAAACAACATGAATCGTAGGTTATTTCCACCCTTGTCATCTGATACATGAAATAAACTCCTATTGTATTATAGATATCGAAGCCGAATCGTATATAATAATAGAATGGGTTTTGGAGATCACTCGGGGTTCCACTTTTATAAAATACCTACATATTACATAAAAATATCACGAATCATGAGTTTTCTTTTCACCATTTACATCTGACACGAGATAACAAACTCCTATCTCCATGACTACCATCGTAGTCTATGCCAAAGACTACAATATTTTAAGCAAGAAGTTTCAAACCTTAGCGGCTACGGTAACCCCTGGGCCACATACATCATGATAACATTCGGTCGACACCGGAACGAAGTCTTGCGATTATGCAAAAAAGCATCGTATTCTAGTGCGGCTATATCACGTTCAACCGGGGTTTTAATTCGACTAAAGTCCTGACTAAAGACAGGAAGAAAATACGCCGCATTGTATGAGCACTTCGTGTTCGTTAAAGCGGCTTCAGATCTAGAGCCCACATAGTTTTCTTTCCAATAATATCCGCAAGTAGCGCTGCATGATCTTTACAACAAAAACGGCAATACTTATTAAGGTGCCATAATTATATGATTACTTTGGCACGGTATTATACACGTTCGAAGATTTGTCATTTTCATTCATTTCTTCATCATCATCATCATTTCAGCCACAGGACGTCCACTACTGAACATAGGCCTCCCCCAATGACTTCCACATCGCACGGTTGGTAGCGGCCTGCATCCAGCGCCTTCCCGCTACCTTTATCAGGTCGTCAGTCCACCTTGTGGTGGGTTGACATTGCAGAATATGACTTTTGATAGGTTCATCATAGAATTCGGCTGGGATATCCTCACGGAGGAAGTTCGTAAAAGGGCGGAACAAGATCTTATAATAATGCAAGGCCGAAGCTGTTACGCGCGTGCTCCTACGTGTAATCCGGCGAGTATGCAATAAATAGTAATGTCTGGTAAATAGTGGTAATACGTATCGTTCGTTCGTTCGTTTCAGCCGAAAAGACGTCCACTGCTGGACAAAGGCCTCCCCCAAGGATTTCCACGAAGACCGATCCTGCACCGCTCGCATACAGGCACCTCCCGCGACCTTCACCAGATCGTCGGTCCACCTAGTGGGAGGCCTGCCCACGCTACGTCTTTCGGCTCGTGGTCGCCACTCAAGAACTTTCCTGCCCCAGCGGCCATCAGCTCTACGAGCTATGTGCCCCGCCCCGTCTATGTCTGTATGCGCTACGATTACAGGGTATCATTTTGCATAGTCGCAAGACTTCACTCCGCTGCTGTCAAATCAATGTCGCATAATGTTATCGCAATGTGTGTGGCCCTTGGCCAAATCACAGAAGCCTATGCGAAGAAAGAGCACTTGAATGACAATAAAAATCAGGGTTACCATTTTATAAGATCTCCTCACTATTGAGGGTAACAAAGTAACATTAATAATCTAGCCATTAATTACATTTATTACCTATACGAGAAAGTAAAGCAACATGCGGTTTTATTTTAATTTGTAAAATATTTGTAACAGTTTGTTCCAAGTTTAGTTTTACAACAGTATTGCTGTTTCAGCTGTCACTGTGAAGCTTTGGGAAAATAAATAAATAGAAAAAATATTAACATAAATATTTATTTAAGTTTTTATGTTCATTATCATAATATGCCAATTTAAGTTACACTGTGTGACAGTCTTTGACACTAAACAAACTCTTCAGCTTAATAATACCTACCTACAGGGCGTTTTTATAGTTACTCTTGCTGATGAAACAAGAAGGGTTGATTCTACTACTGAAATACAACTACTTTTCTTACAGGACCAATATCAAATTCTCAAAAAAATTCACATCCTCGTGATGGTGAGAATTTCTATGGAGAGGTTTTTTTTATATTCGGTCTCTTGGGATAAGTTATTCCATTTGAGCAGTAGAATTAATCCTTTTTATTCGATCACATATAAAAACAAAACAAGTGTTTAGGAAAACTTCTTCTTTGGTATGGTATCACTACGGAGTTATAATGTCGGCAACTCTGTATCACTGACTTGTAACTTTCAAACAGCATGAATAATAAGGGCACCACATTGGTTTTCTTTCTGAAAAAAGGCTTTCAGTTTTAGTACTAACCCTTTAGCACTATTTCATTGAAATAAAAATACAATAAACGCACAGAAGACTGAAATTAAGTCAACTGACGTGACATTTATAATTTGTTGACATTATGACAGTTTGACAAGACTAGGGATTGAAAAAGTTTTAATTGAAAAAGTAAAATGACAATTTATTAAAACGATTCACAAGGATATAATCGATTAAAAATATTTATAAAATGTTCTGATACTTGCCTGTAGCGATTATCCAATCCTGGTTTCTACTGAAAAACTACCTCGTGGCAAGATTTTAATAAAATAATAAAATCTTTATCTTCTCTTTCACAATCTATAAAAGTTCATTTGGTCTATTATTATACATGTGCTATGAATGAGGGTTTTCGCGATTGAAAAATCCGCGAGATGGCAATACGTAGACGCGAGGTCCAAATGCTGCATGATTGGTGGATATCTGTCAATGTCATGTCAAAAATAACCAATCATGCAGCATTTGGACCTCACGTCTACGTATTGCCATCTGGCGGATTTTTCAATCGCGAAAACCCTCATTGGCATAGATTATGAGAGACTGGCAACTATACTAGGTTGATATCAGGTGATCCGTCTGCTCGTTTGCCTCCTGTCACATAAAAAAAATATATATATATGTTTCTCACACTTCAACTGCCATTGGATTCAACATCGGATTCTGACACTTTTACAGTTATGATACCATGAATATCAGTTTATGGTCCTAATTATTTTTATTTTATTTACGACCTTCGACCAGTTGGACACTTTAGATATCTTCTTGTAATAGTGTCAATGTTATGGTTAATGTGATAAATTGAAAATTATTAATAATAACCGGTTATTATGAATAATTACCGACAGTCGCGGTAAAAGTGATAAATTAATCACATTTAACAGTGATTATTTAATAATTCAACCTTAGTACTAACAAATTTCATAAAAGAGAACAACATCTTGTGTACGTGCTCCTGTACAGCCAAACTTTTGAACGTTTTGATATCACATATTAATATAATTTGGCATAATGAGTTTGGAATGTTTCTTGCATAATATTACTTTTCCATGATGCCTATAACATAATGTTTTGATTTAAAGTGAAAAATAGGTTAAGGTGCGGCGGGGGTGGCCCTTGGGCCACCCCTAAGCCGCCTATTTAGTTTTATACACACATAAATGACCTCATATTAATCACATTTACCAAATCATGCGGTAATTATTCATAATAACCGGCGATTATTCATAATTTTCACATTTATCACTTTGACCGTAACATAAATATCTTTTTAGCTTTTAACGCAAATCTAGTCTTCAAAGCAGTTTAATCGATTTATTTTATTTTCAAAATCGATATTTTATTGTCTATGATGGCCGCAGGAACATCACTATACATGGACTCCCAGCAATAAAGTACGGTAATGCCTCGTACAGATTTTATCGGCAAAAATTATGGAACTTGATAGGTTTTAGACCATGCCACGCACCAAAACGTCCGGAAGTTGTAATAGTATTATAGAATAAACGTTAAAAGACTTATTTATTTAATTTTTCAATGCTTAAGTGTCCATTAGAATGAAAGGGTGCTTAATGTATTTAAAAAAATAGAAAATAATTATGATGGGTTAATGTTTTTGGGCGGTTTTTTAGGCGGTTTCTGACAATGTCCTTTAACACGAAATGTTTCTCAAAATTCTTTTTAACCCAGATACTCCTGAAACATTTTACTATCTCCAAACTTAATGATATTTGTGTATGAGGCTTATAAACTGACAAATAACATGGGAAAAATAAGAAAAAAAATATTTCCCTCGTGGAAATTCGGAAAAGCGGTGTCGTTTATAAACAACAGTAGTAAAATGCACTACTATGAGGTATACATTGCATAAAGAAACCCGTTCTATATTTTATTTGGCTTTTGTAACAAAACTGAGTAATTTTACTTTTGGTATAATCTTTTGTTTCTTTAATTGTAAAAATGCATATCGTAAGATAGGTACCACCGTATTTCCCTGCATTGCGCTCCCTTTTGAGGGATAGCGAACTCGAGTCGATGTCTCTTCGAAAAGATGTGCGATGCCAAAAGCAAGAGTGTCCAAGGAAGACCAGCTTCTTGACATGCCCTTACGAGAATATCAGGATAAATGCTGAGTGGGGGGCCTATTGTGGGGGGGGGTCATCATTCTATTTCACCTGGGTGAAGAAAGTGAAATAGAAATAATTTATTTGTCCTTTTAGTGTCCTCACCTCATCTCGGAACCATTTCACCTAGTTTCATTTCTAGGTGGATTGCGTCGACTAAAATGTTCTAAAGGCGAACATTTCACCTATGACTTAATTCACCCTGGTAAACAAATGCGAAAACCTGGGTGAATTAATTCCTAGATGAACAAAAGCGACTGCTTTGGATGGATTATCATCTGGGTGAAATGGTTCTGAGGTTCTGAGGTGATATGAGGACACGAAAAATAACACTTTCTTCATCCAGGTGATATCACCGAGGTGAACATAGTGGAGTAATTCTATTCGAGCACTGGGCAGTGGCTCAGTAATTGTTTTTATTCTAGTTGTGTTGTTATTGTTTATATCTATGTTATAACTACTGTATCAATAATGATCAGACAATCTAGCACTGGAAAATTATCGTCATTTTCCAGCTCCTCGACCATTTCATGAAGCTTCAGAGCCCGATAATGTGTCCTACAATAAAAAATAAAATAATAATTGCTTGAAAGATAAAGTAGTACATTTTACTACTGGCGTTTATAAACAACACCAGTTATTTTTCGTTATAACTTCTTACCAAAGGTTCTGAATCAGTGTGATTTGGTGTGTATTTGTAGTTTATGATACTAACATCACGATTTATATAAACTATCTCAATAAATTTTGCAACTTATTATTATTACTTATCTTGAAAAAGTCATCGTTGAAAATGGCTAAATAAACTTGTAAAAATTAAAGAGAACCTAATGAATTATTAAGATTTGCCATAAAGACTAAGTAGACAAAGCCTTCACCTGTCAAGTAACATAAATAAATAAAAACAAAAGTACCTACATATTCTCCAATATTTTTTGTTTCTATGTGTTGTTTTAAAACGACGGTAGTATAAAGTGGGTTAATGTCCTAAAATAAACCTTTAGTAAATATTACATTTTAGCTTTGACTTTGATAAGTTAGTCAGTCATTAAACAACTTTTTTGTAAAAGCACCTTATACAAGTACCTGCCTACCTATTTACTAATAAATACAATATACCTATACACAAAAGTGAAGATTCAGTGACACAAAAATATCCGAAGATCATAAACATTCTATAGAAATGAAAGCCAGATCACGTAAACATGCAAATACTCGTACAACACTTTGTTCGTCAAATAGAGAGCGCCTGAAGAAAATTGAGCCCTAAGTCCACGCGGAAAGTAATTGTATGAAATCATTTGCGAGGAGTCTTTAAAAAGAAATATCATTCACACTGAATTACTAGGTTGTGAGGCTTGTGAGTTGTCCGAACCAGATAAATTAGAAATCATTGGAGGAGGACAGTTCATCACCAATATAGACTTCCTGTGGCTGAAATGGTGATGAAAAACCTAGCAATATACCCATTCACTAAGTAGTACATTAGGCTTTAAAAATTGTCTGAATTTCAGCAACAATTTTTAAAATTGTGCATTTCTATGTTATATCTGAAAAAGTCTGAATCACAAATCACAGAAACTAAAGGGAATGGTGTGAGAAGGGAGCTGGGCCGGTGTCGCAGCAATACGCCCAATAACAGAACACATTGCTGCAGACGTCATAATGTAAACAGTTTACATTGCTTGCGTAGTACTAAACATTATTCGAACGTTGAGTACTGATATCGCAGTGGATAATTAGCACATATTTTGATTACTTTGTGGGTGTCAATTTCTAACGCGACACTGAGTTTCGAACTCAGCGTATTAGTTTATTTATTTATTTAAAATCTTTATTGCACACATAAAAATACAGTGGTACAACAGGCGAGCTTAATGCCATGTGGCATTCTCTTCCAGCTAAGCAGAAAATTAAGCAAAACAGAGAATTTAAGTAGGCGGTGCAAAATAGTACAAATACAAAAAAATAAAATCTAATATAATACATAAAATATTATAATATAAATTAATACAAAATATATATATACCTACATAAATATATGCATATACATAATATACAGTGGATAACGAGAAGGTTTAAGAGAGATCAAGACGACGAGATATGTTCAAGGAAATGCTTGCGCACAGAGTATTTGAACACAAACTTGCTGGGAGCCTGCCTAATGTTCTCAGGAAGAGCGTTCCAAAGGCGAATAGATTGGAGAAGGAATGAGTTAGAGAGGAAACCAGTGCGGTGGGATGGGGTAGAAAAAAGAAGTTTGTTGGAGGAACGAAGTTGCCTTACGTGAGTTGAACTTAGAAGAGTATACTGAGATTTCAGATAGGAAGGAGCATTAGGGTCGTTTAAGATGGTAAAAAGTGTAGTGAGAATTCTGGCATTACGCCGTAGAGGAACAGGTAGCCATTTGAGCTCAGATCGGTAGGAGGAGATGTGGTCATACTTACGTAGACAAAATAGTTAATTAGTTGGCATCTCCCTATATCTCTTTGGTCTGAATATTAATAAAATCAACGAGTCATTTGGATTTCCACGCCCACTGAGTTCAGGAAAGTTCAGAAGTACTAACTCCCAGAATCTATGTAAAGTTAGAATTTCTAGACTACTGTTGTTACAGACAATTTCCCGAAGCCTAAGTGAGCTCAAATCTAATCAAAATATCTAAATTTCCAGTCACTGAAGGGCTCGATTAGGTATCTGTAACAATAACAAAGTAATTATTTAGTTTGAGATATCTAACAAGGTATTGAAACTAAGCCTAGATTAATTCCGTTCAAATTCTCTAGAATTTATTTCTAGAGGGAAAGTAGTCGGGTAAGGAAATTAGTCATTATTTTCAAAAATCTGTGCCCTTTTTTACTTATATTGCAATCATGCGTAACTCCTAGTTTCATCTTGGACTTCATACCAGTACATTATTTTCCCACATTTTTCATTATAATCTGTAATCATGAATGATTTAGGTATTTAAATTGCATCTTAAATTATACAAATCCACAAAATCATGTTCTGGACAGAAACCAGAAGTAAGTAAGTAGTTTTAAGATTCATGTTTAATTTTGTTAATATCATTTCTTCAAAGCTATTTATTTTTCAATCATAATTTCAACTGTTAGGCACACTAGAAAGTTTTTCACACATACATAGGTAACTTATAAATTCTCGACATTGATTTGCTAATCTTCACAAGACAATAAATCGTGTAACATATAAAACAAACATTCGACTATTTGTGAAAGTACAAAATGCATGACAATGGATCGATAGATTAAAGTTGGATACCTATAAAGTTGAAGCATAAATATTTGACTTGATGTTTGCGAATAGCAATTTTGCTGAATATTTAAAGCTTGACTATGGCTCGTTCTTCAAACAATACCCAAGACGAATGCATTCACATTCAACAAACCTGAGTCATGTTTAAATATTAAGATTTAAAATATCATAGCCCTGAATTATGGTAGAGTTCGAATTATTTCATAATGACAAGATAAACTCTAACACAGGGATTTTAACCATTATTAATTCAAGCCATCAATCTATGTTTTACATATTCTGGATCCATGTAAAGCCGTGTCCAATTTCCATCGGCCATTTTTGTTTGATGTATCATTATCAAGCCTTATTCGGTCTCCATTCCAGGAGCTTGAACCTCTCTTTGCCGGAAGATAAACTATTCTAATATTAATATTATAAATGCGAAAGTAACTCTGTCTGTTTATCTGTCTGTCTCTCTTTCACGCCTAAACCACTGAACCGATTTTGATTAAATTTGGCATGAAGATAGTTTGAGTCCCGGGAAAGGACATAGGATAGTTTTTATACCGGTTTTTGAAACAGGGACACGCACGATAAAGTTTTTCTGTGACAGACAAAATTCCACACGCGGGCGAAAGCTAGTTTATAATATGGGCTACGTATATGTACTCGTATACTCCTCAAGCTGTAGCGCTGACACGAGCTAGCTATTTGTCCCTTAGTCATTTTTTCACCCACGGGAAGAGTGGCAGTGGTATTATCCTAATCTGTTGAATTTGCAAGGATATTTGTTTGGTTATTTTATCATAGACTAGCAGCCCGACCCGGCTTCGTACGGGTGCTAAGTATACATATAAACCTTTCTTTTGAATCACTCTATCTATTAAAAAATCGTATCAAAATCCGTTGAGTAGTTTAAAAGATCTAAGCATACATAGGGACAGACAGCGGAAAGCGACTTTGTTTTATACTATGTAGTGAAGTGATGATGTACTTTCCGAGTGTGGCCTGAATTAATACTAAGAAACAGAAAATAACACATATCTGGATTACCGATTTTCTTTAGTCGGTTATCTCTAAATAGGCATTGACGTTCGTCGTAATGAATACTTATTAATAAAACATGAAGCGGAACAACATTTTAATTGCTCATAAAAAGTGTGTCAGTTGGCCGGTTACGTCAAATAAAAATACACATTTTCATTTCTACCAAATTATCTGAAATTTATCTCTGAGCTATGTCCCTAACGTTCTAAAGGTCTTCTTCCCTTTATTTACCATCTTTTTATTACTAACATTCACTATTCTTAGATCAAAAAGGTTCCCAAAATTTGCCTTCGTTAGAATATCTTTTCACTTTACGAGAGACTTACTCACTGTAAAGACCTTTTCTGAAACTGAGAGCCGATATGTCGCGATATGTAGATTAATTTCGCACTTGGGGATCGTTAGTGTCCTTTGAAGTACTACGTGCCTTTAGTTTACTTTTTTGGGTAAGGACGGAAAAAAACATGTAGTCTGGGTTTTGATTGTGATCAGTTGTTTCAACCCTCTCGATAAGCGAAGAAGATTCTAAATTATGCATATTTACCATCGGTAGGTATTTATTCAAATTTCATTAAAGACAATAAAAAAAATTAAGTACTGAAAATTTTGTGAACCATGTCCATTAGACAATACCTAAGTCGTGTGGTTCCGCAGAGTAGAATAAAATACTGTCAATTCTTCCCGTAGATAAGAATTAAAGGACTATTGAGTGCTGTTAAAGTTAGATTAGTAGTTAGACCCACATAGACATACTACAGAAACACAAAACAATTCGACGTATAATAAACAGTGCTTCAATGTCACTACCACTAATAAAGAAAAAGCATCAATTAGGTCACCGCGATCGGTAAGGCGACACTAGTAAGCTAAAGTGTCTTCCCACCAAAAATTTTGATGAGCTGCACCTACATTATGTCTTGCTAAATACCGGTTATGATGTTGCAATCTCCGGAGAATCGAAAGCAAGTCTCATTCCGCCTTTCACTCAGTTAATACTTTTGTTACCAGCTGACCAACAGCCTTCTTGATGTTAGCCTCTATTCCTTTGGAGTTATGGTCCAAATCAATAGCATTTTTACGTTCACAATAATAATAATAATAATAATAATAAAGTCCTTTATTGCTTCTACAACATACTTATTTTAGTTACAATAATGTTGATTGACATAATAATATTATTATGAGGAAGCAATTGGAGGTGGCTCAGCTAATGCTGCCTGAAAAATACTCAGGCTGCGCTGATTTTCAGCCACTCCCATTTCTCTATAGGTCTTATGCGAGAATTGGGTAATGAGGGCTAATAGTAATACATTTACAAGTGGCAATTAAAAAAAAATAACAAGGATGTTAACTAAATTTGCGTTTTGTCTGCACAATTGTGTTGTGTGATTGTGTATGAAATGTGAGTGTGTGTGTTATGTGTGTGAAAGTGAGTGTGTGTGTGTTATGTGTGTGAAAGTGAGTGTGTGTGTTTAATGTGTGTGAATGCTTTTCTAGAAATAGTCTTTCAGGGGCAGTGATTTCCAGTATCCATGATATAAGTTTTCCGCAGCCAGCTGTTTTCTCAATAAGGCTGCTTTGTATTTAACTTTGAAGGTTTGAGTACTCATCCTAACCTTCATGGGAGGTGGCAGAATGTTCCAAATGCTGGCTGCTCGATACTTAAACGATCCTCGAAACCGCGCGGAATTATGTTTGGGTATTTTCAGGAGGTTAATTGTCTTCGTGCGTAAACTTCTTTCAGTCTTATCTTTGGCCCATTCGAGTTTCTCAAAAAGGTATTCAGGTTTTTTGCTCCAGACTACTCTCTGAACAATGCAGGCATATTGCAGTTCTCTCCTAGCCTCCATATTGAGAATTCCTTTTCTGTTTAGGTATGGTGTTATTCGTTCTCTTCTTGGTACATTATAACAGAAACGAATACAGGCATTCTGCACCCTTTGTATGGCTCTTTCAGTTCGGACATTTAACCTGGGACCGATTACGGGGCTACAGTAATTAAAGGGCGAGAGAACAAGTAAGTCGGACAAAAGCAGTCGAAGCTCCTCTCTTAGGTATGGTCTAATCTTGTAAAGAATTTTAAGCTTGAAGAAGGCGTTTCTAATTTTGCCATTTACATGGTCTTCATATTTTTGTTCTCCATCCAGTAGCAAACCCAAATTTCGCGCTTGTTTTACTTTGTCAAGAACAACATCATTAATATAAAATTCTTCATTGCAGTCTAGTACTTGTTTTATCTGGTTATTTGTTCCCAACAGCACTACTTGTGATTTGTTAGGATTTAAGACTAGAGAGTTGTTCTCGGACCATTTTGTAATGTTTCGTAGATCATCGTTTATTTTTTTTATCGATTCTCGTATATTTTTTGCTTCGAAGGAGTAGTATAATTGTGTATCATCTGCATACAGGTGATATTTACAAGTCTCTATGCATCGTGGGAGGTCTGCCGTAAAAATCGTGAATAAAACCGGACTCAGTATCGATCCCTGTGGTACGCCTCTGTTAACTATTTTTGAAAGAGAGAGCATCCTTTCGCCATCGGGCTTAAGAGTCACTACGGTTTGTTCTCTATTCAATAGGAAAGTTTCGAACCATTTACAAGTGTTAGTTGAAAAACCGTAGTGTCTCAATTTTTCCAATAAAAGGTGTGGGTGCAAGCAATCAAAAGCTCTCGTATAGTCCAATAGCACCAGCACACTACTCAACCCCCTATCTGAGGCCTCTGTGAGGTCATCCGTGACATGGAGCAGGGCTGTTTCTGTGCCATGTCCCCGGCGGAAGCCAGACTGAAATCGAGGTATAATACCATTGCCCTCTAAGTATTCTATAACTTGATTTAATACTACCCTTTCCAATATTTTGGATAAGACTGGCAATATGGAGATAGGACGTAAATCTTTTAGATTCTCTACAGCTTCTTTTTTAGGAATAGGCCTTATTAGTGTTTTTTTCCATTGTTCCGGGAACGTGTGGGTTTGAATAGATTTGTTGATGATGGCTGTGATAATAGGAAGCGTTCTGTGTAAGGTGAGTTTTATCATTTTTATATTCAAACCATCCTGTCCTGTAGAGTTTGTACTAATGTTGTTAACAATTCTGTAGACATCTGCCTCTGTCGTTGGTTTCAAATCAAAGATGTTAGTTAACTTTGGTGTCTTCATATTGTCAGAAACGCATTCCAAATCTACTTCTTTGCAACTTGGTAGGGTCAAAAAGTGATGAATTATACTATTTGGGTCGTTGATGTGGTCAGGTATACAATAATTCTGTGTGTTATTCAAAACAGTGGCATTTTTAATATTTTTCCATAGATCCGTCGGTTTTTTTAAATTGTTATTTATAGAATAATTAAAATATGCTTTTTTCTCGAGTTCTATTGCTTTGGTTACATAGTTTTTAAGGCTTTGATAGTACTTTTTTGCTGTATCTGTCCTAACTTTATGAAATCTTTTTAGCGCTTTGTCTCTTAAATTCATAATAAATTTTATAGTGTCCGTTATCCAAGGCTTATTTTTGTCTTTAATCACTATTTTTTTCTCTGGTGCATGTAAATCAAACAATGTTAAAATATAGCTATTAAAGGTTGCAACCATATCATCAACATTCTGTGTTTGGGTGATAGAAAGCCAAGGGATTGAATCCAGGTCTTTTTCAAACAAGTTTGGGATTATGTTATGGAGTGGTCTTTGCAATACCACCTGTTTTTTAAATTTGGGCTTCTTTATATCAAAATCAACTATAACTGTAGCGTGATCACTCAAAGAGTGATTATGCATCACCATTACATTTTTACAACGGGAAATATCATCAATTAGTACTAAATCCAGGATTGATGCCGTACTGTCGGTTACTCTGGTTGGTTCATTCACCAGTTGCTGAAGGTTGTGTTGGGTATAGAAAGTTATTAATTCTTTGGCTTGTGCTGTCTCTGTATTGCTGAGATTTATATTCAGATCACCCAATAAGCATATATAATTACAACGGGACATAACATTCACTGATTCGCTGAGTGAGTCTAAAGCATCCCGGACACAGACACTCTCCGGTCTATAGGCTGTGCCTAGCGCTAAGGTCCCGCCGGGTAGACGAACCTCAAGCCATAGTTGTTCCAATGTTGAAAGAGGATGCTGCCTTATTTTAGTGGTTAGTCCCTCCTTCACATAGAAACCCACACCACCACCTCTGTTACCTTTACGGGCTCTGTGAATAAATTTGTAGTGAGGTACATCCGGTGCGAGGGCCTCCTCTCCTTCACGAATCCACGTTTCATTAACCGCTAGGATATCAAATTGGTACTTTAGAATCGTAAATATGAGTTCTTCTTGGCCAGTATTCAAGGATCTGGCATTTAGGAGCCCCAATCTCAAACATTTTCCTATTTTATTAGCCATGAGGACTGAAAAAAAGTGCGTGTGATTATTATATTTAGGAGCATTAAAGCGGTGATGTAGTGTGTAATGTGAGTATGAAGAAACACAATAGCAGTGTGAGTGTCTTATCCTATGTGTAGTGTATAGTGAAGTTGTGTATGTGTGGTGTAATAAAGTTGTCATGTGTGATCTTATTTTTGTAATAAGTAATTGTGCGAATACATGTATTATGCTAATTATATTTTGTATGCGTGCTTGAGGATTTTGAGGAGTTCGAGTGTTGTGTACAGACAAAATATACAAAAAGGTGTGAAACAAATCTGTATTATCAATATTAGTATAGAAAGGTAATCTCAAGTAAAAGTTAGGGAGATCAAAGGTACCGTCCAACCAAAATAAGTACATCAGCTCAAACATCAAAATTCTCCAAAAATCCGTTTCAAGTCAGCCTCCGATTGTATCCTATGCCGTGCTTTGCCATCGTCCTGCCGGGCGTAGATTTTACCGTCTCTTGTCCAGACATATTTGAAATTCTTGGATCGGGAGATCTCTCGTGTTTGCTGGAATAGTTGTCGATAGTGTTTAGAGAGCCTTTCGTTAATGTAGACCGAACACGCAGGCCCCGATACAGGCAGGCCTTCGGTGGTGACCCCGCGGCGCACGCGTGCGGCTTTTAACAGCGAGTCGCGAGTGTCTCGGCGAGTTAGTCGCACGGCCAGGGGGCGCGGCCGAGCTCGAGCGGCGCCCTGCTGTGCCGATCTCGGAGGACCCACTCTTTCTGCGCTCACTACTTCTTTCGGGTCTAGGTCAACTCCGATTTTTTTTGCAAGGGTGACAACGACTTGTGTGCCATTCTCGTTAGCCTCTTCTGGATAGCCGGCTATTTCCACGTCGTTTAGCAATAGCATTCGGTCACGCTCCTGTATTTCCACTTCAAGATTCAAAATTTTGCTTTCAAGGGCTGTAGTGTCACCAAGTTTACTCTTCTGGCTTTCCAGATCTTGCACTCTGGTCTCTAACTGCTCGATACGATTGTTTTGTTTTCGTATGGTTTCTGTAAGCTCTGCTATAGCCTCCCTTAAGCTGTCTGTCTGATTATTGATAAGTCCAGCCATATATACTTTTAATTCAGTGATTAAATCTTTTTGAGCCGTAGCCTGAGCGCAAGATTCTGGGCTCGATATTTGTTCTAATCCCGGCGTTTCGTCTGAGGATCGTGATGTCTTCTTACGGTGGGTAACGTTATGGTCTTCGTTTTTCCTATTCAAGTCCGGGTCCTCCTGTGTATTTTGTGGGTTAGGTCGGACCGGTGTGTTTAAATTTCCAGTTTTAGGTCTTTTACTCTTGCATTCCGGGCAGCACCACTGATCTTTTTTTTCCATAATCTTAAAAAGTCCGAAAGAAACGTTAGCGCACTCCAAATCATACTTGTATTTTCAAACCATACATCGTAAGTATTCTCTTCTAGGTATGGGTCTCTGGCAGCCAGCGCATGTTTGTGTAGCACTCATTTTCAGTCTGGTTCTGTCGAAACTAGAACGTAAACAAATCAGTGCAAAAGGTCTAGTAGGTACTTGCAGCGCCCTCTGTTGAATTCTGCACGTAACAGCTATTGCAAAAGCAATATCAATCAATGGAACTCGCACACAAAGGCAAAGTCAGTGCGCGGTTGTTAGATCAGTCGATTTCTCATAGATGGCGCTATTCAGTATAACTTGAGTGTCTTAAATGTTCTAGCTGCTGATGACACATCAAAATTAGGTTATAATGTTTTTCACTTTTTAAATCAATGATAATCACATACACTAATACGTTCCAGTTCTTCGGCGGGTGGCACTTTCTCGTGTCTGGTAGTTATTTTTCCGCAGGGGATCCGGAATTGTTTCATAAGTTATCGTTTGTGTTCCGGTATTTATTATCACTATTTCACTGTTTAGACGATGAACTTCTCCGGAATTACGCGTGTGTAGAATTTTTGTAACATATTACACTTCACACTGGCGTTTTTAGGCTTGGTAAATTACTTTAAACTATATAAATAATATTTTTCACTTAGATCGATGTTAATCCGCGCACAACAGCGCCCTCTCCTCCACAAGATGTAATTATTCCGAGATATTTTTGGCAACGTGTTTTGGTTTACTTAGAACGGTTAGAGAGGTTGAGGTTGTCTGGACTGAAATAGTATGGCACGAAATATCGGTATTGGTACAATAAGTCATAAATAAGTAATAGTCTGTATATTATCTTGCCTGAAAGTAAACGCAGACATAATAAAAAAGGAAAAAAGGGATCATTGTAAATCTTAGCTGTCATAAACGCGACAATACCCTTTCTATCCTACAGCTAAGGGAAAAATTCGGTATTGTTTTGAAGATTTCATGTTTTGGTAAAGCCATGAATGAAGATCAGAAGAAGAATTGGAAACAATGACTCGTACAAATAACAAGGATGCAAGAACTTTGTTACGATGAAATCAATATTGTTTTTCGTTGAGTAATGTTTGCTATACTAACGTAATGTCTTCAAAAGTGGGAAGAGAAATATTAAATTGCTGACATAATATGGTATTTCATCGAATTCAAAATATTTACCCATTTATATGGTAGCATATTGAATATTCAAATCTCCGTTTAAATAGATCTTCCAAATAAATTGAGAGATATTCATAAAGTTAATGAAGCAATATATTAATGAGAATTTGATTGGAATATACACATACTTGACAGAGCAGTATCAATAGATCTTTACATTACATTCCATCAACATGAAAGCTATTATGTACTATAACTGAAACATTAATCAACAATCCAAGAATTCAAGCTTAGAAATTTTGACAATCCCTAATTGGAGTCATTGTACCTACATTATACCTACAGGTAGGTACAGTCACTTGCAATCTGTACATGAAATAAGATCCTAACTTATCTGAGGACTTTGAGGACACCTTTTGAGTACAAGTGTTAAAGAGATACTGTCTACCGGTCGTTTTAACCAAGAGTCCATGTCCAATGCTGGACAAAGACGTACCCAAAGGACTTCCCCAAGGTCATTCGACGCTTGCTTTTAGCTGCTTCCCAAAACCTCAGATCGTCTACTATTCGTTATTTTTTTACTGTGTTACATAAAACGTTTGCATAATAAAAATGGACGCGTCATGAATATCATTGTCTAATTATAGAATAACTAGGGATACCTGAATTTTTATGATCCGGATTAATACCTAACATACCTACCGGGGGAGTAAGTAACTATTCTCGCATAACTATTATTTATTTTTTTAGTCTTTTACATAAAGTATTAGTGTAAGATACCTCTGCTCCATACTGCATTCGCACAACAATATAGTAGTTGACTTACTTGACTTAAGGTCCTATGTCCCCTAGATGGGGCAGAGGGCGTCCACAATATTCCCCCATCGCGTTCGATCTTGAGCTTCGCGTTTGATCTTGCTCCAAGTCTTGCTGATTTTCTTTGCCTTGTCTGCTGCTACAGTGCGCCGCCAAGTTTGCTGAAGGCGACCACGTTTGCTCCTTAAAAAAAGTACATTAATCGTTTAATTCCACTTCATAGCTTAGAGCTATTACAACCACAACACATACAATCCAATAATTACAAAAATTAGTTTCTAATGTAAATAAGGAACGAATAACTTTAGGCGTTGTAATAGACAAACTCTTGAGGCCCTCACAATGGCCGCCACTTTCAAAATTTACGGTCCGTGCGCACTGACATATTCGTTACATAACTCTTTGGAATATTCTCCAAAAGTTGATGCCAAAAGTAAATTACACTAGCCAAGATAATTTTGATTCGAAATGTGTCTTTGCGGTGGACAAGATTAATTAACTTTGGGAGGGTTTAATTGAAATACGAGTAATACACTGCGATAGAAACAACACACGAATATTAACAAAGGATTGAAATAAGATAATATTTTATGTTGATAAAATATAATAATTTTAATGAGATGAATATTGCTTACACAGACGGTGAAAATTATTTGAGAGGAGGCACCATATTTGGTTAGGACTATGCAACAACAGCTGTGACACCGGCCCCGCCCCCTTGGCACATCTCCCTTTAGTTTCTGTGATCTGTGGTTATATCTGTAGACATAACAAAATGTTTTTTATCGTCAGTATTGACGTCTACTTAATAAGAATCAAAGAAACAATCGATCCATGTCAGATGTTGAAAGCTAATAAACTCTGTCGCCGCGAGGCTCAGGAAGTTCCTACTCTCTAAATATTTTGAACATGGAGCATGAATGATTGAAACAATGATAAAATCAGTAAGTATCATCTCAGTATACAGGGTGATTCATAATTTAACATGAAGCGGACATCAGACAACAGGCTAACTCAAGGCAGCTCAGAGAAAAAAGTTTTATTAAAAAATGGCTGGATCATCTTCGGGCGAGTTTGACAGGCAGATAATTCTTAATCTATTATAGAAAAGGCTGAAATTTTAATTTATACAAAATTCTTGACGTAACTAAATCCATACGGGTGATGCCTCGCGTTTAATGTGGTAAATAATAAGTAATTAAGTAATTCGAGAGCCTTATCTATTAAGTGAGTATGGTTTCAGTTTCTAAGAAGCAGCTGGGTTGCATTTAGCTGAATAATCCTCACTTTCTTAAAACTTTAGTGTGCGAATAAGACAAGTGTTTATTGTAAACCAGTTGGAAAAGACATGACAAGTGACAAGCACATTATGGTTTGTCCGAGTTGTAATGACATGCTAGAACCATCGACAATACATTGTGCCACTTTAGTGTGTTACGCCCGTATTCACAAACATTACTTTGAGGTCTCACAGTGCGCGTGGACGCATAGGTTGACACACGAACCAATCACTGAGCTCTATGCAACGCTGTACGTTCCATTTACTGCTTCACTTATCGTCAGTTGCAGGTTCACTTGGGGTAACTGACAAAATACAGTTTTTCAGTAGAGCCGTTTAAAGTTTTTTTTCGTCTTAAATCGGACATAACTTTTTTCCTATTTAACATTTTTTGGATCTGTTTTTACAGAAATGCTTAGAATTCTACGCGGTTTTAGCTTAAATAAAAAGAATTATCTAATATGTCTTAGTTAAGGAAATAAATTGCAGTTACACCAATGTATTTTTGTACTTTTGACAGTTACACTAATTTTACACCATACTTTTGGAAAAAACATAGGTCAAATTGGTGTAAGTACTGCCCAAATTAAAATAATTTGAAGTATTTGCTGGGTTTTGTTTACTTAGTTGCTGTATAATTTATGTAAAAGTATTAAAAAAATAAGAGAATTCATGAAAAAAATAACATTTTGTCGTTTTCTTTATTATTTTTTTTAATTTTATTAGAAGTAACTTTTATTTTATTCATTAAAAAATGTTAAAAAAGCCATGAAAATCAAGAAAATATGTGTATTTAATTTATTTAAGACAGAAATATTGAAATAACTAAAGTATTACTGTGAAACTAAGTAATTTCAATATTTTTTTAAGCTTTGACTTACCAATACCGTATTTAGCTCTACGAGGCAAATTAAACTGAAAACAAAATAGATTTAATTTCCCACCTCTTTCTATCAATGTTGAATTAAGGTCATGAGTACTACAACAGTAAAAGTAACAGAGTAACAACAGGTTAATGTTAGCAACGCGCAGTGACGCCTAGTTGGCTGGATAGTTGCTCAATTTCAATTTTTTTTTTGTTGAGCTAACTTTAACTTCTTTAACTGATACTGCTGGTATAATAATAATGTAATTTGCCTTAAAACTTTCTAAATTCCTCTTTTATTTCATGTTATAAACCTTAGCAAATTAGTGTAATTGCAAAGTTTTGTAGCAAAATTTTTACATTATT
Organism: Ostrinia nubilalis; assembly: GCF_963855985.1. Classification (NCBI taxonomy): domain Eukaryota; kingdom Metazoa; phylum Arthropoda; class Insecta; order Lepidoptera; family Crambidae; genus Ostrinia; species Ostrinia nubilalis. The sequence goes on from NC_087094.1 coordinate 15,655,443, forward strand.
ACAGATACACCAATTCAACCTGGTAAAATTATTACAATGTCAGTTACACCAAAATTGTGAAGGAAATCTGAAAAGTTCACACCTGAAAATGTCCGTGTTTTTTTAAAGCTAGAATTTTTTTACGTATACCATTCGAAAGAGCAGAAAAAACTAAGAAAAACTGTATACTTAACTCAAAAACCGTATTTTGTCAGTTACCCCAAGTGAACCTGCAACTGACGTTATGCAAGCACCGTTGTGAATACGGGCGTTAGGCCGTACCGCAAATGTGCAGTTTACAGTACATGAGACTATTATAGTTTTGTTGTAAAATGACACTTGTTTCAACTAACATAAGATGCCAGTGTTAAGTTTGATTTTCTGTTGTACATGTACGAGTAGAATAGTATGGCTTTTTCCTCCTAATGAATAAAGTTATAAAAGATATTATGAGTAATTTTACTGTATTATATCATAAACTGTTTGATGGAGAAATGGACACGTGTCGGATGATTATGGTAACTTTGTTGATTGTGTTGAATTTTGATAACGACTGAGGCTGACGTCAAGCAGTACTTCAATTGGCCCAAATAACTGTAAATTAATATGAACTTAAAAACAGTTGAATAACATTTAACGATGCCGCATTTTAGTAATATTTGAAAACTAATAATTATTATGTAAAAACTTACTTTCTTTACGAAGTCTTATTAAAACTTCAGAACTTTAAAGTTGTATTTCATACTCATTCGCAGGTGGCGGTGTGAAAATCAGAAAACATTTTATTGAGAACTTGGAAAACATGCTGAACTGGTTTTCGAACTTCAATTCAGATGAGAATAAAATTGAATTTTATTTTCAACAATGTAAACAAGGAACTTTACATCTGTCGTTTCAACGCGGGACAATTTCCTTCGCCACTTTGGAAGGTAAACCAAAGATTCCGGATGTAAATATTGTTTAAGATGGAGTGTTATGGAGGTTGCAAGAAGTAGTGATGGTCATAGACATCGACCATAATATCGATACTTAGTACGACCTTTTGTAGGATTATAACGGGATTATTCCCACCTCTCGTTCCCACCGGTGCAACTCCTGTATAGACAGGATCTATAGCTTGAGCGCCAATACAAACCCAACCAGTGAAGGTTTTGTAGAATTATAATAATCTAATTTAAACGTAATTTACGCCGCAAGCGAAATAAAAGCAAAGCTTAGTTTAGTCTTTCCTTTTGCTAAGCAAAGACAAAATAATATTTTTATTGGTATTGCCCAATTCTTATTACCTCAGACACAAGAATAGTCCGAATAGAACCCAAACAATTCCGTAGGAATCTGAACAATCCTACTTTAAGTTGCTCGGTATCGACTGTCTTGGAACAAGTTGCATCACTAACAGGAAGAATTTCAATAGCGGACAAAGAAAACTGCGAAGAAAAATACTGTTGCACAAAAAAGAAGACTTGTAATTTCACGACTTATTTTGCCTGAAATTTTAAGTTCATCTTATGAATCGAAAAGGCGAAATTTTTGACTCTTGAGTTTTTGGGTTCCAGTCGATTTTTAAAATTACAATTTATTGATATGCACTAGAGGTTAGATAGATTTTATAAAATATGAAAAGACACATTCGGAGCAACATAAGTAATTATATGAAAGTGGGAGCCGTCTACGGGATCGTTTAACCCACCCCAAAATGACTATTTGAGATCGAAATTTAGGATCTATTAACTAAAGGGATTATAATTTAGGACGTTGATTGCGTTGAGCCAAGCGCTTTAAGTAATGGTTTGGGCGGCAACCAAAGGTAATAATAACCGGATAGTAAGATTGACAATCAATATTTTCTACATACAATATTATAATGTACATTGCTGTAGATAGAAGGTAGGTATTTGATAAATGTTTCTTTGTCGGTCATTTAGTAATCTGATATCCCCTTCCTCGTTGGCTAGGTTTGATGGTGTTAATTAATGTGGTAATTTTATATTTTCATTTTCATTTTCAGAGATATTCAGGAAAGCCTCGCAGTATCAGGATCCAAAGCAGTAAGGTATCCCCAGGGACTACTCAACCTTTGCTGATGAGGTTTCTTCGGATGCCAAACTGTTTATACTTGCTATACAAGAGTTGCAATGCTATGGTAAAAGTTTTGAATGAAAATTAAATGCATTGTACACCAAATAATGTCATTTTAGTGTAATGGGCATCACACTAATATTATAAAGGCGAAAGTTTGTGAGTAGGTATGTATATTTGTTACTACTTCACGACTTAACGGTTGGAGCTATTTTAATAGTATGAAGCCAGCTGACACCCTGAATTAACACATAGGCTACATTTTACCGCGGGTAACACCGCGTGGCACAACTAGTTCAGTTTTATAAATTATGTAAATTTTATTTTCTCCTACGTTTTTGACCGTCTGCTCTTCTACGTTTTTTCGGTTCTGAGTTTGAGGAATTATGCCAAGAAAACGAAAGGTGTTACGCGTTTGTTTGGCTAACCCAGAGTGGGATGACAGCGATGTGTCGACTCAACGATTGGAGAAAGCGATATGTAATTGCCGTCGGAAGGTCGAGCTTTGTGCTTTACTCTTTGTGATCGTAGACAACCTGTCAATATGGTCCAAAATTGCAATGATTTGTTCCAAATATAGCTGCTGTGTATTACTCAGTGTCTAACGAGACAAATAGTAAGGTTAACCGTAGTATTGTGTTAAAGGTTAAAGAAATAAGAAGCAAGACGCATTTCGTTCCCAGTCAGTCGAAAGTTTTTTATAAAGTACTTAAAATATTCAAATAGAGTTACAGAAGTAATAACTTATAATGTAGATAACTAAATGCGGTTCTATTAGTAACTTCAAGCCGAGAAACTGAAAGCTACATATTTCATAAATGTCAAAGGTTTGCATAAGTATTTGTTGTTCTTTCAGACAAACTCAGATATTGTGTAGTCTCTCTGTCTAAATACTTTTAAATTTTCTCTCACTAATATATTTCAAACTGTAAATACCAAATAAACATTTCAGTCAGTGAAACTTGCTGTTTCACTGTTTTGGACAGCGTCAATCCACGCATAGTCCTAACTTTCAAAAACTAACATTATCTAGTATTCGACCCTTGTCAAACCCTGTAGGCAGGTTTTCGCAACAAAAGAATTCTCTTAGGCTTTAGTCATTTAAAAACACACTGACAATGGACAGGCGGTTGTAAATACTTATATAATGTGGTTAGAAAGACAATCAACATTAAACTATGTCGGACGCATATGGCACTGCATGACACCAAGGGTTACGACCTAAGTTACAGCATTTCAATCGCTTAAAATAGGTATTTGACGTAACCATTTTGCGAGATGTCAAAAACACCACCACATATTTACAAACACATGTCAAACAAGGAAAATCAACACCGTTTGGAGAAATTGACAAAGATATCCCCGTGCCACCCTGTATTTTTCCCATGTGTCACTCAAAACACCGACTGAGCGCCCTCTGGCAAAAATCATTATTAATGCTGTCATATCCAATATTGTGTGTGACACTTCCTGTGACACACGATTCGTTATTACGGTTTAAGGCATTTATTTCTCAAACAAAACAGAAAATACATTCACTTACGAGTACATTGAGAAACACTGGTTAGTAAATTATTATACACGGAGCTGATAATAATATGTTGTAGCTTTTAACAATATTAGTTTAATCACATAGGTACACTTTATTACCCACTTTTTAGCAAGTTCCATTTTTATTTGTTTACCTAACGGTCTGTCAAAAAACTTTTTGAATATTGCCATATTTTGTTCGGTTCTGGCGTCTGAGTTACTCGTATACTTGCACTTCGACGTTGACAAATATAAATTGCCTTGAAAAAGTTAGAGCAATGTTGTATTGATAATTGATATTTCAATACAATTTATTTATTGTAGAGGTTGGATCGTATACGTATCTGTTTGATGAATGTGAATGGTAGATAATCGGTTTTACCACCTACAAGGTGGACCGACGACATCGTAAAGGTAGCAGGGAAGCGCTGGACGCAGGCCGCTACCAATCGATCAACGTGGAAAGCATTGGGGGAGGCCTATGTTCAGCAGTGGACGTCCTATGGCTGAAATCATGATGATGATGATGATGAATCGGTTTTATCAATAAAGGGACGATATAATTATTTGCAACGATATCTGACAGCTATGACAAGTTTCTAATACTTTTTTACTTACCTAATTGTTACCAGTGACGTAATTAACGAGTAACATTCAGCAAATTGGAAAAGATAATATTCAGAGTCAAATTGAAAAATAAGTACACTTAAAGGTAAAATAATTACATGGAGACTATTTGTATTCAAATTACTTGCGTGAAAATCAAACCTGTTCTGGTTCGTTTTCATTAAAGAAGTACGAGTAAAATGTGCGGTGCAAAAATCTGAATGGGAACTTTTACCTACATGTAATCTTATTTAAGCAGTGGGTACAACATAGCGGAGCTACTATATTAACTATTGACTAATAGCTCAATACAAAAGTTTATCTCTCTACAGCGCCTCACACATTTGTCAATCGAGTTTTCCATTCACATATCTCGCTTTTAGATGTGAAGATTAATCTCTCATGTCATTCGTGTACATTCCTGCTTATAGCTTTTTACAAACATCTATAAGTTTTTATAAGAAAAAAAAATAGTTTCTCTGGTCCCTTTATACCAGAACCTAGCTAGGAAGCTGCGCATCGCGACTATGCGTAGTTAGATTCTCTAACAAACACTGTTTATTGACACTTCTTACAACATTTCTCGCTCACATACTTTTGCAAACACTTCTAGCTTTTTGCACAAAGAAGTCTCGGTGTTTCTTTATCTATAGTCTAGGCACTAACCATTTTCCACGAGATACAAAGACGCGTAACATAAATTCAGACACGCACGAACTATTGACTGGCAATCCATTAGCTCTAGATTTTTACACTCCATTTGAATTCGCTCACACACGTTCGTCACTCGCGACCCGCTCACACAGCATGTTTCTTATTCTTTATGTCGAAATACTCGCTCTACTAGCTCTCTTTAGGGAGTTTTGGTGACTCAGGGAAAAGTAATATTTCTTTGAATAATATTTTTTCGTCGTGTAACCATAGACAACTTAGCATGCTAAGATGTAACACTGCTTTACGAAGTTTATACGCCCATATGCGTTCAGATTTCGTTCGTTCAGCCAAATGACGTCCACAGCTGGACAAAGGCCTTCCCAAGGATTTTCTCAGCGATCCTGCGCTGTCCGCATCCAGGTACTTCCCGCGATATATCAAAATCAGAATCAGAATCAGAATTTTATTTGCGTAAAAAAATGGTATATATAGCCTATAAATCTTCGCGTTCTGCTTTACACATTAGGAATATCAAAAAATTCAAAACAGAACATGTATCAAACCTGAATCATAACAACATAATAACGTCGGCTGTTTGGTGTAGTGGTTCAGAACGGACTACTATGCCGAGAGGTCCCGGGTTCGATTCCCGGCCGGGCAGAAATTGAAATGATGAATTTTAATTTCTGTGACGGGTCTGGGTGTAAATATGTATAATATGTATGTATTTAATAAAAAAAAAAGTATATAAATATCCGTTAAGCTAGCACCCATAACACAAGCATTGAGTTGCTTACTTTGGGGCTAGCTGGCGCTGTGTGAAATTGTCCAAAGATTTATTTATTTATTATTTATTATTTATTATTTATTTAAATATAAATATAAATAAATAAATATAAATATCCTTGGACATTTTACACTGCGCCGCTAGCCCCAAACTAAGCAAAGCTTGTACTATGGGTACTAGACAACGGATATAAACATACTTAAATACTTTTTTTTTTTGTAAATACATACATATTATACATAGAAAACACCCAGTCCAATACAAACAAATATGTTCATGCACACAAATGTTTGTACTGTGCGGGAATCGAACCCGCAACCTCCGGAATAGTAGTCCGATTCGAACCACTACACCAAACGGCCGACTATTTTTTCTGATATTGCTTGCCAATTAAACACAGCCCACAAGAGGCTTAGGCAAACTTCGTACATTGTTTGGTAATGAGCTTAAATAATATTAGGTTACTAATACTTGGGTTTGTGTAGGCTTTATTCAAATTCTTAGGCCCTTTCTTCAGGACTACCTATATAATACTTACAATGAATAAATACTTACATACATAATACTTATACTTAAGACTTTAAGCTGAAATAAATTTTAAGTAAATGGCATTGTTAACTTGGTTTAATAAAACTTTTTAATAAGTTTTTTCAAAAGTTCAGTAGTTTATCCTAAATATTGGTAAAGGGCTCGTTATAAGGTACTTATTTACTTAAGTGCTTAAATAACGCAGTACATGATATTTTCATACTCCGCGTATCGCTATGATAATACGAGTAATATCAGTTCGACTTCTCCATATTTTAAACATATGGTACTAATTAGTAATTTAGTACAAAAGTAAGTAGCAAGAGTAATTTTATACTCAGCGACTCCGCGTAATATGGTGTACATGAACTTAAATTACATGTTGTTATTATTATGAAAATGTTTACAGAGCTTCCGATAAAGCTGGGATTTGTTAGGTACGAGTAGGTACATCTTCTAAGTTGTATTATCTGTAATACATAAAAGTCCGTCAAAGGAGACCAACTTTCGTTATTGCTTCTGTATCCAACCAATGTGTTAGACTCCCTGCAAACTACAGAGTTTTAGTTTAGTCGAGTTACAGAGTTTTAGTAGTTAGTTTGGTCGACTTCCACTTAGGCACCATCTTACTTTGACTTTAACAAACGTCAAAAATCTGTCAAATTCCATACAAAACCACCGATTATTGTTAAAGTAAGGCCTGCTATACACGGACAGCTTGAAGAAGTTAGTGTCGGCAGCTTCAAGCTGCGACTGCATTGCAAACTATGGAAATAGTTGTAACTTCTCGAGCGGTTCCATGTATGTGTGTACGTAGTGTACTGTTGTTTGCTATGCAGTCGCAGCTTGAAGCTGTCGTATACTAGCTGCTTCAAGCTGTCCGTGTATGGCGGGCCTAAGTTGGTGCAACTCAGCCTTAGTATGAGGAATCGGCCGATACCGAATCCGAGTAGTGTACGCGTTTCATGTTCATACTGATTAACTGCCCGGCGAAACAATCGGCTAACAAAAAGTCTTTGGTCTGCGAGGTGTCTTACTGGTAGTGCAAGCTGTATAACTCCAGGACGTGTGAAACATAAACACGTAATTAAAATTGCATTAGATTTAATGTTATTACATTTTCTCGCGTTTGAGGGCGGGCGGCGCAACGTTACATGGCAACTTATTTAACTTCAAAAATGCCTAAAATGTCCGCTATCTATTGTCCAATTACTAGAATCATTAGGGATAATTATTCATGTGGCTAGCGGAGATCAGGCGGTTACACAACTCTAGTTCACGTAACCATAGGCGACGTTTGGGGCGGCGCGTGCGACGGCGCAGTCCGAATGCGCTGGCGGAAAGAGGCGCGCGCGCTTTCGCGAGTGTAACGGCAGTCACAGTGAACGTGTTGTGGTTTTATTATTATTTTTGTGTGTTTTTGGTAAGTTTCTTCTATGATAAATTGATTATGACAAGATATTCGTATGGTGCAATAAAAATTGAACTCTACTAGGTATTTACAAAATTAAGTTATATGTACACAGAAAACTTCCCCCCAGAAATACTACCCAAAATGCTGAAAGATATTAAAATTAATAATATTTTTTTAATAATTCATCGTGGTTTTTTATTATTTTATTATTTTAAAAGTGGGTGGAGTGCGGCATTGTGAAGAACTAAAAGCTCGGCAGCTTTTATCGTTAGCAGAAGTTTACAAACTTCAGTTTTGGTTCGTTGCTTATTTTGAAACTTGCAGAGGTTCTTCAAACTTAATTTTTCATCAGTTTCTTAGGTTAAGAGAGGTCAATAGCCGACGTAGGTTTGCCTAGTGGCCTATATAGTGTTATGTGATACATCAAGCAATTTTCAGTATACGTATTACATATTTTAATTAGCTAAATAAAATATACTTAATTGAAAAATTTTCTGATACTTATTGCAGTCTAAAATTAATTAAGACGCATATTGCCCTTCCAGCTTTTCTGTCTTCTGCGTATGGTACAGCCGAACTCTTTAATAAATTACTATCCCCTTCTTTAGGGGTAGTGGAGTTGGCTCACCTCGCAGAGGCCAGAAACGCTTGGACTAGGGCATGCCCGGGAGCCGATCCACCTACCTCTCTATCGTCTCAGAGGCAGTGGGACGAGCCGCTCTGTTTGCGTTTTCAGAGTGATCTATTGGCTTCCTCCGAAAATGCTGCAGAGCGTGCTCGCCTACTAGCGGTCTTTCAGGCAGAGTCCGGTTATTGGCTACATGCTCTTCCTTCGGCCAATATCGGGACTCTGCTTGACAGGAGTACACTATCCCTTGCCATTTCCCTTAGACTTGGCGTCAAGACAAACCATCCCCATCGCTGTCGTTGCGGTACTCGCGTCGGTGAGTTAGGACACCATGGCCTCTCATGCCAAATGAGCGCTGGTCGAGTCTCCCGACACGCCTGCATCAATGACGTCATCCGCAGAGCTCTTGTCGCCGTCAATGTGCCAGCAGTTTTAGAGCCTAACGGCATATTCCGTGACGACGGCAAGAGACCTGACGGCATGACGCTCATTCCCTGGAAGCAGGGACGTCCTCTTGTGTGGGACGCAACATGCGCGGATACGCTTGCTCCGTCTCATACAGGAGGTACCTCCCTTGCCGCAGGCGCGGCGGCGGCCTCGGCTGAGTGCTCCAAGCGGCGCAAATATGCAGCTCTCAATGAGAGTTATATATTTGTGCCGTTTGGGGTTGAGACTATGGGACCATGGGGTCCAAGCGCTCGTTCCTTTTATAAGGAACTGGCAAAGAGGCTCACCGAGGTGACCGGTGATCAAAAGGCTGGCAGCTATTTTGGTCAGAGAATTAGCCTGGCCATTCAACGTGGCAATGCTGCCAGCCTTTTGGGCACCATTCCTGACTGCGGCGCTGGGGGTGAAGTATTTTTTATTTTGTAAATAGTTTTTATCATTAGTAATTTTTAAATTTTAGTTTTTAAGTCATTTTAAGTTAATGTAATGTATTATTATAAAATTTATTCCCCATTAAGACTATATTAAAATAAAATATATCATTCGTAAAACAAATAATTATTGCTTTCACGACATGTTTCCTTAAACCGAACGAGTTATTTTTACGATCAATATTATCAGTGATAATGAATATTATTAAGTTAATTTGTTACTTAACTTTGCATGGTGTTGTGTCATACGTAATAACGGAGGCTCCCTACGTATACATTCACTCTTCACCGACCAAACAGCCCGCAGCATTGTTAAAATAATTGCCAATTACATCTTCGTAATACGGCATTGTTCGGAGTACTTACATGGTTTATGTAAACAACACTCACTGTCAAGAAGGCTTCAATTAAGCCGTAAGAAATGCTATGTGTTGTTATAGTATATTTACTTCCTAAGATAGGGTTGAGCTTTAGTCACATAATCATAGTATTTATTTAAGTAAGAGTATAAAAAAGCGTGGAACCCACAAGGTGGACCGACGACATCATTTCCCTGACGCAAAAAAGGCCTATGTTCAGCAGTGGACGTTCTATGGCTGAGATGATGATGATGATTTATAACAAAGTATTTGCTCTATCAAAAACCTTTATGGGATTTCAAGTGAGACTATGAACCTGTTCTTCAGCTTATTTGATGAAATAAATAAGATTCTGTAAAATATTTTACGTTATTGTGACAAATATTTGACAGATTTTCTGTTATTGTCAGATCGGTATTCAGCACTCGCAATGACATGTCACAGAAAGCAGAATTATTCCACGAATCAGCAAATTGACTTCACAAAGTAAAAGGGAATATTTTTGTATCAAAACTCTGGTATTTTGTTTTTATCAAATTTTCAGTCAATTATTTTTCTTTTAACTACATATCTCTCTACGAATAACAAAAATTCTCAAAGACTCTATTTTAAAACGTCAGTCGACTGTACACTCAAATTTCGTTTCAAGTCTGTGACTATTCTAACGCCCGTATTTGCAAAACATTACTATGAGGACGAACAGGGTGACATACGAACGAATCACAGAGCTCTGTGCGTTCGATATGCTGCTTCATTTAAGCAAGAATCATTTGTGAATACGGGCGTTAATCAACTGAAGTTTTTGCTTGACTTATGCTTAAACTTCAAGTTTCGAGTCTAACTAACTTCCCTTTAGTAATAAATCCACAAAACTGTACACAAAGGATGTCTCGATCAGTTGAGACTAATAACGCGTTAATCCCGCAAAAGTTCGAGAAAGTTTAATGCTGTTAGATTGTTGTAATCGAGTTAAGCTGTGGCTACACGATCGTCTGGAAGTTTAGAAGAACATTATCGTCGTTGTGGTCTAGTCGTTAGGGTGTCGGACAGTCTTTGACCTGAGGTCTTAGCTCGCACTAAGCGTTTCGATGACTCTTTTATAATGGGAACAGCTAGGGACTGGAACTCGCTACCTGCTGCTGTCTTTCCTGAACACTATAATCCGGGCCTTTTTAAGGCGAGAGTGAATAGGCACTTACAGGGCAGATAATAATATGTACCATCCTAGACTGCATCTCACTTAACATCAGGTGCGATTGCGCTCAAATACCTGCCTTGTCTTGCATAAAAAAACCATTAACTTTAACAAATGACAAACATCTGTCAAACTTCAAACAAGTTGGCTCAACTGGTTTATAGTCACTTGGATAAATTCGAAATAATCATAATTCTGAGCTATATTTTTAGGCTTTGTCAAAAATGACAGAGAAATTCAATTAAAGAGAGACAAGAAGATAATTGTCGCAATTATAAATCGTCTAAGACGCCAGGTCGCGGGTTCGTTCCCAGCACAATACTAACACTTATGAATAAATCCCTAATTTGTGTGACTCTAAGTATATTGGGGTGTACACAAAAAAAACTGTTTATGTTTCTAGTTCCTTAAAAAGATTTGCTTATTTAGAACTTGTTGGTGCCATGTTATGTCCATGGATATTTAAAAGCTTATATTTCCGAAGAAAAAATCATTTACAAAACCTGAAGTTATTAAACACAAAATCCTTTTTAGGCAGACATAAAAGCTCTGACCGAGTTTTAAAAGATTTTAATAGCTTCGTAAATTTTCTTGGAGAAACTTAGGCAGCGGAGCCAATTAATATCTGGTTAGAATAAACAAGATATTGAAACAATTCAAGCTGAAATTTTGATAAGAACCGCTAATAGCTTTTAAATACAAGATCAAGTTAATAGATATTTTATTTTACTTCAATTTAGTATTATGACAACATTTCAGACTGTTTGACATGTTGATATTCCAATTAGATAATAATGTTAGTTTTAAGTCTGTTTGCTTGCCATGAGTTTACATTATGTGTGCTTGCTAGCGAGCACGTCAAAAAATCTATGAAGATTTTATTTCTTAAATGTAGCCGCTAGGGGCGCTGTACAATATGTCACACATTTAATGTCATTTTTTTACGCAGTCGCTAGCGAGCACACCTAACATAAACTCATGGTAATGCACACTGATTGTGAATTGAACTATCACCGCATGAAGTACTTAGCGCCCAGCTTAGCTAAGCTTCATCGCACTTGTACTATACCGACACATTGACTAATTTTAAGTACCTACAGACGGTGGCTCGACAAGTGATCTTATGTAGTATCTATTCCTACATCATATTCATGGAAGATTTGTTTAGATTGGCACTAAATATAAGTAATACCAGTAGCTAACTGGCCACTCTAACTATTGCCCCCAATGGGATTCAAACCTGAAAACGCAGCTGGTTATGATCCGGCAGGACCAAATAAGAGTTGCGCGGAAGAACACTCAGTAAAAAAATCCCAATTATGGCATCGAGAAAGTAATCCAGATCAACTTTACGTAAAACTGAATCAGGTCATCGCGCGACCACTTTGCTCGCATTACGAGTCGACCCTTCGATCATTACTGACCACTTACAGTTTTTGGTAATCATTACGTAAATGCTATACATACGCGTAACATTGTTTACACTAATTTTGCGCAATTGAATTTGCCATATCTTTTTGTTTAGTTATTACTACAAATATTAAGTTTTTATTACAGTAGCGTTCGTTGATACAATAGGGTTTGATGACATATTCTATCTATAATATTATAATAATAGACTATAGATAATTACAACTGACAGTCAGCTTAATATAAAATTTTATAGAAAAAAAGCTTTGGTTTTAGCTTTGTCACTGCTGAGTGTGAAATTCTATATAATTAGGATGATTTAAAGCGTTTTCAATACAAAATTTGAAACGAGGAAACTCTAAAAGCATCGCTGTCCTTTTGTGTATTCACAAGACTCAAAATTAACAAGTTGCTCGATTTCACATCTCAATGACACTAGCCAGGTCATGCAGCGATAAACACATAAATGAAAATTGATAACACTAAAGCTAAGGGCGTACGCTTATTTATAAACTATCTCAAGAATAATAATGGAAGAAAGTTACTCCTAATGGTAGATGAGAATTTTGTACATACAACTAATTGATTTACCTACGTAAAATAACTTTGCCCTCACTATGTTTAAGTCTAAAGGCTGATTTACACGTATTAAGTAGTTAAGTAGGTAACTTAATTTTAAGCGATTAAATTGCATGTAAACGTACTTGATACTTAAAATTACAACTAAATTTTAACTTGCCACTTGCTACTAAATTGAAAGAAAGAAAGAAAGAAAAAATGTTTATTCAGTATCATCATTATGTGTTTACACGCAATTAATCACTTAAAATGAAGTTAAAATTTAGTTAACTAGGTGCTTATAGCTTTTACAGGCAAACTCATAAGACTGATTACATTGTTAACGACTAAACAGGTCGATTTTATTCATACTTTGAGTTAACTGATATGTCTGTACTGTTTATTGAAAGCTCCCGCAAAAGCCTTCTAACAAATATGAAAGACTTGTCATAACAAACGTAAATGAATGCAGAAAATCTGTTTAAAAATTAATATTTGTAATTAAACTTAACATAGAGAAAACTCAAAGACCACACAATTGAAGAAAATGACTTCGCAATATGAAACACATAGTTAACATGCTTGGATTTTGAATGCAACTACAAACTAGGGAAAAATTTTGTTATACTTGATTGCGTTTCCCGTCTGTTTCTAACTAACAGTAAAAAAATATACATTGTATTTTGTATATTGGCGAAAGTATTTCTAAGAAATTGAAAGAGAAACTATTTTTTTGTTAGTTTAGTTTCTCACGTTCAGTAATATTGAGAAAATAAATTAAACAGTTTTTGACTATCACCATCATCATCACCAGCAATAAGCTCAATGGCTCTGGGCCATTAACCATAACCATACGAGTAACTAGGTCATTGGGTTAACCTGGATGAAGTTCTACCCACGCTTCTAATCTTCATTTCATGGTAGCATATCGAGAACCTGTTACCTTAATGGTCTATTGTGTTTGTTTATGTATTATTTACTATGATTATTAATGTCAATATCCAATTTCTTATTCAGATAAGGCAAATTATGGATCCGATTTTTCTCACACAATGGTTCAACTTTTAAAATGATTTTTTTTTGTGACAGGAGGCAAACGAGCAGACGGATTGATGTGTTTTGCATTTCAATGGTATCAATATTGACGTAAGGCAAACCAATATCTATCTTACATCACATTTTATTGGGTGTGTTCAATTGTAGAAGTGCGTAACTGGAGATAGGCTCTTCGCTAATAAAAAATAACGTTTGCTTCGTAACTCTATAAAATTTTCCATTGATATTTTTGCCAACAGCTGAACAAATAAACACGTTCTCAAGCTCATTCCCATCAGTCACGACCACTTGATAACCAATCGACAGGTTCATTCCGCTTGAAAAGACACTTCACAAAGCAATCGAAAGTGCTTCAAGGGCGTTCAAAGCCGCGGCACAAAGTAAACTATCTATACGGAAACTCAACGGAACATGATTCTGAGAGGCTCAGTATAGTGCAGCTTTCTCTTTCTTTCATATGCGCGTGCGCACTCTGCGTCCCTGTCTGGACTTTCACTCATGATCGCTTGAGATGCGGTGATCATTGGTGCTTTTTATCGGTCACCTTTAGTGGGTTAGCTGTCTTCGGTTCCGTAGGTTAGTAGGTGCGAGTTAGGTTTGATGTTTTATCATAGAAGTATAACTTTTATTATAACGACACATAGATACTGCGGAAGCAATTTCAAATCTCGCTGGTGGCATAAGCTACTGCTTAGTGTGATGACAACGTCAAAATGATAATATCGACGGTGTGAACATTTTAATATTCGTAGTTGATTTCCAGTCTAATCTTATTATGGAATGTACAAAGCTTTGCTTAATAAAGTAATACATACCTATTTCTTAACTAACGGCCGCCCGCGACTTCGTACGCGTGGATCTCGTTTTATTCCCTTATGGGTTGAATTTTGCAAAATTAAACCTTAGTGAACACCTACATTCTAAAAGGAACCTCCATGCAAAATTATGTCTCCTAGCACTTGTAGTTTCTGAGATTTCTTGATGAGTGAGTGAGTGAGTGGGACCTTTTGCTTTTATAGATATAGATATCGACTTCAAGTTGCTTTTCTCAAAACACTTATCTTGTCATCAAAGTACGTTGAACCAGTCGAACCTATGAATAAACTAAAATAACCCTTGATAGAGCCTATAACTTTTCATCAATCAAGAAGATCATTATTGCCAAACACAAGTAAATATTAATTACATTTCAGCTTAATACATTTAAATAACAAAGACCCTAATTACATTTGACGCTAACTTTGATTGGAGTTCGGGCCATAAATGATGTTCCTGATATTATAACTAATTCAACGATCCTAGCTCTAAAACTAAAAATTTGTTCAAACGTTCCCTAGGTCGTTATTAATTAAATCAAATCTTCTACAATTCCATTGTTTCGTTGTTCTGAATGAATGGGACTCAATTTGAACTATTTTCTCGTAAACAGACTATTTGTAAAAAAATAACAAAACTGAAAATAATTTACGCCTTAAGTGGAATTGGAACACTATCGATCCAAAATATTTGATTCTCAGAAGGGGAAAAAAATATTACTTTTGCCCGGGCACAGGATATTCGCACTTATTTAAGATAAGAAAGGAAATCCATACCTCTTCTACTCGTAGTTCAGAGAACTAATTTGTTGTAATATTGTATGTGTTCCAAGAACAATGTTAAACATAGGAAGCAAATCGTAATAAGGAAATAACTTGCATAGTTTTTTTGTAACCGTTATTGGTACCGTTTGAAAGAGCTCGTGAAGCACTAACATGATCAGTAACCAGTTTTTCGTTATCATGTATAGTTTAGAGATAAATCGAGTGAGATCACTTATTGTTTCCACCCTGTATATTAGCGATGAAAGAAATCTATCTGCAGAGTGAAATTACAACTTCTGTCGAATGCTAATATAATAAACGATCAAGATATTAAATTGTACCCTCCCTGTAAACTGTAGGTACATTTTGTCTTGAATTTTTCATTGTGTTAAAAATAATAAATTATTTTCTTAGTGGATCCCCAAATGTACTTCACACTAGACATACAATACCGAATTTAATCGATGGGTTGTTTATTATAACGAAGCACCTTTTCAAAACACACTTTCTACCGAAACGTCTTGCCTAGGTTATTGATGACTTTCGGGTCGGCGAACACCTACGTAGGATAATAAACACACAGTGTTCTTTAAAAAATATATTTTAAGGAAGTAAAGTTGTTTAGGACGCCCACCTAGCTGATGTGGCTGGATAAAAAAGATATTTTCATGATTATTTTTTCTTCTTAACTCGAAGGTCGAGAATGCCTTATGGCATTAAGTTGCCTTATGTTTCAATTTATTTGGCACTAAAGATTAAATAAATAAATTATTTTAGCTTAGTTCTTGGTATACAATCGGCTTAATGCAAAGCATTAGAAAAATTGGAGATTCATCTAATGAAAAGAAAATTTTCATTCCAAAAACGCCCCTCTGATAGGGAAAATGGTGAATAAACTTGTAACTCACGTGAATAAAGTATTTTTCCGTTATTTTTATTAGTAAATAGAGTTGTTACAAATCAACTCGGAAAGCGGAAGCTTCCGTATGTCGCAACCTCAAGCAATGTAAACTTTATTATTGCTACCATACAAACTTACGTAAACGTCTGCAACGTTCGGTCATTGCAATTTGTGTGTTTTTCCGAACTTATAAAGCTGTTTTGAATTGAATTGAAGCTCGGTCGATTTATGTTTTTGTACACACAAAATACGGTAAGTATTTATGTTTCATTTTACCAAAACCGTTCGCCACGTGGAAAAACATTTCCTTCGACGGTTTCTTCTTCCTAAAAATCTAAATCTATATTGCTTTGACTTAGCTCACGTGAAAGCAAATAACACAATACCTCGAAAGCCTTATAGGCATCATAAAAGAAAGCAAAAAAGGTTACGACTTTTGACTTAGCATTTAAGAAAACGAAAGTCGATACCTATTGGCATTTGGCACACTTTGGCCTCTTGTTTGGTGAATTAGTGAAAATGGGCCGAAAAAATATTTGACACACTTGTCTAGATTAACGGTTATTTTGACGACACAGTTTTCTAATGAGTTAATAACTGTCAAGCTGACAATGGGCTTAACCTATGGTTTTAATCTGCCTTTCATCTTGTAGTCTCGGAACTTGGAATCCGATATAGTCATTTTTCATGGCTCAATCGTAACTTGTGGAAATCATTGAGAGAGCCTATGTTCAGCAGTGAACGTCCTATGGCTGACAATGATGATGATGATGATGACTAACTAACTTTAGTAAGATCGTTTTTATTTTCATAAAATCAATTTTCAAAGCTCAACACTGGCAACAAATACATAGAGCCAGATTTAAATTTGATTTAACTCTTGGGAATGAAATTCAGAAGGAGGCACGAGTGATACTGCGCTGGGCAACGTAATTGTATCAACTCATCAACCCAGTGTACGGATTTGTTTATTAATTTTTTGTTCCATATTGCACAACATTTTTATGAATAGTTGATTCAAAAAAGATGAGAGTGACATAAAAATGAAAACAGCAATGAAACGCTTCCATTTTGTTGTACCATAGTGCAATTTTGTCTTAACTCAAGAGAAGCCAAAACAACAAACCCGAATGTTAATATTTTAATCTGGTAATTAATTATGGTTTAGTTTCATTCAAACTGAATAATAGAGTTTGCAAATTTGTTGAGTGGCGTGTAATAACATCGTGATGCGGGTTGAATGGACTGATCCATTTGAGATTTTGTTTTAATTGTTTATTCCACAATAACGGCTTAACAAATTAAACATTAGCATTTAATTTAGTTATAACAGGTGCAATTTTCCAACAAAAATGTTTCACTGTACCTAAAAAGTATTATAAAATGATGCATAATAATATGTATCTTCTTCCTAATAACATAATTTAGATGAGCTCACGCAAGATTTCTATTACAGTGATAAGTTTGTGGAGTTATTTCCCATCTCCTATTAAGATTATTACAGGAAAATTTTAACATCATTGATTGTGATTACTCAAGCTACAAATTATGATCAACGTCGTTAAAAATGTAATTACTTTTACATTGTAGTTTTATACCTAGGAAGAATATCTCATTACTTGTACAGTAACTATTGTCTTGATCCGTAAGAATATTATATCAATGTAGCTAATACACAATAATAAGGCCATTGTGGAAATCATTGGGAGAGGTCTATGTTCAGCAGTGACTGTGGACGTCCTATAGCTGAAATGATGATGATGATGAATACACAATGTAAGGTACTAAATAGCAAACTAAACTCCAGACCTGGATTCGGTTTAAAAAATAATGTACCTACTTTTTATAAACTGACTAGAAAAGGAACCTAATCTGAGCCACTACGTTCAAGACAATTTACTCACACTGTACTACAATAATTCATCCTTGTGCCTGCTCTTCTGTGATTTGTCTTGGGCCCCAAAGGGTTTTGCAAATTCAACAAAAGGTTCAACTTTTGGGGAATATTACGTATTCCTTTTGCGAAGTGAAATATTTCTGTTATATCATGTTTTATTTACAGTCTTTGTTTTGTTTCAGGTACTAGTATAGCAAATAGTAACAAAAATGGCGGATATTATAGTGAATTCAACGCAAAGTGTGTTAAAAGAAACATACGATTATTACCTATGGACATTATCACTTTCAGGTAAGTGCGTCTATTTTCTTTTAAAAAAGGAATATATCTATTATTTTTGGAGATATTCAAACACTCGCCTAATTTTACATTAAAGTATTTACAGTACTCACAATAGACTGAAAGACTTAGGCTGCCTGTCCACTACTTATAGCGGAGCGAAATGATAGAGTGGTGAGCGAGCTAAAAATCCAAAACTAGGAGCGAATACAAATGACCAGTCGCGACTAGCTCCCCGTATGGAAAAAGCGCAGTCCACATCAGGTGAGATACAGGCCAAGAGCTTCCTCGTTGTGCATAAAAAAAATCTTCGCCCCGCTATCAACGGTAGCTCTACGTCTATTGACAAAGTCCGCAACTTGGCTCCGCATTACTCTTACTTCGCTCCGCTCCGGTAGACAGGCAGCCTTACTAAAAAATGTCTTTTGCGGCTCATATTTTTATTCTAAATTTTTCAATGAGATCGGTATTAGGTAGGTACTCGTAAGTATTTTTTTGCGTTGTGAAAGTATCGAAAAGTAATGAAAAACATCTTGAATTGAAGCTAACGGAGATTATCGTATATGCAAGATAAATAAGATATTATGAAAATGGTTTATTTATAAGTAAAAACGTTTATATTTTTATTCAAGTACTAAGCCTAAACGCCGATATCGGGTCAGGTCGTTACGTTAATGGATGTTTACTTAGGCTTATCATTTCTAAAATAATCCTAGTTTATTTTTAAAAGTATAGCCGTCTAGGAATAAAAAATAAGGATCATTTATGTATTAATCACGGGACATTAACCCAAGATCAAGCAAGTCTAGCTGCTTGAAATATATTAGACTAAGGAAAAAGACCGTCCTGTTACAACTGCCTACCTCGCAACCAAGTTTAATTCTCCTGAGCATACCTACGCATAACGAAAAAGAAAATCAAGTAAATTATAGTACTCGTAAGAATAAATTAAGGACGAATATTAAAGCACTGCCTATTTCTAAAAATACTAGTACGACTAGACAAGCAATTTCGACGAACACGATTATTTCCCTAAGGAAATGCGCAAAATTAAAGGAACGCGACGATCTGGTAATGATCGCGGGATGAACCTGGATGCGGGCAGCGCACGACCGTTCATTGTGGAAAACCTTGGGGGAGGCCTTTGTCCATCAGTGGACGTCATTTGGCTGAAACGAACGAACCAAAGGATCGCGATACGTCAGTGACCTAGAGCTTAATTAAATTGTCTATGAACATTCAGATATTGTCTATATTAAGGACTCTACACACCAAGCCCGCCGATAGCCCGGTTTGATGTCGGCTGCTTTATTTCTAAAGAATCATGTCAAGATTTGTACTTTCTATGACTTTTGAAAACATGTCAAAAGTCGACGACCCATGTCGGTGCGTTAGCGGGTTTGCTGTGTCGACTGACTGCATTAGAATGTCAAAATGAAAATGAAAATATTTTTATTGAATAAACACTTTTAAATTACAAAATATTTTATGTGCCGCTCTCGTAAAAGGTTAACCTGTGTAACGAGAGTCAGGCTCCTCCTCAAGAGCATAATTATACTAAATCAGTGTTAATACTTACACAAACCATCATAAATGGCAGCTCGTAAGCACTTGTAGTAATAAATTTGACACCAGTGTCATATTCTATGTATGTATTTACAACTTTCTTAATGAAGGCCTTGTATTTCAATGACAATCGATTGAACTTTGAAGCCTCAATAATTTCCAGTGTTCCCAGTGTTAATTACAACTCTCTTCCATTTAATTGTTATTGACGTGTATTGATTCAAACTATTATTACAGCCACAACGAGTTGTTTGCCAGTCATTGATATCTCTTGGGACAAGTAATTTAACATAAATTTAAACCTCTAGCTCGTAATTTAACTTTAACAACGTCTTCATCAGAAATCACTTCAAACGAAAATCAGTTTCGAGACAAGCCCTGGCGCGGTCTTGATGTATGCTTTTGTCAGAGGGGCACAACCAGCTATCTGTCCACTTGTGTATCTCTTTCTTTCTTCATGTGTGCTTGTATACCTTTCTTTCAAATAAAAAATATTCTATTCTGTTCTTCAAAAACCTAACATGTTAATAACCTAATCGAATAGCTAGGGACTGGAATTCGCTGCCTGCTGCTGTCTTTCCCGAAGGCTATAATCCGGGCCTTTTCAAGGCGAGAGTGAATAGGCACTTACAGAGCAGATATGTACCATCCTAGACTGCTAAAAAAAATGTATACTCATTGTTACAGATAACAGAACGAAAGGATGGCCGCTCGTAGACTCACCCCTACCCACAGTATTCTACACACTCCTCTACCTCTTTATCGTGTGGATAGGCCCGAAGATCATGAAGAACCGACAGCCGTTCAAGCTGACCTGGCTACTGGTCCCGTACAACCTGGCGATGGCTGGACTAAACGCCTACATCGCTGTTCGCCTTCTAACAGCGTCTTTTAGGCTGAGGTACAGCTACATTTGCGAGCCGTGCCGGCAGAAATACGATTCTGATGAATTACAGGTAAAAACTAATTTAACTAAATTATAAATAACTTGAAAAAATCAAACTGCCTAAGGCGGGAATCGAACCCACGACCTTTCGCTTGCCGGGCGACTGCTCTTCCATCTGAGCTTCTTAGACACTAGATGTGCTAGTCAAAATTTTCAAGTGTAAATACGCTTTGGACAGTTGCCGCTTTAGGGAGTTAAATTTTTTCAAGTTATTAATAATTTGTTTTGTAATACGACTCTATACGCTAACTTTTAATAATTATTTCTAACTAGGCTAAAATCTATTGCGCATTTTCTTTCCTATGGTATAATAGAGCCTAAATTAAATACGCAAAGGGGCTTTTTCTTACGTACAAATATTTCTAAGAAACTGATAGAGAAACTGGAATATAAAACACAGTTTCATACAGACCTTATAGCTCATCAAACATCTATTTTATAGGATGTTAGCTTCATAATATGAGCAGTAGAAAAATCACGTTAATGGAACTAAAAGCTAATAAAATCTTTGTAAAGAGACAGACAGTATAAAAACCAGAGTTTGTCTCTATAGGAATAAGTCGAAAAGAGTCTGTTTGAATCATTAGCGACAAACGGCCTTTGAAGAAAGTAATATAAAACAAAATTAATCTCATAGCAAACGCAATGTCGAAGAGGCTTTGTATTAAAATACTTTTAGTCAAAGTCAAAATTTCTTTATTTGTATAGACTTATTATATTTTATAGTGCTTACAAATCGTCAAATATTTTGCTCTTAAGGAGCCTCTACAATCTACATGTCTCATAATCTTTTTACCCTACCCTACTAGGTATGTACCTAAGTACATATTTTGGCCTAAATGTTTTTTTTTTCATTTTCAAGGTTATTCTATCGTGTTCATAATGTATTTTTACTTTCAGATAGCAGATGCAGTATGGTGGTACTACTTCTCGAAGCTCCTAGAGTTCTGTGATACGTTCTTCTTCATCCTACGAAAGAAGGATGAGCAGTTGACGTTCCTCCATGTATACCACCACTCCACTATGTTCTCGTTCTGGTGGATTGGGATCAAATGGGTGCCAAGTGGATCAAGTAAGTTTACATTTTAAATAAAAGTTAACAAAAAAAAGGTCTTGTAAGAAGGTCACAACAAAATATAAAACTTCTGAACCAAAAGTTACCAGCACCAGGAAAAATTCCGTCAAAATCCGGATTTTCCAAATCCGCACTTTCATTATCTTGACAATAGCAGAATATTTTCAAGAATTTAACAGCCGGGCTTTGCTTGGCCTTATTTTGATACTATGCGTTGTGCTCTGGTGCTCTTCAGATTTATGGTTTGAATAAGAATGAATAGCCTGTCAAACAAAACAAATAAACAAATAATCGCGCGTATGCTGAGCATCAAGTGCCTTAGTACTACGAATGCAAATAAAAAAGCTATATTTTTCCGAAAAACCATGCTCAGCTCTTGCCCATTTATTGCCACGAAGCAGTGGCAGGGTTAAAATAATACTGGGACGTGAAAAAACGCTTGAAAGTGACTTTTTAAAAGGCTATTTGTAAAAAATAAATTACTTTTTTGAGATTATAGTTCAGATATTATCTTTGGTCGTGAATAGTTGTGATTTGCGAAATTTCATGTATTTATTACTTATTTTATGTATAATCACCAAGCTACCATTCTGCCTGTAATGTATGACAATGTTTTATTTGCTTCCCGACCTACGTTTGGCCCGTGCCTACTCAGTTTACGCTCGTGTTGGCAAATTTAATACCACCTTGATTCTTTGAACTCGACTATCGGTGTTTTTAAAATTTATCTGAATAAAATATATATTGATATTTCAGCTTCAGAGTCAAAGAAACTTATTTTCTTTTGATTTAGTCCAATTATAGTTATCTACAATTGGACTGGCAACAATTTTAACCGTGGCTGGAATAATCTGTGTTAATAATTAATGTGCAACACGAGTAAAAGGATAAACGCTGTAATTAATCGTACTGATTTAATTAAATGCAATGAAGGAAAATTCAAATACATTTTGAGCTCTGAAATGGAAAATTAATCTGCTCGAATTAATAACTAAAATACTCGGAGATTTAATAGAATATTCATTATTTTAAAATGTAATTGAATAATTTCATTTCAGACTTTGAGAATTAAATCTTTGG
Organism: Ostrinia nubilalis; assembly: GCF_963855985.1. Lineage (NCBI taxonomy): Eukaryota > Metazoa > Arthropoda > Insecta > Lepidoptera > Crambidae > Ostrinia > Ostrinia nubilalis. The sequence continues at coordinate 15,678,428 of NC_087094.1, forward strand.
TGCTTATTAAATACAATGATTTCCTTAATTATTTAATTTTAATCTAAGTATTTTTTTGGTATTATCACGTCGAATGAAAATACGTAAGTTTAAATAAGTGAGTTTAGGATTAATTACTTTGCCTCTTTATTTTATAAGTAGACTAGCTGTGCCCGCGACTTCGTCCGCGTGGAATAATGACTTTGGGTAGGCACTTTTAATAATTTAGTCTAATTATTTTACAAATAGCTTTTTCCCGCGACTTCGTCCGCGGAGAAGTCGAAAACGTTCTCATACGATTTTTAAATGTTTTTAACGTTATTAACTAAATGTTTGAATACTTATAAAATATAAAAATCTTAAAGGTTAAATAAACATATGCTATTTTGCTGCGATGATATTTTAAAACTGCGATATCTCCTAAGATATTTATTGAAATCGAATGGTGTAAAGGGCAAGTATGTTAAAATTAAATACTTGTGGTGAATAATTTATTTATTTGGATTAGGATTAATATCATGTTTATAAAAACACCTTCGCAAATAATGCATTATTTTAAAACAGTTTTTTTTGCATAAAAAAGGTTACTTTGAGCCAACCTTAAAAGATAGACATATGCTGTCGTGGACTTTTTTTTAGAACTTTTAAAGGGGAACAATCCTGTCATACATGGTTTTTGCGAAACTTTAACCGTTTACGCAGCGTCAGCTCTCAAAAGGAAAAAAATCACTGATTTGAAACATTCGTCATTGGTGCTCCGCTCCTATTGGTCTTAGCGTGATATTATACAGTGTGTCCGGGCATGTAGTGATCAAACTTTAAGGGCGAAATGTAGGGACAATTTTATCGATAAAAATACTTCAAATTTGGGGCTTGACCGATTTATCGCAAAATTACAAGGATTTAAGTTTTTAATTTTTAGTTTTCACCTCTTCCTTCAAAAAAAAGTGAAAGCGTGGGTAGCTTAACATTAATAAGCAAATATTTTATATGATGCGATAGCCAATAAAATTCTCTTTTAGTAGAAGTAGAAAACAAAAACAAGTTTCATACATTCCGTGGTTGAGGATTCCGGGTGAAGCTCGCTTCCACCTTCGGCCTGATCGTCACTTACCATCAGGTGAGATACAGGCCAAGAGCTTCGTTGTGGATAAAAAAAAAAAAAATATGGGAGTAAGAATGGATTTAATTAGAAAAATACATGATTTTTTTCACTTCTTTTTCAGTTATTTTCACAAGAAAAACCAGGTCATTAATGTATGTTTTATTTGCATTGTATTATTAGTGTTTGAGCTATTCTACAAACCGAATGTAAATTTATTAGTCTACGTCTATTAGTTTCGACGCAATTGTTGAACAAAGATACCCCTTCCCAGCCGGTTTCATAGCGCTGCTAACATGCGAAAATGCACTGCCTGAAAGAATCACACGACCTATTCCGACGCGCTATGGAACCGGCTGGGAAGGGGTATCTTTGTTCAACAATGACGTCGAAACTAATAGACGTAGACTAATAAAATTACATTCGTTTTGTAGAATAGCTCAAATACTAATAATACAATGCAACAAAAACATACTTTAATGACCTGGTTTTTCTTGTGTTGGAAAATAACTGAAAAAGAAGTGAAAAAAGTCATGTATTTTTCTAATTAAATCCATTCTTACTCCCATAAAATGTATGAAAATTGTGTCTGTTTTCTATGGAACCGGCTGGGAAGGGGTATCTTTGTTCAACAATGACGTCGAAACTAATAAACGTAGACTAATAAAATTACATTCGTTTTGTAGAATAGCTCAAATACTAATAATACAATGCAAAAAAAACATACTTTAACGACCTGGTTTTTCTTGTGTTGGAAAATAACTGAAAAAGAAGTGAAAAAAGTCATGTATTTTTCAAATTAAATCCATTCTTACTCCCATAAAATGTATGAAACTTGTGTCTGTTTTCTACTTCTACTAAAAGATAATTTTATTGGCTATCGCATGATATAAAATATTAGCTTATTAATGTTAAGCTACCCACGCTTTTACTTGTTTTTGAAGGAAGAGGTGTAAACTATATGCCTACAGCATATGCCGTGGCCTTCGTCACCGTGGGCCACGGCATATGCTGAGTGGGGTCCCGTTGCAGTGGGCATCTTGTTGGTGAATGGGTGGCACTGCTCAGTTTACTCTTGTTTTTATTTTTTCTTCTTTTATTATTATGTGCCACTGTCATGTCTATGTAATTGCCTGTATTTGTGTGATGTCCATTGTAATAAATGTATCTTTCTTTCTTTCTTTCTAAACTAAAAATTAAAAACTTAAATCCTTGTAATTTTGCGATAAATGGGTCAAGCCCCAAATTTGAAGTACTTTTATCGATAAAATTGTCCCTAGATTTCACCCTTAAAGTTTGATCACTACATGCCCGGACACATTGTATAGCTTAAAGCCTTCAGGGACTAACGGGCTATCCAACACAAAAATAATTTTTCAAATCGGTCCAGTAGTTCCTGAGATTAGCGCGTTCAACCAAACAAACAAACAAACTCTTCAGCTTTATAATATTAGTATCGATGTGCTTTGAATTTAAACTTAAGTCTCTTAAATACACTAGGCCTTTGGTTGTTGAATCGTAACAGCTGTTTTCAGAATTTTAATGAACAATCTGTTAATATTCAAAACACCAGATGCGTGTTCAAATTTTCAAACTAATGAGAGACAAGTTTTAAGGGCTTTTTTTGTATAAAAACCTGAACTTCATTTACATACTTAGTAACTGTTATGTAATGTTGTTAACACAACAAATGCGAAGATTTCCTCTTTACAAGACTTTCTCACGAGAACCCATTTCATTCAACATAGCTCTGTCAAAAACGATAACAGGATCTTAGATCTCGTGTTATGCCACTCAGACTCATTTTGCGAGGTCATTGAGTCTCAATGCCTTAGTCGGCGTGACAGTCATCATCCACCCTTGGATATAAGAATGAAGGTAATCAGAAAGCCCACACTAAAGGTAAAAGATGCTAAGAGATGCTGTTTTAATAAAACTGATTTCCCCAACTGCATCGCAGAACTTTCCCAAATTGACTGGAGCCAAAACGAAAATTTAAACTGTGACGATTTTTTGCCTACTTTTTATAGCCACTTAACTGATTGCATAGATAAACATACTCCTAAAGCGATGACTAAGAAAAGCTATCCACGATGGTTTTCTCGCTCTTTAATTAAAATTTTGATGGAAAAGGACAAATACCACAGAAAGTACAAAAGATTCGGCAACCCGCGTGATTTCGACACCTATTCAATGCTGAGAGCAAGAGCTAAATCTATGTATGATATTAATTTTAAATCTTATATTCGCATGGTCGAGGACAGCTTGAAGAGTGACATAAAGGTCTTCTGGAACTATACGAAGCCTAGAAGAAACACAAACGAGCTACCTTACCAAATGTTTTATGGCAGTGATCACGCCGATAGTGGCAACGACATAGCCAATTTATTTGCTAATCATTTTGCCTCTGTTTGCAGTAAGCCTTCTACAAACCTGTATACACCAGACTTTCCTGAGGCGTGTCACTCTATTTCCTCAATTGTAATCACTCGTAAAGAAATTGAATAAATTAGCTCTTAAATCATTAAATGTGTCTAAAGGTCCTGGCCCGGATGGTATTCCTCCTGCATTTGTGAGGAAATGCGCTGGTGTTTTGATTGAACCACTGCATATATTATTTAACAAAAGCCTCAGCACCGGCTACTTTCCAATACTATGGAGGAAGGCCGTCGTGGTTCCAATTCACAAGTCGGGCAAAAAATCTGATGTCACAAATTACAGGCCAATCAGCATATTATGTTGTTTTTCAAAAGTTTTCGTAAGCCTCATATGTAAGCACATAAACTTCCATCTAAAACACATAATAAGCCCCAGACAACATGGTTTTGTCAAAGGCCGTTCCACTTCTTCCAATTTATTATGCTACATCCACTACCTGAATATCGCTCTCAACAAGCGTGTACAAGTAGATTCCCTGTACATAGACTTTGCCAAGTCGTTCGATAAAGTCGATCACAACATCTTAATCGATAAAGCATATCACGTCGGCATTCACGGCTCACTTTTGCGTTGGTTAACTTCTTACCTGTCTAACAGAACACAAATTGTAAAAGTATATGGATACGAGTCTGCACCATTTGTTCCTCATTCTGGTGTGCCACAGGGCTCTAATTTGGGCCCCCTTCTGTTCACTTTGTTCATTAACGATTTGATTGACTCGATCTCATGCGATTGTCTCGCCTACGCCGACGACTTAAAGATTTTCACGAGGCGTAAACTAAGAACATACGAGGCTAGACTTGAGCATTTTAATGTGAGCACCCTTCAGTCAAGACGCGATGTGGCTAGTTTGTCGACACTTTACAAAATCATAAACTCTTGAGTGGGACACAGGGGATTTGTTAAGCCATTTTTCATTTAAAACGGGGGGAAGTACAAGAGCACGAAAGCTTTTTTTCTCATCCAACGTGCAGTTATAATGTAACGTACAACGACCCCGTCTATCGAATGTGCAGAGCCTACAATGGCTTGAGTAAGGAAGTGGACCTATTTTCGCAGTCTTATTCATCTTACTTAAAGATATGCAAGTGTAAGTTATAATAGAGCCATTTATCTGTGAAGTTTTTGTTTTGGAACTATTTTTGTATAAGATTAAACTAAACAGTCGTGTCATGTACTAAGCAAATGTCGTGTATAGCTATAACTGGAGTGCAAATTTATTTGATGTACCTTATTTGTAAAAACTAATTTGTACTCTGTTGCTGTACCTAAATAAATAAATAAATAAATAAGTAATATTAGAGCTTAAAAAAATTCTGGTTTGAAGAAGCAATTTTACGAATTCAAGACGATAATATAATATTTAGCTGTAAAGTGGTTCGTTTTTCGTTTGGTGGTCGTTTAGGTCTCAAAGAATATAACATTTGCGGATATAACATAATGTATTAACGACTTCTACATTATTCTCGTACTACAAGACGCGAAAACGGGCTTATCGGTAACGTAATGGCAAGCAATCACCATAATACCATCTGCGACACCAGAAAAGTTGCTAATGCTTTGTCTGTCTTATTATGGTACGACACCCTTAAAAATACAGATATTTTTTCTTCGATGCCCCCATTTTGGATGACGCCACATCAAGCAAAACATTGTAGTATCTTATCCAATTATAATTGTGGCGAATTTGCAACAGATCTATAGAATAACTAGCGGCCGCCCGTGACTTCGTACGCGTGAACCCCGTTTGACCCCCTTAGGGGTAGAATTTTTCAAAATCCCGTCCTAGTGAGCACCTACGTTCTTAAAGGAACCCCCAACCAAATACAAAATTCGAGACTCCTAGCACTTGTAGTTTCTGAGATTTCGTGATGAGTGAGTCAGTCAGTCAGCGACCTTTCGCTTTTATAGATATGTTACGGTTAATGTGATAAATTGAAAATTATTAATAATAACCGGTTATTATGAATAATTACCGACAGTCGCGGTAAAAGATAGATATGCAGTTTTCTAAGAACATTTCCTTTTCACAGCATTCCTGCCCGCTATGGTGAACAGTGGGATCCACGTGCTGATGTACACTTACTACGGCCTGTCAGTCTTCGGGCCCACTGTCAGCAAGTACCTCTGGTGGAAGAAGTACCTCACAATCATGCAGCTGGTAAGTCTTCGTCGTTTGTAGAGCGACGTTGTTTTGTGCAGTAGGTATTGACTGCAATCACACCTGATGTTAAGTGAGATGCAGTCTAGGATGCTACATCATAATCATCATCATATTATTATCGGCCATTCTCAGATGAGCTAGTTTTTGCGTGTCCGGGCTGTTAAATCGTTAAAAATGACAAATTAGAGACATGCAAGTATTTTTATATGTTACTTAACAACCCCATCCAGTTGTGCATTAAATCATAGGCCTCTATTTTAAGTAGTTGTGACTTAATTAATTTCATGAACCTCTGTTCTCTAATTACCGTTACGCGTCCGCACACCGACTTAATGTTAAAACTTGGCTGTAATTTTTATGTCGTATAGATTTGGTTTACTCCATTCAACATTTTAAAGAGTACAAAAGATTGTCTTACGCATAGTAAAATATCTATTAAATAGAACCATTCTGTAAATAATTAGAATTAAAAAACTGCTTGTCCGAGCGAAAGTCCTAATTCCCGTGACGTTTTCTGTTTTTGGGCACACCAGCCTAAATAATAATATTTGACACATCATTTAGGCGCGCGGCGCGAGCCCTTAGTTAGTTCTAAGACCTGTTAGCAAGTAGACGTCTATTGCGTTGGCGTACCGTCGATGAATTGTGTAAGAGTATAATTACCATATCTTTGGTTTTCAATTTTTCTATTTACCATGTCCTTATTTTTATACTCGATTTTTGAAGGTAGATCCACGTTGTTAATTTAAATAGATTCAGTACTTTGGCCTTCATACGTTGTAGTAAGACAGTATTTGCATACGCTGAAGATTTTGGAAAGTTTGAAGAAAAACTATCGTTTTATAATTTCCATGTACTAATTACCGTATATTTATAATCACCGTTGTATGAAATTATCACCTACAAATTGCACTCACGATTGAATAAGTATGATTATAAAATATGAAATATACCTAGACTTTCGCATAACAACTGTACGGACTTTTCTTCCAATCTGACAATCAAAATTTTAAAAAACTTTCGTTAGAGTAACCTCGAAATAGATTCGATTTCATGACGAATGTTCAGCTTCAGTTGCTGCATGGTTGTTGGATTTAAGACTATATTTTAACCCCTAAGGTGACCCCACAAAAAGAAGTTACCTGGAGTGAAATCGGGGCTTTCTGATGGCCAAGAGATGTCACCCCTGCATGAAACATGTCTCGTACCAGATATTTATTTTTACTATTAGTATAATTGATATTAACATCTTAAATCATTAATTAATTCTAATATAATACCATTAACATCTATCCATAATACATTTGCCCTAAGAAGATGAGATTTTCCAACAGTAACACTTATCTGGCGTGATCACATTAAGAACAAAAGAGAACAAATCAACAGACAATGGGACTTTTCAAGGCAAGAGTGTATAGGCACTTTGTACCATCCTAAACTGCATCCTACCTGCTTTGTTATGCATAGAAAAAACTTCGTGATATGCAATGGTACAATGGGTACTGGACAGAAGAAGCTTGGAGAACAAACTATATACAAATGGATCCTAAAACCCATGTAGACATGGCATCGACTTAGCCTCGCAAATGTAGAAATACTTTAACGTTTTCAAAATAAAGTTTTAAAAAGTGGTTGGTTTACAAAGTCCACTGAAGTGATACCAAACGTCAAAGAGGGTGTGGAAAATCCTGTAAAGCTTACAACCAAAGACTAGACCTTCATGCAATCTATTTGCTGCATCCCTTATAAATTCTAAGAATTCTGCATTTAGACTCAGCGAATAGCATCAATCTGAAAACTTATTGTAAAAGAATCGAGGTGACAAATCATGGGATATGCTGAACTAGAACTGTCATTATTACAAATTCAATTTAATCTGATAATGGGTGATGTCTGATCGCAGATAGATTAAAAAGAGGAAAAATCACTTAAATCATTAATTAATTTTTCGATATATGCATATCCGAAAAATCAAATTTGTGAGATCTCCTGATCCATTATCTGTACGTTAAATCGTTTGTACCACATTGAAATCAAATAAATGATGATTAAGATTCTGATGAAATGTGACACGTAGCCCCTTCTGGCCGAAACTAAGTGTTCCTGTTATAGCCTTGATTATTGCAGTATACTGAAAATATCTTGATACAATAAATAATAGAAATGAGTGTTTTCCTTTTTTCAAAGGGTTATTAAGTGTACCTACAGCGTTTTTTATGACGCTATATATTTATATACAAATTTATCAATGCAAGATATTGTTTTCTTGCTATTTTACATATTTTTTCTAATTACCGTTAGATTAAGTATTAGCCTTATCTAATTACCGTGACCATAAAATTTTTGGGTCTCATTTACGCGAAAACCGCTTGGAATAATTTGACGCCTTAACGATTGTTAAATTCGTACTTTTCATGTGTTTCATATTTAAATGCGTTTAAGTCAATTAAGTCAAATTTCAAAAATGATATGGTAATTAGGCTGAGAACGCCTAATCGTGAGAATGACCGTTATCAGCCATAGGACGTCCACTGTTGAACACAGGCATCCCACTATGATTTCCATAATGATCTGCATCCAGCTTTTCTGCTACGTACCTTTATAAGGTCGTCGGTCCATCTTGTGGGTAGAATAGATGCTACATTGCATACATGCCCTATAAGCGCCTATTCACCCTTGCTTCCGACGTAGGAGGAGGGAAAAGTCGTCAAATGAAAAAAATGCCGTATATAGAGCGCCTTGGTCTGTAGATTGAGTAAGGTCTGTATATTTAAAGCTTTCGAATTTCAATTCGCATTATGATTGCCGAATTTGTGATTCTATTTTACGAGTAGAACTTTAATAATATAATAATTTCTATAAACTTAAAAAGAAGGCAGTAATAGTTAGGTGGTAGGTATATTACTATTATTTACAATGTACAGTCACGGAATGAAAAGGTTCGTCAGTTTTCAAATTGATTCCTTCAACGAATCGCGAGCACATATTACCTTTTGAAACTATGTTACAGAATAATCTCGAGTTAGAAAAAATAATCTTTAACTGTTCGTCAGTAGGTAAAGTTCAAAATTATTCAGATCAAAGTTGTTTGACGATTTATCTTGTCTAGAAGAATATTATGATTGATAAACTAAAACCTTCTTGTTGGTTCAACCTGCCATTATTATTTCTAATTAAATAAAAAAAACTATTGTCAATTGGTCAATGTCATCATTGCATTGCACATAGAAAAATAAACAAGCAAAACATTCGTTAGCAAACGTCATATTTATTTAAATGTTAGCAGCACTTTCTTGTACTGTTCTGTTGGCAGGTTTGACTCTTACAGTACCTATAGTCTATCCAATATAGCTTGATTAGAATGACAGCTGCCATCAAAAGTAACGACATAACTTTGTAGTAGCGATCAATGAGAGCTAAATATTGGCGGACAAGAAATAATTCATGTCTGACCTACAAACAATATTTTCGACGACAGTGCTTCCAATAAAAATATTAATTTCGTGTAAATAAAGCGTTAAATTACACCAATAAGTAGTAATGCGAAATTATAAAAATCAAGCTAGAGTATTAACGACGACGTCTCTACAAGGTTATCCTCGAGTTACAAAAATGTTAGTGATGGGACATATCGACAAATGTCATATTAAATTAAAACTATTTTTTTAACATATTTAACAAAAAATTTTCCTAACTAATTTTTTAACATATTTAAGTCAAGTTATACGTTTTTCTAAATGTTCACTATTAAAAACCAGAAAACATTTCATTCTTAAATAATCAAACATCGGAAATTAATCACCGGTAATTTTTTGGGTGTTCATAGCACCGTTGCTCTAGAAGATATGCCCACCGCCCTCTAGCGAGAGAAAAAAAAAAGTGAAGAACACTGATGATAATGACTACGACTTAAGTTGTACACCCTTGACATGAATTTTAAATTTTACTGTCTTTAAATTTAAATTATAATTGTCATTTTTATGAATAAAGATATGAAGAAAAATTGGGTGCATTTTTTATATCATTTTTTCGGAAACTTATCGATACATCTATGTGAACCGTACGAAACATTACACAGCACTAGTCACATTCGTTTGACAGCTGTCATTCTAATCAAGCTATTTTGGATAGACTATAGTGCAAGCGAAAACCGACACTAAGGTGACGAACCTTTTCATTCCGCGACTGTACCTAGGTACTACTCCAATGTCGAAAATGTATGTCCTTTTACCAGCTCAGTGTCAAAACTCCTTTTCCGAACTATTGGGATGGGAAAATATACTCTTAGATGTTTTTCCTACCCACGTCTTGCTGTCGTGTTGACTTTGTGACTGACAAGCCCTAACGTTGGTTCCGTGGCCTGTCAGCGGTCATCTTTATTAAAGACCCATCTCAGGGACGACATCTCTCGATACTTACGTGGGAGCGCAGACCTTTGACTTTACCTACGTCTTGAGTAAAGCCACGTTTTCACTAGGGGACATATCGCGGAGATAAGTCGTCCGACATTCACGTAGTTTGTCTCTGCAACTTTGTCCCTCGACATATGACTTGTTCACACTAGCCAGTAGTGAACAGTATGTCGCCCGAGGTCGCGTATGACGCGTGTCGCTTTGTCGACACAAAGCGACACGCATCCTCACTACTCAAAGGCTGTCGGGCGACTGTTGAGGGACACGAAGATCGCGCATGTCGACGCTCGCAGAGCATCGACAAGCGACGTCGGGCGACATCGCGCGGGACACGTGAATTTCGTGTCGGGCGACAGAGTCGCGGGACAAATGACTCCTAGTGAAAACGCGGCTTAAAGTATACACATACAGAGTGACACATTGGGGTCATCAAAAAAAGGTTTGATTCTACTGCTCAAATGTTACAACTTTCCTAAAGGAACAATATAAAAAAAATACATAGGTATATTGACGCCCCCATATTTGGATTACAATTTCTATATAAAAAGTTTTTTTGCAAGATTTGAACTTCATTCTCTTGGAGAAATCTGTTTCGTTTGAATAGTAGAATCAATCTTTTTGTTTATTCACCAACCAATAGGTCACTCAGTATACGCAAAAATAACATAAGTAGACCTTAGGTTGCGTGCGTGGGTGTTACAGACGAAAGAAATTTAAGAGAAACTGCAATCCAACGTAATCGTCTATAAAAAACAGCCATTTTGCGGTTCAGAACGAACTGCGATAATAGTATTCGTTTTGGGCAGTCGCGTAATCTGAAAGTTTGGAGAAAGTTCACGCTCAAATCTAATGTTATTTAATTGGCGAATACGCCATAGAAATATGAATTTAAATATGCCTATGTGATACTAATTTTGTGAACGTAGTTGCCACTTTAAGCGAAAATAGTGTAGATTTGTCAATGAAAGTGCACCATTATTGTAACTTTTCTTGTTAGTGCTACTACTCTGAAACTGGTTTGAAGATTTGACCGAGTTAGCATTCCTGAATAAGATTTGGTCGACTAATTAAGATCAGGGAGTAACTAGAGATGCAACCTGTTCTTGAAGTGATGCAATTTGAATCACTTAAGTTTCAGGTTGTATTTTGAATCTCAACTCTACGTAAACATTATGATTAATGCATTTGGTTTTAAAGTATGGAGGTAAAGTGAAATATTTGACTAAAATGTAAATAGCTGTATTACCTTTAACACTGAGCGGCGTGACACATGTTAATTTTTACAAAGGAAGTCTTAATTTGTAAATAAACATTAATCATAGACAGATTCCTACATAACAAAAAATCTTTACAACACTTTCTTGTTCAATTTGGTAGGCCAAACTGAAGAAACTGGCTGTACAGTATTGGGACGGAAAGGTGTGGTTAGTCCCGTTTCGTATACCTACTTAACACCATTTATTAATTTTCTCGGTCTTTCTCGGTGCGCCAACAATATTTTGAAATCTCCACTTTTAAGACTCACTATTCAACCAACTTGGAGCAGTAATCTAAAGGCCCTCGCCCACGGCGATTTTTTGTAGCGATGCAGTCGCGCTGCTGTAGTGCGTTAGTAGCGCGTTGGCATCACTTCGGTAGTGCGTTGCAAATGCGACTAACGCGCGTTAGTAGCGATGCTGTCGCCGTGAGCGAGGGCCCTAAGTTGGCGTAATACGAGGCGCAGCGCAGAGCAGCTTTCAAACTAACTAGCAGCTGTCAAAAACGTTACGCTACCTCACGCTTTCCGATGTCACTATTCAATTTTATTAATCACCCAGTGACCACCGTTAATTTAAACATCTGCATACATTTAATTAATTCAAATTCAAACAAACATGTTATATTAATTCGAATAAATTATTATCTTGACACTGGGACATAATTCAAAAAATAAAGTTATTGATTGTTTGCGTGTTCGATTATCACTCGAAAAGTTTTAAATCAAATCTAAACGAATCTTAATTCAATGATCATCATTATAATGATACGTTTTTAATTATAATCTTACCATATTAACCTTTGTAAGTATCGATTAAACTGTTAACCTCTATCGTTTTGTATCTGGATTATTTTACACCTTCAATTAATTCATTGAGAGTTTTCTCTTCACTTTGAAACCAGTTTGAGCCAGTGGCCGCGTAACGTAAAGATAACACGTATCACGTTACGTCTTGGATAGATAATTACGAGGCAGTTATTGATTACACGTTGAATTGATCCGCTGAGCTTTTGGATTCCGATGAGAAAACGATTGAGGTATGTTGAATTTGAGGATGTCTAGACTGTACAATAATTTAAGAAAGGTCAGATATGAATTATTATGAATAATCAGACATTACCTGGACAATATCTTAATGAGGACAACTAAATTCTTTATTAGTTTATCCTGAACTAAATGATGAACTATGTTCTTAAGTAAAATCACAATTAGCTTTCCAATTTAGTTACAAAATAAACCTGTTACAACCAGAGACATATTTATTCTTCAGAAACGGTGTCAAATGACCCATTAATATAAATGTGATAGTTTGTGAGGATCTATGACAAACTAAATTTCACGTGGGCGAAGCCACGGGCAAAAGCTAGCACCTATCTACATATTTGAAGCAAAAGCCTACGAGTAGTAAGCCCAGTGGCTTCGGTGTCGGACTGGCCGAATCGAGAACCGAGGAACGCGTGTTCGAACACTACCTACGCTGGATTAGTGTAATGAATCTGCTCGTAACACAATATTTTTTACAGTTTTACCACGAGGGGTAAAAGGGACTTTTTAAAGAAACCAAAGCAATCATTTGTTTGTATTTTTTGTGTGTTGTTTCATTTACATAATCTGAATATTTTACTGCTTTATGGCCTCTATTGCTACCGCTCTCTCCAACAATGGCATTCGCAGAATAACAGCGTCATGTTCTGGGTTCTACTGCCTCCGAGCATGACACATGCTGAGCGGTAGCCTTTTGGCTCTAACTCCCTATAATCCAACTGTGTAATTGTAATTTTTTATTTGTGTTAGAACAAAAATAAAGGTTTTTCTTTCTTTCTGTAAAAATGACTGTGTTTCGTCGGCCGATTGGTGTGGTGGTTCGAAACGGACTACTATTCCGGAGGTTGCGGGTTCGATTCCCGCACAGTACAAACATTTGTGTGCATGAACATATTTGTTTGTATTGGACTGGGTGTTTTCTATGTATAATATGTATGTATTTACAAAAAAAAAAGTATTTAAGTATGTTTATATCCGTTGTCTAGTACCCATAGTACAAGCTTTGCTTTGTTTGGGACTAGAAAAGCGCAGTGTAAAAATGTCCAAGGATATTTATTTATTATTTACTAGCGGCCGCCCAAGACTTCGTACGCGTGAATCCCGTTTTACCCCCTTCATCTATCTTACGCGGTTAAGATTTTTTCATACAAATGTTTTTTCCCGCTAACTCCCATTCCCATGGGAATTTTGCAATATCCTGTTGTAACTAAGCTTTAAGTTGAATAAGGTATCTGCATGCCAAATTTCAAGCGTCTAACTTAAGCGGTTTAGATTTTTCATACAAAAGGATTTTCCCGCTAATTCCCGTTCCCGTGGGAATTCCTAAGTATACTATAACCTGCCCAGGAGTATGAAGAATAATTGTACCAAGTTTCGTTAAAATCCGTCTAGTAGTTTTTGTTTCTATAAGGAACATACAGACAGACAGACCGACAAAAATTTTACTGATTGCATTTTTGGCATCAGTATCGATCACTAATCACCCCCTGATAGTTATTTTGAAAATATATTTCATGTACAGAATTGACCTCTCTACAGATTTATTATAAGTATAGATTTCTTTCAATCAAAACAAATGTTTAATTCACTTCCAGATTCAGTTCACCTGCGCCCTGGTCCTCGGCATCAACGGCATCCGGACCGGCTGCGAGTTCCCACTGTGGATGCACTACGTGCTCATCATCTACATGATCTCCTTCATCATCCTCTTCGGAAACTTCTACATGAAGGCGTATATTGCTAAGGTGAGTGAGGAATGCCTGTTTAATATAAAGGCCCGTGTCCTGCGTGCCCAAACAACTGCACGCAGGAAGATTTAATGAATGTATGATCTTCTGTTCAAAGCATTTACATTGAGTCATGAAGTCTTATTCAGGTTCGTGTAGTAATGATCTAAGATTGAATGATATTTCCGTTATCTAGTCGTCTTAACATCACCTCAGAAGTTTGCTTTCGTAGGTCATTAAATTAAACAAAATACTTTTATCGTTAATTATAAATATTATTTTACACCGATTGCTTTAATGTAATTTTCAGGAAATCCAAACTTATTCGACAACTTAAATCTTATTTTGGATCCTTTGAAATAAGTCTTATTTTGTATCCTTTGAAGCTGCAATTTTAACTATTAACTTCGTTGTTTATAATATTATATTGTTTGATATTTTCTTGCAATACCACTCCTTTGCTGTAAAAGGGGATGTAGAGACGAAATTTGATCTAAGACTTAAGGGAATAGCTTTTGAGTTACACTGTCAAAGGGCTAACAAGAAGGGTGGAGGTTATAGATCTACAATAATTCGCAGTGTATATTCGTAAAATACGGATTTTTACTTTGTTACACATGCCGGTGAAAGCCCGGGACTCTACGTGGTCTCACACCAGACCACGTAGCAATGTAACTTAGAAATTTTCCTACAAAACAGCCAGATGTCAAACAAGAGATAAAAATGCGTCACTTACTCATAATCATATCAGCTAGTTGATTCAAGTTCTCGTACCATTCTATAAAAGTAATGAAGACTCCTGTCCCGTTCCTGTACCTGTAGACAAAGACAAAATGATTTCATAAAAAGTCAGAAATGTACGTGAATGATTTAGTTGATAATTTAAACTAAACTACGAGTATAACTCAAAGTTAAAGCTCCTCTATTCCGTATCTTTCACGAATTTTTAAGCAAGACAATTAAATAGTCCCAAATTAATCTAAGCTTTTACGCTTTATACGCTGGACAATTTACCTACGTTATTCACTGGGTCTGTAGGTAAATAGTAACCCAAGTAATTGAAAGGATTACACGTAACAAAAACGATTGTCCACTTTTTGCTAAACCCCCGGATCAGTCCCGGCGGGTTCGGTTTGTCACAGGTCACTCGCACATCAGTGGTTTAGTGGACCCGGGACAACAGACCCACTTTTTGCTCTGGAATTATATAGCTTCATACCAACAAAAAATCTAAACCTTAATAATACGAGTAATTGCATAAAAACAAAACGCGTGTGGTTGCTTAAATAGGTTTTTTCAGCGCTTTTACTGTGGGGAATATTTTGTAAGAGCTTTTTAATGTGTGCGTGGGTCGAATTGAAGTACACTACTAATCGAAAAATAGATGCATGGAATCATATTTCTATCGGACTGTCAGGTTGACTCAAACCTCCAATAACTAAACTGAGAAAAATAAAAAACGCACAAATAGTATTAACATTTATAGGATTTGCCTGAAATCGAATCTAGAAAGTCCAAATCCAAGTCCGAAGCTATTTGACCACAAAGGCTTTGGTAAATTTTTTACTGCCTTTGAAGAGCAAGATAAACCAGAAAAAGACCTAATCCAATTTGCAAAAGTAACCCTTCTAGAACTTTGTTAACCTAACAAGATTCATTCCATAACTCATTTCATTAGCTACTTGTTTTGTTGTTTCAGATTGTTTAAGTAAGGTTTTGAAATCATAGTCTATCAAAAAACTTTTTCTTTATCGCCCATTTCTCGGTCAAAATAGTTTTTCAAGAATTTTAAAACACAATTGCTTACCTCTAAATTTAATGCACATCGTTATGTTATAAAATTGTGGTTTCTCCTTAAAATAACTGTTATTTCACCTCTTCTTTTTTAAACTAAACCAATCAGTTAATTTTTCTGCCAAAACATATCAGCGGTATTAGTTTGAAAAGTAACTAGGACATAGCCAGAATTTATAATATTAATACAGATGTGTTCTGAATTATTTAAATTAGATGAGTTTACATAATTTGTGAAAAGTTGTAATAGTACAACATTTGCATTGAGGTTACTACGCTCACGGCGGCGCAAAGACTTTGGTCGAAGTTAGTTGATAAGATAAAGTATATTGATTTAATGAGCGGTGTAAATTAATTATTAAACATACGCTTTTATGCTAATGTATACTAATGCCGCCATGATGAATGCTAGAAAGCACCCGACTTGACACTTCACACTAGTAGTGATGGGCCCAGCTCATATTATGAGCCCATTTTTCAATGACCGGTTTTTGGAGCTTAATGAATTTTTGTGTTTGTGTCGATGACATCTGTTTGTGAATAAAATGTGTATCTGTGAATAAAACAATATGTCAAAGTATATTCCTACTTTTAATTATTACATAGCAAAATTAAATAATGCACGCAGCACAAACTAAGTTCGATTGTTTTGACATCGTTCAGAAAACAAAACGAAAAGTTAACATTGTTGTTCTGTTTAAAATGTATACGAGGTTTAAAAACCATCTCTAAATCATGAAATTCCTACGGGAAACATTTCAACAAAACACTTCAAAAATTTCGACTTTTGATTGAAATGGATTATAAATGCATGGAATTTATTAAACAGGATAAATGGAAATCAAAACAATAAGTTCGTTTATAAAATCGTGATGTATTTTGATATTTTGACCGAAAGATTTTAACTATCCTGTAATTACTTACATTTTAGTTAAAATAGAAACTTCTCAATGGACGTCATAATCAATTTCATTATTTTGTCAGTTAGTTTAAACTTATAAACACGGTATTGATACTAAACATAATGTATTAAGTCGGTAAATGTTAACGTTTTTTAGACAATAGGTACCTACTCGTAATACCAATTTCGTGTATCTTTATTTTCGCTTGTAATGATTTTATTTTTTGTTAAAAAAATAAACTTTTCAATGACCTTTTACAATCAATTTAATATATTACCAATTACCTAGCTATTATTAACACAGTATTGTTACTAAAATTGTCTGTTTTGTTCGTAAATATTGACCTTTGTAAGTTACCAAATTATTTCATTAATATTTTAGAGGTTAAAGTAAACCCTTTCTCGGAAAAGCGTCTCAAGTTGAGGCAAATAGAAAAATATTTACTTTTTGTTTATTTCTCTCGATATCGAATTAATAAACCAAAGCCCCCGACAACAGACTTTGAACTTTTCTGTAAATAGTAACGATACAAATGTAACAAAATGAAAAGTCATCAGTTTCATTGATCTCTTCATCATTGAAACTCAAAAGAACCGGAAGTTCGTAGTCTAAGAAACATTTTGTGTAGATAATTCCGTATCAATGTTATCCGGCTTTATTTGTTTGCAAACTTGCCATTTATTTATGTACGCAACTAGCGGCCGCCCGCGACTTCATACGCGTGGATCCCGTTTTACCCCCTTAGTTTCGTAAAATCCTTTCTTAGCGGATGCCTACGTCATAACATCTACCTGTACGCCAAATAATAACCCGATCCGTCTAGTGGTTTGGGCTGTGCGTTGATAGATCACTATGTCAGTCAGTCAGTCAGTCACCTTTGTGTTTTATATATTTATAGAAGACTTGTCGACATACCACAATTGCTCCGAGAACACATTCACATTTAAAAACGAAACTGTGTTAATGGCACGAACTGTACCACTTAATTCGAGCAGTTACTTAATTACCGTGCAAAATTTAGCCACAGTTATGCAAAAAGCCACAATCGCACATAATAATGATCTCGTATTAATCAACAACAGCTGATCTTACGCAACTAAGTTCCGAGTGAAAGTGACTTACGTAATCGCTGTGGCTAGTTCCGTTATTCGAATCTGCTTTCATAGCTCTTAAGCGTACAGTCAGGTGCATGTGTGTAGAGTAATTCAGGTAAAATAGGAAGTAAAATTTTATTGACTGACGGAAAAAAAATGGGAAAAAAAGGAAAAATAATATGTAGAGTCTATATTAAAACATGTTTTGGGGTGCATTTTTAAGCTATTTTTATGCAAAAGTTCAGATGCCCACAGTGGCAAACGTAATCCCATCGTCTTATTGCCGACAGCATAGAGGTCAATCTTATATTATACAAAAACATTTACGACTCCAGCTTCAAGTGTAAGGCCGCAATTTTTATACTGCCAGTAAAGATGCGTTTGTCAGTGAAACATGCATAGTATTTCTGTAACTATAAAGGTGCGTACGGATTGCGCGTACCCTGGTACGCGTACTCAGTTTACGCGTATCCGGAACATACATGGACTGTATGTCCATACATACATGGACTGGTCCATACATACATGGACTAGGCGTTCCAGATACGCGTAAACTGAGTACGCGTACCAGGGTACGCGCAATCCGTACGCACCTTACCATTAATTAATTAATTGACAATTTGTTGAACAAGAATGGTTTCAAGCTTCGGAGGGTAAGCTAAGCTGACGTACCTATCGCCGGCATGATCTAATTGAGCAATGTCAGGGAATTGCTTGTCAGTTCTCAGTTCAGTCAGGCTAAAATTAGGATAGTGACGTCAGATATTACACGCCAAAAGTATACATAATAAATTGTATTTCTCTTTGACCGACAAAATTGTGTAACATATACCTACAACTTTATTTATGTGTAACGTGTGTTTACCATAAAAGAGTGATTAGGAATATGTAACAGGATTTAAACTTGATTTTTTGCATAGGTCAGTTATTTCATGAATCTAGATTTAATTTGTAATCTGTGTCCTGTCATCGGAATTGGCTTTATCAACAGGCTAACTGGAGAACTACTTCAGATTAGTTTTGAGTCCCAGGACAGCATGACTATTAGAAGTAACCCTTCGTTAATTGGGTATGATTGGCAGCGAGCGTTGAGGATGTGCCAATGTTGGGCACCAGCAGGGAAAACTAACTACAATTTGTGTAGCTACTTTGGATGTAATTTAGGTTCACAGTGATTTGATATGACAAATTTCAAATATCGAATTCGTTGTTACTGAAAAAAATTTGGAAAGCACCTTATGTCGATATTTTTTTTCATCCAATTGTACTGCGTAACTGACCATAGTTCTGTAAGAGATATAATGAGATTTTAACGGCCGCGTCAGAAATCCAAATTTCTTGAGTCTGACGAAATTTGCAATTCTAATGGGACATGTAATGTGTGTGGTTTTTTTTTTTAACGTTAACTGGACACTTGGACAATTTTCGACACATTGTCCGTAATTTTTAATGGTATCTGAACTTTCTTTCCTACAATAACAACATTAACTAGTGAGTGATAATATTAAAAAAATATTTCAAAATGTCACTGTTATAATACAAATAGTTTCTCTTTGCATTTTGTTCATCATCATTCAATCTACTCTAGCCCTCTAACTAAACAAATGGATAATTTGGCCTACACTCCTCACGTTGATCAGACCAGTTGGGTACCGGTAGACCTGATAACCTGGTATCCACGGGAAGATGGAGTTATCGTATTCTACTTTGCCGGAACCACACGGTACACAACCCAAACAGATTCATCTGTGCATCTTGGCAGCATCTGATTAATTTTAAACGTTTGTGCATTGTTATTTATTTTTTTCTAACTTGGGTGGTTTGACTATAAATATGATTTATCATCGTCAAAATCACTTGTGCACAGAGAGTTTAACTCTTGACCTATAGAGATCATAGATAAATATTTCACTTTCTAAAAGAACAATAGATAAATAAATTTATTTTGACTCTTACTTTAAGCACGAGTATCTCATGAGGCTAGAGCCCTGCCGAATAATTCAATCAGACCAATACTCGTATGTCTAAAAGTGACTTTCGAAGCACGGATTCAATTTCTGAAACAAGTTTATTTACCTACAATGTACCAAACAACCACCATGCAATCACATAGCATTAAATTTTTATTTCCAGGTGGAACCTCTAGTAACTAGCCTAGACCTAGTACCTCTTGATCAAAGAAGTAAAACTCTCTTTCCGCTAGACCATGGAGATACTATCTCTTAAACCTTCTCGTTATCCACCGTATATTATGTATATGCATGTATTTATGTAGGTATATATATATATTTTGTATTAATTTATATTATAATATTTTATGTATATTGTATTAGATTTTATTTTTTTGTATTTGTACTATTTTGCACCGCCTACTTAAATTCTCTGTTTTGTTTAATTTTCTGGTTAGCTGGAAGAGAATGCCACATGGCATTAAGCTCGCCTGTTGTACCACTGTATTTTTATGTGTGCAATAAAGATTTTAAATAAATAAATAAATACTACCAAAGCAATGATGCTGGATCTATAGTAATTTCATCAGATGGCTACGATATTATCCATTGTCCGATATTGCTATACCACCAGTTGTATAGCTTTATATTATTATAGCTATACAAGACATAAGGCACATACATTTCACCAACATTATATCGTGGAAGAGAAACGTGGCGATATTTTGTCCATAAAACTATTATTTCGTCATGCGTTATTAATAATTTTCTTGCTGTACAAAGTTTAAAGAAATTTATTATTATAATTTAAATCACTGTTTGAATATTTCATTGGACACATTGTATCTGCCACAGACAAATACCTATTCTGCAATTCAATGTTTTCAATTCAAAGACTTAAGAAGACTGTTTTCTTAAGTGTCCTTAAATTAACTTCATAATTTATCCATCACCCAAGATACAATCTGTGCCTAATTTCGATTTCTCGGTACAAATATAACTAATTTTGTTTAGGAGTTATTAGACAGAAATATATATTATGTTGCAGATTTTTATTTCTTAAGAAACGTCCTTAATGTAAGCTTAGGCGCAAAAAATATTTATTCCTGTCATAGGTATGCTTATTAATAGACTAATTAACATTTTGTTAATTTTGTCAAAACATTTCAGGACTTCTTTGTATTTAAGGAACTTAATTAAATTAAGTAGGTAGTCTTACAAACTCAAAGTTAATTAAGCCGACGTTTTATGTATGATATACTAAGAATCTTCATATTTTTTACAGTCATAACATAAAATTATTTGAGTTTAAATTTGCTAAAAATATCTAATTACCTAAGTACTGTAATCTTCTGGATCTCAATTTAGAAATCAAATATTATAATCGTGATCTGAACGTCTATTTTTATCCCAAAACTATGCCTTTATTTAAAAGTAATCCACGCCGAAACAAGATAATAATATGACCAAAATTCCTTAACTTAATGAAAATGGGTACGAAAATTAAAGCCGCGGTCTCGACACCCCAATTAATAGTGATTGATGATTTCAAAAGCTTTTTCAGTGCTTTGCCTTCGAAAACATTTACAAATTTTAATATTTCTGAAGATTAATTATTTTTTTACTAAGTACCCATCTAAATACAAAAAGATCAGAATTGTTTTCGGTCTTTTAAGGACAATATTTTCATAATAAACATTTTGTTTGTCCTCAAAATGATTGCTATACTTTCAGATTCAGTCTTTTTGACTTAACAGAGTTTCAGTTACGTTTTGACAGTACAGATTGCAAAAGGAAATGTAAACCTAACTGCTCTAGTAGCTGCTATCTAAGAACCAAAAAATACAAAACTGATGTTCGTTTGCTCGAATTCGAATTCGTCAGTCCCAGTTGGCCATAGGGTCTGCTCTAATGAACGCAATTTGGAGAGAACGGAAGTGATGTCACATTTTTACCAGATTTGGCAAACACTGAGGATGTCAACATTGTCAGTGTGATTTACAATAACTGTGATCACTACACATACATATTGACGTCCAAACTAAATAATTATGCCTATATTGAAAAAGTATTTTCGTCCATACATAGATTGGTTATGTGTGTACCTAGTCATAAAAATTAAGATTATAGTTTAAGTGTTCAATACGAAAAAATGATATTATGACACATTCTTTAAGCTCAACTGAGCTGGATTTCGTATTTCAAGATTTTTTAAGCTCACATTGAAAATAAAATTAGCTTAGGTACACTTACTTAGGGGATGACCATGCTCATACACTCAATTAGAGACCTGCTCCACGAACCGGCTATAAAATAGTTGACAGTGACATTTATTTCTTTGTTTACTAACTCTTTCTCTTTGTTACAGGGGAGCAAATGTATGGAGGTGAGATACGGCCAATGCTTAGACGACGAAGAAACCATCGCCAAGAGGAAACTGAAGAACAATTGATAATAATTTACTTAATAATATAGAACTTATTTATTCTTTTAGCATTTAACAATTAGTTAGAGCTCTCTAAGTTACCTAGATTTTGATAACGCTTTGTAAACATGCGATGAGTAAATGTTGTTGTTGGGTATTTTTGTTTATTTGTGTAACATTTTCTTATCCAAACCTCCTTTCCTCCGTAAAAGTATCCCTTGTGGATTCGAACCTAGACTCCTGCTGAATTTAAAAAAGCATTTAATTCAGATACGGGACTATTCACACATCTCGTTCCCACCGCTGCAACTCCTGTGTAGCCAGGATCTACGGCTTGACCGCCAATAAAAACCCAACCAGTGAAGGTCAAGTTTGTTTGTTTTTAATTCAGATAACTGAGATAAGTACATAAAGTGTTAGTAATAATTCATTTTGCCTACAGACAGTCAAAATATTGATAACTAGCTTTTGTACAAATCGGCATAAATTATAGTCTATATATTAATCTGGGTTATAAACGATAACACTGCAAAGTTTCAACAATATCCGTTCAGTAGTTTTTGCGTGAAAGAGTAACAAACATCCAGACATCCATACAAACTTTCACCTTTATAATATTAGTAGGATATATTCCAAATGCCATCATTAACTGAATGTGGGCAAAATGTTTTAAAAAAAATACTGGATCAGAAGCAAAGCACTACAGACCAGGGGTCCGATCTTAATTCTTAATAATTATGTAAATAAATAAGAGGTCCGTTGACTTCATCACTCAAATGGCAATAATACACGGTCTCCAACCAAAAGCTCACCAATCTGTGCTTGTGTAAGTTTCTACTACTAGTAAGTACATATTATAATTCCATTAAGAAAGTTAAATTTAATAGAATGCAGTTAGATTTTACCTCTATAACCACACAGGCGAAATGTTACTCTGAAAATACACCATGCTCGCAGAAATGCATTCAAACTATATTAATATGCAACTCAAACTCAACTTCTGCCGCGCCAATTAGTATGCACCCTCGATATGCGAGAAATTTGATTTAAGCCGCGCGCACACTATTAACTGAGTTTGTTCCGGCGTTTCTTCTCAGCACTCGCCATATGTTTGTCTCGAAGCGCTGGTAGGGCCCAAAAGATAAGGAGACATGTAAAGTGCCCCATAAGGGCTACCTTTTTTTATATGTTTGACGTTCATAAGTGCCACTTGTGGTCTAAACTGAATAAATATTTTTGATTTGATTTGATTTGATTTAACTTTGCCTCCACTGCTTTTTCCAGTAGTTAGGTGTAATGCCAGCTCCACACTATCGTCCAACAGTCTACTGTGCGTCCAACCTTCCACGTGCCTAGAAGTCCTACAAGGACTATTATTTTTAACGATGTTGGGTCGAGTTAGCGCTAATGGTGGATGGTCAAGATCAAAAAATTTGGCCAACTCACAAAGGAATCACCAAAAAAGGAGACAAAGTAAAAGTTATTAAAACCTACATAGCATATATCGTCAAAAGCTTATTAAGCTTTTGAACTTGAACAAAACATAAAGAAAGACAACCATGACGCCAATCATAGTATCCTCCATAGTGAATGACATTGGAACATCTGGCTCATAGACGTGTGGAGACTGGAGGGTCGTGTTGGTGAGACCTGAGTTAGACTATTGGACGATAGTGTAGAGCCAGCTTAAGGAGCAAGGCATTATCTTCTATTATTAATATGACATCCTGGTAGTGGGGACTAAATTCGAATCGCAGCACTATGCCTCAGTTAAATACCTCGTAGTACCTACGTGAAATTGTGACTCGCATAAGGTACTAACGATGCTCCAAACGCTATGTATTCAAACTCGGTAAGTGTAAAACTTTAGCCTTCAATAAATCCTATGTGTAGCACCGTTAAAGGTATAGTTGTTGCAATTCAACGAAGGCGAGTGACCTTTTAAAACTTAGTTATTTTAAAGAACAATTGAATTAGCAATGTAAATTTTGAAGCGTGAGCTTGACCCTTCTGGTGGACACAGTCTTATATGGAAAGAGATCTTGGCCAACTGGAAAATGATGTACACGTGTACGAAGTTGAGGTAACTTAATACCAACCTTTGTTTAACAACAACTCCTTACTTTGAAATCATAGCAACACGTGTGCGAGTGATTATCATGCTCAAGTCTTTGACGTGTATTCTATTGTATTAAAAACTCATAAAACTCATTTATTTTTGCAAACAAGCGTTCAAAAAGCACTTCTACACGTCCCAGTATTAACCCTACCACTGCTTCGGGACAATAAATGGACCAGTGCTGAGAAGAAGCAGCGCAAGAAACTCGGTCACTATTGTCAGCCTCTTTTTCAAGGGTTTTATTATCATTGTGTGGTATTACCAGCTAAAATAATGCTAAGGCTATGATCTACATTAGAATTGAACGCTGATACGATGTTACTTGACGGGAAAATTGGAAAACTATTCCATCATACGCTAGGTAACCGTATACTAAGAATATTGAAAATTATTAGAAGTCATACGCGTAGATCACAACTCAAAGATATTTTGGCCAAATAAGAACGTTAGGTATTAAGTCCTTACAGGGATAAGATCAGCAATAAGTACGAGTTTAATCATCTACGTGTACTGACTGTAGATTAATTAATTAATTATAAGATTTATTTCAACAATGGTGGCGATCCTTGATAGACCGTTCACTTTTCTGCCGTTCCTGATTCCCACATAATTGTATGTCAATGACCTGGCAGCTCACGGAGGATTTAGTTCCCGTTTTGAATGGACTTCAGCTAGCAGCAGAAAACGATCTGTAAGGTTCTGTTTTAGGTTTTATTTCAGGGAATCTAAGGATCGCGGGCAGAGCCTGGATACGGGCAGCGCAGGACCGTTCATTGTGGAAAACCTTGGGGGAGGCCTTTGTCCAGCAGTGGACGTCATTTGGCTGAAACGAACGAACGAAGGGTCATTATCGTTCCGATAAAAAGTCTGATTTTGCTCTTATACTTAGGAAGAATTAATGCTCCCATTTTGAAATTCGATTTTTGAAAGTAATATCAGTACCTAATATCTTTAATTGATTAATAAATACAAAACTAGTTATAAAAACGCATAAAAACGTTATATGAGTAATTGAGTACTCTCTCTACCAGAGCTTCAGTTATTTTAACGCCTGACTCAGCAGCAAAGCAATTTCTCACATCGGAGCAATCTTAAGATAACTTAATGACCGACGAAGTTAATAATTATGCTGGTTCAATTTTATTATTACCTAATAACCTATACTCGTAAGTTATTAGATATGTAGGGTAGGTATTATGGTATGTATGTTTACATATGTAAACCGATAATCTATTAAAATGATCAAACTAAGGGACGTTGACGTCATAAATGATTAATCAGAGTAATGATTGCGATAAAATACTTGTTTGAAAACAAAAATACCTTTCGAATTAAAATTCTCTATTAGTTATGTACGTCATATATTTGAACGACTCTTTAATACTTATCCGTTGTATAAATAGCACCGAATCTTATCCCAAATCATCAGTAAGTACCTATGTGTCATAATCTATACTTATAATAAATCTGTAGAAATATCAATTCTGTACATGAAATACAATCAGTAAAATTTTTGTCTGTCTGTCTGTCCGTCTGTATGTTCCTTATAGAAACAAAAACTACTCGACGGATTTTAACGAAACTTGGTACAATTATTCTTCGTACTCCTGGGCAGGTTATAGTATACTTAGGAATTCCCACGGGAACGGGAATTAGCGGGAAAATCCTTTTGTATGAAAAACCTAAACCGCTTAATTTAGACGCTTGAAATTTGGCATGCAGATATCTTAGTAAACAAAAAGCTTAGTTACAACAGGATATTGCAAAATTCCCACGGGAACGGGAGTTAGCGGGAAAAAACTTTTGTATGAAAAAATCTAAACTGCGTAACATAGATGAAGGGGGTAAAACGGGATACACGCGTACGAAGTCGCGGGCGGCCGCTAGTAGACAATAAAGAGAGATAAGTAGGTATTCACTGATCGATCCAACCGTGATAGTAGATAGCTACTGGCGTGGTTTAACTATTTCTTTTCTGTAAATAGTTTTAAGTGTCTAAACAACTAGGGGAAGGGGGGGCATGACGGGGTAGCGAGGTAAGACGGGGTACCGCACATATAGAAGAAAGTAGACGTTTGTGAATGTAAAACAATAAGCCAATAGGAAGCCTCATTCAACCGACGGTTAGTGCGAGAGAAACTGTGAGCTGGAGTGCACGCGTCTTGTGTCCACAAACGAAAAACTGTTTTAGTGTTTAGTCGATCTAATTTTTTGGTAGATTAAACGTCAACATTTTAAGGTAATTATGATCACTCCATTTATGTCTTTTTGATCTTCGGTTACTAATGTTGTTTATTTTGATATAGTGTGTTGTTTGCAGGAATCCATCAAGCATTTTATTAGTTTTTAATTTTTTTGTTCAGAGCGATCCTTACGAGGCAAGATGGGGTATTGGGTGTGGGGTATGATGGGGTATGATCCTCGCCTCAAAAAGAATCATAAAAACAAACAAAAGACCAAACCCTCAGCCAAACAACACAAGAGCAACGATGAGGTGCCATATGCTTACATTGCAATGATGTAAACAACAATTTTTTGACATCATCAGAACCTTGGGTAGGCTGCCAGCTCTGTGGACGTTGGGCTCACAAGTCACAACGCTTGTGCTGGCGTGGACGATGAAGATCCGGAAGAAATACATATTTGTTTGTTTTGCGAGGACTAGCTTGTCACATCATGCCCCAATTCCGTTACCCCATCATACCCCATAGTATGGGGCAAGATGGTTTTTCATAATGTTCCTATTAATTATTTATTATTAAAAATTGTGATAGGTTGATTCTCCAAGGACTATACCAAATCAAAGTTAGATTAATGACATAACGTGCCATAAATTAATGAGGCCAATAAACATATTGATTAAGCTGTATTTTTATTATTTCGCTTAGCTACCCCATCATGCCCCCCCTTCCCCTAATAAAAATGAAAATCCTACCATAGGATTTTTTGTGTTAAAAAGACCTATAAGTAACACTCGAAGAGTCTTGCTGGTTATGGTAGTTTGCAGTGGTGGAAACGAGAGTTGGGATGACAGTACCCTGTCCATTGTCCAACAATCGTGCCATGACCGATAAAAAACAAACAGCTAACAGCCTAAAGCCCGTATTCACAAACATTGCGCGTGGGCAGTGGACGCACAGGATGACACACGAAGCAATCACAGAGCTCTATTCAACGCTGTGCGTTCAATTTGCTGCTTCACTTAAGCAAGCATCGTTGGTGAATACGGGCGTAAGTATTAAACATAAGTTCCCATGGGTACACTAAGGAAGGATCTTTTTAAAAACATCCATAAACGGATAAAACGGTGATAAAGTTTTTATGGGGGGAAATAGTTTAGCGAAATTGAGCTCTTGCATCCACATAAACAAATTAAATTACAGTAAAAACTGTTCTTGTTCGATGAAAATATTTTTATTTTTTATCTTATCGAGGTCAATTATATTACTTATTTATTAGTCAATAATGATTCTTATCAACAATACGTATTGAAGTAGGTATATCAATAATTTTATCTTTAAAAAATCCATCAGGAGCCAAGCGATCGGACTAAAACAAAAGGTTCTGTACCCACATAATGTATAGACGACAGCACGTTGAGCTAAGCATTATAGCATTTAGTACCACATTGGAGATAATAGGTTGCATAACTAGTAGGTTTCCTTAAACATTTCAATTTTAACACATAATTCCTTAGAACGACGGGTTTTTTCATTCACTTAACTCATTCACTGAACCTTAGGACTGCAAATTTTGTCAGATCATTAAAATTTCAAGAGTCATTTTGCTGTCAACACGTGTGACTTTAGAACAGCAATTGTGTACCGCATGTAGAAGAAAGAAACTATCTAACAGTTGTTTTCTTTCTTTGATCGAGTGGTAGAGATTAAAGATTAAAAACTAATTTCTACGATGGATAAAAAGTGGCGATGGGGTTTGCTCGGACTAGTCGTTGTGGCTGTATTATTGACAATTTTCTTAGTGATATTTCTTACGTCATCGACATCACCAGAAGCGATATTAATAGTGGACGCGCCAGTGGGATCAATCTCGGGGATTAGGGCCATGGATGGAGACTACAATATGTTCTTGGGCATCCCATATGCTCAAGTAAACTTGAGCAATCCTTTCGGGGTAAGTTTACGAGGATCAGTATTTGCTTTCTTTCATCTAATATTCTTTCATTTATAAAATCTATTGATGGAACTGCCACCAGATTCCAAGGGTTTACTCTTTATCAAACTACGTTTGCCAATTTAAATAGTTACAAGAAAGATACATTTTAGTATTTTTTGTTTTATAGGCGTCTACTCCTTACCCAAAATTTGACACCGTCTTTGTCGCCGACGATAATTCGAAGATTTGTGCGCAGCGAAATTACGACTATGGAGTGTTAGATTGCCTACACCTCAGCATCTCAGTGCCAGACGCAACAAGAAACAGCCTACTTCCTGTGATGGTTTGGATCCACGGCGGAGCATTCGTGTCAGGGACAAGCAATACGTTTGGGGCCAAATTTTTAGTTAAACAGGACGTAATAGTTGTTACTATCAACTACCGTTTAGGACCGTATGGGTTCATGTGTCTAGATATCCCCGAGGTGCCCGGCAATCAAGGACTAAAAGACCAAGTCTTAGCTCTGAGATGGATCAAGGATAACATCGAAGCATTTGGGGGAGATGTCAACAAGGTCACTCTATTTGGCTTGAGTGCTGGAGCACATTCAATTGATTTCCACATTCTCTCTGATACTGAGATACTTTACAATAACGCCATTCTCCAAAGCGGTAGTTCTTTGGCTTCTACTGTATTTACCAATCACCCCAAAAGAGCTCCAATAGATATTGCAGCACAGCTTGGGTTTGTTACTGATTCTATGCTTGAAGCAATATCTTATTTGTCAACTGTGGATCCAAATCAAGTTATATACATATCTAATGCACTGAATTTTCATTATAAGCCATGTACAGAAATGTACTTTAAAAATGTCGAACCATTTTTGACAAGACCTTGGGTTACCGCAGATACACCTAAAGTGGAAGGAATCCCTATTCTTATAGGATTCAGTGATCAAGAAATGCTCTTGCGGTATGCTAATAATTTTAATTTTGACAACTACAATGCTATTAATGATAGGCTTTCAGAGACATTTAATTTTGATGACGTGAAAATGGCTGAAATGGAAGCAAATATACGGAACTTTTATTTTGGAGATAAAGACATAACTGTTGACCTACTTTGGGAAGCGATAGAATTCGATTCAGATTACACGTATGTTTATCCCATTCATAGAACCATAAATAAGTACTTAGCAAGCGAATCTCAGAGTATATTTTTATATGTTTTCGCTTATTATGGCGAAAGGAATTTACAAAAAAAGAAAAGTAATGTCACTATAGGAACGGCTGCTCATGGTGATGAGTGGCCGTATTTATTCGACTCCAAAGACTTAAATGAAGAACCAACAGTAGAAGATCAATTGATAATAGACCGAATGACAACTATGTGGACTAATTTTGCAAAATACAGGTATGTAAACACTTATTTAATTATTTTTTCAATTATCTACATTTCTACTTTAAATAAGATTTGAATTTAGAATCCAATACTCGTACCTACATTGAAATCGGAAATAATTCCTACAAAAGATTTTATTATTTTAATGGCATCATTTGTTGCCCATTAAGACTATCCTAGGTTTTCGACTTCGACGGAGTTGTGCTTAAGTGGTGGGGCCCCCCGAAAGGGGCGTTTTTTCGGTTTTACCGTTATACCGCGTAAAGGACTTACCCTATCGAAAAGTGGTCTTAATGACGGTTGAAGGGTATTTAATCCTGTAGTGAATATGACCAAATTCATAAGGTTTGGACAAACCATTCTCGCGCTAATGTTCGGCAAAGTAGAACATAAAATATACGTATAATTAATGACCCTCTCCACGTCCAATAGCTTGCTACCCGCAGGCTTCCATGTCTTGAAAAGGGCTGCCTCAACCAGTGTAACCCTGTCAAGGCTTACGAGCTGGATGCACCTATCCTTGTTCGTCCAAGCGATGGAGATGGCCCAATGGAGAGGGTAATTAATTATACGTATTATGTTCTACTTTGCCGAACATTCGCACGAGAACGGTTTGTCCAAAACACATGAATTTAAATTATTAAATGGATTAAATGCCCTTTAACCGTCATGAAGACCAGTTTTCGATACGGTAAGTCCTTTACGCGGTATAACCAAAAAACCGAAAAAACGCCCATTTCTGGGGCCTCCACCACTTAAGCACAACCCCGTCGAAGTTGAAAACCTAGGAGAGTCTTAATGGGCAACCAATGAATCCATTAAAGCAATAAAATCATTTGTAGGAATTATTTCCGATTTGATGAATTTTGTGTTTAATTCTACTGGCCTATACATATAGCGTAATAATTATATTGAAATGTTAAACAGAAAGTGTAAATAATCGATTTATCTAGATAAGATTATCAAAACAAGTACAGTTAAGTCCTCAAATGTAAATTTCGTAATCAGTAAATATTTTATTATAATAGATTCAGAAATGCCACACAAAAAAAACAATAAGATAGGTACAGAAATAAATACACCTAGTAAGTAAATTACCTGCTATCCTGCAAACCTATTTGCCGAATAAATTATGATATGATTTTTTATAATAAATGAGCTTCATTTTGGTACATATCCGATGTAATATACAAATTATACGATAGGATGAGCGTGTTTTTACTCTTGACTCAATTCCTTGCGGCTTTATGAATTCGGAGAATGGCGTAAAAAGGGAGAAAATTACAAAACATAAACGAAAACATTTGGAACAAATATCGCATTTCTCAACCATATTATGATGATATTCCACAAAAGTGGAAACCTATACAATAACGTCTTGTGGTTCCACCATATTAACAAGTAATTTAAAATCTAATTAAGGCATTCATTTTCCGACCAAATAGACCATGTATGTAGAACTACAAACCCTTATAAATATGTTAACGTATTTATAAATAAGACGCTCATAAAAACGTTTTTTTCACCTAGTTACCTATGTAAGAGTCGCTTAAAATAAATAAAATAAATAAATTCGGTTATTTTACACTGCGCCCATCGCACACATTTCAATATAATTGACAAACTAAGGTAACTAAATACCTTGGGTACCAGACGGACATAAACGCACTGCAGTGTACTGTAGAAGAAAAATTATCCACTTATTCATTTTTTCGTTACAGTGACCCAACTCCAGAGACATCAAGCTTGCTGCCCATCAGGTGGCCTTCGATCACCGCTGACTCATACAACTACATGACGATCGACTCCGAAATGACGGTCGGACGGCGACCCAACCACGGCAGGATAACTTTCTGGGACCTATTTTATAAGTTCAACGCGGAATATGAAAAAGGATATTATGAGAACTCATCATCATCATCATCTCAGCCATAGGACGTCCACTGCTGAACATAGGCCTCCCCCAATGCTTGTTACCCGGTTGGTAACGGCTTGCGTCCAGCGCTTTTCTGCTACCTTTATGATGTCGTCGGTCCACGTTATGAGAACTAGTGATTTAAAATTATTGGAAGTGTTATGTACAGTCACGGAATGAAAAGGTTCGTCAGTTTTCAAATTGATTTCTTCAACGAATCACGAGCACATATTACCTTTTGAAACTATGTTACAGAATTATCTCGAGTTAGAGAAAATAATCTTTAACTGTTCGTCAGTAAAGTTCAAAATTATTCAAATCAAAGTTGTTTGACGATTTAACTTGTCAAGAAGATTATTATGATTGATAAACTAAAACCTTCTTATTGGTTCAACCTGCCATTATCTATTAAATAAATAAAAAACTACATTTTGTAACATTGCACTGATGGGATAGAAAAATAAACAAGCAAAACCTTATTCGTTAGCAAACGTCATATTTATTTAAATGTTAGCAGCACTGTTTCTTGCACGGTTATGTTGGCAGCTTTGACGCTTACAGTACCTAGTGCAAGCGAAAACCGACACTAAGGTGACGAACCTTTTCATTCCGCGACTGTACCTTTTCTTGGCTTAAATCTCTGTAACAATAAAATTTATGTCTAGGCTTATTTTATTTATTTATTACGTAAACAACAAAAAACGACAAAATTTCGCGAGAGTTGATTAATGTTTGAAACACAAAAGTTATTGAAGATTTTGATGTAAGGAATTTATGCAGTACTACTCGTATTATGCAGGGCGTAGGTGGGTATTTCTTATGAAATCTCAAAATTTGAGATTTTATTTAATTTTTTTTTTTTTACATAAACTTAGATATTTTTTGCAGAGATCAGAAAAGTTACTTTTAGAGATCTGTCCAGGGGTATTGGTCTTCCATATTTTTTTATATTACCTATAAAAAATGAGGTTTTAAAAAATTAATAAATGAGGGAATGATTAACGGAGTGAGGGAATGATTTATTATTATATTATAGTAAAAAACAACATGTACAAATGGCATATTGGCATGCTTTAAGCATTGACAAGTATTTCGGGTATTCACTAGTCTAAGTTTTTACTTGAACTTTCGCTTTTTTCTTTAAATATTTTAATCTTTCTTTTTCCCGCAGTTTTTTCAAAGATTCAGTATTATTTTTCATTTTTCTCGCCTTTTTCTATCGTACTCTTTCTTTTTTATTTATTTTTTTGCATCACTCAACATCTTTTGTCGTGCTATTTTGCTTCCACATACATGCACCTCTTTTAAATTAAATAGGTACAATGAAATACAAGTTACATGAAATAAATAAGCCTAGGCACAGACCATCGATTTTTCGTCGGCCGATAGTTTAGTCGGGCAGTTAATCAGTATGGGCATGTATGGAAGTTCGCACATTACGCCGATTTGATTTGGCCGACTAAATAGTTGAATACGATTCCCAACTGCCTTCCAACTAAAGTATCGTCCAACTATCGGTCGATAGCTTGATCAGACGGCGCTCCTCTACGCGCGCGCAGACTGGCCGATTTTTCGTCGTCCAACTCGGCTGATAGCTTCAGTTTGCTCCTCGTTTTTGGCGGGAAAGGTTATTATTACTAATTAATTGATTTAACTAGTTATTACTCTCGATTTCACTTTTTCATGATCATTTCCCTTTCATCATCATCATTTCAGCCACAGGACGTCCACTGCTGAACATAATCCAATGACTTCCAAATCGCACGGTTGGTCCCGGCCTGCATCCAGTGCCTTCCTGCTACCTTTATCAGGTCGTCGGTCCACCTTATGGGTGGACGTCCCACGCTGCGTTTTCCGGTACGCGGCCTCCATTCCAGAACCTTGTTGCCTCATGCCGTCAGTTCTGCGTACTATGTGCCCTGCCCACTGCCACTTCAGCTTGCTAATCCGTCGGGCTATGTCAGCGACTTTAGTTCGTTTACGGATCTCCTCATTTCTGTTTCGATCTCGTAAAGAAACACCGAGCATAGCCCTCTCCATAGTACGCTGTGCAACTTTGAGCTTCTGTATAGGGTCTATAGTGAGAGGCCACGTTTCCGAGTCATCACAGGATGAACACGGACAAAACGAAGCTTATGTCGAACGTCCATGTTGCGCTCGATTCTTGAGATTGTTGACAAGTATGTCTACCTCGGACAAACGATTCAGCTAGGTAGGTCCAATTTCGAGAAGAAGGAGGTCAATTTCCTTTTCATGATGTATAAATTTGAGATGATTTTTATTAAACTTTTATCTTTTATGTAACAATCTGAATTTCGAGCAGTTGAAGCCGCAGGCATGAGTTAATTTGGTATAGAAAAAATTATAATATTTCTGGGAAACATTCTACGCGACTGATCTCTTCAACAGCTCTCTATCGAATGAAGCAATCGGCCCGATTTTAAATCGGCGGTCTGCGCACCCACGCCCGATTCAACTGTTTAGTTGAATCAGTGTGAGCACTGAGAGTCCAACCCGACTAAACTATCGGCCGACTAAAAATCAACGGTGTCTAAACAATCTAAAAAACCGCAGATTACTGGATAAATCATTCCCTCACACGACCGTCATTCCCTCACTGCACTTAGAAGTGAGGGAATGACTGTGAGGGAATGACGAATTTTAACTTAAGCTACAAAAACACCGACACATAAGCTCAATTTGCTTGTTACATTTTTAATATGTATTTTACTCCCAAAAACGCATAAAACCAACAAATTTTAATGATAAATATTAAAATGCTTAATACATTAATGTAACGTGAGGTAATGATCGTCATAAATTTAACTTTTAACAATTTTACGCAAAATATTTTTTTACACGAACTAACCTACTGTTGAGAAGAAATTGCCATCTTGAATCATTTGAGAGTGTATCCAGGTACTAAAAACTTAAAGTTGCGTTCCTAAATATCGTTTGACACATTCAGAAATCGAATATTCGTAATAGGATGAGGGAATGATTTTATTTGGCGGGACACATTTAAAATCGAATCATTGTTTTTATAAATTTGTTGTTGTAAGATGAAAGCTTTTATGGACAATAAAAAACATCTTTCTTACATATTTGCATAATTTTATTATTAAAAATATTGATATATTTCAAGTTAATAGGCATTTTAGTAATAATTTTGTACTAAGGGACAAGGTGAGG
This sequence comes from Ostrinia nubilalis, assembly GCF_963855985.1. Lineage (NCBI taxonomy): Eukaryota > Metazoa > Arthropoda > Insecta > Lepidoptera > Crambidae > Ostrinia > Ostrinia nubilalis. The sequence continues at coordinate 15,713,460 of NC_087094.1, forward strand.
GAATGATTTTCACGGTAATAAAGTAGCCATATCTTTTTTTTCTTTAGAGGTAATACGTTTTCTTTTTATGCAATAGTGGTATAGACAGCGTACACTCAAATAAAAAAAAGACTTATGTAATTTAATGCATGTGACTCGGCACTAATGGCTCGGGAATCAAATTTCGCAATTTGATGAGAAATACCCAGGTACAGTTGTGGTGTAATAGTGGTACAACCATAAGGTATCAATACAAAAATAACTAAATCAGACAAGAATGTATTAAGGTTATATTTTAGATCTCATTTTAGATCAGCTTTCGAACCAAACACAGCCATTAATTATAAAATAAAACTGCCTTTATTGACTCCATGAATTACATTTGCTGACACTGCGCGCGCGCCATATAGGCCACCTTCTGGGCTCGCTGCACCACCTCTTGGCAACGCTTGCGTCGCACCAACCTGCAGTCCTGGAAGAAGCCCTCGTTGCGAGGGAAACCGTTGCTGCCATCGCTGAAGGTCACCAGACCTGATGATGAAATAATCAATACTAATCTATGTATACTCATACTTAATGATATAAGACTGAAAAAGTTTGTTTGAACGCGCTAATATCAAGTACTACTGGACCGACTTCAAAAATTGTTTCATCGTTGGATATGTACGTGATCCCTAAGTGCTACGAGTATAAGGTATAAATGTACCACGGGCGAAGCCCGGGCGGACCGCTAGTCTATACTAATATTATAAATGCGTAAGTAACTCTGTCTGTCTGTCTTGCTTTCACGCCTAAGCCACTGAACCGATTTTGATGAAATTTGGCATATAGTTTCAGTCCCGGGAAAGGATATAGGATAGTTTTTATCCCAGTTTTTGAAACAGGGACGCGCGCTATTTAGTTTTCTGTGATAGACAAAATTCGATCCCACCAAAAACATTTCCATGTGAAATATTGTTTAAGCGAGACCATAATGGCTCGCACTATTAAGAAGTTTTCAGATCTTATGTAGAGCAAGCTTCTAACTCTACACGCACTAGCTCTATAAGGCCTAACTTCAAAAACTCTACTTCTTCGTCGCTACACTCATGGCAGAGTGGTTGTGATCGTCACAAGAACTCAACTCCTTAGTCAAAATATGTGACTTCGGTTCTAAAAAAGTAGGTACGTAGTGCCTTTGAGCTTCGCTTGGCACGTCTTGGTGGGGGTCACGTCCCCAGATAGTCTTAAATTCTTCTGATTACCTTAATACGTTGCGGATTTCAAGTCAGTAGGCTATCCCCCGGGATTAATAGACCGGTTACTGTTCATTAAAATCTAAGCCAAGGCAAACGCTTGTTAATTTAGACATAGGACGGTGTTAAGTGACAGGTTCGCTAACTATCTAACCGAGAACTCAGAATATAATTATTTAGGTATTAAACCTGTAACTACATAGAAATAATTCAGTTGAATACTCAATAGATAAATTACGGAAAACTCGTAAATGTTTTTTGACATGTTTGAATGAATAGTCTGATGATATAGATAAGGCTTGCAAAGAATTAAATCATCAATAAATCAAACAATCGACCGATTCATAATTTGAAAATCGATCAAAATTACTAACAAGAGACCAACAATCAAATTTCAAATCAAGACTCATTTAATTTCCATTTTCCTTAAAATATTCATCTCATTTTCACAGACAATATTCATCATTATGGAATTTCCATGTAAGCAAAAACAAAGGGAAATAGTGGAGCCATGTCAACATTGCTTTTAGGTCACGCGCTGTCAGCATTTCGTTTTATTTGAATTTTGTAATTAACTGTCAGAAAAACAAAACCTATATTTTTTTAATTGGACGAGATGTAGATGTGCGCCGTGTGCACTTAAGAAATTGTTGACACTTACTCAAATCGTTCATTTAAAATTACTGCCAAACGTTGCCTTTGGGCAACGCGGGGTCTTTGGAATGGTATACCCTAACCCTTTATTTAAATTTTTAACTGTGTACGGGTTACCGCACATATGTTAATGTCAACGACATACCTAATCTAGGTCACTTAGAAATAGCAATTATGCACACTTTTATACGTCACGTACGTTCGTACTTCTGCTATTCTATCATTTTATAAATAATTGTGTTATGTGAAATAAATCAGTGTTATTACGACTATCATTGGGTTTGGTTTCGTACACTAACTATCCCATACAAATCGTCGGCACTCATCCTGTAACTGTAAGACGCTACAGTTTCTTTGGTCCTTCGAGCCGGATGGTTGTACCGTAAAAACTGACACATTCTCCATACTTGGACACAACAACTACTTGAGCCACGTTCAAGTCCAGAGGGACCTACCACTATTGTCAGAGTATACGCTTGCGTCCAGAAGGAGGTCAGTGTTATTACGACTATCATTGGGTTTGGTTTCGTACACTAACTATCCCATACAAATCGTCGGCACTCATCCTGTAACTGTAAGACGCTACAGTTTCTTTGGTCCTTCGAGAAACAACTCAACAACGTGATCCTCATCTCTCGTCGACGCTCGGGGGATGCTGTGATCTACATCAACAAACAACTATTGAGGTTCCATCGACGCTTGGGACTTCTATCCTTACAACAGTGGCCCTACGCTAAAGGTACTTTGTGTTTTTTGTGGATTTTTTACGACTGCGAATCGGTTGACTGGCCTCCCGGAAGAGGGAATCCCCGGTTTAATTGAGAAGGCGCATAAGGTCGTACTTAGTTCACTAGGACATAAGGTATCCCGGACCACTGCATCAAACTTTCACGTCGACTTGCGAGAAAGTATCATCAATCAAACAAACCAGTGTGTGAAAAATCTTCATCTTCGGAAGTGTCACCACATGATCAACCACAAAACATGGAGAGTCTACTTCAGCGCCAACACGACATTGTTGAAGCGATCAAGAAGGTAGAACGCAACTTTAACAAGGATTCCGCTATCAGGAAGACTCGTAAGTACTTGGATGAACGACTCGATACCCTTGACAAGCTATGGGCCGAGTTTCAAGGCAATGACCACAAGTTATCGAGTTATGAAAACGATAAGGATCCTTACTTCGTGGAAGATCAATACCGACAAGCAAGAACATACTTCGATTCTGTGCGTAACAAGATATCGTCGTTTCCTCCTGCAAGTGAAACCGCTGCATCAATTTCTCCCGCTCCAGCAACGCTGCCTAAGTTCGTGCAACCTGAAACGGTTACATTGCCGACACCACCTAAGCTACAGCCAAGACTCACGATGCCGTCTACGTCGACAGCGCTGACGACATCTTCAGATCAGGGTCAGGCCGCCGAACTTTTATCTCTACAACAAACGAACTTCAGAGCTTTTCACCGACAAGTAAGAAGCCTGCGAATTGACGAGATACGTGACAAATGGGAATTGGAAGACGAGTTACGCAACATTCAAACACGTTGGAGTGCAATCGACGCTTTGCACCTCCAAATCGACAACATTCTACAAGGTTCAAATACACAGTACGACGACGAGTTTTATGCCTACGAAGAATCATACAAAGGCATTAAAAAGGCTCTGAACCTAAAACTTGCATCAACTGTGCACCTTCAACAGTCGACACCACAAATCGACATACCAACCTTTACTGGCAAATATACCCAATGGCCTACATTCTACGACATGTACGTGGAAAGTATTCATAACAACAACCTCCTTACCAACACGCAAAAGATGCAACATTTGAAAGGTAAACTGCGTGGAGATGCTGAGCGACTGATTCAACATCTACACATCTCAGCTGATAACTATGAGACGGCATGGGAACTGCTAACTCACAGATACAACAACCCTCAACTGTTGTTCACAAAACAGATTGAAATCTTCATCAATCAACCCGCCGCTCACAAACAGTCGGCATTTGAGATCAGACGTCTGTATGACACATCCATGGAATGCATTCATGCCATACAGAACCTAGGTATCGACACAAGTACCTGGGACCCGCTACTTGTTCATCTAATTGCAAAGAAGTTGGACACTGAGACATACAGTGATTACAAGGAGGCACGCAAATCGCCACGTGACTTACCATCACTCTCTGAACTTATGAATTTCCTAGAAAGCAAGTTCAACGCGCTTGAGCCAATAAGCACGACTGAGAGACAAACATCATCATCTAACAAGAATTATCAGCAAAAGATGATAACGAACAAGAAATTTCATAAACCTCAATCTCAAAATGGTGGCGGTCATCACTATAAGAAATTTGAAAACAGAGAATTTCAAGCTATTGCGACATGTTCGACAAACTGTCCTATATGCAACAACAACCACTACCTATACAGATGCAGCAAGTTCATGAAATTGTCGCCTGACGAGAGGTTATTGACCGTCCTAAAACTCGAATTTTGTCAGAACTGTCTATACGCACACGAAGACAGCCAATGCACGTCACCAAAAAGATGCAAAGTTTGTAAAAAACCTCACAATACTGCATTACATGAAGCATACGCGAACGTGAACCTTGCGCAACAGTCATCGAACAGGCCGGCCGAGTCAACTAGGTCATCGCCCGTGCCTACAACTCCAATTACGAACAAACTTCAAATTTCAACACATCAAGATAATAAACAACATATTGTCAATCACGTAGCAACGAATGATGAAGAGATTCTACTCACGACGATATCAATTAAGGTCAAAACTGCTGATGGTACATACGTCACCCTGAGAGCTCTCTTGGATCAAGGCTCTCAGATATCACTCATTTCCGAAAACGCTGCTCAGATGCTGGGCTTGCCTCGACAACGGTATCACGCATCGGTATCTGGCATCGGGAATGGATCTAAACAAGGCAAGGGAGTCGTCACACTCACCTGCCAATCAATATATGAAGACTATGAGCTTACGACACAAGCATTAGTCATTAAGCATGTCATCAACAATCTGCCCAACGTGTCCTTCAATAAACAGTCATGGCCTCATCTACAACATATACAATTGGCTGATCCGGAGTACAACATCTCCAGACCAATTGACCTCCTTCTGGACGCAAGCGTATACTCTGACATCATAATGAGCGGTCTAATCAAGGGCTCGAACATGACACCTATCGCTCAACAAACCAGGATGGGCTGGATACTCTCTGGCAACGTCAAAACATTTAATTGTCACGTTATAGTGAACAATTTGTCAGATATATCCCAATATTGGGAGCTGGAAGGAATCAGTGACTCAGCTACTGAATTGACACAACAAGAGCAATACTGTGAGCAAGTCTATAAGTCTACAACAAGACGCTTAAGCACAGGAAGATATGAAGTTGCGATTCCCATGAAGCCTGGATTCGAACAAGATCTAGGTCAATCCAAAAGTAAGGCGATCGCTCAGTTTCACAACATGGAGGGCAAGATGTCAAGAAACAAGGAATTCTGCGAAAGTTACAAACAATTTTTGAGAGAGTATGAACAACAAGGTCACATGTCTCTAGTTACAAAACACAATGAAAAACCATCGTGCTATCTCCCTCATCACGGTGTGTTGAAAACTGATTCGACTACAACTAAGCTTCGAACCGTCTTCAATGCATCCTCGAAAACATCAACCGGGCGCAGTCTCAACGATTTAATGGAGCGCGGTCCTAATCTACAAAAGGATCTACAGCATCTCATCTTGGTATGGCGTCAACACAAATACGTTATAACCGCTGATATCGAGAAGATGTTCCGCCAAATAAATATTCGTGAACCCGATCAACATTTACAACGCATTATATGGAGGAGCACACCGCTGGAACCACTAAAGGAGTATCAGCTTACAACTGTTACCTACGGGACAAAGGCAGCTCCTTACCTGGCAATGCGCACTCTAAAACAGCTGGCCTTGGACGACGCGCATAAGTTCCCCTTGGCTGCTGCTGCACTGATGTCGTCATTCTACATGGATGACCTACTTGAAGGCTGTGACGAAATATCTCAAGCAAAACAACTGCAACAAGAGATTATCGACATACTCAAGGGAGCTGGAATGAATATTCGCAAATGGTCCAGTAATACTCACGAACTCATTGAAGATTTGGCAGCAGAACAACTAGATGCGCCACTCGACTTCAAGAGCTCTGAGAACAGAAAAACCTTGGGCCTACGTTGGAACCCTACTTCGGACACCTTCTCATTCAAAAACATATTTCAACAAGAAACAACTGACAACACAATAACAAAGAGACAGTTGTTATCAGAGATCTCTAAGATCTTCGACCCGTTGGGATGGCTATCTCCATTAACGATACGTGCAAAGCTTTTATTTCAACGTACATGGTCTGAAGAATCAATAGAGTGGGATCAATGTCTACCTGAAGACATTAACAACAAATGGATACAACTGAAAAGTGAACTTCAACACATTGAAGATTTCAAAATCCCTAGATACCTAGGAGATAAAAACCAATATTCAGTACATGGCTTCTGCGACGCGTCAGAAAAAGCATACGCCTGCGCAGTATACGTCACTACTACAAATTCTAAGGGCGAAGTCACATCGACGCTTGTGACTGCAAAGACAAAATTGGCACCTTTGAAAAATAAGTTATCTCTGCCTAAACTGGAACTTTGCGGCGCGCTCTTACTATCACAGCTCATAAAGAAGGTAGTTGAAACATTACCACAGCAAGCTATAATACACGCATGGACCGATTCCATGGTGGTACTTGGTTGGCTCCATGGAGACATCAATAGATGGAAATTGTTCGTTGCCAACAGAGTTCGAACAATACTTACCGTCATCCCATCATCAGCTTGGCATCACGTCCGATCTGAAGATAATGCAGCAGATTGCGCTACAAGAGGACTGACATCGCTACAATTGTCAGAACAAGCCTTGTGGTGGCAGGGCCCCCATTGGTTGGTTACATTTGATCCGAACAGTATCAAAGATAACACATACCAACCACCTGCGTTAGAAACCAAGAAATCGAATGTGAACGTGGCCTTAACTCATAAAAACGATTTAGTTGTACAATTATTACATGAGTGCAGCTCGACACTACGCATGGCAACAACAATCGGCTGGCTATCACGTTTCACACAGTGGTTGCGCAATAAACAAATACCACGACAAAGTTACCTATCCACGACGGAAATGCAATGCGCCCTCAATTTGATTATAAAGACTGTTCAATCTATGGAATTTGAAAACGAGATTGAACAACTTCAGAATCAGAATAAAGTCAAGAGTTGCAGTAAATTGGCGAGCCTTAACCCTTACATCGACCCTCATGATGGATTGCTTCGGGTAGGCGGGAGATTAAACAACTCGTCACTTAGTCAATCATCAAAGCATCCGATAATATTGTCAAGTCACAGCAAATTTACCGAGCTTATTATACAACAGGCTCACACTGTCACGCTACACGGCGGACCAAGCTTAACACTATCTTACATACGAGACAAATATTGGATACTTAGTGGGCTTCGGACTGTAAAGAGAGAGCTACGCAAATGTGTTAAATGTCGGCGATTCAAGGAAGAGAAAAAGACGCAGATGATGGCGGACCTACCACAGCCCCGTGTCACACCCTCGCGCCCTTTCACACATACTGGAGTTGACTTCACCGGTCACTTTGACATCAGAGCCAACAAGGGGCGTGGTGTGCGAACACATAAAGGATACGTGGCGGTCTTCGTCTGCTTAGCAACAAAGGCCGTTCATTTGGAATTGGTGTCTGATCTTTCCACACCTGGGTTTCTGGCTGCATTTCGACGTTTTTGCGCTAGAAGATCAGTACCTAAACACATGTACAGTGATCAAGGAAGAAACTTTATTGGAGCGAATAAAGTATTGAAAAAGGAATACAAGGAGATACTGCAAACAATCGACATACAACTACTAAACAAGGCTACTGAGTACGAAATTCAGTGGCATTTCAACGCGCCAGCTTATCCTTCAGCTGGTGGCCTTTGGGAGGCCGCTGTTAAAAGTTTGAAACACCATCTACGACGAGTGATGGGAGAACAAAGGCTCACATACGAGGAGTTCATCACACTTCTTCATCAGATTGAGGCCTGTCTCAACTCGCGGCCCCTACTGGCTGTGAGTGAGAGCCAAGATGATGAGTATCTTTCACCGGGACACTTCCTAGTTGGTGGACCGCTAATAACACGTCCACAAACGGATCCCGAACAAGTGAACTTGACCACAAGATGGCAGATGGTCCAGGCAATGAATAAACAATTCTGGAAGAAATGGTCATCTGATTACCTACAACAACTTCAAGTTCGTTCTAAGTGGAGAACACCCTCAAAAAACATTGAAGTGGATGAAATCGTTCTAATCAAGGACGAAAACCTGCCGCCTGGCAAGTGGGCAATGGGCAGAGTAATCGAGGTACATCCGGGCAAGGACGGATACGTCCGTGTGGTATCCGTAAAAACTAAAAATGGGATTATGAAGAGACCTATTTTAAAATTAACAACCTTACCCGTGAAAGATGAATGTACACAAAAATCAACAAATGACGCTCAAACACCGACATGTGATGACGTCACAACCGCCGACGCGCACTCAAACCAACGACAAAGGCGTGCGACGAGAAAACTTACAGCTTCATTTATTACGATGGCGATGATGCTGTTCATGTCCTTCTTCATACCTGCACAGTGCTCATACAACATATCAACATTTGACGACCGACAAAATATTTATTTCGATAAGATGTACGAGATGAATCTTATTCGAGATGAATGGAAGTTAATCGTGTACTATAACATGAGTACCTACTGGTCAGCACTACATCACGTGGAGAGTTACGTCAATCACTTAGAAGAGTACCTACACACTGCCATGCTGCCAACTCAATACAAAAGCATCATATATCAATTAGAACACGAGTTAACGGAAATCGAACACTATAACCGCATACTCAAGGGTCAAGCTAACAGAAGACAAAAAAGAGGCTTGGTTGACGGTATAGGCTATATAGCTAACTCCTTATTTGGAGTACTGGATGAGCGCTTTGCGCAACAATATGAAAAAGACATAGAAAAAATCTCGCAAAACGAAAAGCACTTACAACTATTACTGAAAAATCAGACAAGTGTCATCGAATCCCAATACAATATTCTGCAGAGAAACGAAGCCATCATGAACAAGCAGTTTAGAATGGTACAGAAATACCTACAGAATGTAACGATGATAACAAATCGATGGCAAGCAGAAACTAACAACGAGCTACATGTCTTATCATCATCTATGTCAGCGATGATCATCATGAATAATCTTCGGAAAATGCAAGAGAATGTGATAAATACTGTCACTGACCTCGCACAAGGTCATATGGACGCACATTTACTGCCACCGGAACAATTAGAAGAGCAATTGAATATTATCTACAGCCACATACCTAACGACCTGACTTTACCTGCCAACAAACATGACTTTAAGGAGATTTACAAGCTAATGAAAATTAGTGGTGATATGGGCTCTTCATACTTAATAATCGAAGTCAAGATACCTCTGGTAAACAAGGAAGGCTTTGAGCTGGACAAAGTAATAAGTCTTCCTCAGCACTCCTATATTGTAGAATTTCAAACACCATACATCGCATTCAATCTGCAAAGAGATCTACTTCTCACTCTAACAGAAACAGATGTTCAAAGCTGTATCCACGCACAGACAAACAAATTACTGTGCTCTATAGATAAGCCAATATATGAATTAAAAATAACTCAGTCGATTTGTAACTTGAGTATTCATAACAAAACACTCTGCACTGCAAAGGAGGCGCCGTGTCACGAGCGATGGATCAAGTTACATAGCGATAACAGGTGGCTATACTCATGTTGTGGGAAATGCTCGGTACGCATATTTTGCACCGACAGTGGAATGACAATGAAGTCACTAACCGGGAACGGCCTTCTAGAAATCGGTCAAGGTTGTACCGTAAAAACTGACACATTCTCCATACTTGGACACAACAACTACTTGAGCCACGTTCAAGTCCAGAGGGACCTACCACTATTGTCAGAAACTTCGATCCTGAATTCCATATTGAATTCTTCAGGCATCGAGTTTACACCTGATTATCATGATGACGAGTGGCGTAGTATGGAGACTCAAATCCGAACCCTCAAAGAACAGGAGAATGCGCCACTCAGCATACACGACGTGCATCAGTACTCAGTTCTTTATACGATACTGGGCCTCATTATTGTCGCGGGGTGCATCTTCATGGTCATGCGATGGCGAAGAATCAAGGGAGCCCTCAACATGGAGACTTCGAGCACTCAAGCGAATTCAATTCCGATGACAGCAGTCGCCAGCGTCGATCAGGCAGCGGCCACACCACCGAGGACCCGACCACGATCTGTGCGACTGGACATCCCTTCTATTAACGTAGTTCAGTGATGAAATATTTAAGTTATTCAAACTTGTTATTTGTATTTGAAATTGTTTACATTTTTATTGTTAGTTATCATTATTGAACTCTTAATTTGTTACTTTATTTTACATTTATATAATTTTTGACTTTGTCCTTCTTTTAGAGTGGCAGGATGTACGGGTTACCGCACATATGTTAATGTCAACGACATACCTAATCTAGGTCACTTAGAAATAGCAATTATGCACACTTTTATACGTCACGTACGTTCGTACTTCTGCTATTCTATCATTTTATAAATAATTGTGTTATGTGAAATAAATCAGTGTTATTACGACTATCATTGGGTTTGGTTTCGTACACTAACTATCCCATACAAATCGTCGGCACTCATCCTGTAACTGTAAGACGCTACAAACTGATTTTAACAAAAGGAGTTTTTTTTTATTGTACAATAAGATAAGTCTATAAAATCTCTCAGGATTGTATCTTTACATGAATAGGCTAGTTTCCTAAAAAAATTTTTTTAGTCCGTCATGTTTAATATCAAAAAATATTGGACACATATATTTTTATTTGTCAATCTAACAAATAATTATATAGTTATGGTGCGTTGAAGTTCCGCACGACGTCACAACGTGCGGCACTTTTATGCAAGCATTGACGTCACGGGACTCTTCTTATGAACTTTGGTGCGCTTTATCTCTTTCTATTTTCATTAGTTTGAAAAAGTGAAAAATATGTGTAGAGTATTTTTTGATAAGTTAACTGACGGACTAATTAAAACTCTTGCTTTTTGACCCAGGAAACATCCCTATTAGAAATTATTACCTAAACCCCAAACTCTTCCCCCTCGGAACTCCCCCTCAAACTTCATGCCATCTGCTCGCCAGAAGACTCCGTGACCATGGAACCAGCCTTGCATGAACTCGCCTTCGTACCTGAAATCATGTAGAATGGAATAGAAGGTATTTCTGATCTGTATGCATATTGAGTCAGATAGTATAAAAAGTTCCACTATATCATAGCTGATGTTATAAGGAGCTCGTTCGTTTCAGCCAAATGAGGTCCACTGCTGGACAACGGCCTCCCCCAAAGATTTCCGTAGGAGAGATAATTATAAGGAGTAAATTAGTAAGCTTTTAGGCTACTTTTATTTAAAAAAAAGAAAAAGATTCTGTGAAAAAAGTTGAAACGCACAAAATCGTAAACCGAATCCGCGAAAGACCGAAATCTGTACAGAAAACAAATATATCTGAGTAAATAAAACGTATGATATTCATCTTAAAATTCCCTTCACAAACGTTCGCGGTATTTTGATATCCATACGAGTTGAGGGCTGCTAAGGGACTGCGCACATCATCGGGACGGCGCGCGGCAAGAGATTTTTAGGTGATAGGTACGTTTATAGTTTTAACGCTACGGTTAAAATTTCAATATAGGCTATCGTTTCGGTATTACTAAGCATGCTGTGCCTTGCTAAAAGCATTAACATTGCATTTTTAGATTTATTATTTTGTCACCTAAAATCCTTTACCGTGCCGTCCCGATGATGTCCATAAAAGTACCTGCCCGCCTACTCGGTTTGAGGATTGAATTTTCAAAAACCCGGAGGAAATGTTTTCTATCGCGTGGGTTGGTAAAGCTGATTGGCACTAATGTCAAATTTCATGATCCCCCAGAGGCTGTGCGCTTTGAGTAATTATTGTGTGCTAGCTAAACACTTTCGTTGCGGGTTACTGATAAAGCTTACATAGTTACTGACACAGTTATTTATAAGGCATAGTATTTGACATTCAAAGTTTACTGGCTACTCTTGTTCTTTTGCATCAACCACACCAACGCGTGCAGATCGCCATCGCCGGCGCGATCATAGGCCAACGACAGGTCGCGCGACCTGTGACAGTCCACGCAATACAAAGTATGTATATTCATTCAGCTTTATTACATCAGATAGAGTCGTCTATTATTTATAAGTGGTTTATAAAGCATATAATAATAGGTAGTTAGCGATATGAACGCGTTGGTGTGGTTGAAGCTTCAGAGAACTGTGAAATTTGATATACCTACTTATTTCAAAGCTTACTACTGTGAAACCAAAAATGTGCAGTATATCTGCCAGATAAGTTTCTAATCATGATCAAATACTCCACATCCAGGAACTGGTGAAACTGGATCTAAATATAAGTGCCTTAACATAATTAGCGTATAACCTTGATATACCGAATAGTGGAAATACCTATATATTGCGTATTGAGGTAAATAACTTAAACGGGAAGAAAATATTAGCATACTAAACGATTGGCTGAATTAAATATGTCTTTTAATTAATATCTTTCAATAATTTATTACTTACTTGGCGCCATCTGGAAAGGCCATGACACCCAGTCCAGAGCAAAGACCACCGATCATGGCGCCATCATACCGCGTCCCGTCGGGCAGCACCAAGTGTCCCATGCCATGCTTCTGTCCCTTCGAGTTCCACTCGCCGACGTATCGCGTACCGTCCTCATACTTGTAGGCGCCGGTCTTGACTACTCCTGGATCTATTACTGCAATTGAGTTGACACATCATTAAGGTCACTTCTAAGCGAGCTCGATTCATGTATCGCATTTAAACTGTGGCAAATGTTTTACTAAATAATGTTCAAAGATATAAATAAGTCTTGAGATGCAATTAAAAGGATCTAATAGACAAAGTACTAACATTGGTGACAGATTTAATTTAGCGTTTGGAGCGTAGTCAGTTTGGAATTTATTGTTACGAATGTAGGTACTCTAATAAGTTTACAATTCTTTCATTTTAATGAAAAAACTTTTGACCTACCTAGATCAAAAAGTCACAACAACTTCAAAACTTAAATAAAACTTTATTACTTTAACTAGCTTACCATAGATCTAGAAATATTCAACATTTATTCGTTTAACACATTAACAACGTTTTAACTTAATTTAACAAAATAAAGCTTTGGTAGTTCTATTTTGTCAAATCGCAGATTATTAAATCTGCCAACTTTTTGTAGTTAGTTTTGAACTACGATAATAAATGTTTTGTTTAAATCGGTATCAAAGTTATCATTTAATATTTTAAAAATTCTTAATTGCCAATCAAAGTAATCTCAGCTACAGACTATCTAAAAGTTGTAATGAAAATTTACATCATCTAGCTAGAGCTAGACAGACAAGATGAGAATTTAAAGGAAATATTTTTTTAAAATTCCATTTTGTTCACTCATGCTTCTATTGTTGTTATTTCTGGCGTATTTTGACGGGAAAATATGAAATTCAAACACTTACCGTCAACCATGTTGAGTGCGTGGTTCCGTTAGTACTGAACCAACACTGAAAGGGCTTCGGCCTCAGCTGATATAATTGAATTACAGGCCGATGTTTATTTTATACAAGTATGCTGACTCACGACTCAAGGCTACTAATCAAATCTTAGGGATCACACGCAAAAAATATTCTAGGATTAGTCTGATAATTATTTTTTTTTATTCTAGATTCTAGTTCAGTAAAAAACCGGCCAAGTGCGTGTCGGACTCACACACAAAGGGTTCCGTACCATTGATTTATGAAATTAATTGTTTTTTTTTTAATTTAAGTTATTTGTATGAAAGATTACGTGGTAATAAGCGGTTTACGATTTACGAGGTATTAAAAAAAAACTACTTACTAGATCTCGTTCAAAAAATTTTTCGTTGGTAGTTTTTATAGTAATGTACATCATATGTTTTTTTTAGATTTTTCATTTTCATATTTTAAAAGTTAGAGGGGGGGGGGACCTACTTTTTTCCACTTTGGAAGCGTCTGTCACGCAAACTATTAGGTTTAGAAAAAAAGTATTTTAGAAACCTCGATATCATTTTTGAAGACCTATCCATAGATACCCCACACGTATGTGTTTGAGGAAAAAAAAAAATTTGAGTTTCAGTTCTAAGTATGGGGAGCCCGCAATATTTATTATTATTTTTTTATTTTTGCATCAAAATTTTAATGCGGTTCACAGAATACATCTACTTACCAAGTTTCAACAGTATAGCTCTTATAGTTTCGGAAAAAAATGGCTGTGACATACGGACGGACAGACAGACATGACGCATCTACAAGGGTTCCGTTTTTTGCCATTTGGCTACGGAACCCTAAAAAGAATGTGTTTGCTTGAACCAAGATTTCTTTGAACAGTGCAGGTGCGAGTAAAGAAAACTTAAGAAAAGTTATATAATATTTAGTACCTAAAATATACCTTCTGAGAAAACAAGAAGCTTGCTTTCAGACCGTCTAGTCTGTAACAATGATTTATAGGTCTTGTTCCTAACTTTTGGGCTCTTTATACTATCATTGGATTTTAGAGGAAATTCGACACGTCTACTCGTAAGTTTTCAGTCTAAGTTTCCAGACCGGATTAGTCTGTTTTTTCGGAAGCAACGGCTTGCAGTCAACGAAGGAGTTAATAACAATATTTTTTTCCACCACAGTCACTTCAAAGATTCTACAACGGAAAATACAAATCGAAAAAAAAAATTGGCAAAACAAGGGTAATAATTTCCATGCGATAGAGAACATTTGTCCAGCAGTGGACGTCATTTGGCTGAAAAAATGAAGAAGAAGAAGAAGTAGAGAACATCTTAAAATGAAGAAAGATGTCAGTTTCACACTTTTATTAAGTCGGAATCTAGTTCGTATTCTGATAATGTAAATTTGACATTATTTGACGACTAAAATGTAGTACGAATGGTTTGCGATCGACGTTTTAGTAGCTTTATATTCTCACGAGAATAGCACGGATCTGACGTTTTTTTCTATTTAAAGATGATAGATTATATATAGGGGTGTAGTTTTGTATTCAATACGAATTCACACGTGAAAAAAGTTATAATGTTCTAAAAATACAGTTCCAGGCATCGACGTATTAACACAGATTAATATTAAGTACTACGTACAGAAGTTTTACTTCGCGAAGGTATTTAAAAAAATGTATGCTCAATGTCATTAACAATATGGTGTAATTTAGCCTGTCTCAAGAGTCAAGCACCATTTTGTTGACAAACGTCAGTGATCGGCACTGCGCCGAAGCTATAGGGCTGACTTCGGTAAAATGATGTGACGTGAGGTGCCAAACTGCGGAAAATGGCGGAGGAAATACATGATTTAGCATGAATTATCATGAATAATATTAACTACTTAATTACCTCTCAGTGTCTTGAGGCAACTTAAAAAAGTACATTCTGTGTTTTTATTATTATTTAGGCAGTTAAATACTGCACAGTATTTAGTAGGTACACCATTTTCTTCATTGTCTTCCATCATACACAAGAATACGCGTGCGTGAGTCAATTGTTCGCTCGTATGTGAGGCCTTGTCGAATAGTATCCTGTAGGTGGGCCATCGTGCGTGTTTTGTTTTCGATGTAAACTCGCGGAGATGAACAGGCCTGGTATTAGTCTCACATCGTTTCAGTCAAATGACGTCCACTGCTGGACAAAGGGCTCCAACGAGGATTTCCACAAAATTCGGTCCTGCCCGCATCCATTCAGTCTCTTAATATGTAGGTCTTAAAATATCTTCAACGCGTAAGTCTCAAAATTGTACATCTTACCAGTTAAACTGGAAAATTTACTAGACAGAGTTAATAACAAAATTGCCGCAACGTTTTTCTCGTTTCCACCGTTACTAAGAATCGTGATGAAAACCTGGCTAGTCTAGATTAAGCTAGACGGTGCATGAAACACGTTTAGCTGGATTCTAGACTATTAACTTGCATTTTCTAGCCTCTAGAAAATACAACCGTTTAATTATCTGATAAACAGCGTCTAAAAGTGTGGAGTAAAAGGAACATGCTTCAATGTACAAACAGTTTTAAGTTTAGCATACACTCTAAAGTTTACAGTCTAAACCAGGGTTTCCCAAACTACGCGACCCAGTGGTGGGTCGCGAGCGAATATTAAGTGGGCCCTGCCTGTAGAACCACACACCACCCTACCGATCCAACCGCTGGGCAGCGGGAGAACTTGTATTAGATGAGTCGTAGCCCAGACAACTTTGGGAACCACAGGTTTAAACCGTTACTAATTAAAAATACGCACTACTCAAAATAGACATTCTCATAGGTACCTACTAAACGTAACTTTATTATTAAGGCGGTTTTAAACCAAATTTTGATCTTGGCATCATTAGACAACTTTTTGTTTATTTTAAAACTTCCAATAAATCGATTTTCTTCGAACCCACACATTTATATTTCACTCACAAATATAACGGTTTTATTTTTAGCAAGTGTTTTAAAATGAAATTTTTGCTATGAATATTCAAAGAAAGTCTACTTAACTAAACAAAAGAAATTAAAATTTCACCAGCCTTTTACTCTATTATTAACGTATCGCGTCTTTTTTATTGTTCGAATCATAACGATGCGAATTAAGTTCAAATCGATTCCAGTAAAACTCGAGTATCTACTCGCGATTTGAAGTAACTTCGCTTATTATCGATTATGATCACGCAAAGAACGTTACTGTACTCAATACAAATCCGATTTTATATCGTATCGATGTCACATTTCAGGAACGAATAAGCAAGCTTTTTATTTAGGACATTATAATTTTGTACTCATTTTAGTACCAAAATAATTTTCCTGTTCTCTGCCCGTTCCTTTTTAATTTAGAACGCCAAATTTTTTAGGTATTCGTTATGATTACAAATATTGTTTTGCTTACAATTCGTGTCAACAACAATAATTGAGATTTTCTCAAATTTTCTATTAGGGCTTACTTTGAACGCAAAATAGGTATGCTTTTTCCTTTATTTTTTGCCAAGTTTTTAGTAGTAGTTACGTAATAATTTGCCCGCCCTACAACAAAGTCAATTAGCCATTGTGTGTAATTGTTAGTTAATAGTAATAACCGTAGCCACGACATATCCTTATTCGAGAGACGCTAGCGCAATTGCTAGTATTGTGCCCGACGTCATTGTCAAGACTACAAATACAGAAGTCACAATTTTAGTAACACTGATGAAACCCAAGTTCTATGCCTTTACATTCTGTAAATATGTACGAACGAGGAAGTCCTGAATAATAAATTAAGTATATTGCTATTTTTCTCAATGGTTAATTTTAAAAAGTTTAATTATATTACAATTTTAGTCATAACGATAATTTTTGCGTCTATTTTCATGAATATAATAATAATAAATAATAAATCTTTGGACAATTTCACACAGCGCCAGCTAGCCCCAAAGTAAGCAACTTAATGCTTGTGTTATGGGTGCTAGCTTAACGGATATACTACTTATATACTCTTTTTTTTTTAAATACATACATATTATACATAGTCACACCCAGACCCATCACAGAAATTAAAATTCAAAATATCTCGGCAATCTGTTCGTTTCTCAATAAGAGAAATTTCTTACACCAGTTTAATGTAAAATTGAGTAAATGTATTATGCAGGCAATAGGTATTACAGGTTACAATTCACAACAAAAACAAAATTAAAAATTGAGAGCTATGAAATCATTTAAAACTCTGCATGAAATTGTAGCTCGTGTGTATTCCAAATCTAGAGTACCTACAATCTCAATGTTTACATCGTTTAGCTTTTCCGTCTGGAATATCTTTCTTTAGGTACAAAAATTAGGACCCTCTGTCCAGTTTGTCATCTATGCCCACTGTCATATAGGCAAACCGTGCGCCTTTTGAGCGCCAGCGGGCAATCTAACGCTTCCCGTCCGGCGCGACTGCAGTCACAATAACACAAGTTCAGGGACGACCGGCGACTGCTAATGTAGAGTAAAAGTATTGAAAATGCGGTTACAATCTGTACTACTACCCGTTCGCGCTAAGTTTGCCGGTCCGTGGAATGCGCGTCCCCTCCCCCAACCGCGATTAAACGCAATCTGTTAGTAATTAAACGCAATTAATGTGTCTTATTTTACGCAAATACACAATTTTTATCAATAATAATAAATAAAAAATATTTCAAATATAGTTTGTTATAGTTATAGATGCTTCCCTTCGCGTGAACGAACGGATAGTATAATATCTATTTTCGCTACGCAAGCCATGAGAACGGAGAACGTAACCGAGCGAGTTGTGAAGCGCGAAAACTGGAGAAAAAATTTAATAGCGGGAGCCAAAAATTGAACACCAATTATTTTCAATTATGAATCAATGCCTCATTGCCTGAATTAAGAATGCCCTTGGCACTGCATCAGCGTAGCTCTAATATAAATTGATGACAGATGACAGTATCTTAACAATACTCGTAATAATATGTAATAATATACATCCGATAGGTAACAAAATTGCAAAAATCATAAATTAGTAGTATGTATTTTATGATTTTTACTAATTCTTTTTCTGTACCCTTAACTGGTGCTAATTTTCCAATTAATCTTCAGTCTATCAAGACATCGCATTTAAGAACTACGTTATGAGGGCAAAGAACTTATTATAGAACTGGCAACCTACATGGACAGTTAAATTGTTTTAACCACAATGTTAAAGTTCTGAAGTTAATTAACAAGACTTTTCACTTAAAACAATAGACTTAAGTCGGTACTCAGTACTTATCAGAAAGGTTGTTACGCCCGTGCTCTGGGGGCAATATATTTTACCTGTGCAAAATACAAAATAGTATTTTTATTACAGTAATTTTATTTATAAA
The DNA here is from genome assembly GCF_963855985.1 of Ostrinia nubilalis. NCBI lineage: Eukaryota > Metazoa > Arthropoda > Insecta > Lepidoptera > Crambidae > Ostrinia > Ostrinia nubilalis. Next base: position 15,732,453 of record NC_087094.1, read on the forward strand.
GCTTGAAAATAGTTCAGCGTGTATAAACTAAGTGCTTTCTAATTTTGAGATAATTAAGAGTGACAATTTAATATTAAATTTTCATCACGCGCTGCAGGCGTCCTCGTAATTTCTGGAGTAATATTATGAAATTTTGCATATGGAAACTTCGTGACACAGAAAACTTGTATAAGAAAATTAGTATGAGTAAGTATTTGTTTTAAAACTTTTTTTATTTTTAAGGGTTTAAGATTATTTATTTCTCAATAAAAACATATTGTCACTTACTTGAGAACAAAAATATGATTTACATTTGAATCGTTTGCACCGATATCTACTATATAAAAATAAGTCGGGTTTTCCTCCCTGACGCTATAACTCCAGAACGCACGAACCGATTTCCACGGTTTTGCATTCGTTGGAAAGGTCTCGGGCTCCGTGAGGTTTATAGCAAAGAAAATTCGGGAAAAGGGGGTAAAACGGGATCCACGCGTACCTACGAAGTCGCGGGCGGCCGCTAGTGTTTTATAAAAAGCATTGGCTTTTTTAATAAATTAAACCATCTGATTGGCAATAAAAAATAAATAAGTAAGTAGGTATGTAGTTTCAAAACAAAAACAATTTCTTAAATTATAAATATCAGTTTTATGCATTAAATTTAATAAGTAAGGCTCATTCCACAATGTCTAGAATGTGAAGGGCAAGGTTTTTAGATTTTTCTGCTCCACTTTTATTTTACTAAAATTTAGATTTCTATTATTATTTTCACGATCATGAATGATAGTGAACATCCTACTAATATTATAAATGCGAAAGTTTGTGTGGATGTCTGGTTGTTTGTTACTCTTTCACGCAAAATCTACTGAATGGATTTTAATGAAACTTTACAGTATTATTGTTTATAACCCAGAATAACATATAGGCTATAATTTATGACGATCTGTGACAAACTAAATATCACGCGGGTGAAGCCGCGGGCAAAACCTAGTTGAGACTAAATACAGATTGCCGGCAGGCACTTAGTACAGTCAACAGCACACCACTGTACATTTATGCGTTGTAAAATAGACCCTATTACAAATTCATAAGAACCCAGTGTTTAGCTTCACGTGCTGACGTTTGTATACATCGTGTCCCAAAATTTAACTATAAGCAGGTGCCATGGACACAGTCATGACTACTTTAGGAAAACTCAGATAAAAAAAAATTTGATATTTTTTTTCTAAATTTTCTTAAAAATTAACTAAGATGTTTTCCTAAACTGTAGAAAAAGTAAGAAAAACACATTAAGATAGATTTTTTCTTCTTATATTTCCTAAAGTAGTAATGACTAATGACCATGTCCAAGTCAATCATCCTAGAGCACAGGCTTATCGTTGAATTTTGGGACTCGATGTGTACAGGGTGTTAGGTAAATGGGTATATGAGCCGACACTAGCCCATGTTAACATATTATGCATATAAATATAATTTTATAAATTTTATTTTGTATCATATTAAAAAAAATAATATGACGATATCAAATTTCTGCCTCCACCATACCATTTATATGCATAATGTTAACAACATGGGCTAGTGCCGGCTCATATACCCATTTACCTAACACCCTGTATAGGTCTGGACTACAACAACAGGCACCTTTAACCGTTTAGTTTTGTACTCCAATTTCCCCCGCCGGCTTTAAGGTGATTTGCGTAACTACCACGATTGATGAGGGTTCGAACGGTACCTCAGTTTAGGGATAGGTCTTGACTTTAAAGGATTTGTAGAGGTGGGAAAAGAGGAGTGGCAATAGCCTCGTTAGGTAGGTATTACAGCAGGAACAATTTTATTTACTAGTACCAGGCCTGTTCATCTCCGCGAGTTTACATCGAAAACAAAACACGCACGATGGCCCACCTACAGGATACTATTCGACAAGGCCTCACATACGAGCGAACATTGACTCACGCACGCGTATTCTTGTGTATGATGGAAGAAAATAAAGAAAATGGTGTACTAAATACTGTGCAGTATTTAACTACCTAAATAATAATAAAAACACAGAATGTACTTTTTTAAGTTGCCTCATGACACTGAGAGGTAAATAAGTAGTTAATATTATTCATGATAATTCATGCTAAATCATGTATTTCCTCCGCCATTTTCCGCAGTTTGGCACCTCACGTCACATCATTTTACCGAAGTCAGCCCTATAGCTTCGGCGCAGTGACGATCACTGACGTTTGTCAACAAAATGGTGCTTGACTCTTGAGACAGGCTAAATTGCACCATATTGTTAATGACATTGAGCATACATTTTTATGAATACCTTCGCGAAGTAAAACTTCTGTACGTAGTATTTATTTATTATTATTCTGTGCTAGTACCTACTAATAGTTCTGTCTGAGGTATGTGAGCGGTACGGGAGACGGGGACGTTGTCATTATGACGCGAGAAAGCATACAAATATGAAGCAAATCTGAAGTTTTGCTAACGTTTGACGTTACAAAAACACCCTCCCATTGGAACTGACTGATTCAAACGCTAGATCTTTAATCATCATCATTTTCAACATTTTAGCCACTTGTAGTCATCCACTACTGATTAACATAGACTTCAACCAATGATTTCCAGATTGTCTGGTTGGTAGCGGCCTGCATCCAGCGCCTTCCTGGCACTTCCTGCTGCCTTTATGAGGTCTTATTCCTTTTAATACTACCTACTGTCGGTGTCTTCTCCAAGGGATGCGCAATAAGCAAGGGCGTCCGCGGAAGACCAGCTTCGTGACTTGCCCTTTTGAGCATGTCACGATAAATGCTGAGCGGATGCTTATTGGCACAGTTTTTTCTCAGGTACCTATTTTTTTTAATAGCCTACATATATGTGTTTTTGTTGGGTTTTTTTTTCTCTGTATTGTGTCTTTTACTATGTCAGTAAACCTATTCTATTCTATTGAGATGAAATTAATCCGCTCAGTATAATAGTGACTAAACTTTGTGACCTTGTCATTGGACTATGGACTTACTTAGGGGTAGCAAGTATAAAGCCCAAATGAATGCTTGGTCACATCGATTTCCACAAATATTGGCATAGCAAACATTTTCTATTTCAAGGTGGGTGAATGAATTGTTCGAAGTAAATATAATTGAAATGCTTCTTAAGCCCTTACGTTTATAGTTCATAGAGGTAGGTACCTACTTCAGAACTATACTTACTTTCGTATCGCACCTGCTTTTTCATTAATTACAACCTGAGATATATCAATCCTATCATCTCTACACATCATTAACTAACTACACTGTATCAAAATTAATAATGCTTTATAATGTCAAATAGTCAAAAATATGACAGATGGATATTTAAGCTGAGTTGCACAACCTAACTTTAAAAGTAACTATAACGATAACCGGTGTGTTTTGTATGGGGTTTGACATTTCTGACGTTTGTTAAAGTTTAAGTATGCTGGTGCAAACCAACCTTAACCTACTTGTGGTAAAGTAAAACATAGAAAAAAGGAAAACCAAGAAATTCCATGAAAATTGTCCCGATGCTTAATGTGAAAGGACCTCACTCAGCAGTATGTCGCGACCCACAGTGATAAATAGGTCACGACTCTTGTTTTCACTGAGTCCATTATTAAGATTTTTGATGTATTTTTTTTACTACTTTTTTGTTTGGTTTTTGGTATGGACGTTTGGTCATTGTGTCATCTTCAGGTTTTTGAAGTTGAGCAAGTAATTTTTTCCAGCATAAGCAATTAATAAACGTCTTATAGCTTTTAATACAATATAAAATATCTCCAATAACAGGGTTTTCCTAAAACAGCGTTTTCCTATTGCTTTAGTTAAGACTAGCGGCCGCCCGCGACTTCGTACGCGTGGATCCCGTTTTACCCCCTTCATCTATCTTACGCGGTTTAGATTTTTTCATACAAATGTTTTTTTCCGCTAACTCCCATTCCCGTGGGAATTTTGCAATATCCTGTTGTAACTAAGCTTCAAGTTTACTAAGGTAGCTGCATGCCAAATTTCAAGCGTCTAACTTAAGCGGTTTAGATTTTTCATACAAATGTTTTTTCCCGCTAACTCCCGTTCCCGTGAGAATTTTGCAATATCCTGTTGTAACTAAGCTTTAAGTTTACTAAGGTACCTGCATGCCGAATTTCAAGCATCTAACTTAAGCGGTTCAGATTTTTCATACAAAACGATTTTCCCGCTAATTCCCATTCCCGTGGGAATTCCTAAGTATCCTATAACCTGCCCAGGAGTATGAAGAATAATTGTACCAAGTTTCGTTAAAATCCGTCAAGTAGTTTTTGTTTCTATAAGGAACATACAGACAGACAGACAGACAGACAGACAGACAGACAGACAGACAAAAATTTTACTGATTGCATTTTTGGCATCAGTATCGATCACTAATCACCCCCTGATAGTTATTTTCAAAATATATTTAATGTACAGAATTGACCTCTCTACAGATTTATTATAAGTATAGATACCTTTTTCTGCTTAGAAAATGACCGCTGGCCCATGGGACACTTAATTACGTTATCATCATCATCATCATCTCAGCCATAGGACGTCAACTGCTGAACATAGGCCTCCCCCAATGCTTTCCATGTTACCCGGTTGGTAGCGGCATGCTTAGTTACGTAATTCCCTTTTTTCCCCCAAATTACGATTTAATTACTAAATTGAAATACTTATCGGTAAACAAAGGAAACATTAAGGCATCGTCGGGTTGTATAGAATTTGCTCATGAATCTCGTCTTTTAATTAAAGCGCGCGTTTTGGCTTCACGCTTAGTATAATCCTTGGCTTTGATAATAGCTACAGAAGAATACACTGTGTTAAAGGGCTTTTATTAAAGGCATCTATTACAAGACTGTAATTTAGAACGCTACTTAAGTTTTAAACCTTAATTCGACCGTATTCTGTATACTTAAATTTGAACAAAAAAATCTCCATAAAAAAATTACCGTATACCTTGAACTCAAGGTGTTAGGCATTTACATATTACAAGATTGTGCTTTAGAACACTACTTATGCTTCGAAAGATCCTTCACAAAGAAGTAAGGTGAATGTCATGATAACGGCAGTAATAATAACTTTAAATAAAAAATTATAGGTATAGATCGTTTCATCCACGAAGACGCGCCCCACCATTCTTCCGCTAATGTTTTAGTGTTGTCGGTACACGCTAAATCATCTATACTCAACGTCAAATAAATCGCACCTTCCGCGACGCGAACTTTAAAGATTTTCTTCTGACACAATCATGGTGCCCCAACAATATTGGTGTTATTTGAAAGCCCAATAAATATCCTTAAAGAAAACCACATTTAATTTCTTAATAAATGATTAACATATACCATAAATGTGACTTGAAAAATGACCTCATTTTGGGCTCACCTGTGGGATCAATTAGACCAATTTTTATGCTTATAAAACTAAATAATGACCTCACGTGTCCTCTTTAACAGATGGATAGCGATTAATCCCAACTTAACAGTTTTATAGCCATAAAAGTTGGCTCAAGTGTAACTACCTATTTTTTTGAAGAAGTGACTCTGGATCCTTCTAAAGACACATTTTTGGGGTAAAAACCTTTCCTTTAATGAAATTAAGCTTAGAACTAGGCTTTCAAATGGTACTAATGTTGGTGGGAAGTGAGGATGCATACTTTTGAAAAGTGCTTGTTGCGGGTGGTGCGATTTATTTGATGCCGAGTGTATGAGTGCACTGCACGCACGCCGCACACTGCAAATGATGCTCGGATTGCTCGGATCCGCACCCTGCGCTTCCCTCGACCAAAAATTGGTGGGGCGCGTCTTCGTGGATGAAACGATCTATTACATGTCTAATAATTATCAGGTAACTTTAGGTAGAGCTTTTGCCTGTGACTTCGTCATAAGATTTGACTTGTCACCTAAAAGATTTTATCGAAGATAACTAATTTATTATTTAACTTTAGGTAGAGCTTTTGTCTGTGACTTTACCACGAGATTTTGCTTGGCTTGTCACAAAAAGGTTTAGTCGTTTGTCACACAATCTAAAACAATTAAATCATCTTCTGCTTAGTTGGGAATAACGTTAATTTCGCAATTAATTATCCTTAACATCCGTGTAACAGTAATTTCAAACTAATTTATAGCAAAATTAAATTATTTATTACGTTTGCGGCCGTAATTTTACTATTTCACAAACTCGGTTCATTTTACAGTTTACCAAATTGAACAATAATCCTATTTCAGTATACTGTGTAGTTTATGCAGGTAGATTTTAGTTGCAGACCTTTAATGTGCATGTCATCCAGCTTGCGGGAAAGCTGACAGAAATATTAAACACAATACAGCAATCCCAAAACCCCGCATTCATTTAAATCTAAATTTCATGTTCCTGAGCCACTTAGATATCAATCTACTGACAATGTGGTAATAAATAAGACCATGCTTCACTTAGCCTCTATCTTTCTTAAGAAACGTATTTCTATTTGAACGTGAAATATAAATTACTCGTAGATGTGTTTCACCAAAAAAATTTGCAGATAAGATTTCCAGTTTATTTATTATATTATCATTGTCATTGCTCGTGTTCACTGATAATTAGAAACGTGTTAACAATTTACACATTATAGTCAGTAATATAATATTATTAAATATTATTATTCTGCTCATTCTGTTAGCAAGATTTGCACGTTTTACTTTTATTTACTTCGGTGAATTTCCATTTTACTGGTTATCTAAGATACATATCATAGTTTGTTTAATAGCCAATTCCTTGCTATTTTAATTTTAATTGGACTGAGCTGGTAACCGTATAGCTTCACTGGGCAATAAATGAGTGTGAGAAGGCTCTTCTTAAAGTACCTAATGTATTTTATTAAGTAGGTAACCTACTATATTCCTAACTTAATTTTTATTTGGTTTTCGATTTGGCCAGACAAATATTGTTTCATGAGGGGTGAACCTCTCACGGGAATTTCATTCGTTTCGTTCGCTTCAGCCAAATACTGTTGGACAAAGGTCTCCCTTAAGGATTTTCATAACAACCGGTCCTGCGCTGCCCACAGCTACAAGTTTACGCGTGAATACTTGTACAATTGTACATAACTTGTCAAAAATTACCAAAAATGAAAAATAAGTGGTGTCCAGGTGAGGCAGTGGTGGTTGATAAGCGGGTGGTGGACGGACGATCGATCAGCGCCAAGGTCACGGCTGGCGGCCGCTGATAACAGAGGTCGTGCTGGCAATCTACCCAGTGGCAGTCATTAACATCGCTCTTCCACACTCGCCTTGGAAACTTCTTGCACACAATCTTTGTTAAGGTGGCGATACACATAACAGTAAGTGGTACACTTGCATACTAGTCTAGTTACAACTGTCGTTGTGATTACGTTAAGATACCCAGCAAACTAAATGGCGGATTTACACTACGCGGAAATTAGCCGAGTCAAGTCAAAAAAACAAAGGAGTGAGGATGAAATTCATTCATTTTTCATCCCCACCCCACTGTTTTTTTGACTTGACTTGGCTAATTTCCGCGGAGTGTAAAAGCAGCAAAAGACCTTTTATCGGCCCATAGTTTGGTTGGACTGCTAATCAGTATAAACGTAGGTATATGGAAGTGCGAACATTAAGTACACTGATTTGGTATCAGTTGATTCTTCATACAAATTGGAAGCCGACCAAACAGTCGGCCGACTAAAAGTTTGTAGTCTGCGTGGGCGTCGAGTCTAACTGAGATGCCTGTATTGCCAGAGTAAGCGAGTACCTAGATCACTCGCACACAAAAATTTAATTTTTTCTAGTTGAAAATAGAGGCAAATTGCATCCAAACTAAGCACATGCCGATAACAATCATGCAAGATACTTTTCCATGCATGTGTATCGTCACCTTAACTTTGCTTTGCGTCCGCCGCATAATATAGTGTGTGTATTTTTTACTGCCCATGCTAATTTATACATGTATGCTTTTACACTTCCCTGTGCTAATGGTGCAGTGCTTTTACTGATACAATTTAATTATCGCTTGAATATCAAGGACTCGAAGCTGTAATTTTCAGACTGAGAAAATCAATTCTCACGACAAAAAATATTTATTTTATCTCTTAGTAGCCTTACGGAAAACTGTTTAATTAATGAAACAGGATTACTTATACTTGAACGCCTCTATGAAGGAATTATTATACAAATTCCTAACTTCCTACCTAATTAAGTATCTAAGCGAGTAATTAGTTTACTGCCGTATTTCCTACATCCTAAAACATTTATTTTAGTGAGAAATGTAATTAAGCTTTGACCTGTGTAAATATTATTTCGTTTCACAACTCCAGTAATTACTTCATCATATCCAAAAGCACAAGAACGAATTTGATAAGTTGTCGGTATCTTTTGCCATGTGCTGTTTTCCAATTCAAATAAAGTGGTTAATTAACAACCGACACGTAAACTGAAATATTTCTAGAGCCAGTAATAGTGTAAGACCTTAAGGCATGATTCCTTAATTTGCCGGCAATAGGGATGATGACAGGGTAATGAAATCAAAATTATATTTAGTCCGTCAGACAGACAATAAAAAAATTTTGGAGACATTTTTTTTCATAATTACAGTATTATATTGAGTTGAAATGTCGCGTGACGTCACTTTGAGTAAAAAATCTACTCAAGCGTGACGTAACGCGCCATTTCAACTCGATGTAAATAAAAAATATGAGTCTAATATTTTCTAATTTATCTGTCTAGACAAATAATTGAAATTTTGTCATCTAGCCTATTCCTGTACCAAACATGATGAAACACAAATGAAAAAACTAAATGCTAGAACTGAAAATAAGCTTAGAAATAAGTTTCATAATTCCTTGGTCTTATTAACGGTTAACTTAAGCTAAGTGATGAATTGTATTTAAAATAAGGCAATATACTGTGAAAGAATAAGTATCCAGTGTTTTATTTATGAGAATAGATCTACCGGCCTCTAATAGTACCCTTTCTAAACATTTGGCATTTGTTTTAAAAATTAAAAGTGTCAATTTTTAAAAAAGATGTTCTAGTTTTATCTATATTATCTATTCCGTGGTCAGATCCAGTAACTCAAACTAGTTGCGTAACCAATTGGAGTTCCACCGCGGATGAGCGGACCGCTGCGGAACCATTCTTCATAATAAATAACGGAACCGTCTGGACATACGTCTCGGTCATCTACTTATGCATTGCGAACTCACTTCTATACAATGTTGTATCAAAATGCTTAAAAGTATGACGTTTATGGGCTTCGTTTTATAGTACCTATGTACAAATATTGCCAGCTTTTTGTAATTGATTTTGATTAGAGATGGTTATTCTCAGTATTATCATATTTTTATTCATGTCAATGTTAGCATCTCATTACAAAAAAATATCTATTTAAAAAAATGAGGATTTAGTGTAATGAGTTTCTATAGTATAATATGATGAAATTATAAAGATTTCATCCATACAATATATCACGATAAAATCATGAAAGAATACACAAAAGAGAGTTGTTAAAAATATAATAACCCCACTTAAACTAACAATAACCATAATTCAAAGCTAAACCATTCTAACGGCAACAAATTAATTTACCACTTAGGTTTTCATCCAAATTGAAAACGAACTCGAAATAAGACAATTCTGGAATATCTAGACGTGGAATTCCTGGAATCCAGTGTTGCCAAAACTGAAACATTCATTAAGATGTTCTTGGACGTCTAGAAACTGATTGGGAAGTCCTAAAGTTGTCAAAAGCGCCTAAAATAGCTGAAAGGTCAAAAGGAATCTGGGATAATTAATTACTACAGTAAGAAAGGTGGTTTCATCGCATTATGGACTTTTTATGGACATTACAATTTAATCACTTGTTAGTAGTAGGTACGCCTGTTGGCGTAATAGGATTTTTAAAGCCAATGATAATTACAGCACACATTTTAACTCCTCATTAAGAATTAAGTAACGCAAAAGATAATTGAAAAATAACATTAACTTTAGTTTTTATAATGAATAAAACAACCATCAAAACTAGCAAAGGAATACATTAAAATTTAAGCAAAGTACTTTCCTCAAAGAAACGTGTGTACTTAATAAACTATGAAATAAAAACGATTCCTTTCAATCTCATTAGACCAAGAATTAGAATATTTTCTTAGATCTTTCTTATCTTTTATGTGACCAAGAGAAAAATCGCTGAAAACCTATTAAGTCAAGGTCTAATTGAGCTGTAATATTGCCATTCAAAGATAAAGATGTCAAGCGAAATTAATTTTCAGAACTTAAAAACTGGTTTCTTAGAAAAGTATCCCATTGATATCAGTTTTCGCAGAAACTTCATGGTGATTCTTTTCATTTATTAAAATATTTAAAAAAATATGTGGAAGAAACTCTGCATTACTTTGAAACTGTGTATTATCTTTTTGAGAAAACTTTATAAAATATTCCTTTTTTTTTTCAAACTAAGTGCTTCATTCTATAACATGGATCTTAGAGAAGTAGTATGGAGCTAACTGACCAAAGTTTTAGCTCGTCAGAACAGAGTTTACAATTTTCCAAGCCATCGAACAAACGGACTGGCACAGGCTTAGAAGTATCATAAGCATCAGCATAATCGAATAAATAAAAAGGACAATCAAAATAGCTAAGACCCAGGGACTCCTTTTAGTTGTTGAGTGCTTGGTTATACCAAAACTTAATTAGTAGGTACCCCTGCAAAGTCTGCCACAAGAAAGCGACCGTCGCAACGTGTCGCAGTGACCCTGACAACCGTAAGGTCACTGGTCAGTGTCAGTTCACCTGTTACACCTAATGGATGACCACAACGAAAATTGATGACTCGACTTCCACGCGAGCGCAGTCGATTTCGATTCGCTGATTAACTTTGAATGTACAATGACAGCACATTCGGATGATCAGTGTGACATCTAAAGTTGTCTATTTTATGTCACGTTTTTTTTACCTTCAGCTGAGTACTGTGACATTTTATTTAGGTCCATTTCACATCACGTTTTTTACCCGACTGCGCCAGAAGGAGGGTTATGTGTTTTACCTTTGATGTGCTGTCGATATTTGAATTTCAGTCTACCTGTTGAGGCATTTGTATGATCCGGTGTATAAAGAAAGTAAATAATCCAAAAACTCTGAATTCTATTGCTCTTCTTTCTTACTTTCCCTCTATTTTAATACGTAGACTCAAACAAAAAGTTGAATTAGAAAACTAACTTCATTTTACAGTTGTAAAACACACTCCCATGAGTGAAAGATCTGAATTTAAGTTTGTTAGGTACGGCAAAAATTGAAAAATACAATGCAACACGTGAACTAAGAATGGATTAAAGTTTCCATGCATTTCAGGTGTTTTTTTTTTCTTCAAAATCCACACTATACAGGGTGTTAGGTAAATGGGTATATGAGCCGACACTAGCCCATGTTAACATGGGCATATAAATGGTATGGTGAAGTCAGAAAATTGATATCTTCATTTTAATTATTTTAATTTTCATACAAATCGGATTTTATAAAATTTATTTTGTATGAAAATTAAAAAAAAATTAAATGATGATATCAAATTTCTGACTTCACCATACCATTTATATGACCATGTTAACATGGGCTAGTGTCGGCTCATATGGGTATAATCGTATTTAATAAAATTTATTTTGTATGAAAATTAAAAAAAATTAAAATGATGATATCAAATTTCTGACTTCACCATACCATTTATATGCCCATGTTAACATGGGCTAGTGTCGGCTCATATACCCATTTACCTAACACCCTGTATAGTCAGAAGATTCTGAAACATCAAGTGGCAAAAATCTGAAGTAATAATCCAGTATTGACAGTAGTGCCCTCCTGTAAATTTCATAATTATATTGTCGTCCAACGTAACAAAGATTGGATCTATAATCCAGTATAGATAGTAGCGCTCTCCTGACAATGGCATAGCTGGAACGGTTCAGTGCTGGACAACTATATTTTCGGAAAGACGCATTTGACCTGTGTGGTCAAGTCGTGGTCAATGTCAGCGGGCCCGGCGTCATCGCCGACGTCGCTGCCGCAGTCGATGTCATGTCGCTAGCAGAACGGTCGTTAGACAGGGATGCACAACATTTTGGCATCATAAATAGTTTTGGTAAAAATTAACAAATAAAAGACAATAATCGGCCCGCAATTACATATCAGTGAGGACTTACTTTTGAGTTGATCAAGCGTTGAGGGTTCTGTAATTACTTTCTTTATATCCCAGTCTCTAACCCCCTAAAATCTAAAATTTTATCACGTACATTTTCTGAGATCATGCTCGAACTATATTTTAAAATGGATTCAAAAGATCAGGCCACAATCAAAAACTAAGACTAACGGTTAAAGTAAGGTCACGAGCAAACCTATTTGCAATAAAACAAAAGAATCTGGAAACTCTTTATGCTTTTACTATATACCGGAAATAAGTAATGCTACTACGGAATTCATAGAAATTACACATTTGAACTTGGGTTGTAGCCAACCAATTCCAGAAGGATATGTGATCATATTCAGCAAAGGCAAACGTCACACTGACGTCGTTGCGTTGCCACAGAAGTGAAAAACATTTTATTAACCCATTGAACTAAATTTTAATATATTTTGTGCTTATATTATGTAATTACAGTCCAATATTGGTATAGTAAATAAAATGTAACTTAACTTAAAACATCACCACAACAATTGTATCGACAATTACCTTTATACCCTAAACATCAAATAACTCTAGTTAATTCTACAATGTTTGCCCTCTGTAACCATGGCAACGTCCCTTACACGAGTGTCGCTAAAAGAAAAGACAGAAATGAGTTTGATATACGTTACAAACTTAATTAATAATTCTATTACAAGTGTTTTACTCACACCTAAATACTTATTTCTCAAATTGAAACGGGACGAAAGGTAAATGAAATTCCCGGGCGTGAAAATTTAGTTACGAGAAAAGACCCTGTGAAAATTAAATTATAGTTAATTGTGCTTAAATGGTGTTGACTAAAAACACCTAAGGTATTCGTTATTTCATTTATATGCCAACCAAAACATAACTACCAAAAGTTGTCGACGTCTGGTCAGGCGATGAATAACTATTATCTGTCCATGCGACATTCTACTTCAGTAAGTTCAGTTAACTACCGCGAGGACTGACCGAGTCGCGCTAAGGAACCAATTTTTAAAAACTGAGCAAGAGCAAACCTATCCTTACTAAGTACGAGTTATATGTTGACGACATCATGATAACCGTGTCTAAGTTCTTCCAGTGAGCAGAAGTGTTGCCGCGTTCGAAATATTTTATGAATTATAATATTAGTATAACCAAAAGTTTCCAACGTCTGACAAGGCGGTGGGTGTACCACGGGCAAGCACGCAACCCGCTCTGCAACGGCTTTTCAGTTAAAACTGCCGCGGTGGCCAATGCGACCGCGCCTCATACTAAAATAACGCATAAGTATAATCAGTGTCACGCGATCGAGTGTCCTGTGTTGTGAACTCGGAGGGATTATTTGGGAAAAATGGTGTTCAAATACTGGTAAGTAATTTTTTTTAATTACAGAAAAGTCAATGTCAAAGCCAAAAATTTCTTCATTTGCATAGATTACCAGCTATGCCCGCGACTTCGTACGCGTGAATATAAATGTTGTTTGAAAATATTTCAAGTTTTAGCGATATTTTTCTTTATTGCTCCGCCCCTATTGCTTGTAAAGTGATGTTATATAGCCTAAAGCCTTGCTCAGTAAATAGACTATTCAAAACAAAAAGAATCTTTCAAATCAAACCAGCAGTTCCTGAGATTCAAGCAAACAAACAAACTCTTCAGCTTTATAATATTAGTATAGATTAAATAGTGCTTACAAATAGTCGTAAAGGACTAATAAAAAAAACTTACAAGTTTTAAAATACTTCTTTTTTCCTGAATTATATAACCTCTGTTTTGTTTTGGTGTTAATATCTTCCGAATAAAGCTTTCATTAACCAGGAAAACCACTTAAAGTTACTTTACATTGAATAAACTTCTGACCGCAACTTCAACTTTTGCTTGCAGCTGCGCAAAAGTAACTTACTTTCTTTGTTTGAGTACGATCGGCAGATTTCATAATAAATAGAAATTAATTTATACGATGTAAGAATCAAAAACTTCGTAAAATTAATTAAAGAAAACATGAGTAATTATAAAAGATTTTCCTTCAAAACAAGTACTTACCTAAGCAATTATTTATTTTACGGTGGGTGCTTCCCGTGTCTAATGTTATAATTAGTTCAGAGTACAGGGTGGTACAGGTGTTTTCCCTAAATACTTACCAGAATATGAAATAATAACTTCCTTGAAGACATTAAACACTTGTTCTAATCTTTTACTTCAAAGATGATTGAATAATCTAAAATAAATCCTATGACCACAATAAATTCCTTTGTTTGTTTTTGTAAATGTCAATTATTTGTTTTTATTAAGCATAGAAATCTATTCACAGTATACTTTATGGTACTAAACAAAATAAAAACACTTTTAGCATAACCTACTTGTCATAGTGATTCGAAAACTAGTCACGTTTTGTCAATAAGTTATTTTTATTTCTCTTCGTTATATCATCTACGGCTTTGTTGGTTCACCTTTATTTCTTTCATAACAAGGCTATTTCGTATTTTATCCTGATTGCAATTAGCGCAGTCGTTTTTAGTTAGTTAACGTGAACCGCTGACATATTGAAGATATTTTTTAAGCTGAGTTGTACTACCTTATTTTAACCGTGACTTTACCATAAGCAGTGTTTTTTGTGTGGAGCTTGACAGACTTGACGTTTGTTAAAGTTATAGTTGGTGCAACCTAGCTTTAGATGTTTCTCAACTTCTGTCTTTGTCTCCTTCTAATTTCAATATCCTTGCCTGAGATCATACCGTCTAGAATCTTACATCCATAACGATAAAGGTCATAATTTCCCATTCGCTTCCTGAAGCATAGTTTACGTGCGCGTGGCACTTGGTTTCCCGGACGTGGCCCATCAGCTCGAGTAATTACGATGCCCACCTGAGCATGGTCATTGCGTTGTAATCGTGGCTGCCGATGGAAGCATGTGGGTCTTGGTTGAGATCTAAATCTTGATAAGTCGATAGTTATAAAGTCATTTGTCCTGTGACGGACTGTTCTATCAACGCACAGACAAAACGTAGTCTAGAAAGTTGATAGCTGTTTTAGCTTGCTAAACACAATCAAATTGTATTTTATGAATGACGATTTAGTATCATGAAATTTTTAGTGATAACCTTGAATATTATTCTGCGTCATCTAACTACTCCTGAAAAGAAACAAAAAGTAATTTGACAAACAAAGTTATTGTTTGAAGAACAGGTCAAGGTAAGTAGATACCGAATAATTGCCTCTAATCAGGTCACAAACTTAGTGCTGACTGGCCTAATTTCACTCCAAGACTTGAGAAATTGAAGATGTGACAAGTCAAATATATTCAGAATTTATACAATCAAAATGAGCACAGAATATTCAGCGTTCAAGTTCGTCGCATAGTACGTCACAATTGAAACCGAAACTGGAGATATGGTATCACAATGTATTATGTACACCTGTGTGTTTGGACTTCATATTTAGGCCTATGTAGCGTGACATTGCGGCGTTTCGTTTGCATACCAACTTTACACGGTAGACATACCTGATATCCGCACCATACAGTCAAGAAGTAGAATTCTCGATTTTCAAATTCTTATCAACCCAAAGCCGAGTACGGTACAAGTGGATAAGCATCATTCTGGGTGAAAAGGTGAATTTATCACCATTCGCCAAACCATTCAATATTTTTAAATGCAAAGAAGAAAAAGAGTCCTCCACCTGGACATGAGCTCCCCTAGGTTACCTGGAAGTCTTTAAATAGACTTCGGACACAGGTTGGCCGTAGTAAGGACAATCTGGCCAGGTGGGGATTCTTGGATGGCTTAAACATGGAGTGCAGGTGCGGTTTTGTTCCCCAGTCGATGAAGCACCTGATGTCATGCCCTGAGTGCCCAAGCAACTGCACTCAGGAGGATTTGATGAGTGCTACTGACAACGCCACTCTTGTGGCGGAGTTTTGGGCTGACACTGTGTAGGTTTGTTGTCGACACGAAAAGAAGAAGAAGAATGCAAATAATATGTATAGGTACAGCATTCGTTGCATCTCACTCTCTTCCGTCTCATCTCGCATCACGCTATTACACGTGCGTGCACATACAGCCGTCAATTGAAGTAAAGTCACGCTGCAGTTGCTCTCAAGTGGCAACTCATGTAAACTGTGTGTCACAGGCTTAACTCAACCAGACGGTTCTGGCTTCCTATCAACTGAATCTAGAACTTTCTAGGAAGTTTCGTCAGTGTGCGTGGTCATGGTAGCAATCGC
The DNA here is from genome assembly GCF_963855985.1 of Ostrinia nubilalis. Lineage (NCBI taxonomy): Eukaryota > Metazoa > Arthropoda > Insecta > Lepidoptera > Crambidae > Ostrinia > Ostrinia nubilalis. The sequence goes on from NC_087094.1 coordinate 15,748,827, forward strand.
CGTAATTCGCGACTACCGCCAGTATGAGCGTCAGTGAGTGACGTAAGCAAAGGTCAGTGTAGGTACTAATTAATGGCGTGGACAACGCACATCAAGGTAAATGCCGTAGAATTTCATGTGTTTGTAATAAGTACTATTTTGCGACAAAATATAGAGTCTGAGAGTCTGCTATCATTGTAGGTACACTTTGAAAAGTTTCTACTTGATGACTGTTTGTAGCGCATTATTGAACTTCTGTCTGTGGTTTAGAGACTTATACCTGTGGTTATTTCCAGATGATCTTTCTGTATAAAGGTGTTCGTTCAGGTATAATAATACCTGACTGTGTGTCCTGTGATTGTCATCTTTGTGCTGTATAAAATCACTCGCATTTCTGATAAAAAATATCATTTACCTACCATAATCATTGTCAAGTGCATGGATTGGTTCTAAAAACTTGTATCTTATTAGTTTTTTTTATATTTTAACGAGATAAGAACCGAGATCTTTGGATAAAAAGTTGCACAGCATTTTATTGAGTGTCAAACAATCCGAAAGTTAAAATCGTCTGCGATTTAGATAAATCGTAGTTGTTCAACTCTTCGGAGCAAGAGATTGTCAGGGAATTGCACCAATTAGAAATACAAAGCCGTAGTTTACAACAGAATAGCGAACTATTACTGAGAGACCTGTGGTCTGCTCGCAGACTCTACTATTCGATATCGTAGAAATAGTTCGTGGCAAAATTGCAATAAGGCCAAATTTTGAATGGCCGAAACGAATTCGTCCAAACGTGTTTTACATTCTAGCAATCAGTTGGAGACCTATGTGCCAAAAGTCATTCAGATAAAAAGACACTGCGTTTCACGAACTTAACATTTAAATCAATTAACACAATAGTTAGGTATTAATTGTTAATAATTACAAAATATGCAAAATACCTTTTAAGCGAGACACAGACTTCCACGTCACTGGGAATCATATAAGAAAAATCATGCAAGAATCAAAAATCAATCATTAAGAAATTCTGATCTGATTCTACTACCATACCATTATTATGCTGACTGAAACATCAACATCAAAGGATATATACGCGAATGCTTGGCATTTTTTGAAAAATACAAATATCAGGCGGCAAGAAATAGCTATCTAGCTCGTCACACAGTTTAGTAAAACAATGGAAAAATACTCCACATTCGGGATCAGCAATTCCGCAGTATCCCAGAAACGGTTATTTTTTCGTGAGCGCGACGGGTTCCTTTAACGAAGCAATAAAAAGCATCTGGTTGGGTAACGGGATCCGGGACTCCGGGGAGATTGTACCGATCGTGTTCTCCAATTTACGCAGCTGGGTGACTGAGACGTATGCAGTTCATACTCGGAAAACATGAAAAAAATCCCTGATAAGTAACTATACAGGGTGTTAGGTAAATGGGTTTTGAGCCGACACTAGCCCATGTTAACATGGTCATATAAATGGTATGGTGAAGTCAGAAAATTGATATCTTCATTTTAATTATTTTTATTTTCATACAAATCGGATTTTATAAAATTTATTTTGTACTAGCGGCCGCCCGCGACTTCGTACGCGTGGATCCCGTTTTACCCCCTTCATCTATCTTACGCGGTTTAAATTTTTTCATACAAATGTTTTTTCCCGCTAACTCCCGTTCCCGTGGGAATTTTGCAATATCCTGTTGTAACTAAGCTTTAAGTTTACTAAGATACCTGCATGCCAAATTTCAAGCGTCTAACTTAAGCGGTTTAGATTTTACATACAAAACGATTTTACCTCTAATTCCCGTTTCCGTGGGAATTTTGCAATATCCTGTTGTAACTAAGCTTAAGGTTTATTAAGATACTTGCATGACAAATTTCAAGCGTCTAACTTAAGCGGTTTAGATTTTTCATACAAAAGGATTTTCCCGCTAATTCCCTTTCCCGTGGGAATTCCTAAGTATACTACAACCTGCCCAGGAGTACGAAGAACAATTGTACCAAGTTTTGTTAAAATCCGTCGAGTAGTTTTTGTTTCTATAAGGAACATACAGACGGACAGACAGACAGACAAAAATTTTACTGATTGCATTTTTGGCATCAGTATCGATCACTAATCACCCCCTGATAGTTATTTTGAAAATATATTTCATGTACAGAATTGACATCTCTACAGATTTATTATAAGTATCTTATATATGTATACAGGGTGTTAGGTAAATGGGTATATGAGCCGACACTAGCCCATGTTAACATGGGCATATAAATGGTATGGTGAAGTCAGAAAATTGATATCTTCATTTTAATTATTTTAATTTTCATACAAATCGGATTTTATAAAATTTATTTTGTATGAGAATTAAAAAAAATAAAATGATGATATCAAATTTCTGACTTCACCATACCATTTATATGCCCATGTTAACATGGGCTAGTGTCGGCTCATATACCCATTTACCTAACAACCTGTATAAAAGAAAGTTGTGTTAGTTACTCCACTTATAACTCAAGAACGGCTGAACCGATTTAGCTGAAAATTGTCAGGGAGGTAGTTTAGAGCCACGAGAAGGACATAGGATACTTTTTATCCCGTTCGAAATAAAAAAATAGTCTGCTTATTTATTGCCATTAAGGCGGAACAAAGTTCGCCGGGTCAGCTAGTAGAAGATGAAAATTAAAATGATGATATCAAATTTCTGACTTCACCATACCATTTATATGACCATGTTAACATGGGCTAGTGTTGGCTCATATACCCATTTACCTAACACCCTGTAGATACTTGTATATCGATAAATACAAGGGAAGGAAGTATTGTCTCTATATGAAACGTGGAATTTTGTCTGTCACAGAAAAACTTTATTGCGCGTGTCCCTGTTTCAAAAACCGGTATAAAAACTGTCTGTAAAAATCCTTTCCCGGAACTCAAACTATCTATATGCCAAATTTAATCAAAATCGGTTCAGTGGTTTAGGCGTGAAAGCAAGACAGACTGAGTTACTCTCGCATTTATAATATTAGTATGGATAGTATAGATTATAAATGTTTGTTTACGACCGACCTTGCGGTCTTTGTGGAAATTAGGGGAGGCTTTTGTCCAGAAGTTGACATCTTTTGGCTGAAAAGTCACGTGCCTCTTTACTGATGTAAACTGTTAACACTTTGCTAGATACATTTAGAACCGTTTCAATCCAAACTTATTTTTCAATGATTAATTAAAGCAAATTAATAAGACAAATTCGAGGATGCCGTAAGCCCTGGCAGGGCATCGATCTACAAATAAATTATTCAGACACACATTCATGTACCAACTGTACAGCGGTACGAAGTAAGTCGGCTGATCGCTCCAAACAGTATCGATCAAAGATAAACCCAGTTTTATAAACCTAAACTGAAATAGTCTAAGACCTTTTTATCTAAAATACATTTTCTCTTTTTATCACAGTTATTAATAAAGTCAAACTTTTTATAATCCTGTATTCCTTCTGAAAATGAATGTAGAGACACCATGGAGTTATGGATTACTTGTTTATTTTTTTTGCTCATATTTAGTTTGTTATTTACTAAATGTATTTTTATAAACTAAACTTCATCCATCAATGGATGACAGAGAGTTTGATTTTCTAAGCTATAATGTGGCTATAATTTAAACGAAAATAAATGTTTAGTGGTTGAGGCTTATGTAACGACGTGGACGATGTTAAAATCCCACGGGAATAGGAAGTCTTTGTTTAGGGTAATAGCGTTCTAAATTGGATTACGCAGGGACCAGTGTGAGGGTCAGTTTGAAAAGTAGAGTCACTGAAACCTTTTTTGTTTTCAGTTAGCTTTTAATATCAGGTGATTTAATATTAGTATCAAATATTTGAATAATAGGAGACTTGCTGTCTGAAATTTTCGATATTATCGATTTTGTTTAAAAATACCATCGACATAGTCGATTCTTTCAATAGTTTTATTTACTTTTGTTTGATTGGTCCGAAGATGAGTGTAAAAGCTTAACGAGTATTTGTATAACATACTTGACAGATTTGTATTTCTATTAATAATTTCATGTTGTGTAAAACAATTTTTAGAAAATGTTTTAAATAATTTAAATATCATGTCACTTGTGTAATATTTTTTTAGAAGTCTTGGAGAAATTTTAATTTAAAATTTCACAATCGATTTATCTTCAAATCAAATGAAATAAAATCAGTTTATTTGCGTGAAAAGTGGTCTATAAGTTCTTACAATATTAAAATGTCCGCACAGTCCACCAGAAGCTGGCATGCAAATATTGTTAACATTATATTTAATAGGTACATTAAAGATTAATTGTTTGAAATATCAATAAAACTAAAATTAGCAACATTATTTGTACAGACATTAGTACAACAAACTAGAATAGCCTTTTGCTTAAATATCTTCTATAAGTGGTCTACCTGAACAGCAAATATTATTCGTTGGACCAAATGCTCCCAATAAATTTTGATGGATGATGCTGATGCCAAAAATGTACAGAATATTTTCCATTTCAATATATCACAAACTGTACGCGGCAGGGTTATTAAACGGTTCTGTATTGTAATATACCGAATTCCAGACGGGGCAAACCTTGAGTAGTGTTGCTAAACTATTCTTGAGTAGTTTTACCAAATAGTTAAAATGTCGATATTATCGATGCAAACAATAATATTTTCTATGTTTCAATCGTATCATTACTACTCGTATTATTTGTGAGATTCTATATCACCAGAGGCGGTCGAATTTTCAAAGTACTGCTTTTCTTTTTTTAATTTATTTATTCATGAATAGAACCGCAGCACAAATTACACTATTCAAATAAGACGTAACAAAGTTCAGAATATCATTTTTTCTATATCTCAGACCTCGTACAGTAATGAATGTATATTTACAATAGATGCCAAATACCGATACATTGTCTACCTAGAGCCAAAGAGTTCGCAGTAGTTCACTGTTTGGTTTTTGTCAGGCTGGCTTTACACCCTGTCTAGTCATATCGATAGTATAATCAATATTGAAGAGTATTAAAATAACTGTTGTTAAATCACGATAGTTTATCGATAAATAATTCACTATAGCTACTCTACCCTTGGGAAGTAGCTATGACAATAATTTTGCAAGTCTAGTTGGATTCCCCGAAACGTTGTGACTTCGCAGTAAAAAAGGTATCGTGACTACTAAACTCTTCAATTGTGGTTATTGATTCCGAGGTACTCGTATTAAGTACTCCGAAATGTTACGTAATATTGGACTTTGACGAAGCTCGCTACCTTCTTTTTAAATTGTATTAAAGTGTATTTAAGATAGTGTTTTATTGAATCTGAAGATTTTTATTTTTGTGGTTCACCTATTCTGAAAGTAAATGAACTTCGGAAAGGTGAATTTAATCAAAAAGCTCTATTAAAAATTCCTTCGTAACTTTTTTCTACTGCTTTGAGATAGTTCTGTGAAGTAGCTGGAAATAGCAGCAAAAGAATCTCAATTATTTCTTAGACAATATTGTCGGCCTCACTTTTTTTCAATTTTATAGACGACTAGGCAATTTCAAGTCCATTACTTTTTTGTCTTTATAATATTTTTTTGTACCCAGTTTGTATTAATTGATGAAATTTATGAATTGCCTATTAGTAAAAAGAAATAAAAAATAGCATTTTTTTTTTCAATATCAATTTGATTTAGGTCCGATTATCGACATTAATTTCTGTAAGAGGATTTTTGAATGTGTTTTCAATCATACATCATCCAATTGACTTGGAGTTTAATGGCATTACTTTTTGCCATGCAAAAGGGGAAAAATATGATCGTCTATGCATTGATAGGATTAATCTTTGTAATCTTCATTGCAGGCTTTCATTTTGTGCTTTTATCAACTCGGGGCGAGAAAAAGGAAACTCCTTCGCGTGGCAAAATGCCAAAATTAACAATCGTTTTGATATCTGTCCTTGTCATTATTTGAAAATTCAGTGAGTAAAGAAGGTCGAATATCTAATTCATCCGCTTCCTTTTAGAAACAAAACAAAGCCATTTTAACAATGATTTCTGAAACAAACAAACCATTGACAACTTTTTATCTGTTACAAATCATCATTTGGAACTCGGCGCGAGCTCCAATTAAAAAATACATTAAAACAATAACAATAAAGCTTCGAATTTATTCTAATTTCAATAAAATTATATTTTCCAATGGTGCAGAGATAAGGCAAATTGCTTTTTAACAATCCGTCTTATGCTTACAGGGGAACATTTTTATAGGTACTTCCTTGTGAAGTATGTCTATAAACGCCCTACTGCATGGCAAAGGGAATCTTCCCTGAATTACTGTTGGATTTTATTATCATTTGGTACTGCACCACCATAATTAATTTACGCCAAAACTCTTGATTATTACCACTGATGCTACCTGAAAGATCTGACACAAAATTATATGTCCGTCACTCCCACGATCTAAAGCTCTTTTTTTACAAAAGCATAAATACTATAGTTATTCAATCATTTTGCTTTCAACAATTTACAAGTAGAGCATTTCCTCAGACAAAGTTTATTCAAACTTCAATTTTCCCGTTCGTGAACCATTTAAATGATTTATTCATCACTAAACTCTCCGCAAATGGAAGCAGAACCTCTCCAGATGAAAGCTGAAAGCTCACTGTTCAAACACTACGAGCTTTGAAATAGTTTTATTTTTTGTTGTACAGAGTACAGACCGTATTATCACTATGTAATCTATTCATTACCTTTCTAATAGTAGGTAAGAAATGCGTTTATAAAATTTTATGACTATACTTGTTAATAGAAGGCGTTTGTCATCTTTCAATCGGACCAGCTTTCATTGTCCTCAGAGGTAGTTTACTTATTTTTGGACTTAAGATTGATACAAACCCTCAATATCAAATAGGAAACAAAAACAATTTAATTTTATACCATTTTATCCCACCTGCGAATAGGATCCCAAACCCCTTATTCAATGAGTATCGAAATCTCTAAACACAAGACCTTAAACTAACTCAAGGCACGCTTAAAACTTTACAGACATGGAATTATCTTAGTAATTTATAACGCGCTAAAGCCATACATTATTAAGGAACTAGGTTAAAATTTATTTATCCTTGGAGCATCAAATGAGGGATGAAAGTTTCTAAGGAAGTTTGTTATCTTGATAATGCCGATGGGATCAAGCAAAAGGCAAATACTCTCACCGATCGTAACACCACAAAATATAACAGAAGACAAACTCCATACTAAACGCGCTCGAGCCACGCACACAGACACCGCTCTAGCAAGACTGTCTTGGACGAATGCGAGCGCGACGTGGCGCGACAGACGTTCGCCACACGTTCGCTGTGGTTTGCTTGAGTCACGCGCCGGTCAACCGCCTGTGATATTATTTTGTTTTGCGAAATTGACGAAAATGAGTGAACAGAAAAAGTCGTATTATAATTGTTCGGTATTTGGTTGCTTAAACTCATCATTAAATACCGAATTTTAATTTTTTAAATTACCAGTTGATTCGGGGAGGTAAGTAAGTTATTTATTTGAATTTCAATTGAAATTGAAAGCCAACTCAATTATTAGGAATATCGAATTGTTTTAGAGAGGTTTTAGGAATTATTGGATAACTAGCTTTTGCCCGCGGCTTCACCCGCGTGAAATTTAGTTTGTCACAGATCGTCATAAATTATAGCCTATATGTTATTCAGGGCTATAAACAATAATACTGTAAAGTTACATCAAAATCCGTTCAGTAGTTTTTGCGTGAAAGAGCAACAAACATCCAGACATCCAAACTTTCGCATTTATAATATTATACATAGTTGGATAATAGTGTCAACGTCAACCACTCAACTAAATACTAATTCCTTCTCGTGTATTTGTTTGCAAACTATTACTATAATAACGTACTAAATATAAATAAGTATACGTGGATATCTGTTATTGTCTTTCTTGCATAGTATTAAGAGTAACATTTTTCTATCATAACGAAATAAACGCAACACATGACAAGACAACCCTAGCGCGACGGCTGAGCGTGCGAGCGAGAGAGGTATGCAAAGCGAGGTACATACATGAGTTTACCTTCTGTTATATTTTGTGGTAACACCGTCAGCGCTTGAGATAAAAGAACATCAAAGTCACCGACATAGCTTGCAAAATTGCTAAACTTACCATAGCTAGTAGATAAGATGGCCGTGGGGGCAGAAAAGTTCTCGAGTTTGGTCCACGGACTGGAAGACGAAGGCAGGTTTCCTTCCCGCTAGGTAGACCGACGATCTGGTGAAGGTTGCCGGAAGACCTGGATGCGAGTAGTACAGAACCAATCGTTGTGAAAATCCTTGGGAAAGGCCTTTGTTCGGTAGTGGACGTCATTTGGCTATGACAAATGAACGACGGAACATCGACAGAAGTCGCTCTTAAAAATAGTCTTAGCTTGAATATTGAAGAAATCCATGCCAGTCAACGAATCATTAAGGCAATTACAGCCAACTGCTGTCTTATACAAGTAGACACAGCTAGCACTGACTATAAAATTCATACAAACAGCACGAATAGCCTCTGGTCAGTAGGTCGTTGTTTTTCAATCGATCGCCATCGATTCTCCTTAATACTAAATTATTACCAATAGGCCGTGTATACTTCAAGTATCCATGGCAAGTGCATGCCGTATACATTTCTTATTGAGGCAGACGTCGCCGAGCCATTTGTATTAGTAAAAACTTAAAGCTTACTATAAAAGTCTAATAAAATTAATTTGTTTTCTAGAAGTAGGCTTTTGAGAGCACTTTTACATGCTCCAACCCTACCACTAGAGAGAAATATTAATTGTATTCTGGTTATCTTTAGTTTAGAAGTACCTAAAAATATATTTTTCTTAACAAGATAATGATACTAATTTCTGGTTACGCAAAATATAATTAAGACTTTCGTGAAAATGCCTATTTATAAATTTAAATTGAAGCAAATAATTGCGAAAAGAGCGGCGTAGTGTTAAATAATTACAGCAAATTGTGTTAAGCTTTTGTGGCCAATAATTAAAATAATTACATCTGGATCAATTCAGTTGCGAGCGAGATGCATCCATCTGTGACGAAATATTGAAAACTCTATATCAAACTGAATACAGATTTAATTATTATCATGGTATTATAATTTGTAAGTCCGTCGGAGTGGTTCTATTTCCAGAATAATCAGTCAAATTAATGTAATTTGTGCATTTAATTATGTTCAGTATCATAATCCGCTATCTATTAATTAACCGATATTTGGGCGATGAACAAAAACTTCCGAGCTTACTGGAAATATTACAAACACGTGTCCCTTTAATTTATATCTACTTGTGGTGAATAGGTACTCGTATATTATTCTAAGATTTAATACATTTTACTCTCTTTACAGCGGAGAGAGCTTATAATGGTTCTTAAGCAAATTCATTACGGGCTACATGATAGCTATCTCCTGGGACAACTTTCACTGGTTAGCAGCAGAGCTTGGCTGAAAATGAAACCTAACTAATGAAATAAAAGTCTTTTGTTTCTTCTAAAATAGAAATATTTTATCTTTTGTTTCTTGTTAGAGATATATTTAGATCGGGTTATTAACCACTCACTGTATAAAAAGATCGTGTGCTTAAGATCTGATAAAATTAAACATGACAAATATAATTTATGCATTGCTTTAATCGTGAAAATTAAGCCAACTCTAACGTAAATCAACATTTGCGAATCCATTAGCTTTCGAAGAAGGCGTTTATAAATGATTTATTGTAAAACAAATGCTCGTTACTTATTCAGTTATCGTTAAAGTTGTCATTAGCACGTTATTCTTCGCCGTAATACAGCTGTATTAGCCCGTAATACACTAAAGGTGGTATTTTGATCACTATCGGCCGCGCCGGTCACAAATTATGGATCTAAAACGATCAGGGTCGGAATATTGGGCTTTATTACTAATGATTATTTTGTAATGGTACATTTAGGCTGAGTTGCATCACCTAACTTTAACAATAACTAGTGTTTTTTGTATAGAGTTTGACAGATTTTTGACGTTTGTTAAAGTTAAAGTAAGATGGTGCAAGCCAGCCTTAGTTGTATTATGGATGATTTTCAATTACTCATCTAGTGCTTTCATTCGTGTAATCCAACCAATCTTGATTTTTTCCTTTAAGCATTCTAATAACGTTCTTGCCTTCTGGTAGGTATTCCTACCTCTGAATAGATATCAATTTATATTGGTATGTTCATTTTTCAGGTAACCTGGGGGCATTGGGATGAGCCCCAACGCTGCGCCCTCCCCTTCCACCCCCCACGAAAATGATCCCCTGCACCTGGCCGACTACATTGTTCTTCTTAATATGGTATGTATTTTATATTCAACCGCCTCTTTGGTCTAGTGGTAAGACCACCTGCTTCAGATGCAGAGGTCCCAGGTTCGATTCCCAGTGGAGGCAGATTTTTCTGTTCGGCTTGGTTGGTGGTAGGGCTTGTTCTAAGTCCGCCTGGCTAGCTACCACCATCTTATCTAAGTCTGTCGCCATAATAACAATTTTAACAGCATTTTTGCGTTCCGGCAGTTAGAGGTAAGATAGCCAGTTCCTCAGTGGTTGAGTATTCCGGGTGAAGCTCGCTTCCACTTTCGGCCTGATCATCACTTACCATCAGGTGAGATACAGGCCAAGAGTTTCCTCGTTGTGGATAAAAAAAAAATTGTAACTTAATTATTAAGTGCGGTCTCCCATTGAGTTTTGTTAAATACGATCACGCGAGCTTGTGTTTTGGTTTATTAGTGACACACGCGTGAGTTGGGTCAAAAGTAACTTTCGTTCGGAGGCTGGCAAGGGTAAAATAAAACATTCCCAGAGAGTAGAGCGTTTTCTTAACTTATGGTCAACAAACCAAATTAATACACATTAAGCTTTTAGCAGAACACGTTCTTAACACACCACTAAGTATACACTACACATAAACTATCGTTCATGTGCTTGAATCCTGAAATAGTAAGTAGAAATTCGTACGGAGAGTTGTAACCGCCTTTACAACCGATGTAAACAATGCCTCAACATGACCACGACCGCTCTACCAAGAGAAAAACGAATAAGAAGAAGAAGAAGTAGAAATTAAAGACATATTAAACTCTTTTTCCGAAATTTCGCTCAAAACTTAACTTTAAACACTAGCATAGTTACAAATCATTAGGTAAATTTCAATATCTGAGCCAATCACAGGCTTTAATATATTTTTGAGTGTATCTTAAACGATTCTCAAAAGTGATTCAATTTAAACTCTAGCATACTTAACTAGCCTTTAGTCCGCGTTATCGCTTTTTATTAAAGCCTTACTTAGAAACACTAATTTGACCTTCAGACACAGAAGAAATCTAAAATGTTCTAAGATTATTTTAATTGAAGTTATAGCGAAGAAGACATCATAACTTTCTTGTTCTTTTTTTTAAATTAATAACAAGGCAGGTATTTACCGCAATCACATCTGATGTTAAGTGTGACACAGTCTAGGATGGTACACACATACCTGTCCTGTAAGTGCCTATTCACTTTCGACTTGAAGAGGCTCGGATTATAGTGGGAAAGATAGCAGCAGGCAGCGACTTCGTCCCTAGCTAATAGTAATACTTCAAGGGTACATAAACTAAATAAAGTAATTATGACTTACTTTAGTCGGTTACAAAGAGAATGGCAGTTACCAAAACTACAATTTAGAGACTGTCACAAGTTTGATTAATACCGTCATTAATTAGATCCTTTGTATAAAGTTAAGTACTTAATCGTCAGTTTATAATGTGCCGGATCAAATTGGGTGGAAGTGATTTGCGGATGGAAACGAGATTGGCGCGATTGATGGCCGTGATTAATGTAGGGTGAAGCCAGCCTTCAACCTTATTATTACACTAAAGCTTTAAGGCAAAAATACCTTAAACTTCCAGTTCGGTTCAGTGAACTTGACGTGATCGGGAAAAACTTTTTTCCATCAAAGGCGATTGAATTTTCTTTGTATCGTTAGCAGTAATGTTAAGTTTGAGGTAGTATTTTCGGCTTATTCCCAAAGGACATCGAAAATATAAAAGTAAATTCTATAAAAATTTTAAAATTTGGACCCGATGGGAAAAGAAGAACAATAGAGTCGTAGACCTTTGTAAATAAACCGTTTATTTTTTCTGAAAATCTGTAAAGGCATTCACGAGTTACATTTTGAGAGTAATGATTTGACACACATCTTTTACTATTATTCGAGTGGTGAAATTTTAAAGCATCTCATTTGTGGGTTTATACTATAAAACTGATATACCTAAGCTTGCTGTGCCTATTTAACCAAAACAGCTAAAAATACAAAACCAAAAAGCCTCAGACATTTACTAATCTGCATCAATTGCCAATCAGATCACAACTCTAATCGCAGTTCTGAATTTGAATTCGAGTAGTTCGTGCGACCCTTTAATTTGGCCGCCACTGCAGACCCTATCTCCATCGATAGCAGCTAGGCTGGGCTAATCTAAACTGCTACCCCGACCTTCGCCGATAAGGTGGACCTTGACACGCGAGCTGGGAGATAGCATTCACCTTTTTGAAATGGCTGCTTATCAGTTCCTGGCTAGCTTTAGATAGATATTTAGTCGTCTTGGTCACATTAATTTGGAGTCACAAATAGTAAATCTAACATCTATTTACTACGGCAAAATATACTACCTCTACATTTTATGTGTAAATGTTATTGTAAATGTAATTAAAATCGAAAACCCGTGGGAGCAATCAACTTTCACATGTATTAATGACTGTAGTTTTTGATCCCAGAGCCCGTTATAAGGCCGAAATGTCACCTCACTATGTAAGCTGGATAACCCACACCCACCACTGGCCATAAGGAAAGAAAAAAGAAGAAAAAATATCTTTAAAAATTGCATTTTATAAAAAGTATTGCAACCTCTCCTGACGTCGCGCACTGGCTGTCAAATTATTTTTTTCGCGACGATATCGATTGTCTTTTGTTTTTCTTCGAGAGTATTCCCGCAACTAATTTTACGTCTCGATTCTGTTTATGATGTTTGAAATGTATGTTATTTTGTTTAGGGCTGATTTTTCAATCGTCAGATATCTTTTAACTGACGAATAACATTGTCATTTTGACATATTTTCTATACTAATAATGTCAATGTGCCAAACTTATTCTTCAGATAAAAGTTATCCAACGATTGAAAAACCAGCCCTTAGTAAAAAATATTATGTTCAATTTTAAAGTCAATCGGGATTCCCTAGAATCGGATCAAGTTAATTTAAAGCACGCACAGTTGGTGAGTTATTAATAATGTTATTGTTTTTTATTATTTTAATTTTTCAGCCATCCACAATACAATGATTGCATTTGCTTTTGCAGAAGATACATGTGATACACAATGTGAAACACAACTTCTCTAAACTACTCGTACTTTCTTTTAGTCCTGAATCTACGTTTCACTTGACTGTAGGTACTCTAGATTTTTAGTTACTTTTAAGTTTGGTAAAGCCGATTTGACTAAACTTAACGGAGAACCAAAGCAATCGTGTCTAGACAGTTACTAAGAGTACAGACATTAATTACTTACCTAATACGTAATAAACAACGACCCCAAAGTCAATTAAAGTTATAAACCTTATTAATCCTCTTCCAGACATTTAAGTCTCTCTTGATATACTAACACGCGTGAATTTGCCATTCATACGAGATTACATTCATGTTATACGACCTTTTCTCGGATAACTTATACATTATGCAATACAGTCATGACCTAGACTTGAATAGTAAAGTTTACATGACCTTCGTAGTGTGAAATGGCAGACCGCAATTTACATACAAGGTCATTAAAGAGAAACCTAAAATTGATCGAAGTTTTCACTTTAAAGTTTTTGATATTTGATTTAAACATGTCTGGAATATCTCCAGACATGTTTAAATTATATACTATTCGATGTAACCTCAAAATTGAAACAAATTGATTTAATTTTCACATCATTATTTTATTTTAATGGAAGAACTTTCAAAGTATGAATTTAAGTCAATCAAAAATGGTTTAAATGTATTTTGCACTCGTAGAAAGTTGACAACGTAAAACTTTTATCAAAATCGAGCGCACAATGTTGGTGTGTATGTAATAATTATTAAATAAAGTAGCTCTTCACTATAAGCAGACGCAAAGTAAGAAAAAGATAAAGACATAAAAATTACAAACTTTTCAAACTCCTTCCAAAGTGTGTTCATAAGCTTAATATGTATTGTTAACGTCGGAACTTCAACTTCAGTGTAGGTTCATAACTTTGTTGATCCAAATAGGGGCCGATACTGAGCTCCAATCACGTCTTTCATGTACTACACAAATTATTAGTTCCAAGTTGTATCAATTTGGTATTATTTAGTTGTAATACAACTTAGTAAGGGGTTTGAACAGAGCGTTATATGAAATACACGTACAGACGACGACACATCAATTAATATGTGGCATCTTATCTAGTTGTAATAGGGTGTTATTTTGCAATGTATTGTTTGATGTGATGTCGGTACAATTTGAAAATGCGTAGATGGCTGGGAATTTCATATTAGTATTGTGTTATTCAAAGTGGTTTAAGATTAAGATCAGATGCCTCTCAACCAGACTAAATAATTCAATGACGCATTTACTATCAATAGATCTACTATTTCATTAGCTAATACACTATTGTTATATTGTTTGTATTAAATGTTTTCTAGCCTTTAACTTTCTTGTGTCTTATCTAAACTTTTTAGCTTTTTTTATATGATTTAGTTTTGCAGAAAGCCAACACAATAATTTATTTTAAGTTCACAAGTTTAAAGTGAAATAATTATTAATAAATTATTATAATTATTATAATTAAAGTGTACGTAAAGGTTAAATATTAGAACTCGATACCGACCAATGTGGTGTACCACAAGGTTTATTAGGGCCAATTTTATTTATTATATACATCAATGACATTTTTAATGCAACTGGACATCATCAATGTATCGCATTTGCAGATGACATACATATCTATTACGGTAACTTCAAATTACATAGTGACAGAACATGAGAATGACGTAAATGCAACTATTAATGACATAATTAAATTTCTTGACATGCATAGTTTAAAAATTAATCTGACTAAAACAAAATATATACAATTTAATAAATATAAACATATTAATCTTGACATTAAATATAAAGATATAGACATTAATAAAGTAGATCAAATTAAATTTTTGGGAATAATAATTGACAAAGATCTTAATTGGAAAATTCATATAGATAGTATTTGTAGCCGTATCAATTCATTTGTATATGCTCTTAAGTGTGTCAGATCAGTCACTAATCTAGGTACGGCAATCACGGCCTACCATGCTTATGTAGGGTCTTTATTACGGTATGGACTATTGATATGGGGCAATAGCCCTCATATCAATAGAGCATTTATTGCTAAAAAAATGCCTTAGAGCAATGTATGGTGTTCCCCCGCGTACGTCCTGCCGTCCTCTATTTAGTCAGACGCAATTACTAACTCTGACTTCTCTTTACATATTTGACACATGTGTATTTGTTATGCAGAATAAGCACTTATTTAAACGGGCATGTGATTACTATCCAAGAAATAGTAGAGACGCAAACAGGTTGGTACTTCAGGTCACCCCAAAAACAGTGCAGTACAAAAATAGCTGTTTAATCATGTGTATTAAAATCTATAATAAAATACCCAAATAATTTAGGACATTAAGCATTTGTAATTTTAAGAAACATTTGAGTAAATGGTTGCTATCACTGACACTTTACGATTTAAAAGAGTTCTTTGACTTGCTGTAGTTTTGTTCTTCTTTAGAATCGTCGCTAATATTGTGGTGTTTCTAATTTAACTTTTGCATGCTAATAATAATTTAGCTAAACATGTATAGTTCTCACTGTCTGTACTTAACATCTTTATATACCATGTTTAATTGCAAATAAATGATTATGATTATGATATTTTCTAAAAGCGTACTGCTAACTTCTTCAAGTCCCCGTACAGCTGTAGAACCTTAACCCACGAGTGACCAGGGCCAGGGTCACAGGGCATGAATCAACGCGATAGGGCCCGATACCATCTGCTGTATTTGCATATGCTAACCAAACGCGGACTGAAACTGAACTGTTTGCTTTGGAATATTGTTCTTCACCCGCGTTAAGTTTTGTCTGTCACAGACAACCTTTATCACCCGCGTCCCTGTTTTAAAACCGGGATAAAAACTATCCAATGTCCTTTCCCGGAAGTCAAACTATCTCTATGGCAAGTTTCATCAAAATCGGTTCAGTGGTTTAGGCCTTAAAGTGACACACACAGATTTCGCATTTATAATATTAGTAGGGATAGGTAGAGATTGTAAAGAAAAAATAAAATATTTAGTTTGCCTATGAAATGACCGTTTTGTATGGAGTATTTAACGAAAATGTTGTTTAAGTTTTTAAGGAAACACCAATTTACGAAGAAGTTACATACAAAAGATCTTTTACATGAATAAAGTATGTGAAACAGTTGCGTAGGTAAAGACATAATTATAATAAAAATCATATCCACCTATCATTTTCTCCTTCAATTCGAGTTTTTGAGCTTCTATCGGTGGCTTTATCGTTTTTGATTCTATTCAAATTACACAGTGAATATGACGGATCGGTTTAATATGCTACATAAATAATATGGTTTCCTTGGTAAGTAAAACTCTGAAACATACTGGGAATTGAAATTATATTGATTTGGCATGAGATGTTTGTTGACTTTGGCATCCCAAAGTTGTTCCAAACTGAGAAGCTTGAAAGTTCGTTCGAAGAATCGGGTTGATTTGAACTTAAAATAAGGGAAAATCCCATAACTTTAATAGATTAACAGTACAGCAATTGCAATAGTAACTACTTAGAAACTTATAAGTATTCAAATCAGATGTTTAATTTATTATTCATGTAGATTTATTTCTGAAATAATTATTTGTGATCGTTACTGTTTTTCATTAAATACCGCAAGTGAAATAATATATTATAAGAATGATACTCATTTTTACGGTATTTTAATTGAATATCATTCTTATAATATTTTTATTCACTTGCGGTATTCAAATTTTGTTAATGATTATAAAAAAAAATAAAACCGACTCCAAAAAACCTACACTAAAACGTAGAAAAATAATTACTAATTACCTACTTATTTATTAGGACGAATTATTAATATTTATGTAGGTATACCATGATTGATACTTCTGGAGTCGGTGCCAAGATTATGAAACATGTAAAGTTTGCCTGCACCGACTCCAAAAGTATCAATCATGGTATACCTACATAAATATTAATAATTCGTCCTAATAAATAAGTAGGTAATTAGTAATTATTTTTCTACGTTTTAGTGTAGGTTTTTTGGAGTCGGTTTTATTTTTTTTTATAAAATTTTACTTATTTCTTGCTTTTTAGTTAACTAATTATTACCTTGATGTTACCACTGAAGGTAGGCAGTACACTGAGACCAAAAAAAAATGGTTCATAATCGGCGGAGATATTGCGTATAAAAAAAAGTTCATCCCCAATTTTCCACCCTTGGGGGTGGAATATTTTCTTCAAATTCGCATGAAACCACCCTTTTGATAATACCTATTCAACAAAAAAATAATCGTTCAAATTGGTTCATAATCGGCGAAGATATTGCGTATAAAAAAAGTTCATCCCCAATTTTCCACCCTTGGGGGTGGAATATTTTCTTCAAATTCGCATGAAACCACCCTTTTGATAATACCTATTCAACAAAAAAATAATCGTTCAAATTGGTTTATAATCGGCGGAGATATTGCGTATAAAAAAGTTCATCCCCAATTTTCCACCCTTGGGGGTTGTTTTTTTTATTATTAAATTTAAATGGGACCACCCTTGAGGTATTACCTATACGCCGAAAAAAGATTTGTTCAAATCGGTTCATAATTGGCGGAGTTATCGCGTAACAAACATAGAGAAAAAAAAAAAAAAAAAAAAAAAAACATACGGGTCGAATTGAGAACCTCCTCCTTTTTTTGAAGTCGGTTGAAAAACAGTAACGATCACAAATAATTATTTCAGAAACAGAATAAAGTAATATTTTTTTTTGTTAAAATTCTTGGTATTCATTAGTGTATGTTCATTAGCAGCAATTTGGTTCATAAAACAACTGATAATTTTCATAGTAATTTCACAATATTTGGTAACGGATCTAACGAGCTCAGTTTAGAGCTATTTTAACAAATAATATTGAAACTAGATATCTTATTATGTACCACATGAATGTACCTACTACATTTTCAAAAGAATATCTACGTTATTTGATCCTGGTGAATTCAAAACCAAAACCAATTAATTGTTCTTGGCTTATGCCTTAAAATGTGACATTACAAACTTTAAGCATCAATCATTTTTAGATTTTGATGCATCGATCAAATAATCTATGGTTTGTCAATCACAAATAGCCGAGTTAGAGTTTTTCAGTGGTTGTAAAAAGAAATTGATGAGGATTAGAATGGCGTGTAAAATTATATAAATGAGAGCAAAAACCAAATCTGTTTAAGTTTTCCAATACAAAACCTGTCAAAGGTTTTATCTAGTTTGTGACGAGGTTGACTTTCAGTTTTCAGTCGGAAAATTGTGGGAAAACGCGACCGCTAGCGTGCAAATATTCGAATCGATGTCAACAGGTCAACTTTTAGTACGCAGTATTTTACACTGAATTATTAAAGCCCAATTAACTTACCACAACTGCTTTTGTTTTTATTCAACACAAAATATTTTAGTTCGCAGGTTCATTAATTTTGTTGATGTTATTATCTGTGCCGTAAAATATAATAGCCATTAATAATTCACGCAAAAATCAATCAGTCGGTTCGACGAAGTAATCAAAATATTCATGTGATACTACTCAATTTAGACTGGTTACAAACAAATAGTTTTAGTAGCAGGTCATTGGTTCAAGAGTTTGTTATTGATTTGTTATAGTGTTGTTTAACTTTTTATATTTGTCAGTGATATTATAACATAAAAGAGGCTTTAAAAAGATGAGCCGCGTATTTTCTAAATCGGACGGTTTTATGTAGAGTTTATGTCCAGGACTAAATAGCTACTAATTCCAAATGACAGATGCCTTACATTCATGCTCTTGCAAATCTTAAAGCATTGTCGATTCTTCCTCAATGATTAAAAGACAATGCCGGATATTGGCGTCTTTTTTTCGCGCGGCCATCTACCAAACCTTGTTTTTTGATTACAAAATAGTGTAATAAACCAATCTTACTATGTATTACATATACATATACCTCTAAACTCAGTCTGAACTGAGTTACGAGCATTAGAAGTTTGATGATTTACATACTAGATTTGCTTTTTGCGCGCAAGTTTTGTAAGAAATTGCAACAAAATATTGTTTGGTTCTTCAAAAAACGGTTTAGTTTAATAAAATTTGCTTTCAAACGAATTACAATAGTGTGTGCCTTAAGCATTCGTGCGCCAAGGCCGCTTGAAATAAACAGCTCGTTCCATCAAGCTTGAGTAATCAATAAGTCTACATGTTCCCACAGAATGTTTGTTTAGCCACTCATTTTACTGCGAACTGGAAATAAACTCACTATACAAGAGTTCGTAAGCCAATCTTGAGGCACAAATTGATTTTGGACAGACGATGCGAAAATTTACTTACGCCCGTATTCACAAACAATGCTTGCTGCAAGTGAAGCAGCAAATCGAACGTACAGCGTTGAATAGAGCTCTGTGACTGGTTCGTGTCACCCTGTGCGTCTACACGCACTGTGAGACCTCATAGTAATGTTTGTGAATACGGGCGTTAGTCTGCCTAGCTTTGTAGATTGTAGCCTACATCGCCAGCTGAGGACTGTTCCCGTTAAGGTGGTGATATAAAATAGACAAGGTGAACCCATTCGTAACACAAGTTTTATATTTAGCTTAGCTCAAAGGGTAATAGACCCTTACTAATTAATTCACAGATTCCTTTATTCAGAATCGATCAAACGTTGGTTACTTATTTCTAAATTAGTATTAATTAAGAAATATTTTTCACATGAACAGAAAATATCAATTTGTACAATAATTTCTACTTTGTCGTTTTACTCTGAAACAATCAATTAAGTTAAAATTAGAAATAAATTGTTCAGCAATTAACTTGCTATTTCTATAAATCAATACTTCTGAGGTACTATGTATACAGTTGAACACAAAAGCTATTTTTATAGCAAAACGTTTCTACTTTTCATGTTATACGAGTAGACGACCACCATGGCCTAATGTTTTACGTACCGGATATGTCAGAGGTCGCGCGTTCGATTCCCGCGAAGTATTTGTGTGCATGAACATTTAGCTCTTTGTATTTATTTACAAAAAAAAGAATGTGAAGTAAGTTTACATCTCAGTCTCAGTATAAATTTACTACAATAGTACAATCCAATAATTTGAAACTAGATGGCACAATGTAAGAATGGCCAAGAATAGAAGAATTTCACAAAAGAGACGGCACAATTTATAAAGAATAGAATAGAATAGAATATATTTATTTGTAATAAATGTGGTACATACATAGGTGTTTTAAGTTTAATTGAGCATTTCACATTTAGCTAAATTTTAGCATACAAATATTCATTACAAAATTAATAAAATGTCACACTATTAAATTACATTACATTAGAGATTGATTATTTAGGAATTCGTCAATTGTATAGAAGACATTTTGTATGAGCCATTTTCGTAATGTCGACTTAAAACTAGTTAAAAAGTTCTATGATAGGTATCGCTTCGAGGCAACATAAACCTCCAAAGATTGGAAACTTGCATAGGTAGGCGAGAAATTGCTTCCAACAAAAATAATAATTACAAAACTGTGAATTACGACTCTGTGCCACAACTAATGTCTTTATTTTAGGACCAGTTATAGTTGCCATAGTAACCTAAATTTTTGTCACGAAGTTAGGACACTATTAAACTTTTATTTTGTGTCACTTCGAAAATAGCCGAAAGAGAAAATAGAAAAAGCCTCCGGTCCACTTCGAGATCCCGAGCATAAAGTTGTTTGATTGATGCCTTGAGAAAATGACGTAACATTTCAAAAAGTGTCACAAAGTTTTGTATGTTACTCGGGACCGAAGGTTATAAATCGAATTATCTACATTCTATTCGAAAAAATAGAAGACCATTTATTTATTTGATACTGTCACTACAAGTTACTTTTTAACTAGACCGTCTGTAGGCGTGGAGAGATGGTTTTATCAAAAAATAAATGGAGTCTACTAACTATTAAATAAAAGTGACTTTCGAAAGTTTACAAAAGAAAAGTGTGACAGACATTTAATTTACCCAGTTTTGAGATGACTACAAACTGTCTATATTTGAAATAGAAAATAGTTCAAATTTCTTTTTAATGTTTGCAAATACAAATTGAGGCAGATATTTCGCTGTGACTGTACTTAGTCCTCGCTTTTTGTCCAATCGATGACGTCGCCTTGGCCTGAAATACTTAGGGTATACCGACACGATGCGTTTTATTACGTAACTTGTATTGACAACTGAAATAAAGAAAGTGTCCTGTTTTATTACAAAGCTATAAAAATTGCAACCTGTCAATTTGAAAATCATTAGAAAAGGCCTATGTCCAGCTGTGGACGTCCTGTGGTTTTAAGTTGATGATGATGAAAAATTTCAAAACTTCCCTGACTGCGTTTTCGTATTTTTTAGGTATCTCTTATAGATTGTCCCTGTTAGCAAAATTAAAGACGATTTACCATTTATAGTCTCTTAAATAAATCTAGGAAAGCTATCAACATTTATTAATTTTAAACTTTAATATTATTTCATACACAAACATCGCGGCATCGCACTGTATGACTGCCACCTCAGTATTTCCCTAGGCGATCATTTGGATGTACAAGTACATGCTATGGTTGATGGTACGACCCATAAAATGCTAGATCACATTGCCATTGTATTTTATTACTAATCACTGGAACTCCAAACTCCAAACAAGTAACCGAAATTAAGTTTAGACTAGGCTAATACGTATTATAAATCCCCGAGGAAATAAAGAAGTCCCAGAATTTTGTATATTACATTAATTGTACTACAAAGTTCTATCTTTAAATTCATGAAGGCAAATAAGTTTTACCTGTAAAAGTTTTTTCATTTGGGATTTATTTAAAAAAGACTTCTCCAAGAGACGACGCTTACTGTCACGTAGTTAAAGTTGTAGGATTAAAATATTCATTTATACAGTGTCTTTTGTGTCGTGTTTTTTAAGACACCAAGCAGGTACGTAGACATTATTTTTTTCAAATTGCTATATCCTTGAATCGGCAAACCGCTGCTGACACCAATGCTAAAACTTCAAAAGTTAAAATAGATATGTGTTTTACCGGATCAGCTTATTTTCGCAAACTAATTAATTTCCATTTTGATCTCGTGATATTTTAATTGAGATGTTCCTTTGTGTAAAGCCCTATTCAAAGGAACCATAATCACCCGTTAATTACATCAAAACCCCGTGTTCAAACATGATTGTTATGTTAGACCAAAATAACATTTTAAGAGGTATAATAACATGAGCTATATACTTATAAAAGCGAAAGGACTGACTCACTCATCACGAAATCTCAGAATTTGTGCTAGGAGTCTCAAATTTTGCATGGGGGTTCATTTTAGAACGTAGGTAAGTGCTAAGGCGGGATTTTGCAAAAATCAGTATATTTATTATTAAAGAGTCTAAAAATCAGAAAACTTCACCAAAAATATCTTCTAATCATTTGAATAGAACGGTAACCGATCCACAAGACAAAATCGGTAGTCCCAAAGCAATTCTCAAAATTGTTTCTCTTAAAATCCTGGTACAAATGTAATATGCTGTTACTCAGGCAATGCAGCGGGTGCACTCTCCCGAAGTAATCTGTGATTCGGTCCACCGAATGCATCCCTGGGAACTCGTGAACGTACTCGTATAAGGAATACGTTACAGTATTTTGGATTGAATTGAGTTTGCAATTTGAAAGGGATATTTTTTATCCATCAAAGCAAACGTAAAATTGATGTGATGTTTATGTTTTATTTCGATAGTGGCGTGCACTTAATATGCATAGCTCGCAGTGCCATTTCATGGCATGTTTTTAATTATTATTGGGCCAAACGCTACCTTGGGCATAGTTGTAATTTGGGCGTCAAAAGCAACTGGAGCCTACCAACATGCAATGAAAGTGATGTACTATTTTTAAGTCAGACATATTAGTTCTTGAACCTGAAGGTCACAACACAAATGGTAGTGCCTAGTTTAATTTCACATGGCGAAATGTGCATGACAAAAATAGCTCGCGGCTTACCTACCCACAAAATTAACGACAAAAGCCACCTTAGGCTCGGTTTCTACCAAAGCGGAGCGAAGAAGTGTTGGGCCAAATATTTCTATAGTATTTGGTTATTCAAAACACTTCTCCGCTCTGATCCGCTCTGCTTTGGTGGAAACCGGGGCTTAGACTGAGTACAATTCGTGACAGTTTTAAGTCTGCAACCCGATCACTCCGGCTTTTCTTTGTAATTGTATTTCGAAATTGTCCCTTCTAAACATTATGGTGTCTAGAGGCAACGTGTCTGGCTATCGATCAATAAAAGAAATTCCGTGCTGTATATTATGTGCCTCATTTGTCCTCAGATCAGCCAATAGATGGCTAATAATGCTCCCTTTTTTTACATATCTAACGTCAAACGGATAGAGGAGGTCATTCAACTACAGCAAATTACGCTACACTCTAATTTCCAGCTCATTTCCATTTTAGCAGAGCCTAAGGACGATGTTTTGCCAACTTTATTCCTAGACTGACTTTCGGTTTTAGCCTCCTGCAAATAGGTTACAAGCACGCCAATGGTTAAAACTGGTGCTAAATTTAAATACACGCTATGTTGGAATAATAACAATTTTCATTGACGTCATAGCTCAAAAACAACTAAGCTAACCGGCAAAGCTATAACAGCTCTTACAGCTTGCGTGGAGAATTCATATTCCTTTGTTTAATGACAAGCCGCATTCAGTCTGTATAGAACATAGCTTTTTTACTTTACTGTCTGTTGTTAAAAAATTTACAGCGTTTGTGGGAATGTAGTAGGTTTTTATTTTCTGCGGAAAAGTGAAATTAGTTTACGAAATGGCGGTATTAATGTTATAGCAGCTAGATATTTTAAAATAAGCTCTATTTTAAAAGCAATTCATAAGTTATAAAATGCCTTTGGGTCACGTGTTCACATCAAAAGCATGCGTTAACTGTGGCAGCGGTACAATCGGACTACCACTACATTTTTCACTTGTATTGATCGATTGCCACAAATTATGTGGTACTTAACTTAGGATTTTTTGCTTAAGCTCTATCAGGACTACAGAGATGTTAGATAAAGTTATTCTGTTTCTTCAATAATTGTAATCTAGTCTGGGTACTCGTATTTAATTGTAGAGTATGCGTAGGTGAGTAGATTAGTCCCATTCACTTTGTGCACATTGTTTATTTTCATTTACTTTTAGACTACAGACTTTGTTCCCAACTCATCATAAATATAAAATAGCCGGGACTAAAATATATTTGCGCAAATGTGTTTGAAGAGGACAAACAATAGATCGTAGAGAAAAGCTGGTGACTTAATAAATGCATGACAGAGACACGTGGCTATTGTTTCAAGTGTGGGCGTCTGTTAATATGAAATTGTGGACCATGGATGACACTGATAAATGAATGTTCAAATTTTTGTTCGATTTGAACATACGGCATGTGTAGACTAGGACGGTCAACTATAGACACTAACTGAACTTATAGAGTAAGACACAATTTGAAAATAAAAAAGTAAGTAGGTATATCAGTTATTTTGAATTACTTGCAGTTGTCAATTAAAGCTTATCAATTAAGTTGTTCAGAAGTTTTGGGCAAAACTAGGTACATCTTTTTTTAAATTTTATTTTTATGCTAGACAAGACAGGTATTTTACCGCAATCGCACCTGGTGTTAAGTGAGATCTCTGTTAATTGAATAGTACAAAACTACATATCTGTTAATTAAATAGTTAGTGACAAAAAAATCTGAGACAGTCGAAGAGACTAACAGAACAGAAGGGTGGTTTTTGCAACCCTGGAAATTGTTAATAGTTAGTACCTAGTTAAAAACTAGTAGTAGACAGATCAATTTATTATGGTTAGAAGATCAGTACTAAAACAAAGGTATAACTAGATTATAATACTCTAAACAATGTAAGTCACAAGTCCATGTGGGCGTCACTAACCAAAGTTAATGTGATTTGCTCACATTACGTACATGTTCTTACTCATTGGTCCATATTTCAATTGTGACATGAGGATCTAATCAAGGAACATAGCAATGACTATTGATCATTTAGGAAACAGGTGATGGATACTAACAGAACAATATTGAACGGTAAACGACGGTAGCTACTAGCTAGGTAGGACGTATACATAATATACTTAATTATTTAACAATTATGTAAGCAATATTAATTTCATCTACCTTTGAAAAGTTTTTTAACTTGACTTTTTAACTTAAGTTCGTTAACCTTTGAAAAGTTTTTAAAAGTATGTATACCTAAATGAATGCAAAAATATCTCCATCCACAAGTAAATATTTCTAATCTATTATCCCATAGAAAATTTGTTACATTTACTCCGAATTAAAATGTTTTCCAGAAACATTTCAAATTTTTGTTCAGAAACCGTAACTTATGACAGATTTGATTTCGTGATGAATGGATGTCCCTAAAGTTAGCCTATCTAGACTTTAAAACATGTTACGTTATCTACAGGGACAGATGATTTAAAAAGTACTATGTATGTTAATTTCAGAACTTTCTTACTTTCAGGTTGTGCAATGACGTCGTCTCGAAGAGGAATCTTACCCTAAAGCCCAGGGTGGTTCTGCCAGAGAGCTATGTAAAAGGTAAATCAGGTATTATCATGCATTAACTTTAACAGTCTGCCAGTGTTGGTTTTATAGCATGCACAAAAAATGCAAAAATGCACTGAAAGCTACGTTCAGACGGCGATTTTTTTCTCGTAAACGAGATTTTATCGGCTAATGAAATAGTAATAGAGGATTCTAAAAACGTGACAATAGGGATGATGACTGGGTAATGAAATTGAAATTCTATTTAGTCCGTCAGACAGATAATTAGAAAATATTAGACTCATATTTTTTATTTTTTTCCATAATCGAATAATTA
The DNA here is from genome assembly GCF_963855985.1 of Ostrinia nubilalis. Taxonomy (NCBI): domain Eukaryota; kingdom Metazoa; phylum Arthropoda; class Insecta; order Lepidoptera; family Crambidae; genus Ostrinia; species Ostrinia nubilalis. The sequence continues at coordinate 15,775,065 of NC_087094.1, forward strand.
CAGTGTTATATTGAGTTGAAATGTCGCGTGACGTCACTTTTGAGTAAAAATTCTACTCAAGCGTGACGTATCGCGCCATTTCAACTCGATGTAGCACTGTTATTATTTAATTATGAAAGAAAATAAAAAATATGAGTCTAATATTTTGTAATTATCTGTCTGACAGACAAATAATTGAAATTTTGTCATCTAGCCTATTGTTGCGAAGCAATCCCGTGTTCGAATTATTCATTGTCGTTTGTCTGAACTTGTTACCAAGGAGGATTTTGGTACCTACAGTCCAAACTTGTCACAGAGGAGGTCGTGTCCCAAAACGGTTTTATGTCAGTGGCACTTGTTTAGACTGTTCAATATTGTGTTATTTATTGATGTTTATTTTGTATCATATTCAAAAAAAATTTGTCGGAACATTCAAATCAAATGGAAATAGCGATTTAGTAAAACCGTAAACTTATTATAATAATAATACAGTTGAACTGAGAACCTCCTCCTTCTTTGAATTCGGTTAAAAATGGAGCTTAATAATCGCCGTCTGATCGAAGGTTTATTTAAATATTTTCAGTAACAAATGCCACGCTTATCATGCCACGTGTAACTGCATAAATCTGTATTTCTAACTAGATGAATGTCATGCTTAGCTACTCCTAGAGATGCAAAATTATTCTCAATGGTCGAATATAATGCAACACCAGTATATTAATGCTTTTAACTTTTATTTCACTAACGTTAATAACGTCGATTCTAGCAAGACTTGAGTCACTTTCTTCTTCTTCCTCGTTCCCTCACTGATGAGGATCGCGACCACAGATAGTGTTCCTCCACAGACTGCGGTCATAAGCTGTGTGTGAGTCACTTTACATCTCTGCAAATATATTCAAAGTTTAACCAACCGTGGAAATCTTTCCTTCGTTTACCAAATCCGGCTTTGGGCAAAGGCTTTGACAACATGCATCCGGTTTCCGCACGAATCTTTACGAACCCGATAACAAATTGCCCTGGAACCCAACCGTTCCTTATTTTCAAGATTCCGGACCCCAACTCATGTACCTATAGATGAACTACACTTAACCGTCCCTCCCTTGACATTGACAGTTACCGTTCCGATTTTTGCCACGTTGGAAACTATACAGTTGAACGATGGTGGCGCCCCCTGTCAATGGACAGTTCAGTGTAGTTCTTATAGAATTCCGCATCGTTTTTTGTCACCCGCCTGATGAACTAATCCGCATAATACGAAGTAAATCTCAGGTCTAATGTTAAACTCGAAGTTTGTCATGATCGCTTGCATTATGACAAATATATTGTAAGTACATCATGCATCAAATCAATAGCTGCGTAAAACTGTTGTCACAGTGATATTACCCATTGTATGAGTTTACATCAATCAGTAGTCCAGAAAAACAGTGTCAAAGTAATTCTTGCGTTGTCAAACTCCAGAACATAGCTGGCAGAGGCTACATGAAAAGGGCGAGAGATCATTGATGGAGTGTTTTACATCCAGAAGTTGGGTGCCTTTTTTCTTTTTCAACCCTCTAATATACCAAAGGCGAATAGAGGATTTAGTAAACACTAGCTCCCCACGCTATTCAGACGGGAGGCTTATTTCACATTATTGTAGCTGATAAATTGAAATACTAGAACAATACCCCAAACACATTAAACCTAAACATTATTACCCCGCGCAAGCGTCGTACGAAATAGCGTAATTGACCTTCACGCACTAAAATACAGGTTACAGTAATGAACCCGATATCAATTCTAGGAAAGCTGTAGTAAGCTATTAGTGTTTGATTCCTGAAATACGTTTTGATGGGGCCGATTACTTTAATTCCACATGAGTCATAGCGAATCATTCATAATGTTTCATGCTAAGGGCTGAATAGAATCTGATGCGATAAACACGCACAGACGGTCACACAAAGAAAGCAAAGGGTTTATAAACTCTACTTCAGTTTATCCTTTTAGTATGGAGGAATTTACAAAAAAAACCAAAGCAAAGTTTATGCTCCCACGTAGGTAACCTATAATTCTAAGACACAAGTTCTCTTAATTAACATTAAATTCCCTGAAACCTTAATTTTACCTAAGTCAAAGGTGATGTAAATCAATCTAATATCTCAAATACTCGGTTGGAGGCTTCAGCGTGTAGTGTTTTAGATCTAATTAAGATTAATCAAAAGCCATTAATCGTTAAATTGAGTAAGCTATGATCTAATGTAATATTCAAGGAATACTAGCACATTAGGATATGATAGTGACTTAATACCTTATAGTACAGTACCGATGTAACAAATGCAATTTGAACAAAAAGTACTTTATGTCAGTGTTCCCGATTCTCATGCCAATGTAGAAACATCGTACAATGCTTGTTCACTAGTCGAAATAAAGTTACTATCTACAGTCACGACATTTGCAGTCAACAGTACATCATCCTACCAAAAAAATAAATGTTGTCAGTGATTTTGAACCTTGATAAGCTTGAACTAAACGTTAAAATTAAGAATTTCGTCATAACCATTGAGATTTTTTTTCTTGATGTTCTGTCAACTGTGTAACATTTTTTGTACCATTTCTTTAGTAGTTTAGACTTTATCAAATACAAGTGTATTTAGAAATCTGGCTTTATTCATATTTTTATTCCATATTGTAATATCTACTAATTATATAATTTTATTAATTTCAATTAGGTAGGTACAAAACAAAACATTTTAACTTACTCGAAGTACCTACCTACTTGTTTTGTAATTTACTTGGTTGTGGCACTTTACTCTGGCTGTAACATCTGGATGTGTACAATGTAACATGTAACAACCGACGAGAAACCCGCTAAGAAAGTTGTTTCGAGAATGTTCCAAATTGTACTTTAATAAAAGCGTTTTGTTTCCCCGATTGTCATGAAAGTGACACTGTAATGTACTGTACCCGGAGCATGATAAATATCGTTTTCATTATGGTAATATATTATGATCATTGCTTTTACTGAAATACAAAACAGTACAGCGTAGGTACGCAACCGTGTGTAAGGAATAGGTGCGAATAATATACGATTACGAAAGTTATTCGTTTTCACCATACAGTTGATAGCACATCAGATTACACATGTAAAGTGCTATCTAAACTCAAGCTAAACAAATAGCTTGGGTTATCGTCCACACTATGTACCCTTTTTATTAAACCATACCTACTCTTGCTCACACTAATATTTGCCCCCATCAGGATCTGAACCCCAAAGGAACACGAGTACCTCAAGTAAGAATAGCTCTCGTAATCGTATTCCTTAACGTCTTTAACTAATTTTTCTGCATATACCGAAGGTAAACTGGATGAGAATGCCTTATGGCATTAAGTTCGCCTAGTGTTAATATTTTTGGCATTGAAGTATAAATAAATAAAAATAAATAAATAACTATTTTGGTTTTCACATAAAAACGATTCTCATACTATAACAAGAACGACATTTATTCGTGCTCTGTACTGATCAGTAACAGTATTCTGGCTCAGCAGTATAGAAAACTGAAGACGGTGTTATTATTAATTCACTGTGCTTTCAGAAATGCGGCCGCCCGCCCGGAAAGGTCAACCCGTCATTGTAGAGTTCAGCATTTACGTGGTGGACGTCAACTCCATCAATGTGGAAGACATGGACTTCAGGCAAGTGTTTGAATCATCTTTTTAATTTTTAAAGTAACTTGAAAAAATCGAACTGGCTACGGTGGTAATTGAACCCACGACCTTTAATCATCTTGTTAATAATTTTAAGCAGGCGACAATATTGTTGTTAACAACATTGTTGTGTTCCGGCAGTTAGAGGTAAGATAGCCAGTTCCTCCGTGGTTGAGGATTCCGGGTGAAGCTCGCTTCCACCTGGGCCTGATCGTCACTTACCATCAGGTGAGATACAGGCCAAGAGCTTCCTCGTTGTGGATAAAAAAATAGTTCGTTTACGGATCTCCTCATTTCTGATTTGATCTCGTAAAGAAACACCGAGCATAGCCCTCTCCATAACCAGCTATACAACTTTGAGATTATTTTGAAGGCCCATAGTGAGAGAACATGTTTCCAAGCCCTATATCGTCACTAGTAACACACATAGATTGTAGACTCTCGTCTTTAGTCACTGAGGTATTTTGGACGAAAAGCCAAACGGCCCAAGAACGTAAGATCCTTGGCTCCATATTCCATCGTTTAGTCGAACGTTAGATTATTGTGTCAGGACCTTTTGAAATAAAATTTGTTAAAGGACCTTAAAAATAAGTCTAGTGGTTCTTACTCTACAGGTATTGAATTCAATCAAAGAAGTAGTACCTATATTGCGTACTAAAGAAATAACATCAAAGTGGTTTTGGTAAAAGCCTTCTAATTACGGAGGGTACCTACAATACCAACCAAATCGAGTAATCTGCTAATTATAGCTATTATTGGAGGTATTTATTCCACGTAATGTTTGTTTATGTCAATGGTATTAACAGGAGTTGCTATAAACGTAAAAGCCCAAAATAGCTTCTATGTAAACATGTGGTTTCTTGGTTCAAGGAATCACAAATTCCTTCCCAAATGAGAAATGAGCAACAATGAGGAAGAAATTAGCGGATTCGGTCGGATAAGTACGCTTGGAATAGAAAATGTATTTGCATTATATTTTGCAGCAGGCCGCTACCAATCGATCAACATGGAAAGCATTGGGGGAGGCCTATGTTCAGCAGTAGACGTCCTATGGCTGAAATGATGTTGATGATGATGATAAGTAACAGTTTGAGGCATTTAATTCTCAAAACAGAAACATAGGTGTTCACTTATATTGAAAAACATTGGTAAAGTACTAGTAATATAGACTTAATACGAGGTGACACAGCCGAACGGTGTCGGTTTCGGACCAGCTGAATCGAGATCTGAAGAACGCGGGTTGGCACCCGCCACTTCTTGACTATTGTGGTGACCTCACTCGTACAAGCATATTTATTAACTTACCACGAGGGGAATTAACGGGACTACGAGTATTAGAGCTCCTGCACACGACGCCGTCGCCGCGCCGCTACACTGTTCATACGCACCGAGTAAAACCCGCCACCGCGAGCATAGTTTCGTCAAAGCATAATTTCGCGAAATTATGCTTTGATGGCGCGGTGGCGGGCTTTAATTTTTAGAAATAATTTGTAAATAAAAATTAACAACACGTTTAAATTATCGCAGCAGTTTGTCTTACCACTTATGTTATACATGGATAGCATAGCATGCGCCGGCGCATACCGCGTCACTCACAATTCGGTATCATTGCCGATGCCGGGAAGTACATCATCATTGACTCCGGGATGTCTTTTTATACGCCAGTTCAAACCGGTCAGCACTCTCAAAATTTGCAAGTGACTGCCAAACTAATCTGTATAAATAAGTTGCCGTTTAACGTTTCAAGTCCATGTTTTTGAGAATACACCGAATGTGCAAGTTAACATAATAGGAAAAAGACATTTCCTCTTTCTTTCTTACTGCTCATACATGACTCAATGGTCTTTCCATGTAATACTCTTTGTAAAAAAATAAAATACACTTAAGTAGGTAAGTAAATAGACGTTAACTGCTCACGTGTTTAGTTCCCATTGTACTGTTAGACTCATACTAGATTAGATGTAAATCTTGAAGGTTTATTTATGCCTTTTTTGTTATTAGTCATCTACATTAACAATAAGAACTTAAAGTACTTAAGTAAATGTTATATCCCTTATACAGGGTGTCCCAGAATGGGTGAATCAAACTTCTAGGGGAGGTAGCTCTACTAATGTACTATCCCTAAAAAATATGAAATAAAATAAAGCGCAAAGGACACAATTTTTTTTTTAATTGAAAATAAATCACCTTTGCCTAAGTATCTGGCTATAATTGCTGCGTTTGAAGTTTATTTGTACTTTTTTCTTACTAATATTAATTGTACATGATCGCTTCGTTTAACCTTATTAAACAAACTTTTGAAAATAATGACTAGATTTCGAGTTTAGAGCACTTTATTTAAAAAAAAATCTGAACTCATTTTACATTAGTATGGATAGTACATTAGTACAGCTACCTCCCCTAGCAGTTTGATTCACCCATTCTGGGACATCCTGTATATACGATCAATCAAAACATCTCGTTTAATCCTCGCCACAAAACCCGACTATCAAAATCTCAAGTAGGTATAACATTTTAGACTTTAATTCACATATATTATAGTCTTCAAAGTCTGGAAACTCAGACAAACTAACCATTATAGATTAGTTCTACTTTGTTTTCATCTTTTAACTCCTAAGCCACGGCAATTTACGCGAGTACCTACATATATTAATAATACTACAATTGTTTATTATTAATAAGAAAATATATTGAAAATTTGACATGTAATGAACATTATGAATACATTTCTTATCTTATTCTTATTCTTATTAGGGCTTAAGGGAGACGATAAATTTTAGTTTCAACTACTAAATATATTTCATGACAAGTAGTCTAAATGCTAGTTGCCTTAAAATTTGTACTGTAGAATTACCATTATTGTCACCACAAAATAGTATTAGAATGTATTGATTAATGAAACCAATCAAGTTGATGAAAAATGCTATTGAAGATTTTGTTACATTGTCTCAAAGAATTCCAGTTATCAATCGATCAGACATTGTCTAAATTCCTTTTGTTTAAAAGGTTCTACTGGGGACTTACAAAGGTTCTGGAAAAGTAATCTCTAATTAGATCTTTATGTTATTTTCCAATGAAAACTTATCTATCTTTTCCAAATCTTATAATTTATAAGGAGATTAAATATTTGGATGGTTTCAATATTCCTTAACACTCAATTGTCACAATATTTAATCAAATCTCAACCTGCAAATTTGAAAAAATCTTGATATAAATTATTTTCATTTATTAAAACTTTACAAATTCGACAAGTTAATTCTCATAATTATCGTAAGAACTCTATCAAGCATTAAGCATCATATATATTATTGTTAAAACTGAGATCCAGTCTTAAGAGCGTTTACGCCGTTTGGCGCAAAAACGGTACTTTTTCAACTCGTTACAATCATTAACCAGTAATACTACAAATATGTTATAGGCATAAATAGTTAGGCAATTTCGTCGTCTAAATAGTTAATTGAGAAAATATTGCGATTAGTTTAGTATTTAAGAATTCTATCAAGATAAGTCCACACAGGTTTTATAAATTTCCACTTTAGGGTCAGTTTACAAGCTGAAATTTTTATAAAAATACTGTGAAAACGATTTAAAAAACATTTATATCCTATAGCATAGATCCAAATAGTTATCTGAGAAAATTTTTAGATTTAAGCATTTTACAATAAGAAATCACAAATTAAAAGAACGTGAAATACCCAAAAATCAAAGTGATTTTTTCACCAATATTCTTCCTTTATTCAACATAAAAATAGCTTAATATAATAAAACAACATCTTCTTTAAAATATTTACTTTGAAACGATATTTAATTCATTGTTTTTGTTTTGCTATAAACATTTGAAAACTATTAAAAAACGCCGCGCGCGAATCATTTCCAATGATGCCCCTTGAAACGCCGCGCTTCGCGTAAACGCTCTTAAGTTTTAATACCAATAATTGAATTAATTGTGACATCATCAAATATTTGGTTTAATTTCAATGTACTCAAATAAAATAGTCATGAAATATCGATGTCGCAGTAAGATAGATAAAGCCGTAATATAGTTATATCCCTAGGGATATAATTATACACCGTAACATAGTTATACGAAAGCGATTCATTACTATCTCACTAGGAATATAGTTATAAAACGGCCCAAGTTTAGTGATATACTTATATTACTAGATTAAGTTCAGTGTTATAAATATATTACTTGATTAAGCTTAGTGAAATAGAAATCTACCATATACACTGTGTTTGGGATAGGGCTAGTGATAATTTAAGGCGATGTTGTGATGTCAATTTTATTGACGAAAATGCCTTATGTGGGCCCACCCCCCTCCTCTTGGAATGGGGGGGGGCTTAATTTTTTTATGTGACTACATAAAAATTGTTTGTAGATATTTCTTATGTGCCCGTCTTATAAATAAATAAAAAATTGCATTTGTATCTAAGCCAATAATATGTGTCATTAAAAAACACAAAAATTAAATTACTGATTTATTTAATTAATAAATGTTATTATAATATATCTGAATTCTTTGACGATAAATCTAATTAGTTTATGTAACTGCCAAATTTTATTGTTGTCTGACAAATTGTATGCTCTTTGAGCGGAACATAGTGATACTATCTACTGTAACATGTCAACATTTTACCTATGATTCACAATAAATAATTTTGTATTTGTATTTGAAAAATAATGACCAAAAAACTTTTAAAAAATTAATGAATTTTAGTTTTTGTCAAAAAATTCAGTTTTGACGAGCACGTTTTTGGGGTAATTTTTGTCGAACACTGACTGTACTATATTCGATTTTTTACAGGAACATTTTAAATAACCTTGACCACCAAAGCGCGCCAATTTTTGGCATATTTCTCTCAGTGACGAGTTTTTATTTCGTATAGAATCATTCAAAGTAATGTTTGAAAGCTGTATTGCATTTCTGGGTAATCAATCTAACTGATGTTCCAATTTTATGACTGCACTAGCTATTTCACTAAACTTAATCTAGTAATATAAGTATATCACTAAACTTAGGCCGTTTTATAACTATATTCCTAGTGAGATAGTAATGAATCGCTTTCGTATAACTATGTTACGGTATATAATTATATCCCTAGGGATATAACTATATTACGGCTTTATCTATCTTACTGCGACATCGACACGACAAGAAGAACATCTGCTACAGATTAGGTCAACTATGATTGCCTTTAGTTTTATGGTTTTTATTCGTTAATTTTGTAATCTAACCAATTTTATACTTAATTGCTATACCTATCCAATTACGTACCTACGAGTCTACGTGCCCTTTAACCGATTGCATACCCAACTTAGTCATTCAATAGTGGATTCTGTTAATGGTTTGGGCAGGCAACAACAACAACAAAAGCTTCGTGTGGGCGTTTAGTTCGCTATCTAAATCGTTCTCTATCTAAATTTATGTCCCTATCAGAATATAATCTTGTGGTTAATTGTTTATTCGTCACAATTATCGGTTTATTATTCTTCCTCAATCTTGTCTGCTCTAGATAGACTTCTAAAATCATCATAAACGGAAACTGAAAAGTCTAAACATCCTCAACGTTACTTTTTAGTTTCGTCATTTTGCAATTAAATAACTATACTCAACATCAAATAAACCGCACCTTCCGCGACGCGAACTTTAACGATTTTCTTCTGACACAATCATGGTGCCCCAACAATATTGGTGTTATTTGAAAGCCCAATAAATATCCTTAAGAATAACACATTTAATTTCTTAATAAATGATTAACATATACCATAAATGTGACTTGAAAAAATACCTCACTTTGAGCCCACCTATGGGATCAATTAGACCAATTTTTATGGTTATAAAACCAAATAATGATTTTACGTGTCCTCTTTAACAGATGGATAGCGATTAATCCCAACTTAACAGTTTTATAGCCATAAAAGTTGGCTCTAGCGTAACTACCTATTTTTTGAAGAAGTGACTCTGGATCCTTCTAAAGACACATTTTTGGGGTAAAAACCTTTCCTTTAATGAAATGACGGTTAGAACTAGGCTTTTAAATGATGCCAATATTAGTGGGACGTGGGGATGCATACGTTTGAAAATGCTTGTCGCGGGAGGTGCGATTTATTTGATGTCGAGTGTAGATTAACTTGTTGACAGTTTGTTATCAATGATATTAGGTTTTATTTATTAGAAAAACTATTTATCTAGAAAAAAATTTAGCCTCATCCAAACAAAAATCAAGAAGGATTCGATTTGATGTAATCGATACCCCATTTCAGTAGGTGTCATTCTATTAATCGTAAAGAAGACGGTCACGCCTCATACAAAAAAAACCCAGACCCAATGTCTCGTTTCTGTCGGGCTTGGGTCACAGATGACCGTTCTTCTTTTAGTCATAGACTTAGATTAATAAAACCTAGATGGATAGTCTTCATACAAACGCTTCGTCAAGAGTGAGGCAAAAATCTTATGGTCATTAGTGTCAATTTTGTTGGGGAGTGTAGACAGTGAAGGCGATTTTCCCGAAAGTAGGGAAATTTTTAATACGTTTTTAATTATTTTATAATTAACAAAACGCATCATGTACTTACTTATTTATTGAATTCAAAGTACCTACCTGATTACAATAAGATAAATCGACTTAAAAGTCTCGATTTCATAAAAAAAGGAGGTGTATTTGTACGGCGAACAATTGGGAAATAAATTTTCTTGCTACTGGTATCATTCCCGTATTTAATTTTTGAAAGCCAAATTCAAGCAAAATACGCGTCGAATTGTAGTACTTACTTATGAAATGTAACACTGGTCACTTTCTTTCGTTTTTCTGATGTATTTAGACACCCTTTCACAGCACAAACCGTCATAATTAATTAAAATTCGTCGGACGTGTTTACCAATTTTTCACTTTGACAGTTCATGTGACGTTTACGGGTGAGCCGTTCCGGCTCACTAAAAGCTGCCTCACCTTTCGTGCACTGACTATCTATCTAGGCTTTATTAATCTAAGGTCATAGATAAATAAATTCTCCGTTTTCCTTTTTACAGAGTAGACATGTTTATCAGACAAACGTGGAGGGAGAGCAGACTCCAGCTCCCAGAAGACATCTTCGAGGAAGGGGACGACCACGTGACCCTGCCTCCGGAGTTCTTCGACAACCTGTGGCATCCTGACCCTTACTTCCTGAACTCTAAAGTAACTGGTAGGTTTGTTCCATCAGCGTTTATTTTATTACTAACCAACAAATTGCTATTTAGCTTACTGGTCAAAGTGCGTTGAATTGTACCGTTAAAATATTTATTTTAAAACAGTAGTTTTACGTACGAATTCACTTCATATTTTGTGTGTCAGTGGATAATTCCAATCGAAACCATTTTACCTCATTTTCTTTATTGCAACATTTTGTTTTGCCATGCCATGCCATTCTAAGCATTGCCATGCTATGACTATTAAATGAGTTGTTGCGAGTGTTTTCGACCATATCTGTCTTTCAGATCTTAAATATTATTGTAGAAATTAAGTCTCTACCAGCTAGGGTAACTAAAACTTTTGACTAAGAGGTGGGATAGTCCCTATAAAGCCTTAACTACAATTAATTCTTTCTAATGCACTTGGTTCTAAATAGCGCTAACTTGACAAGTCTGCTTTGCAAATAAAGGACAGGCAATGAAAAAAAATGAAGAGTAATAAAGAACTACCTGATAAAGAAATTGCACTATCAAATCACTTGTGAAATGTATGTGACGTCTGCTAGACTGTTTTTATTAATATTTATCAGAAGGTTGACCGGTAGTTTATGGCATTAAAGGTAATATTATTGAATATTGTCATCTACTAAATTATTTTATTTGAAAGTTCAGGTGTCGTTGAAAGACGTTTGATTTTATTCACAGCGCAATCGCATATTTCTTCTTTATATTGCAACAAGCACAACGACACCTTTGATTTTACTGAAAATCTAATGTCTTTTAAATTACACCATAAAATACCATTACTTATGTTGTTATTATTTCTGAAAATTAGTACGAGTTTAATGTGTAAAACATTTTGAGTCAAGAGATTTAGGGCTTTTCTTAAAGTACTTTTCTTTTTCTTATGAATGAAATTGATATACAGAACTGAGAATATGGACCAGTAAAAAATAAGCTTGTGGAATAAGCGTATCAGTAGGTTTTGTTTAAAAAAAACAAATTAGGAAGTCCAGAGACCATTTTAACCATAATTTGTGATTTTTAGATGGAGGATTGTACTACCGGCATCAATTTTCTGGTAGGAATTCTTTGATTTAGCACAAATCACGTGCAGGAATTGCTTGCACAAACTTATCACGATTTGTTTTTATTGGCATAATTATGAAAATAGGACCACAGTGCATGTTGGAACAGTAGAACACCCTCCTAATCCTCTGGCAACTATAAGCGTGATTTCTGCTTGAGGTTTTTAAATCGACGCGGTTCAAGTAAACTCCTAAAAGTTAGTCAAAGCATAAAATGACTTTCTCGGGCAGAAATTGTGCTAGATGATTTATTAAGATTTTAGTAGGTATTTCCACAAAGTGCGCATAAGGCACTGTAAAATTGCGCGCACGCCTTACAACTATAGCCCAACACGGCGCACCATTCTCGCTAATTTTAACATCGTAAAAAGGTGATAGGCCTATGATAAATGAAATTATAATCGGTTGACAAAAATAATAATGGAACAACAGTCGCAAAATAATATCGATGTTAAAAATAACGAGTAGTTTTGTCTTACTATTGGCTCTCACAGTTGTATAAGATGATTCAATATTTATACTATCACAAGTTACAATATCACCATAAAATTGTAAAGCAACTTCTCAGAGTCAGTAAGGTATATTTTTAACTTTGTATGAGGTCTTTAGAATATCTCAACTAGACTTACTACTATTCGTAACTATACTGTGGAAGGATTATAGCATGCTCAAATGCACATGAACACAATATGCAAATATAAAAATGTAATTATTTCACGCATAATGAGTTCACTGAGCAGAAAATGCTTAATGCGAGTGGTTCTTATTGCAATGTCAATTGGTAAAAAGAGTACATTTTTCTGAAATTGAAGCGGTTGAATTTAAAACAACTTTAATTTTTTAAAGACTTCAGGAATAATTTAAATTCTCACTCTGAAGATAGTACAGATTCCCTAAAAGTTCATTAAACAAAAGAGCTAAAATGCTTAAGTGAATTTCAGGTCTTTTGGGCACCTCTTCTCACTAAAAGGCTAGTTCAAAACTTAAGAGAAACAGAAAAGTTATAGAATATTGTAAAAAGCATTAGGAATTCGATAATAGTTTCGACTGGTAAAAAAGATTTAGAGTAGATGGAGATAACCTATAGTAATTTAACTGTGGCCCACAGAATGATCAATGTTACATACAAAAAGTAGATTAGCATTCCAACAAAAATAAAATATTAGTAAAATATCATATAAAAATAAATAACTAAGAAATTCAGGCAGGCAAAAATGAAGTAATTCTAGACGAATAATGTCAAAACAAGGTCAAAGGATTATTGAAACTGAGGGGTACTTCTACGCTTTATTCATTACAGGTTTTGATTATTGAAAGGTTTGAAAGTATTGAAACTCGAGTCCGACAAGTCCAATTAGAGTAATATCTTTGAAAGGTTTTCCAAAGGCGATGTGCACTTAAATTACTCAAAGACCCATGATTTAATTAATATACTTTTCAATGTCGTTGGAGACATCTGATTATGTGCCTTCTTACGCCGTTTAGTTAAGTAAAAAGCTTGTTAAAAGAAGGCTGAAAGAATGGAAGCTTCTTTTAATCAGATAACCTTTTAGATTAGTTGCTGAGAAGGTATCTCAAATTACATTATTGGTAAAAAATGAGTTCCAAGGTTTCATTGAGGAATCCACTGCAGTCAATAGAATCTACAAAATCAAAAATATCAACTTTTTCTTTACTACTGTTTGCATTATTACTAGAATTCTCGCTAGCTGGAAGGGTAAACTTCTCGTAAATATTTATGTAAAGAGTGGTTTACCACGAATATTCAGCGGTCGGGGGAGATGGAAGGCGGTACTTACCTAAACTTTTGGGCTATTGTAGAACACTTATTGAAACTATAAATAAACGAACTTTACTGAAAGAGGTTTGAAAGTGTCTCGGTTGGTGTGTAAAATAGAAAATTAGTAGAGTTCGCAAGTTTTAAACAACATTCACGTCTGCATTTGAGGGACATTTCCATTAAAAACTCTTTATCCGGCCACCAGTGTACAGCCAATCGCTTCGTTTCCTAAAAATAATATTAATACACGTAATTTTATCACTTCAGAGATCTATTGTATTAATTTCTAAAATCAATAAGATAAAAATACTTTTGGGTTTATAATATTTAAGGATTAGGCTATATTTATTCAATGCTAATGTTTGCAGTTCTCTTCAGTGTATATCTAATAGAATTTCCAAGGGTTCAGTGTACATTTATTTGATCAGAAAATCTATTGCTCTATTAATTCTAAAATCCAGTTTACGATACGCGAAAATACAGATAACATAGTAACATGTGATTTATGTGCTGGTAAAAAAAATTTATAACTCAATGTGATAAAAAATCACACACAATTTAAAAGCATCGAGTTCAATTGTTTTTTACGCCCAAATGGTTCTTTTGATAAATTATTCTCTTTTCCATTCGATTCCATTCTAGTTTTTTTATGAAAAATTTTTTTTAATGTAGTTATTAACTACATTATGTATGGAAATCGTGAACTACGTCAGTTTATAATATATCGCGTGAGATTGTAAACTAAGAGTACCTACCTATGTTAGATTACAATCGAACTATGTCACATTATAATCTGACGGAATCCACAATTTTACCGTGACATATAGATTATCACATTCCTACCAAAAACATTTCCTTTGCGTAGGTTGGTATTTTTAGAAGTCGGATTAAAATCAGAAGCTGCATGTAATGTTATTATACATATTTAAAACTTAGTAAATTCAAGGGCTGAAGCTGCAGACTGAAACTAATTGAAAATGAAAAAAAAAATTCACTCATTAGTTCAATGAATTGAACGAAAACAACCTTTGCACACGAATAAATTGAAGTCTACCTACGCAGTTTCAGTCACTTTTCAAATTATAATTAGAATACCTTTCTGTTATTTTTTCTCATTCATTTACAAATGTAATAGCTACCTATTTAGATTATTACATTCCTACCAAATAGTTACTTAGGTATAATTATCTTACATTTCGGCACAGAATAAATAAATTTCGGTTTGATACCTGAATGATAATATTAAACGTTTATAACAAGACTATAATATTACAACAATATATTAATCACTATTTTTTTCCGAAACATTGATTTGTAAGAAAATCGCCAGTGACTATTGCATTGATAGCACATATTTGATTAAAATCTACATTTACGAAGACGCAGGCACTAGCCAGTCTTTAATAAAAGTAATTTTGTTTGCCCACAGAAATTGCAGAGTTGACGCACAAGTTCTCGTCGGTTACGCTATACAGAAACCAGACAGTTCGGTATGCGGCGAGGATGCACGCCATCATAGCCTGCCAGATGGAGTTCCAACTCTACCCCATGGACATACAGTCGTGTCCGATCTACATTGAAAGCTGTAAGTTTAGGCGTATTGTATACTAGCTTACCGCCCGCGGCTGCACCCGCGTGGAATTTTTCGGTTTTTTAGATAACCTAAGACACTCAGCAATAATGTGGCTTTCTATTGGTGAAAGAATGTTTAAAATCGGTTCAGATCCCGAGATTACCCCTTACAGTTTAACAAATATACAAACACACAAACTTTACCTTTTTATAATATTAGAGTATAAATGAGCCAATACTCCAATATTTGACTTTGCATAGGACTACCCAAGTTCTGCAATAGACTGACGCAAAATAGATCGATCATGATGATGAAAAACTGTTGGTCGAATTTTATTTATTTTTACTATTCAAAATCTTTACATGAATCCTATTTAAACAATAATTTTCCGTTCAGCCATTGTCAAATCCCCAATATCGCGCGAGGATATCGATTTTGAGGCAATATTAGGATCAAAGGCGAAGTAAACTGAACAGGTATTGGGCCAACTTTTCAATAATCGGAGCCGGATTTGGATATACTTATAGTCATTCGGGACTTTTCCCGGAAACTTATAGGAAACTTATAATCAATGTGTGGGCAGATCATAGAGAAGTATATTGGATATTTCACTCAACTCACTTTATTATATCGGTTTTCAGAAATCTTAAACATCAGTAACGATAATCGTTTTGGCTGTGTCACTTCACTTTGTGCATTGACTTATTAGTCTTTCATGCTGAACTAATTTAAGATTATTCTTTGTAGTTATTCCTAAAGTTGGATGGACTTTTCGGCCCTTTGATTTGCCAAATTCCATTGAAGATCAGGTTCAAATACAGACTATTTTGTAGGGTTGGATAAACATAAGACATCTGTAAAGATTTTGTCCAAATACATATTTATTTATGCTAAGCATTTTTACGTGTTCCCTTTCAAAACCAAGACCAATAGAAAATATAAAAATGCTCATTGTTCAGTCACCATTTTTGTTTTTTTAAGAGTAGTTCGTCTTATTTATAGCATCAGAAAATAATATTTCCATTTAAATTCCAATACTTTATGTGTGTGAATTAACTTGATTTATATTTAGCTTCTCTGTGATTTCAAATATTGGAAAAAAGAACTTCGTTTTATCGAAACGTTCCATTAAAGGTATTTAGACTTATTCGAATTTAAAAAAATACATAAAAATCTAAAATATTATTCTCGGCGGCCAGTGCACGTGGCCGGTCAAATAAGGTCGCAACCCTTCATAGAATAAAAACTTTTTTGTTTCAGTTTCGTACAGCAATCAGAAGGTGAGGTTTCGGTGGAGCGAGGCGGGGGTGACAATAAACCCTGAACTCAAGCTGTTGCAATACCACATTGGCGAGCCTCTGAGGCTAGAGGAGACAAATGGATACATGATCGACAAAGACGGTAATTAATCCTTATTGACAATAAGCTATGGCTTATAATCGGTAGAGCTCTATCGTGATACCAGTAGCTTGACTACACTTAGCGTAGGTAGCCTCCTCGTCCTAGGGAAACTTCGTCATACATTCATTACAAAATAAATTACTGAAATTAAAAACTTTCTTGCCCCGTGAGTTGCGTTCCCCACAATATGACTACGACAATAATAACGTCGTATCTTCATACTTGTACAACGCTTTATGAAATTTGCCTCGAAAACACTGTTTCATAAACAATAATTTAATACACTACCCACAGTGGTATCACTTGTTATGATATAACATTTACAAAGGACAAAGTTCGGAAGTTGAGGTTAACTAGGTATCTCTTATTTGGTTGAGTAACCTACACATTCTCAGAAATTGTTAAGTTTAGTTTAAACAACTTCAGAGGCATTTCGGCTGTGTACAGTCGCCATGAGACTAAAGTTTGTAGCAAAATAGCACCTATTACGTGTACAAAGATTCCACTTTGTTAAGCTTGACTGTACTTTCTAAGTAAATTAAATTATGTAAGAAACTTCTACGTTACCTACACCAGAAAGCCCATTTGTAGAATATAAGTGATAATTTTAATACACTTAACATGTTTAGTATTACTTGGATCGTATTATTAAGTAAAAGCCCTACTTCAGACCTTACAAAAGAGGTTTTATTTTTTTATATTAAACGACAGGGAGTTTGCAGGTTCAAAAGGACAAACCCACAAAATTGTCATATAAAAAGTAAAAATAAAACAAAAAGTCTATATTGGACACAAACGTCGCTTTCATTTTATTCTTTAGCTATACTAAATCGATATTAATAATAAGGTTACTAACCTTATAAAGCATTAATAAAAAATATCGTTGTTAATAGGTAACTTGTAAATCAAAATAAACGTGATTGTGTTAGAACTTTTGTGTCAATACAGTAAATGCCAAAGGTCATTCGCAGTCAAAGTGGCAAGGTCACGTTAACACGGGCATTCGAATTACAAATTCCTTTGTTAGCCCTTCTGCACGAAATAAAGTTGGAAACCGTACTCAAATTGGTTGCAGAGTATTGTGTAAAATTGGTCTACTCTCGCATGTCAGGCTTTGAGCGATATTCATTAAAATAACACATCTTTTTGACGAAAATAAAAATACTTTTTAGTGTGAATAATATGTAGCAAATCTCAAATTTTTCATAACGCAAAAATTATATGCTAATGTTGTTGAAAACCAACAGAAAACTTAATACTTATTCACCGTATTATTTTACGTAATTATTTACAGTTGTAGCATCTTCGAGATAAAGTTTAGAGTCAATAAAGTTTGCCCTACTCAGCTTTAGTGTCGTTTATTACAGTTTAGAACCACTAAGTGAAATGTGTTACATCATTTATAATCCAACCTTCAAACTATGTGTTAATATTGTCTTCCAGACGCCCTAGCTTTAGCTTAGTACGTTTGTATTTGACTTTTGAGTGAGATATAGTTAAGAGTGTCAAAGAGTACATTAAGTACCTACGTTAGTTCATTATCAAAGAGCTTTTTGATTTGATACAACACTCAATTTATTAAAAAAAGACAAAATAAATTATCTCACATTTATACGTCTTATTTTGGATTAACAAACTCCTTGTACAATTAGTTTCTGAGAAAATTGTCTGTAACATGCTAAATTAAAAACAAATGTTCAATGTTTCCAAAATTCGTAATGTTAGTCCAAAAAATTGAAATAAACGATCAATTTTCCAGGAAACTACTCTAGACTAGTAGTTTACTTTCGGTTCGAGCGTCAGATCGGTCACCACCTCATCCAGACCTTCGCGCCGTCCTCTCTGGTGGTGATGCTGTCCTGGTTCAGCTTCTGGCTGGACCTGGACGCGATTCCCGGGAGGGTCACGCTGCTCGTCACCTGCATGTTGACCCTGGTCACCATGTTCACGGGACTGAGAGCTGATATTCCTCCCGTTGCTTATGTGAAAGTAAGTTGATTAACAATTTTTTTTGTTACTCTACAAAACATGGTCTCTACATTCTGTCTTATGGGTTGTAACCGCCACAACTCAACGACCTTTTAGTCGTATGATTTGTCTAAATTTTCAGCTCAACAAGTCCTCCAAATTACGAAATGATAGCACGAATAAATTAATCAAGTGATTTTACTTAACCACTGTTAGGTGCTGTTGCACTTAACAGTGGTTAAGTAAATTTGCAATGAATATACATACACTAAAAACAAAAGTAATCTAAAATACCATTTTAAATTATTCAGACCATTTTCATGAAAATTTTATTGTAATTTTCAGGCTTTAGACCTATGGATGGCGGGCTGCATGATGTTTGTGTTCGCGGCTCTCGGAGAATTCGTGGTCGTCAAGGTGCTGGACAAGCAGTACCAGATGAACAAGAGCAAGGCGCAGGAACTGCCCAGGATCATACCTGTGGTAAGCTCGACATCGTAGGATCATCAGCTCGATGGACAGACGATCTCAACTCTAGGTGAGTTCGTGGTCGTCAAGGTGCTGGACAAACAGTACCAGATGAACAAGAGCAAGGCGCAGGAACTGCCCCGCATCATACCTGTGGTAAGCTCGACATCGTATAATCATCTGCTCGATGGACCGATGACTTAACCCTTAAATGCATGATTTTTTATTTAGTTATGAAAAAAATATTTCAATTAGATTTTTAGTCACAGATAGGGGAAAAATAGTAAAAAAAATCTTAGTACGAAAAAAAAGTATATTTTTGAAAATTAACAGTATGTAGCCAAATGTCTACACCATGCGTTTGTATGCCGTAAAATTGTTCTATGGTTTGTTTATTTGGCTTTTCTTTTCAGCATGTTTGGCTCGCTATCTGAAAAGGAAATTGAGGCAGCTCTTGCTGCTTTAAATGATGGTGCAGTCTCAGAAGATGATGAAAATTTAGATGATGATAACATCGATTATTACCCAAACGTACGGGATTTGTTGCATGATCGGGATGAGGAGTCCATAGATCATAATCTACCCTTGGAACATAACAAAGACCCTGGAACATAACCCTCCCATAGTCTATGGACTCCTCATCCTGATCATGCAATAAATCCCGTACGTTTGGGTAAAAATCGATATTATCATCATCTAAATTTTCATCATCAAAGAAAATCGGAAAATCTTTTTGAATTGTCAGCAATTCGAGAACTTTTTTTGCTGAATAAGAGGGACTAGGCAGTGACATCCAAAGGGAAAATTTATATGCCCTATATTGAGAGGAAACCCAAATCACTCCGGGCCATTCTCAGTACTTCACTACTTTCAACAATTTCCTACGAATCCTTTCCGAGACATTTTTACCATTTATAACATTTTCTGTCTAGTGAAATCCATGCCATTTTTGGGGGAAGTAACTTGGGCGAAATCTTTTAACCACAGTCTTTAAACTTTAAAATATGAAAGTTGTCTTATATAGTTTTGTCTTGTGGAACGTAACGAAAATTCCTTCAAACTTAATTTAAATTGCAGTGGTCTCCCAACTTTTTGTTATGCAAGTTGAAAGCCCCTGCATTTTATTTAATTGCTCTTATAAATATTTAAGCCTGTCAATAAAACTTTTATGGGCCCGCGATGACAGTCTAAAGTGATTGTTTAATTTCGCAGGTTGTTTGGTAATAAAGTCTTGAAATCTCTTGGCTATTACCGACTTTGCGAATATCTACTTACCAATTTATAGGGACCTAAAAACAACTTCCAATAGAAGTTGAAGAAGAATATTATTATTCTGTGGTTGTAGTATATTTTAGGACTAAGATATTGACCTTCCTTTTATTTTTATCCTGGAGTATATAGATGGTACAAAGCTCACATTAACGCAATTTATTTACCGCTAAAAATTAGTCCAGATTTAAAGCCTCGTTCACAAGCTTTAAATTTTCTGGACTAATTTTCAACTTTATTTAATATTTTATTTTTATAGGCAAACTTGTAGCAAAGCTCTAAAATAAATGCTGGACCAAAAACATTACCTAATTTGATTTAATCAACTGTTTGAAGTCGTTAGAAACAGCAACTTCATTATGTTTATACCGGTGA
The DNA here is from genome assembly GCF_963855985.1 of Ostrinia nubilalis. NCBI lineage: Eukaryota > Metazoa > Arthropoda > Insecta > Lepidoptera > Crambidae > Ostrinia > Ostrinia nubilalis. The sequence continues at coordinate 15,795,822 of NC_087094.1, forward strand.
TCCTTAATAAAGAGGAAAATACATTAAATAATAAGAAATATTTGCAAACAAATTATACGGAATTTTAGGGCACAAGCTCATAACGTAATATTCGGAAGCAATTTACCAAAGGCCTGCAAGAAGTTTCAGTAAGGGTTTTTGTAACAATAAAGGGTGACTTATAATAAATTGCTGAAACTAATTGGGGTTTTGTTTAGTTACTTAATTGCTATGCTAACGGAACAATATTTTGTTGCCAACTGACCAAGTTGTTTACATAAATAAAATTGATGGTTGTTTGGTTACGACACGCTGGTAGCAAGTAGATTAACACTTTGGCATAAGTATAAGGTTGAAACATGTGCTATTATCTACACTTCTACACTAATATTATAAAGAGGAAAACTTTGTTTGTTTGTTTGTTTGGTTGTAATGAATAGGCTCAAAAACTACTGGACCGTTTTTAAAAATTCTTTCACCATTTGAAAGCTACATTATCCACGAGTAACATAGGCTAAATTTTATTTTGGAAAAAATAGGGTTCCGTAAAATATGTAGATAATGTAGTCCACGCGCGCGAAGCCGCGGGCGGAAAGCTAGTTATGTGATAAAATACTGTTCAGTACAAATGTATGTATGTACCTACGTCCAGGTATAGAGGTAGTTAATTATCTTCTTGATGTAATAAGGATCTAATTTCCACTCGTTTTTTTAAGGTTCCTAGGCAACAAACTCGATTAGTTAAGGTTAGACCAGACCAACGCGTGCAGCCGGCGTGCACGATGACGATGGCGATGGCGACCAGACAGCGTGTATGAATTTGTAGCGATGTGTTCACATCAACGCGTCCTGTCATTGGTCGCGGCGATCTATGCAGCGTCTGCACGCAGCGATCAGCGATCATCTCGACATTTGTCACTGTGACGTTTCTGTTTTTTAAAATCGATGTAATAAATAGTAAGTGGGATCTGTTAAAAAGTTTTTACACAATTAAAAATGAATTATTTATAACATACCACTAGTCTGACCTACTTGAATAATAAAAAAGGTTTTAGAATAAAGTATCAATATCAGAATTTATTTTTATGTAATAAACAAATTATTCTAGTTTTCACGAGAACCTGCTTCTTCAACTTCATAAATAAAATTGGGATATTATCTGCAGAACAAAATAATTGAGAATGTACGTACATGTCTGCAGCTTTCTCAAAGGCCCTAGGGCAATTCTAAGTATGCCATAAATAAAAACCTAATCAAAGTCATCAAACGTCTCAGTCATTAATTTAGTGCCACTAGAAACACCTAGTTGATCAAAACTGTGGGTTAGACAAAGTGCAAATTATAATCGCAAACCAGTCGAAAAGTGGTCGAAAAGCCCCTTTTTTGTATGGAGTTTTGACGGATTCGATTTTCGATTCGATCAAAAAGTGCGTTTTGTCTAGGGGGGCTGATGTCTTTTTGTATTTTTGGGTTATTATTAAAGACAATTATGTAGGGACTCTGTGGTTTGGGTGCATAATGTAATTTCCTTTGCCTTAAAAAAAGTAAATGTCAAGATGACTGTTGCACCAAAAATGAAATTGAAACTGTTACTTTGTCAAAACTGTTTACGTGACATTGGCGAAATCATGGTTCTCAAAACCAAGCCGTTGCCATAACAAAAGAAGAAGAAGAAGAAGAAGAAATTGAATATTGATTGAAAATTGATTTTGATAGATGTTGAGTTCTGTGTACTTTTATGCAATTTAACGATAAGAACGACAATGGTAAAAGGTAATGGGGGCAAATTTTTTCCCTCAAGGAAAAAGATGAATTGGTTAATCTTACTTGCCCACAAGGATACTGTACGAGCACGTCAGCATCGACCGCGACCTACAACATGCTAGCCGACTGGCCCATGAACCCTGAACGAACGTGCACCGTAGGCACTCTACACCGACGGCACATTGGACTGGACACATTGAATTGTGTACATTATGTAAATCTTGTATATAGCAATAGCATAACAGTAATAAACCAGATATCAACCGTCCGCGTTGTGTTTCATTTCCCCCACTGAGGCCAAGAAAGCCTTAGTGCAGTCTTCCTTCCTATCAAACCTTTCTTTAAATCTAATTAAAAGGTATTGTTAGGGCTCTAGGGACTACAAACGAAGCCAGAAATTAATATACAAGCTTGGTTATGAGTAACCAATACCTACTACCTATACCGCATGTAATCCTGTCTCATTCTATAATATATGGCCGCCTGAATAAACTTGAGTGAAAAAGTGTTTCCACTGTCTCAATTGCATCAAAAGCTCCAAACAAATCATTTAATTCAGTTTCCATTTTGCCGATTATGCGTGACAGTTGTGGTGACAGTGACAACCTGCACGCGCAGTGATTGCCATCGCGGTCGCGGCAGTGTGAAACAACTTTTGCACGCGCATTGGTCGCCATCGTCATCGCCATCGCTGCACGCGTTGGTTTGTCCGAACCTTTAGGTAATCTATTGGTTTGAGATAAATAAACCAAACGTATCGCTTACTGCCTCTGGCATATAGATGCCTAAAGCGGCTTTAAAAGTCTATTACAGAATCTAGAATTTGATGCTTCAATTAATTTAGAAACTTAATCGACGAAAATTTAAGAGGTTTCACTGAAATTTAGTCGCCATGATGATGGAATTTAGTAGTCAAAATAAAATTTTGGGATTGCAAAATACATTCAATTTGTAATGACAAGACATTTAATCAAGACCAATTACCTACCTCTAAAGATAGCAATACCTGCTCTAAAAATCAATTATATATTTTTTACTGTGGTGTTAAATAAATCGCTATATCTATTCGTAATAGTTATAATGAAGTGGTAGGTAAATGTTACTTAGTAAAATCTATAACTCATCACATTCAAACATTTTCCTCTAAAAGGATTCAAACCCAAACCGCCACCGTAAACCAAAGTCACCAAATAAAAGCCGATAGAATCAGTCGACAAGACTTCAATTATAATATGCGTCCATTTTGCAAGGTTATTTTAGCTTCGATGTTCGGTGTTTATTTTAGAAGTTGAATTTTAAGCGTTTTTCGGGGTACGATTGAACTGAATTTTTTGCTGAGGTTGTCGGGTGACTATGAAATATTTTCGATGTCATTGAACTGGTCTCTTGTCGGTAAGTTAAAAAACAAGATTACGTATTCTGTAAGTTGTACATGAAACCAATTTGCAACGGAAAAATAGGAACTGGAACAGATAATTTTCCAAATTTCCTCAACCGCAAACCTGAGACCTCTTGCCAGGCCTGGCTCACTCCGCGCGGTACATCCGATATTTACCTACAGCGAAGCGCCCCGCGCCGGCGGGTATTATATCAGTCGAGTGTCACGCGCGCGCCCGTCAGGACGCTGGCGTGCGTTGTAGTATGTACCTAATTCTATGATCGAAGTATTATTTAAAAATGGACATAAAGAGAAATAAATATTGTGCGGGGTTCGGGTGTTTAAATTCGAAAAGAAATCTACACCGGATTTACCTTTTTTTTCGCTTCCCAAAGATGCTGAAAGGTATGTTGGTCATGTAGGTAATCAATAATTCTTAGGATAGTATAGGAACCTAACCTACCATGACTACTGCTCAGAATGCGTTCGTTCGTTTCAGCCAAATGACGTCCACTGCTGGACAAAGGCCTCTCCCAAGGTTTTCCATAATGAATGCGTACTTACCTACATACGTACCTCATTACATATAAGTAGATTAATTAATTTTTCACTAGACAGCAACCCTAACAACGTAAGAAGAGTTCAGAGGCACGCGATAGAAAGAGACAAAACTTGTAGGTGAATAAAATTGTAGGTACGTAGTGCTGTGCGAGCTGAATTCCACTGTATCGCGTCGTAGTAAGACTCGCATTTATTTAAATCGTCTTGCGGAGTAATCCTTCTGTACCTGTACTATTACTTATTCTGTGCTCTTGCGTAATTATTGGAAAATTTCCGCGTCACGTGCCTCTGCTCGATTCGGGACGTGTCGTAATGATAGGGATGGGATTCTGTGGTTTTTTGTTTCGATTAGCCTAACTTTACTCCCTTTAAGGGTTCCGACTTATTATTGGGCGAAGCCTATGTTTAGCAATTGATGTCCTGTGGTTAAAATGATGATGACGAACATAAACATTAAAAAAAAGGGCTTATAAAGTTCTCTGGCGTTTAAATACAACATGTCGCGACGCTTTTGGTTTCCATAAATCTATACCTACTAATATTATAAATGCGAAAGTAACTGTCTGTCTCGCTTTCACGCTTAAACCACTGAACCGATTTTGATGAATTTTGGTATAGAGATAGTTTGAGTCCCGAGAAAGGACATAGGATAGTTTTTATCCCGGTTTTTGAAACAGGGGCGCGCGCGATATTTTTTCTGTGACCGACAAAATTCCACGCGGGCGAAGCCGCGGGCGGAAAGCTAGTAAATAAATAAACATAATCTAGCAACCATGACGGAAATGCTGATTTTTTTTCCCAGCGTCTAAACGGTGAGAAGGGGTCGTGTGGAACCGTCGCCGCTTGGGAGGGCAGCGGCGTGCGGTGCCGCAAGGTGGACCTCACGTCGCCCACGTCGCCGCCCGCCGCCACGCCGGCCGTGCACCCCGCGCCCGCCGCGCCGCACAGCGCGCCGCACTTGGTCGGCGTCGAGCGGCGCCAGAGCATACTGCAGGTAATAGAACATGCTACTGGCACCAGAGTCAGGTACTAGAGCATACTGCAAGTACTAGAGCATACTACGGACAGGTGGATCTGACGTCACCCACGTCGCCTCGCACCGCACAGCGCGCTGCACTTGGTCGGCGTCGAGCGGCGCCAGAGCATACTGCAGGTACTAGAGCATACAACAGGCACCAGAGCATACTTTCTACAGGTACTAGAGTATACTAAAGGTACTAGAACATACTATATTAGGTGGATCTGACGTCATCCACGCCGGCCGTTCACCCCGCGCCCGCCGCGCCGCACAGCGCGCCGCACTTGGTCGGCGTCGAGCGCCGCCAGAGCATACTACAGGTACTAGAACATGCTACAGGTACCTACTGTGTACTGGCAGTGGCGTCGAGCGGCGTCAGAGCATACTCCAGGTAATAGAACATGCTACAGGTACCTACTGTGTACTGGCAGTGGCGTCGAGCGGCGTCAGAGCATACTCCAGGTAATAGAACATGCTACAGGTACCTACTGTGTACTGGCAGTGGCGTCGAGCGGCGTCAGAGCATACTCCAGGTAATAGAACATGCTACAGGTACCTACTGTGTACTGGCAGTGACGTCGAGCGGCGTCAGAGAACACTGCAGGTACTAGAGCATACTAGCTACAAGTACTAGAGTATGATACATGAACTAGAGCGTATTGCAGCCAGAGTATACTATAGGCACTAGAGCATACTGCAGGTGCTAGAGCATACTACGGACACTGTATTAGGTGGATCTAACGTCACCCACGTCGTCCCGCGCCGGCCGCGCCGCACAGCGCGCCGCACTTGGTCGGCGTCGAGCGGCGCCAGAGCATACTACAGGTACTAGAGCATGCTACAGGTACTAGAGCATACTTCAGGTACTAGAGCATACTTCAGGTACTAGAGCATACTTCAGGTACTAGAGCATACTTCAGGTACTATAGCATACTACAGGCACTATAGCATGCTAAAGCATACTATGGATACCTACTGTATACTAGATAGTGGCATCGATCGGCGCCAGAGCATGCTACAGGTAATAGAGCATACTCCAGGTAATAGAGCATACTACAGGTACTAGAGTATACTAGAGGCACTGTATTAGGTGGATCTGACGTCACCTCACGTCGCCCACGTCGCCGCCCGCCGCCGCGCCGGCCGTGCACCCCACGCCCGCCGCGCCGCACAGCGCGCCGCACTTGGTCGGCGTCGAGCGCCGCCAGAGCATACTACAGGTACTAGAGCATGCTACAGGTACTAGAGCATACTTCAGGTACTACAGCATACTACACGTACTAGAGCATACTGCAGGTACTAGAGCATGCTTCAGGTAATAGAGCAAACTACAGGCACTATAGCATGCTAAAGCATACTATGGATACCTACTGTATACTAGATAGTGGCGTCGATCGGCGCCAGAGCATGCTACAGGTAATAGAGCATACTCCAGGTAATAGAGCATACTAAAGGCACTATAGCATGCTACAGTTACTAAAGCATACTACAGGTACCTACTGTGTACTGGCAGTGGCGTCGAGCGGCGCCAGGGTCATGTGAAACTGTCGCCGCTTGGGAGGGCAGCGGCGTGCGGTGCCGCAAGGTGGACCTCACGTCGCCCACGTCGCCGCCCGCCGCCACGCCGGCCGTGCACCCCGCGCCCGCCGCGCCGCACAGCGCGCCGCACTTGCTCGGCGTCGAGCGGCGCCAGAGCATACTGCAGGTACTAGAGCATGCTACAGGTACTAGAGCGTGCTACAGGTACCAGAGTATACTTACTACAGGTACTAGAAGATACTGCAGGTACTAGAGCATACTTACTACAGATACTAGAGCATACTACGGGCACTATATTAGGTGGAACTTACGTCACCCACGTCGCGCCGCGCCCGCCGCGCCGCACAGCGCGCCGCACTTGGTCGGCGTCGAGCGCCGCCAGAGCATACTGCAGGTACTAGAGCATACTGCAGATACTACAGCATACTATACGTACTAGAGCATACTGCAGGTACTAGAGCTTACTTCAGGTACTAGAGCATACTGCAGGCAATGCATAAGGTGGACCTGACCTCGCCCATACTTGGAGGGCGTCGAGCGGCGCCAGAGCATACTTCAGGTAATAGAGCGTATGCTCTATTCTAGTCCTGCCTACAGGCACCAGAACATACTACAGGGACTAGAGCATACTATATGCACGATCATACTACATGCACTAGAGCGTACTGCAGATACTTACCAGAGCATACTTACTACAGGTATTAGAGCTTACTAGGGGCACTGTATTAGGTGAATCTGACGTCACCCACGTCGCGCCGCGCCCGCCGCGCCGCACAGCGCGCCGCACTTGGTCGGCGTCGAGCGCCGCCAGAGCATACTGCAGGTACTAGAGCATACTGCAGGTACTAAAGCATACTGCAGGTACTAGAGCATACTGCAGGTACTAGAGCATACTGCAGGTACTAGACCATACTACAGATAATAGAGCGTACCTATGCTCTATTCTAGTCCTGCATGTAATACTACAGGCAACAGAATATACTACAGGTACTAGAGCATACTACAGGTACTAGAGCATGCTACAGATACTAAAGCGTACTACATGTACCTATTGTATACGGGGCAGTGGCGTTCAAAGATTTCCGCCATCAAAAAGGTCTCCTTATGAAGCGTGAAAATTAGTTTGGTTATTTGCATCCATTACTGAACACGTTAATAGAGAAAGAAGTTCTGATAATAATAGCACAAGAATAGATACTCGTAGGCTTATAAAAGGTTCTCCGTGTAAATATGGCCTAATAAATCTTATTATTTTAGGCGCTAAAAATAACATAATAGCTTTGGCAGAAATACAAATGTTATTTGAAACACTAAAATCATCTTACGTATTTATTTGGCAAATGGTATTGTATTTGTTTAAATATTATTGAATGAATTATCAAAATAAATATTTGCCTTCACTTGAAAACTTATTTACTGGATCGGATATTACGTCTGATAGCGTTTTTATCGTGAATCTGTCAACAAATAAGATATAGAAAGGCTTTCACATTTTAAATAAACTCTGTTGGCTATTGTAGATACTGTCAATAACTTTAAACAAGTACTCGTACAAGTATGCGCTAAAGCTTTTGTAGTACAGTAGCTATCATCTATACTAATATAGCGTAGCAGCGGGCGGAAAGCTAGTCCAAAATATTTTTACATTTGAGTCAGAAGCCATTAGACTACACTTATTTGCATTATCGACATGTCCATTTACGAGCACGTCACGATATAATAGCAAAATTTTACCTACTTATTATATTGTCCTGCAACTATTAGGTATTTCATAACTAATACGCTCATTAAAGCTTTTCATTTCTTTTGAGTTCGCATGACAAATCTTGTTAGGCTGCAAACATCAACATTGCCATTTAGGTATTTTCTTCTGTAATGCCTAAGATGTGTTTCTAAGCCCTTAAGCGATCAAATTCTTCAAATGTACACCGTAATATCACTTGAAATACAAAGAATAATTTTTATAAATATTTTTTGAGATGAGTAAATATTAAATTTCAACGCTGAAAGTCAATGAAACCAAGCACTGCATTTATAACATGCTTTAACCGTTTACCTAAAGAATAAAAGATATCAGTCCTAAAATAATAAAATAATATAATACCTCATTAGCCGAAAACTAAATAGAACTTTAAATTCTTTTTCTCTTGAAAATCTCAACTTTCTCAAGTAGGATAAACGAGAGGTCAAGAGTTCAAGTCCCTTACGCAGTTTAGTAAATAATATTTAGCAATTTAAGCATAAACCCTATTAAATTACGTAAAACAACATACTACTATGGCAATCAGATGACACACTACCACCGAACTGTAATACTTATTTTGCTACGGTTATGGGTTTGTGTCCTATTGGGGACAAACGTCTGTGTGGTGAGCATGATCAATTTGATTTATTTGCCTGAAGTCATGGAGTTTTATAGTCTAGGTATGTTTAATATTCCTTCATACATATAAATGTCCCCATTGGGACTTGAACCTACAACCGCTGCTGGCGTATTTAGTATGCCACCAGACCAAGCGTCAGTCAAAAATATAGAATGTGTTTTATTCTTTTTAAACAAACCTTTTTTATATTTTTGGGGTTTTTTATGTATTTTATTTTATTCCCAGGTGGCTTGGCTTGACGCGGACACCGGGCAAGAGCGTGTGCTATGGCGGGAGATAGACAAGCTCTCGCGCGTGGTTTTCCCCGCCCTATTCCTTCTCTTCGTGACTATGTACTGGCCTGTACTACTACTTAAAACGAAGACGTCTTCATAACAATTAGAACTAAACACATTCCTTCGCCATCGCCTTTGAAATAAATAAAAAAATACATAAAATGAATGAGGTCTAATGTATTTTCCGCGTCATTTTGTATGGAAAAAAGATACAATAACATAATTTTTTTTTGCTTTTTCGTTCGTCGTTCCGTGTTTAACATTGATTTATTCTGTCTACGTTGTTTCGTGAAATATTTTTGTGTTGTTATTTCAGTAATAGGTTTTTCATAAGTTCCCCGAATTTGCCGCTACTGCGAGATTTGTTCTGCTCTTAATAAAGTTCTGTAAGAAATAACAAGATTATTTTAGGTTTGTAATACCATTTGATTGTAATTTTTCTTTTTGTAATTCTTTTTCCTTCAACCCTGTAAAACTCGATGGTCTTTGTCTTTGAATTTCCTAGATTTTTATTTTGCTTACAGTCATAAACATGAAAGAACAGATTCGAACAGCGGGTCATAAAAAAACCAGAAAAATACAATTCCGCTAAGAAAAAAAAAGTCAATCAGTTTTCCCGAATTTGAAATACCGAGGGAATTTCAAATTTTTTCTCGTCATAAGAATCTTTCATGAACTTCGACGAATATTTAACAAAATTTGCCGAATTCGACTAACTTTTTACGTTTCTCAACACATTTAGTGATTCACTTTAATTTGCATCTTAATTAAATTCTCAAAAGGCGGTGGCGAACTTTTATACAATATGACCATTCATAAGATTTTAAGTATGATGAATACCAATTTTCGCTTACCGAGAATTCCTTGTATTACGCACACCTACAAATTCGTTTGTATTTCTAATAATAACAGGTCAAAATTTTCATTGAACCTCTGATTTCCCAAAATTAATTAAGGACTCTACCCACTACACCATGTCAAAACGTAGCCACTCTATTATCTGTCAACAAAATATAACCGATTAAGATACCAAAGTGAAGTAATTTGATATCATTAAGACAGTTCAGTCTCTGTTTCAGACGATAAGTAAGTATTTGATCAAACAATTATTAATACTATTTTTTTCATGGCTTGTTGCTACGAGATTATACGATTGTGGTCATACGATGTAGTAAGCATTATAGGAAAAGTAAGTTAAAAATTTTTATATCCTTGGAGGAGCGAAAATTGGTACACGACTAAAATCTTTTTCATTTTGTGTCATATTGTATACTAAAAATAACAAACTTAATCAAGTGCTTTATAGACCTTTTTTTAATTTAGCATAATTACTAACGTTTTTAGTAAAGGTTCAGGTAAGATCAGCATCAAAAACATAGATTCGTTCTTTGACTTTGTAAATTTTAAGTATATCGAACAAATTGAATGTTCTTGATGGTGACTACATTGCTAAAGGCATTTAATGTCAATGTACAAAATGATATGCACAAAAATGTAAATTAGTAAAACTAATTAAAAAATATAATATTGTAGATAACTGAACTTATTCTGAAACACCATTAAATTGTATTTTCATTTTTTATTTTATTTTATAATATAAAATACTACTATTTTTTTATTCGGATTTTTTTCATTTGCATATTTTTATTTCATGTAGGTATTAACTTTCATGATTATACTTATTATGGGTCGTCATCGTAAAATTCAAAAGCTTCCTTAAATTAATTTAGTTGTGTATTTATTCATTTTGATCAAATAACTTAAAATGTTTTATCTTTAATTAATCAGTTTTCTTAATGAAGAAAAATCAACTGTTGATATGACGCAAGATGAGTTGATTATTTACACTAAATTGTAAGTTTTTTTAATGTTATCAACTCATCTTTAAAACGAACTTTTTCTTTTGACACTGTTAGATAAATTATATTTTCATAAATTAGAATGTTATTTGGGCAAAAATTTTGAAATGAAGGTCAAAACTAGATTCAAACTCAAATAGACAAATCCTGTGACTGGTCAAATCACAAGATGTTAATAGCCCAATTGCAGTCTTGAATCTATTCTTGAGATTGTATCTAACTTTGGCAACGTTTCATAATTTGATTTGTATAAATATTGTTAAGGTGCTGTTATAAAAATAATAAGTAACACCTCAGTTTTCGTGTGAGAGTTAATGCAAAGAGAGAACTTGATAGATTCCTAAAAAAATATGCACAAGAAATCATATAAATCCGTTAACTCTCATCATTTTATATTGACATGCAGGGTGTTGAACAACGAATTCAAGACGTTATAAATGCTTATTTAATTGCTAGGTATATCATAAATACGATCGATTTGTAGCAAGTTAAGTGAAAATTAAAAGCTATATTTATGTATGTTCCCGTCATATATTTTTTACTTATTTTATTTTACCAAAGTGATAATTGTACAGTTGTTTCACCCTATATTTATTATAGTGTATGAAAAGAGGGTGCTTCATCACGTCCGCCGCGACAATCATATTTCAGCTTTAACCCATTGTGATAGCTTATGTAATTATGTCCAGAGTTTTAACGCTTGTTATAGGAATGTTGTAGTTAAATTGTGAAATCAGACTTTTAGCTAAATATACGGAAATTGGGAGCAAGTAATATGTATTTCAATGTAAAATTATATGTAAGTCTATTGATGAAGTCTACATTATTGACTTGGGATTTTAAATACATTTTAAAGTCTTTACTTATACTCGAATCAAGTGCAGTACGAGGTAACTACTTATTAAGAAAACGATGTCTAAAGGTGCCGTAGACCAAGCGGGACAGGGGATCGAGACCGTTTTACTGGTTATTAATATTTTTATCAGCGGACGAAATTAAGACAGGGTCTCTTGTCTTAGACTAGTCAGTATCTGCCTCAATACAGCTATTTTATGCGTCTCGTTTTTCTGATATGATGCTGACAAGTTGAGAACTGAATACTGATGGAATGATCCTTAATTATTAACTATGATGTTGGACTCTGGCTCCGCCCACAGTGTAGAGAGAGACATGTCGATTTCTCCAGTCTCTATATCCTGTCTCAGTGTGCTAATGATATGTACTTTTGTGACATAGATTTCCCTAATTGACCAAAGAAACAATACGAGTATGTATGTTAACTTTTAAAATATTTTTAATTAAAAAAAGGATCAAACCGTGCCTTAAACCTTTCGTAAGTAGCTGATTTCATAATTGTACTGCTACATGGTGTTTGCGTTTTTCTACAAAACTTAGAAACGCCAGGATTAGATAAAAGATAATTCGTCCTTATTAATAAATTAAGAGATATATTTTATAATTGAGAGTTAATAATTTCATAGTAGGTAAGTTAACTCTTTGACCGGTTACCACTACACCTTTATTTTGATTTTAATTACACTGAATAGAGTTCCAAATTAATAAAAAATATTTTTGTCTACCGGTTTGAGGGTTAATAAGCTCATAAAAAATATGATTTTGGCTGAAGTTAAGAAATTATAACTTTTAAGATTATAACAATAAACACAATATTTGTTGAATAATAAGTACTACTTAAAGTAAGAAGGGCTTAGATATAATAAGTATGTTGTTAATTATATTATTGTACAGTTTAATCATAAATCGTCATTATATGAAATAACTAATGATTTTAAGCAACTGAACTTTGTCCAAAATTAATTTGCTATTAGAAACGATTGGTCATTTTAAATACTGTAGAAAAAGATTTGTTGATATTAAAACAAAGGATATGAATGATTCATATTTGACTTTTTATTTACGTGTCTCTATCTTATGACATAACGAAACATTTTACAATATCTACTATTATAGACATGTTTAAGAAAACCGCCTCTTCAAATATTTGTAGCAAAATCATCGACAGTTGAATTGCAATCAAAGTACTGAGTAGGTAGATTTAGGTATATTTTAACATATCACTTAAACTTACAATACACAGATACTCCAATAAATTGTTTTGGTAGATTTTTATTATATCTTAATAATGTTTATTATTGCCAAAGTCAACTGAATTTACCACATGTATTTAACTTAATGCCAGTGTGGCAAAGTCCATAAAGCTAGCTGAATGTGCAATAAGTGTATGCTGATGATACCACCAAGTCTATTTAGCAAAGTCACAAGAACTATTACATATTGTATATTAGTTAAGGAATTTGTTAGAGGTTGGGTTGGGAACTTGGGATTTATGTCATGTGCATAGTTACATAATATTATAAAAGGGTGGTCTCTAAAGATACCATCATGACAATATCAATCAATGTTACTCATACAGAAAGGGTTTTTTATGTTATTATGTATGTATGTATGTATATGTATAATCTACATAATATTATAAAAGGGTGGTCTCTGAAGATACTATCATTACATCAATTTTACTCTGACAGAAAAGGTTTTTTGCTTGTAAGCAGAATCTTTCGATAAATACATTTTATAGAGACGATAAGAAGCGTATTAGCGCTTAAGCCTAGGTACGTTAATAATAAATATATCTTTCTGGTATCGATGTATTACGTGACTTATTGAAAACGTTTTATCGGATTCACAAATCTTGAGGAAATTCTCTTGAGTAAAGAACCTAATCTTAGGAATACCTATAGAAGCCTTCAGACGTTCATGTGCCGCCTTTTCATCTTCTTCATGTTATTTGTATCACAAGCCTAATCTGGGCTTAGCCTAAAAGTAATGAATACGCTGATTTTCATTAACCGTATATAAAAAAGGCACTGAGGCTTTTAGCAAACCACGAACATTTAAAACCTTTTGCAAACAGTTTTAATTTGGCCAATATTAGTTTATGCTATCAGTCTGTCGTTCCAATATTTAAAGGATTAAAAAAACATTTATGAAGTGCTTAAAAAGCTTTTTGCTGTTACTTCTTAACTGTTTAATATTAACGCGCAATAAAAATGTTTTTTATGTTACTTTGTTTTTCGCTGTAAAATGCGAAAAGGATCGACCTTTCATAAATAACTAATGAATTATGCACAAGAGTAGAGATAGTTCATATGGACGATACCACATCATGGTAAGCACTGTGGAGTTTTAAATGCTTAAAATATAAAATGTTTAGAAATTACGACTCGATTACTATGGGTAGGTTGCTCCATTACTCGATACTTATTACGATACGTTTACTCGTTGCCTATCTTATGTCATTATTACACACTGTAAAACCCTGGTTTTCCTAAATAAATAAATAAAAAAATAAAAAAATAAATAGATAGACCTTAAAAAGTGGAATATAATATGGCACTCCTTTAACTGACCGCTATGATATTCCGTTTGAGATCAAAAGTCTACAAAATACGTTTTCCTACCAAGAATTTGTATGAAGGTTTGCAAAATCCTCAACGTTTTCCTTAAGAAAACAAGTATTGGGTACATTACTCCGTAGGTACTTACAAAGCTTAAAATAAGTTTATTTCACCTAAACGATGGTCATGATATTGCGTACGGGAAAGCCCCGCTCAATTCGATAATATGCATAGGACATTGTAGGTATTTCTACTTAGACTCTTAACCAAGGATAAAATTTAAGCTACTATGCTCATCTAAAATGATGTTCTTTCTACCAATAGCAGTGAACTTCAGGGCCTGTAATTCAAATAAAGAATTTAAATAAAAGAATGACAATATGACTGCTTTCTACTGCTACAAAAAATTAGCAATAATGTAAAATTACATAAAATGTTAATTGCAATGATTATCGGTTTATTTCATTATGTTATTACCTTTATTGAAAAATTTATGGAGGATGTAACCGTATTTATTATAGGAAGCACAAGTTTTGGTATGTATTCTAGTCACGATTGTTGAATTGCATCGTTACCAAGTAAGAAACCGTAATTTATATGTGCAGACGACGGCATGCCAAGGTAAACATAGTATCATCTCATGCTGTTTAATAAATAAGTAGCAAACACATAGTAGCATTTTCTGTTAAAATACAACCAAGGTATTTTTCTGCAAAGATTTTATCTGATGTAGTGTAAAAGCAATCGAAATCACGACTACTAAATCGTTTACTTTCAAAAACACAATAATTCCACCTTGTTAAAATTCCCCCTGCATACCTACCTACAGTTGTATTTACAGGGCTATCCAAACCA
This sequence comes from Ostrinia nubilalis, assembly GCF_963855985.1. Classification (NCBI taxonomy): domain Eukaryota; kingdom Metazoa; phylum Arthropoda; class Insecta; order Lepidoptera; family Crambidae; genus Ostrinia; species Ostrinia nubilalis. The sequence goes on from NC_087094.1 coordinate 15,810,850, forward strand.
AATATTTTGAAAGTACACAACAGTCCCGCTAAAGAGTAAAAGTGACTATAAGTGAAGGTGTGAGACTTTTCAGATTTCACTTTCATTTTTCACACTCGGGATCGTTCCTTTTGGTGCATTCGTTGAATAACATATGCAGCTGTACTGGAAATTTACAGTTTACATATTTAAAAAAATCTATAAGCTGTGAAGTGTACTTTAGAATGCGGGAGGAATGGTGACGGACCGTAAAGCTTACCACCAAACCAGTAGTGGCAACCATGACTAATAATACTCTTAGGCTGGGTTGCATCATCTTTCTTTGACTTTGACAAACGTCAAAAATCTGTCAAACTCCATACAAAATACACCGGTTATCGTCATAGGTAGTTACGGTCAAAGTTAGGTGGTGCAACTCAGCCTTAGATTGTAGCGATGAAGAAGAATAAGCTTTAGAAGAAGTTAACCAAAACATACAGCATGAGTATTTATATTCGGAGTCATGCACGTTTAGGAACATGTAGGATCTATTAAAGCCTGTTTCATCGTTATCTAGTCTCTATAATAACTAGCTTAGTTCAGGCCAGGTAATTCATAATGATAGCCGTAACAATTTATTATATTTATTTATGACTTGCTACATTTAGGGTGTGTACTTATCTACGCAGTATTTATGTGGCGAAATAACAAAGCCTTAGTTTGTAGCGTACCGTGTAGTGTTACATACACTCGTGGAATAGTTACGAGTGAGTGCACAGTTAATATCAATCCAGTAGACTCGCTTCTTATTTGTTATTTCATCGCCAGAGTCAGCAGACTTCATAGACCGGACATTTGACCTACCTATTTAAATATATTTTTTTTAATTAAGCTGAAAGCTTTTTTTATAGCTGAAGAAGATAATGGAAGAGGCAGCGGACAATTCTGAAGTCCGAGAGGAATGACAATGAATTTGGAACTGGATGGTTAGAAGGATCTAGGGAGACCTTTGCCCAGAAATCGTACCATATTTTATTTATTTATTTAAGAATAGTACACAGCACAATATAAATGTGAGATTTTGTAGGCCAATAAATTACTATCCAGCATTAAACATTTTATTTAAAATACATTACGTACACTGCAATCTAGAGATGTAGTAATGAGAAAGATACAAGGTAGGCATAAATAGGTTGTTTCAATGTTTACAATCGCTTAAGAAACCACCACACCAACGTCAGCACTCCGCCATTTGTCGTCGTAACAATTTTGTTATTAATGTTTAATCAATCATAGAAAGCTTGTCACGCCTTCCCTATAAAGCCTGATGAGCCTTTTGCGCCCTACTTCTATTATTTAACTCGCCCGAAATGCCTTCAAATTAGAATATCCGCTTTGGATCATTAAGCATTTATCGTTGGGGATCAAAAGGATTACTAATGGGACCCTCCCACCTATTTGTAGGAATGTAATCGGCCGGGTCTACCTCAAATCCCTTACTGAATATCATAACAGCTTAACTATGTTAAGAGAACAAATGAAGCCGATATGTAAATCCTAGGTTATTAAATAACGTTTATGGTTTGGCAAAAAATTTGAGTGTCCTTTTTAAATGTAGGTTATTGAAATATGGTTAGTATCATATCGACGATATTATGTCAACGAAATGTCGAAATTATTGCGAGAAGTTATATTTAGGCAGACTGAAATTTTCATATACCTACGAGTAGGGATTGCAATCCGGTATCATTTTCAATCCGGCCGGATTTCACCGGATTGACGCTAATCCGGCCGGATCCGGACGGATCCGGCCGGATTGAAAAGTAACTTGGTCTAGTATTTAGTGATATTTAGTTTTGATAATAGTACATAAAAAGAAAAATAAAATACGTATTTATGGAAAATAAAGTCACTTTTATTTGTAATTTTCGGTATTAATTGTAATTTTTGGTAAGTAGTACGTACTATTTGCACTAATAAAATTATGAAAATTCTTAATAATAAAGTTAGTAATCAGTCTGACTCTCACTTATTGCTGTATGTAAGTATCTGAAAGTACTTAAGTAATAATAATACTATTAAACTCTTATTAATAATTTACACAGACATAAATCAACAATTTGTACTTATAAATTCAACTTCAGTTCTTTTTAAGAAATAATCTGACTCCTAAGAAACAATAAAACAAGAATCATTTATTTTTTGCAAAGGAAAATGCAATGTAGTGTCGCGGCACGTATAGCGATCTGGCAAATGCGCGCGCGCTCGACTTTCCCAGTTCACGTTCGCGTATTTTTTGCTTTACCGGATCCGCCACCGGATCCGGCGCCGACTCACCGGATCCGGTAGGTCCAAAAACACACCGGATCCGCCGGATTACCGGATCCGCCGGACCGGATTGCAATCCCTACCTACGAGTATTCCTAACCTAAAGTTAGTTAATCGTACGAATTTGTATCTATTGTAATGATAAGTGTAAGATAGTATAGAGTAGGTAAACCAAAGCACACAGTGTCTAAAAGTGTCTGAGCATAAGTAATTATAAAGTCCTAAGAATGCAGTTTGTTCATCGTGCCTAAAAGTACACAATTAGATCAGAATCCATTGCCTTCAATTGATCGTGGTGAGATCACGATTTAAACAATTAAGTGGGACCCAGATTATGTTTAATATTTTCAAGCAGTGACACATTTACTAAATATAATACACAAGTTATGATGGGACTGCCGTACATTTATGTAAAAGTCCCAAAATAAATAAAGAAAAAAATACACAAGCTCAATCTACTCCACACACAAGTAAAACTCAAGTAATCCCTGGTCAGTAAATCAATTAAAGATTCATTAACAAGGACAAACGACCGCTACCTGTACCGGTTCAGGTCAGTTACTAATATTTTATTCAGGATAACTAAACCTAGAATTCTCATCCTTTCTCACATAACCTAATCTAGACTAGACTAATAAACAACTATAGGTACGTGTGCACCTGCTGAATTTACTTTTATTTTTTTACTTTTGTAGTAGTTCGACCCAAGCTCATTGAGATTCAAGGATTCACTAACGCCATTATCGACTTTCCAAGGGACCCTTATAGGACCCATCAGTTAGGTGAAAAGTTCCATGCGTGAAATATTGTTTACTTTCTTCGCGGGTTATTAGTTTTGTTGACGAAGAAATATAATAGATAAAAGTTAGAGTTATATTCAAAACGAACTGCAAAAGAAAATATAAGTGGGGTCAATGACATGATACTCGTTGAGGTTCGACAAACAATTTACAACTAGCTGTTTCCGCGACTTCGTATCGTACGGGTGAAAATAATTTGAATAATATTTCCCGTTTTTGCTGCATTTTTCTTTACTATCCACCCCTAGTGGTTGTACTGTAGGGTAATGGGCTATGCAACACAAAAAGAATATTTCAAATCGGACCAGTACTTCCTGAGATTAGCGCAAACAAAAAAGCTCTTCACCTTTATAATATTAGTACTTAGAGCATGTCTAAAACATCATCAAAACATATTTTACACATAAAACTTGGTAAAAAATTCCCCCAAATACCTAAACGTTTAAAAACTCAGCGTAGTATTTACTTTTTAAGACAAGTAGTTTTATTTTGCAACGCAGATAATAATTAATGATAAATGTAAGTAAGTAGTTTTTGACACCAAAACAACTATCGATTGAAATTAAAAATGTTTTTTTTTTGACAATATCAGGGCAAAATATAGTTGAAAAAATTTGTATCGTCAAATTGCGCAATAACAGCACATCTGAAAAGTGCAACGAGTAATGAATTTAATATGTCTCTCGTTATCGTACACTATGCAACTTTACTACGTGCGTAACAAAATCAAATTAATATGATACTTTAGGCATTCACTAATGCTTTTACGATTTCATAGTAAGGCAAAATTCTTTGCACATACGAGTAAATCTCAAAGCATATTTCTTCCATTATGATAATAAGACAAAGTCAGCGTATCTATCATAAACAGTATTATTTGAGCTACGACGCACAACACGTGGAGTTTTTTATGATCGAAGTATAGGGATTAAGGGCCCATGCACACCACGTTTTTTCAGGCGCCATTTGACACGTCTTTCATGCAATCGAAACGCGCTGTCTACGCGATGTTATCGTAATCTATGCAGCAGCCTCTATCAGCCTCTTTAAAGTTTAGCTATGCACATAAAGATAATATACCTAGCCGAATAAAGCAACAAAGAACTAAGCGAGCGAGATGTCACTAGCAGCAACACTGTGTAATAAAAATAGATTTATTTTATTTTATTTTATTTATTTATTTAGGAAAACCAGGGTTTTACAGTGTGTAATAATGACATAAGATAGGCAACGAGTAAACCACTTATAGGTTCCCACAGGTAAAAACAATCAGCAAATCAACAGATGCGTGATGCCGTCGCCGCACTTGAAAGAGAACCGTTTTTTGCAACTATTTGTCAGTTCGTTAGGACCTAATGGCACGGAAAAAAATAATCCTGACAACTGACACACAAATAACATCCAGTGTTATCCAAAATCGGTTTCGTTTGACAGCTCGCGGTTGTTGCTCTATTCCGAAGGAATATTAACTTTATGGCTCTGCACAGCAGCAGTAAAGCTAGTTTAGGAGCGTCGCGCGGCGTCTGAAAACAGGTGGTGTATATGGGCCCTAAACGATCTTTTTACGTGTTAGACACAACTTGTAACTTTACCGTTTACCTTACAAAATTTTATCGGTCTGGCATTTTTTCAATAACATTCTAGATCAGCGAGATCCAATTTACGAAATTACGAACAAGCCAAAACATTGAGTTGTTTTTTCTGAATAATAGAACCATATTGAATGTCCAGTAAATAAAAATATTAGCTCATTCTGTTTTATTATCTTGTTAACGTAAAAATATTATTATCTAAATATACAGGGTGGAATTTTGTAATGCCACCTGCAGGGCAAGTACTTTTAATACTGTAGATAGAAATTTTACTCACAGAAAACATTCCTTTATTTTTGAAAAGAAATAGGACTGCATTCAAAGATATCCGAAAATGGATCGGGCTGAAATTTGGCATGCAGGTAGATGTTATAACGTAGGTAGGCATCTGCTAAGAAAGGATTTTAGGAAACTAACTTCACCCCTAAGGGGGTAAAACGGGATCTCGCGTACGAAGTCGCGGGCGGCCGCTAGTCTAGTATAAAATTAGTACAGAATGATAAGAAACATAATCATGTTGGGCTTGTTGTGTCTAATTAAAAAAAGTTAAACGCCCGTTGAACAGAAATTTAAACTGTCATTTAGTATGGAAATGTCATTTTAAGCCAATGTTCAACGTGTGAGCAATCACACCATAACCCTCCTTCTGGCGCAGGCGGGTAAATATTAACTTAATTTACTTCTAAAAGTGCTGAATGAAACATATTGTGGCAATGTTTGTAAAGGCATTTGGCACAACTTTTCCCTCATCGTTTCGAGTTTGAGGAAAAAATCTTCAGCCTGCGGTAATGTTCAGCGGGCTAAGGATGATTGATGGACGGAAATCCTCGCAAATTTATAAGTAAACCTGTTAAATCTGGAGTGGGACCACGAGGTTGATTAATGACACACAGTCCAGTCGCTTTGGAAATTAACACAGACGATGCGAAACACAAATATACAAAAGTTTTTTTAGACAAGTTTTGTATTCATTAAATGCGATTTGCTTCTAACTATATATTTCAGTTTCATACTTTAAAATATTAGTGTTTCATATTTTTTAAAGCAGTATTAAAATTGTATCTTGGTCGTTATAAAACATACGATGTTTCATTTTCTTTTCGTTTCACTGAATTTTCTTGAAGACAATAAAAACGCCAATGACATTGATGTAATAGAATTGTCGAGGGCTTTTCCTTTTATTCGAATAAATCTGGAAGAGTTAAGGGTAACAAATATTTCATCGAAGAAAGACTGTCCCTAAAATAAGTGAAGTTTCCGAGAGGATCCCTCTTACAGCTTTTTGCATGTTTAGGTAGGACTTCTTAAATCTATTGCAGACGAGACATACAAAATCGCTTCTAACTGGTTTACAGCCCTTTTCTGATTTACATTTGGTGCTTATATTTAATCCTGGACATGTCAGAAGAGAAAACTGTTGTTGTTTTGAGCGTGCTGGGAAAACCCCGAAAGGGAAAACGTTCTTAGGTACCTACCAACTTCTGGAAACAACAGTTTACTACTGGTCAAAGTTACCTAATCATATTATGTAAATTAATTTTAGATTTTATTACAATATTTAAGGTACTTATGTTGATTGATGGCGGAAGGCACCAAGTATACCTGTTAAAACATTTGGGATCCCTCAAACCGTTATTAAGGACGATAGGAATCATTTACCCTAAGGGTCCCAGCACACGGGCCATTGGCTACAACCACAAAACGAGACCACCGGCATATTTCCTGTAGGTTTCATACGTTTCCGTGTGGCGGCCACTGACGTCAATCGTGTGCGGCGAATCCATTATTAAAATGCATGGGAAACTAAGAGAAATATGCCGATGGCATCGATTTTTGATTGTATGTTCCCAGCCTTTAATAACAACATGCCCTAGCTGGAAAACCCGCTTCAGGCATGTTGAAATACCATGTTAACCACAAACGGCATTTAGTCAAACCTTGTTACCATTTTAAGAATAATTATTGTACCTACTCGTACATCGTTAAAGAGTACCCTTGCTCCACATTTTCTCTCGAGTGTTAGAACAGTGATTTTAAAATGGTGTCGAGAAATCTCAACACTTGTTTTGTTTGGGAAAAACTGACATTTAACTAGTCTGCTAGTCGTGTAATGGACAAAAGGGACGGTCGACAGCACATTAAAATAAACCATGTTGTTTAGTTTAACCAAAAATTTCAAGTTCGATGCCGCAATGCGTTGGTACTCGTACCTACATGTTACGGTATTTAAGGAAATATTTATTTTTCCTTATCTAAAGGTAGCAAGATTTAGCATATACTTAAATGTTGTCACAAAAATATTTGTGGTATTGAATGAACTACGAATTTTTAATTGCAGGTTCTCATTTCATTGATAATTCATATAAACTATTGTTAAGGTTAATGAAGTAACTAAACAATAATACCTACTTTAACATGACAGCTCATTTATGTAAATAAAAAGGGAACAGCAGTGTAAAGACAAACATGATTAAAATTTACACAGCTGTAACTCATGCCAGTTGACCAAACTAACTTATTTAACCGATAGTTCAATTTCCTGTTAAACAATGAATTTTATAAGTAGTACATTTACATAATGGCCAATTATTCCGTCAATCAAATACTAATAAGGAATTGTTTTTGCTGTTAGGTTGCTAACCTGATTGTAATACTTATTGCAAATTATCTTTTATCTTGCAAACGAAATGCTTTAATTGGTACTTTACTAGGGAACTGCATAACCGAGCCATTGTACGGTTATTTATCGGAATTTAAGTATTTAGATCAAGTTGCTCATTAGTTTCCTCTTTACAACACTCTTATACCGCTTTATATCGTATCGGAGAGCCATCAAACCCTAGACAGACTGTCGAAACACCGCTCATACAGGCTGATAATTACCTTTAATGACCCGCGGGCCGTATGGAATGATATGGACCATTCGGCTTGAGCTCTGAAGCGCACAGTGAAGTCAAATTGTTGGCATAGTCAAAGAAAACATTAAGTTATATTTTCTACAAAGCAGTAAAAGAATAATTCATCTTACTAAAGTAATTACCAAACAGAGTAAGAGTCAACAACTTAAAAATTTCGATATAAATATGAAATGTAATAAAATTACCGGTATGAAAATAACTAATAACCATTTCACTTTTGTTCAGTCATTGATTTAAAATAGTTTTAAAATTTAAATAATGTATTGTCAATTTGCATGCTCATTATATATTATCATAGTTTAATCACATTTTATTAATTATTGTATGAAATATATTTGCAGTACTTATGTTTTACAAAGTTGATGCATTGGATAAGTGAACCGAAGGGAAAAATCAAGGCATTCGCAAGAAGATGACATACCATTCAACTTGACTATGACGCCAACAAGCCAAATTGCTTGCTTCTGTGAAAATGCAAGGGTCATTCGTGACTGGCGTGCTGCGTGCGCGCAGTGTTTCTTTCGCAAGCCCAGCAGTGTTGTGCTGGCCGTCGGAACCGACGCACGCGTGTTGCACCCGCGACTGACAGTTTACGCAACGGTTCGAAAGTGATGTGGCGGTAGGAAGGGCTCAGTGGCGGTACTCCGAGGCATATTGCCTCACAGTGTAAACAAACTTTTGAATTATTCACGAACATCGTAAGTACTCATTCTGAATTGTTGTAATGTTTGTCAACAAACGATTGTTGCGCACTACACGTGTCCTCTAGCTCGTTAAGCCGTGTGATTTTTAATAGTTTATTGCTTTGGGATCAAAGTAGACTAATTATACTAATTAATATCTGAGGAATATTTTCACATATATTATAATTTTTTCTCATGGAATTTCTCTGTGCCCGTAATTAAAGCAGTTCTTTGAGGTCTAATTAATTCTAATGAAAAGCATACATGAACATGCATGTATGCGTTATACGTAAAATTGTTATATTTTTAACTTTTAACTAAGTATGAAATTAATAGGAGCTATATTATTATCCTCTAATAGACTGTAAAACGAAAAACACATTTACTGGAAATAAAGATAGATACACCTTTAATATTTCGGCATTGAATCTCATCTCTGAAATCTAAATATGCGAAGTTGAACAATGTAGATTTGACCTTGACCTATCGTAATACTTACTTGTCTTTACCTCACAACAATGCAAATATGTAAATTGCCAAGCAAATATTTACTATAGTAAGAAAAAGAACAGAAAAAAAGAAACAGAATGTCGCTTGTCGCTTTTGTCCAAAGATTATAATTCTATTGTCTGCCTTAAGTCTTAAAAAAACAAAACAAGATTAAGATAGAAAGAAAGTTTTGCAAATATTGTTAATGCACTGTTAAATTAACAATGCACTAAGACCAAGTAAATTAACTTTAAATGTTATCTTTAAAATATTAAGAAGTAAATAAATACCTATATTTTTGTCTAAATGCATAAAACGTGACTATCTAAAACGGGGGACTATGAGGATGGATTCACCTTAAAAGAGAGTATTGTTAATTAAATCCATTTTTATTATTTATTTATTTATTTAAACATCTTACAAGCTAACAGAATATATTCCAAAGCGCTTTAAGATAAACTGTATGCAAATGCATGCTTCATTTATTCAGAAACTAGCTTTTTCCCGCAGCTTCACCCGCGTGAAATTTAGTTTGTCACAGATCGTTATAAATTATGGCCTTTAATATGTTATTCTGGGTTACAAAGAATAATACTGTAAAATTTCATCAAAATCCGTTTAGTAGTTTTTGCGTGAAAGAGTAACAAACATCCATCCAGACATCCAAACTTTTGCATTTATAATATTAGTAGGATGTAAACATACCTATTTTTGGTAATTATTTAAAAATAAAGTCTTTTTAGTATTTCAATAAGGTCATTCTACTTCAACTCGACTGAAAGATGCATAAAGACTTACTCTTTATGATGGAAGTTCAAAACTTCTTGTTTCTTCCTTTGATATGGAAAACCACGGGATTTCGGTGGAAATCGTTACATTTTTTTAAATCTAATTAACTCCTCTCAGCCTCAATTAAATCGTACGTCCATCGGCCGTCGATTTTTTGTATTCAGTACCATGCTGCCGCGTTCCGTCCTGAATGCCTTCAGTTCTTACGTGAGAAAAGCATACTTATCGTAAAACATTTTCAGGTCTACAGGTAATATTGAACCTTCGTTCGTTCGTTCGTTTCAGCCAAATGACGTCCACTGCTGGACAAAGGCCTCCTCCAAGGTTTTCCACAATGCACGGTCCTGCGCAAGTGGCAGTGGGCGGGGCACATAGCTCGTAGAGACGATGGCCGTTGGGGCAGAAAAGTTCTCGAGTGGCGACCACGGGCTGGAAGACGTAGCGTGGGCAGGCCTCCTACTAGGTGGACCGACGATCTCGTAAAGGTCGCGGGAAGAGCCTGGATTGAACCTTACTACAAAGTAATAGTGGTTAGTATTAGTCAAATTACACATTAAGCTGTTAAGTAAATAAAGGCGTTAAACGATCGATAGCAATCAGTGATAACACCAAATATTCTGTAACGCTTGCTTAAGCAAACTCTGCTTGCACAATTGTCCCAAATATATTACGGTCAGCAAAACCGCCAATCGGCTTAATACTACTTTTATCTTTATTACTTTTGTCAGCACTTTCCATTACCCCGAAAACTGTGCCAAGTAATAACATTGTAGTTTCTGTTAGACCCTAGTGTAAGCAGTAAGAAACTTAGGTCATTCCCTAAATCTTAGTACTATTTTACTACGTGCTTCTGTCATGTCATAACATCCTTTTACAACAAGGTGGGAATGTGACTTTACTTAAGAGCTTTACTTGTTTTATTCTTTTCCATGTTATCCAATCTCTAAAAACCAACATTACATTGGTGTGCCATATACTCGTAAGTATGTTTTTTGTAGTATTGTAATACGAACGGACAAAAAATGACCCCAATTTTAGATTTACCTTAACATGCTGTTGATACAAATGACAATGTTGTTATCTATATATATAAAAGAAAGTCGTGTTAGTTACTCCACTTATAACTCAAGAACGGCTGAACCGATTTAGCTGAAAATTGTCAGGGAGGTAGTTTAGAGCCAGGAGAAGGACATAGGATACTTTTTATCCCGTTCGAAATTAAAAAAAAGTCTGCTTAATTATTGCCATTAAGGCGGAACAAAGTCCGCCGGGTCAGCTAGTAGGACATAAAACATTATTTTGAACTTCCTGAATGCATAAAGTTTTCCTTAACAAAGTACCTATAATTGGGTAATTTTCATTTTTTTATAAGCACAAAGCATTACACTTTTGCATAAGTTAACTAATTGTTTTTAAACCTGTCACGAATATTACAACAAATCTATGTATGTATCTCCTCTTTGGCACTATTACTCGTACCAAAATAGAGTCCAAATTATTAGTCAGTGCACAGACAAGAATTCAGGCCTTGTGGTGACTCACAGTTATGTTACCTTGATTTTTTCTCAGTGATTGCTGTGCTAACCGTACTTTGGTGAGTCATCCAATTAGCTATGTACCTGGCACCCAGGTTTACAAGGCTGGATGGTACCATGTGCATATAAAATGCAGTTTGAAAGGTCGTCTTCGTCGAGTGAAGTCAGCAGATTTCCCGGTTTTGGATGGTGGATCCGATAACGGAGTTTGTGGATTTTTATGTGTACCATTTACGATGTTAAGGAGTTTTTTATTAAGTATTTTTATGATCTGGCTGTATAAAACCGGTTTAGTCTTAGGTATTACGAAGAATAAGACCTCAGCCAATGATCTCATTTCAGAATATACCTAGCCATGAACGAACAATGTGCTTAACGTGTGACCTGTGTGTTTACACTTTTGGGACTGAAAAATGCTCTGTCTGTCTGTTTTTATTTTTTGGTAAAAAAAAGGCTGTTGACTGGATACCACATACGGGCAAATGCAGTATGGAGGACATTCCAATAAGCCCGATCGGTACAAGGCTCATCAAAGTGCCTTTCGTAGTGAGTAGCGACCCGCTTTGTCAAAAAGGCCCGTCCACACGGCATTCCAGTCTCTTGCAAAGGGTCTGTTATTGTAACATTCACAATATTGTAGTATCCATTATTCTTTGTTACCTTTGTGAAGAGAAAATAAACATTTTTTTTAAATTTTATTCATATTGTAAATGAAAGAGTAGTCATGTCTAACTCTCTCTTGATTGTTATTTTTTCTTAACTAAACAAATTCAGGTAAATCGTCCACTCGTCAGATCCACATCGGTACTTTAATTCAAAATAGAGCTATTTAATATAGAAACCTGAGCAACTTGAAAAGCTCCCAATGATTAAGTTATTTATTTACAAGATACAAACCCCAGGAAGACCCGTGGCCGACAGCGGGTCGGTTATGGGTTTAGGGGAACCTCCTTATTTATAAGGGGCATTTTGGGCACGCACGAAAAAGATTGCCTTTCTATACATAAACTATTGTTATGACCAAGTATGGGAATTGGTAGAGTGCCTTCAGTACATTTTGTTGTATACTGGGTTCTTTAGTTTCCAAAATCAATAGATTTATCTTATACCTACTTCTTTTCGTGTGAAAAGTCAACTTTTTTCAAGTCAATAACAACCCAACGATTCTGACGTCACACTGACCTTTTGCAATACGATCAACTTGTTCTGATCTTGGGTGTACACTGTACAACCTTGTAAAGACACGGTTTTGAATTGCAATTGGTTTTCCTCAAAATATCCTGTTACTTTGTGTTTGAGCCCTCAAAGTAAAAAAGATAAGATTATGGTTACAAGGAAACGAGTGACCCAATTGATCTTTCCATTTGGGAATGGAAACTACATTTCCGGGATAACAAATATCCAATATAATATTATGACGTAACCTTATAATTTGTCATAAGCCAGGCCTCTTCTTCAAGGTGAGGATGAATAGACATTAACTCGTACCTACTGAGCACGTCTATACACTTTAGACTGCATCTCAATAACAGATATTGGCGATTACGGCCAAAAATCTGCCTTATTCTGCATAAAAAATTGGGTGATGTACTCGTAATCTGTCATAGAAAAAATAAATAATGCAGATTTTTACTGAATGGTTGAAATCAATTTTTCCTGCAGCAAGCATGGACCCGGAATGTCGTGACCGTTGCGAATTCAAAACCGACGTTAAATCTTAATTTCTCGTAGATTAGTTATGCCAATTCTTCAAGGTGTTAGACATAAGTTTTTTTTTATATCCACAATGAGGAAGCTCATGGCCTGTATCTCACCTGATGGATATTGATGATCAGGTGGAAGCGAACTTCAGCGGAATTCTCAATCACAAAGGAACTGTCTATCTTACCGTCCAGTATTGAATAGATAAAAAGCTTCTTGTCGCGGATATGTGTGTTTGTTTATAAATATTATCGGTGTCTAGTAGGTGATTAATAAATAAATAATTAATGGCAAAACTATAAAGAGGCTAAATGTAGACCTAACAACAGACATCAAGATTAAAGTGGATTCCAAAAGTGGAGCAATTTATTACTTAGCTTTGAGTCGAACTACTTCTGAGAATATTTTTGAGTAATTATATTTTTGACTCCGTTGCTATAAGCCTACTAATAATACTTACTTATAAAATACAGAAAACTTAAATTAGGTAAATAATGAGCATACTAAATACAATACTTAAGACACAAGTATTGTATTAAGTTTGCTCATTAATATTGTTTTATGTACTAGTTGTATAGTTAGTACGTGGCTAGCTTTACGGCAGCAAACATTCGCTTAATATTATTTGGAATATCTTCCAAAATGTTTTATGAAATGTAAAGCTTTATTCTGTCACTCTAAGTGTTATTACTTGAAGTACTAACCTGGGCAGCCCTCGACGGATTTAACGATCCATCCGAGATATCGACGGCATAATAATATACCTTTGATATCGATGGCAGATATTACTCACTCGCCCGAGCTATTGGATCTCCCTATGAAAGGAAGTAAAGTGCCTGGACATCCATTATAACGATCCTGTTGAAAATAACGATGTAGATTGTAGGTGATGGGCTCGATAAACTTGTATACTGGAAGAAGCTGTTAGAGAATTTAGGTTATAGGTTTTTTACAGCACTTGCCTTAAATAAAACGGTAAATGGGACTGATGGTTTTCGTTATGGACTAGTAGGTATGCCAGATCGCGGGGTCGATCCCAACGCAATACAATCAGTGACTTACATTACATTCTATTTATAAAAGATAAAATATGAAATTCGGTACAAAGTTATAACCTTTCAATTCCATAAATATCTTTACACGTGAATTACCTACAAATGAATGGTCACGTTTTTCATTTGAAAATTGGTTGTCTTGTCAATTGAGATAAATAGGTGATTGGATATTTGACACTTTCCAAGGTAGAAAGCGATTCGAGTGGGTGTTATCGATATTCAGATTAAAGAGAGTTCAATAAAATATACATCTTCACGTGGCATACTTCAATATGACATTCCATTAAGTACCGACTACTGATCTTTATTTAGGTTGGATATTTATATGTGACAGAATATTGAAATTGTACGAGTTATTCCGAAAACTGACCCTTTTAATTATTTTTGGGTAACATGACTTAATTAACTTACATGATATTAAAACTACTTAAAGAGCATCCAAAAAAGTCTATACTTATGCTGTTTATCCTTACTATTGCTTAGTTTGTTATTTAAAAACAAATGGGTGCTTCTGGGTTTCCCATGATTCTTGTGCCATTCAAATAATATTGAAACAGATAAAACAAAGCATTCCTTATTACACTTTTTTCCGAGTGAAAATCACCTTTCGCACTTCACGCGACTTGCTGATTATTCAAAACTATGGCCTTCGACAAAAGGTCGAATCGAATCCAATTTATGAAAAACTATCTAAGTACCTAGTATGTGATTCAGAATCATTCTAGTAACTAATAAATAACTGATCGATGGAGTGAAGCCGATTGAATCGATGTCATTCATCTGGGGGCACGGCAGTGCCCCCACCAAGTCGAGCAAAAAAGCGGCACGGCCGTACCATCCTTTTCTCGAAGCAATTCAGGCCATTTTCGACCGCCTGTAACTTCGTTGTGGATAAAACTAGAAGGCTTAATTTTCATTAGCTATGCAGGCATTGTAAAGACACGGTATATTTCAAATTTCATTCAATTTGAACCAGTAGTTTAAGAATTATAACGGGTCAAAGTTTCTTAATTTTGTCACTCACTGACTGACTGACTGACTGACTCACCAATCATCAAAATTCTAAGGCACTTCTAGCAGACCTAGAAGCTTCAAATTTGGAATATAAGTAGTGTTTGGTGTATGAATCAAGGAAAAACTAAAATATTTGGGGGCACGGTAGTGCAACCGCCAAGTCGAGTAAAATTTTTCAATTTCGGTCCAGTTTTCTAGATACATAACTGCTGTCTACAAAATACAAAAAGAAATGAGATCCCATCAAAAACAATACTTGTCAAAAAAACCAAGTCTCGCAACTCAGTTGTTCTACGGTAAAAAGTTGTGAGATCCATGTAATACCAAGTCCAGGCCAGGAAATCTTTAACGTTTTACATAAATATATTGACTTGGCCATCGCATGAAAACACGTGTAAATTAAATTATTTAGTGCGATGGCCAAGTCAATAATTTATGTAAAACGTTAAAAATTTCCTGGCCTGGACTTGGTATTACATGGATCTCACAACTTTTTACCGTAGAACAACTGAGTTGCGAGACTTGATTTTTTTGACAAGTATTGTTTTTGATGGGATATTATTTACCGAATTATACAACTGTTTTGTCTTAAGGTTCTGAACTGCTCGATTCGATTGCCTTTAAAAAAGGTATTATTAAATTGACGTGCATGAAAATGACGGGAAATCATTACGTGATGCGGAATGTGTGACAAGGTTCATCTGAACATTGCCAATTAACTCGATTGCTAGTGTGAATACAGTTGAACACCTTTTGGCCGCGAATTCAAATTCAAATTGGTTTATTTGTGCGCAAACGACTAAATTTGTGGAAAAACTATTTAATGTTTAACGATGACTTTACAGTTGACATTTATGAGTGATGACTATTATTATGAATAGTACTTATTAATGACTTTTTATAGCCCATTTTTTACATTTTAAATTTAGTACTATTACAACTAAATACTTAAAATACCGCAGTAACTAGCTTGATGTGACGTCGTTTTTCGTCTGTGCTATTGAACTGAGAGACTTACACGGTGAGCTTTGTTGGTTCCTTTAGAATTTCCAACATACCGAAACTCAACAGCGGAAAGGAGTAATGGAGGAGTCCATTCAGACCATTTTTATCCGTTTTCCTATTTCATGTCACTTGGGGGATGTTGTTTATCTTAGTTGTTTATACAAATAACAAACAGGTTGACTAATTTTAGCGGCTTCGTAAATAAGTCACCCACAGAGCAGCCTCGAGACCAAGGTGAGCTTGTCCACGTGTAATGTGAAAATGTTTTGCTGTGGCGCTAAAAAAACAATACCAAGAAGTCGTTTTTAGGGTTCCGTACCCAAAGGGCTACCAATGTGGACATCCTTAGTAGAGGCCTTTGTCCAGTAGTGGGCCTAAAGAGTGACAACTAGACGCCAATGCTTTGAAGATCAAACAAACAAATAACAAAATATCTCACTGTCAGCAGTACCTAGGTATCTAATGAACCATGATAAGTAAAATTTTCGAAATACTGTTTATTTTATTTAGTGTGATGGTACACAGATTCACATATTAATTAATTAATATTTCTATTGTGCGATTTTTGTTAAAAAAAAGTTATATTCTGCGTTTATGTTATTTTCGATTTACGAAAGTAGCACATTATTGTTTATTGTTTGACATTTATTCTTATAAAGAGAAATTATGCCACTTACATAGAACACAAGGTAACACTTACATAGTAAAAAACTAGGATAATAATGAGGGTTTTCGCGAATGAAAGATCCGCTAGATGGCGGGACGTAGATGTGGGGTCTGACTGCTGCGTGATTGGTGGATTTTGACATTATCTGTCAATGTCATGTCAAAAATAATGCAGCATTCATGCAGCATTTGGACTAATCAAGCAATCATGCAGCATTTGGACCTCGCGTCTACGTATTGCCATCTGGCGGATTTTTCATTCGCGAAAACCCTCATTGTTGTCGTACATAAAAGAAATAACAAATATAAAAGTAAAAATATACTCATCACTCACTCATAGACCCAGATTTAGAAGCGACTAGCGTAGCACAGTCTCAAATTCGCTAACGCAAGTATTCGCGAGTAAGCGTGCCTCGCTACTTCGCTAGCCTCCTCTTAAATACATTGAACAAGTCAATATTTTTAACATTAACAAAATAATGGTTTTTAATGTTATATGATACGGAACCCACAGGTCTGACTCACTTTTGGTCGGTTTGGTTTACTAATAAGTCGATTAATCAGGGCGGATTCTTTGAATCCTGGTCTAAATGTCAGACGAAGATCTTTACGAGGAAAGTCATTGGTCAAGGGCTTTGGAAACTAGCTTCTGTGGAAACTAACTTAATATACTATTTTTAGAATTATTTCAAAAATACCTATTAACAGGTTCATTTGTTAATCATTTAGATCTTAGGAAGGCAAGTTAATCAGCCTGTTCGATTAATGCCCGTTTTCACCATCGATCCCTCAATTTTTAGGGAACCCTATAAAAACAAAATTCCTGTTATTTGTTACCATAGGGGTCACTTAAAAATTAGAGGTTGATGGTGAAAACGGGCATAAGCCAAGTGAGACTATTATATCGGCTCATGAGGTCCAGAGGGTACCAGGGACACGTAATAAATAAATGTAATCACGCAAAACTTATCTAATAAGGTCATTTGCAAAAAAGATCTATTTATTTTTAAAACGTTATTTAAACATGAATTAAATCGGCCATTTAGTTATCCAACCTGCTTTGTCTACATATAACGGTCTAGTGAATCATTACGTTAATTGCACATGTTACAGTACTAATTAGTAGAAAATACCTATTATCTACTAATTTCTATTTTAAAAAGTGAATGAATGTAAGTACCACGTGATTAGCCGGTGTGTGTCGATTGATAATAGATGGTTAATGATAAGTACTCGATGACGATCAGCCGTCATTAGTTCAAATTAGCAAAGGTTTCTCTCATCTACTGATAGGTTTAACCCTTAAATATTTCTTCCATATTTTATTTAATACTGTTTTTAGCGAATTTAGATCAACAATTATTTTTCTTTAACAGAATTTGTTTGTTTTTTACCGTTTAAACCTTCCCTTATCTCTCACAATTTCAAGACAAAAATTTGCCAAATCGGTCCAGCTGCTCTCGAGATTTATTGAGACAAACGAACAGTAATTCATCTTTATGTTTTAGGAGGAAGATAAGTGCATTTATGCACGTGCAGTTATATGATGCCAGCAATAAAAAATAAAAACCAAATTAATAAAACGTGGTATATTTACGAGCAGTTGCTACGTGGCTGCACTTTAGTCTATAGACAATATCTTTATTGCATCATGTTGGTACATAATAAAGATCTTAAATAATCATTTTTAATCTTTTGCCAACTAAAGCTCGGTTATACTTACCACACATGGTTATATGGCTGCAATATTATGTATTTTGACAGTAAAAAAATATCTCTTCGAAACAAGCAATATTTTTATTGCATTAAAACCTTTTTCGCGGCCTCGCCATCTTGAATATCAGTTTATCACCGAAAGACTGTATCACCCTTTCAAAAAACTATAGGTATAATTCATGGTTTCCATTCAACATGGGTCTCAAATTATCTCTATACTAAATTTTATCAAAATCAGTGCAGTGTTTTCAAAGTGAAAGAGTAAAACTTCCATTAATCCACTCTCACTCACGTACGTTTACATTTATAGACATTAGTAGAATGTGGCTGCACTTTTTGAAGCAATACTTACTTACTTTATGAAATGAAGCGTACTTATGTACAACTTTAGCATTAAACGGGTCTTTATGTAAGGAAATGTATGTACAATGCAATGTAAATGTTAAAGTTGTTAAATAAACTTTTATTACTTTTTACTTTTACTTTTTACTTCTAATGTTGCACTGTGTTGCAGCCTCATATAGCAGAATATATTGACCGCTGTGAAGGTATGAGTACGGATTATCATAGGTATAAACAAAGTTGCCAAATCATACATGACCATTATAAACAGGGAAAATCCACCTTATTTATTGCAAAGTATGTACCTACCTAAATAATTTCGTTTTTCTTTTGCCATGCCGAAAAGACTTGTTTATTCTTTTGCCATACCAAAAAATAGTCGTAATTGGTAATACGTAAATATGAACGTGTACCCCAACGTGACACTTCATGCCGAATTGCAACAGAAACCTTTCTCAGTTCACTGAACCTCCAAGTTGTGCTCCAAGGCTGAACGTGTACAATGGGAAAGGTATTCGGTAGGACCAATCCATAAATAGTGTATGACATGATACATGATGATAATGGGTTCGTGTCTGACAATCATACCTACAGTTAGGGCAAAAACTTATTCATTGTAAAACCACAACTCCAAATGAGATTTTACTCATGTAAAAAGGTTACTTTTTTAGTGAAATCTTGTTATCATAAACAGCATGCAGAATTTACTTTCTAAATGTTAAACTAAAAAAATCAATTTTGAGTTCAGAACAACAAGTTCTGAACTTAAAATGGATTTTTAGTTGGATTCCTTTTAGTATAAAAAACCGCAATCCAAGATACATTTTATTACCCTTTTTAAGCATAATACGTCAAATATTTCGATTTAAGAACTGTTTCATCGGTCCCTTTAAAGAGGCGAATATGCTAGTGGCAGTATTACTATTTCTATGACATTAATCACATTAAGGCTGAGTTGCACCAACTTAACTTTCAGAATAACCGGTGCTTTTTGTATGGAGTTTGACAGATTTTTGACGTTTGTTAAAGTCAAAATAAGATGGTGCAACTCAGCCTAAGACAAATCCGTGTGAATATGAACGTGAAAAAGAAACAATCAAAATTAAATGACGGCGAATCTACTGAGTTCATTTACTGTGCGTACACGCAGTTGCACAATGCAGCACAATCAGCGCTTGATACTCCCGACTTTTAGCTTGAACAGCGCAATTACTATCTGCACTACGGCTTCGGATTACTATGATTATTTTACAATAACATTATGTCACATGTTTAGAACATATGCATTAGAGTGACCGTAATATTTTTTTGTAAGTGGAGGATATAAAAAGATGATGTAATATTATTACAAAGGTGTCATTAATATTTTCAAAAATAAAGTTTTTTTTTTAATTTGTTTTAGATTTTCGTTCGGTAGAAAAACATCGTCTCCAACAGATCATAGATCAAGCACCTACTTAGTTACATCTACATGCCTATCATTATTTTTCAAGTTGACATGTAATTTTTAAAATAATAGGTAGGTAACAAAAAACAATTTCCTCCGGAACTGTCCGAAACTATTCAATTGTCAATGTCATTGAATAGGCCAAAGTCGTTCGTGCGTCAAAAATCAGTTCAACTAATAAGTAATTAGTAATTCACGGCACCAACCACTTGACAACCGTCTTCATTCACAACGACAAAGACGACCGATACTAATGGAATAGACAATACAGCAATTTATATTTAATTGCTTATTGTATCCAAATTCCCATCAAACCGACTGATTTATCTATGTCTCTTGGCTTTTGAATAGTTAAGTGAAATTCTGCTGAAACAGAAGTCTAAACACCTTAGAAAGGTCTCAATAACTCAAATCTAAAGCAGATTCACAAATGATGTTCTGTTAGGTTGGAAATGACACTATTTACTTCAATATGTTAGGCTGAGATACGGGTCTCCTCAATGGACGGACAGTGCGAATAAATCCTTGCGCGGCACAGTGATCAATAATCAGAATTTAGGATGACAAAAATATTTTAATCTGAAATTACAATTATCTAATAATGTTATTGAAAATATCATTTAGTAAATAAATATTTCTTTATTAAAAAAATGAATTTGAGACTACAATCTTAAAAAACCGGCCAAGTGCGAGTCGGACTCGCGCACCGAGGGTTCCGTACACACCTGTAGGTATATAATATAACTTTGATTTTGTTACAGCTTAAAGGTACTATGGACCTGATTATTTGATATGAATTTCAATTAAATACCTCTACGCGTTCATGAGGAAAGTAGTAGTAACTTTAAAATTCTCATTTTATCACTTTGGAAGAATCTCTCGCGCAAACTATTCAGTTTAGAAAAAAATGATATTAGAAACCTCAATATCATTTTTGAAGACCTATCCAGAGATACCCCACACGTATGGGTTTGATGAAAAACATATTTTTGAGTTTCAGTTCTAGTACCCCCTGATGCCCTTAGTTCAATATATTAAAGAAGAGTTAATTTCAATTGGGTAAAAAGTACTAGTGCCTATTTTGTCGAATACGAAATATCATTCTGTAGACTGCCTCGTGACTTAACAGTAAATTCAGGAGATGATGATGAAATGTTATGAAGTGCTGAGTCAGCCCTACGTTTTCCGACTGAATGAAGTTTCATCTCGGCTGCTAAGCACAACTATTCTTCACTTCTGGATGATACTTCGTCTTTTAATCTACTACGCTTAGTTCTGTCACCTAAATCCATGAAAGACTTTTTCAGGCGTCCTCTACCTACAGACCCTGAAGTTGAAGGCTGTTCAATAATGATCTCCAGATGTTATTATGCATTTACACAACTAATTCTCTTTTTTTTTTTCAAATTGAGAGATATCTTTGCCGATTTTAATCAATTTCTGGAAGCTGACAAACAAAAGCTATTTTTTTAATTTCGTAACTCATTTCGCTCTTGTGTTATCAAATCTGATACTCTAATGACCTCATAGACATAGTTTAATAATATATCTTTAGATTGCTTAGTTGCAGGTTTAATTAGAGGAAGTTTTTTGAGGTTTTTAAATAAATTTGAATTTCTAACTGTACTTTCGTTTCCTACAAAAATGAAAAGTTTGTTCAGGCAGGGGTAGTTCGGGGTAATTTTTTTTATTGAATACCATAATACAGATTTCCAGCTATCTACCAGTACCAAAATTTCCATGTTCTAATATGTTCCTTGTAAGATACAGGCTTTAAAATAAAATAAAATACCTAAAATTTTAAGCTAAGTTTTGAATATTTTTTCTAAATTACTATAACAATTAACAGTTACTAAGTGTTATAGAAAATGAAGTACATACCTTCATTAATGTACACCATATTTCATAATACGCAATAATGCACTGTATAAGTCACACCAAACAGATAACTGTGCGCGAAAACAGGAAGTAAATAGAACAAATCAGTACAAATTAGCGAGAGCACTGCATTTACTA
Organism: Ostrinia nubilalis; assembly: GCF_963855985.1. NCBI lineage: Eukaryota > Metazoa > Arthropoda > Insecta > Lepidoptera > Crambidae > Ostrinia > Ostrinia nubilalis. The sequence continues at coordinate 15,832,904 of NC_087094.1, forward strand.
GCTGGTATCTCAGTAATGACTTACCTTTAACCGTTCATATTAAACAAGAATATGAGGTAAGTACCCCCAATCACATCGCGATGATTTGTTTTAACTACCCTCACAATGTCAAATTTGAATATTATCCACCTAATATCTCATTATTGATCACTGTGCGCGGGCGGGCGTATTACGTACCTACAATAGATGTATTACACTGGCCTACAGCCATTTTGGTGCCGGGGATTTAAGACCTGATTTTAAGTATGTCTTACATGGCGATATCAAAAATGTAATCAGTTTTTCTCTATCAGCTCTAGTTCCCGAGATAAGTGAAAAACAATTTTCACAATTAATATTTATTTTTATTAGCATTAAACATCAAGAAATTGTCTTTTGAGTGATTTTTTCGAATGAAACTTACTTGGGCAATCTCGCATGATTCCCCAACAGTAGTCGACCATCATATAAGTGTCCCATCTTCCTTGGTATCTACTCTCCATTGTTTTTATATCTTGGTGAAAACGTTTTCCTTGTTCTTCGCTTAGTTCTCCTAAATTTTGTTGGAGTGGATCTGGGTTACTGTTGAGATAGTTTAATTTTATACCCATATAACAGCCTAAATATTTGAATTGAACTAGTACATCCTTATCCTACTCTACATAGTTGTCAGCCTTATGCTTTCCGAGGAAATTTTGTAGAACTGGTACAAAAGTTATCCACGCAAGCCAATCCACATAATTCATAGAAATCTCAAATTTAGTGGTGTCTTTTATTAATAGACTTATTTTAAGTCCATTAAAACTACCTTCTTTTAGTTTTTCAGTACTTAAACCACGAAAATAATCTGTGAAATTAACTGCAAAAATTGACTATTTTTGCCATATCATAGGCACTCCAAGCTTCAAAAACTTACGTGTGCCTTTCTCCCATCGTCGCAGATGTTCAACGCATATTTTACATACAATATGAAGCAGCTACACTTAATTTTTGTGCCGAATTTCAATACCAAAGTGAGCAAAATACAAACGATTTACCGTGTTTTTAATGGTTTGACGCTGATCTTTCAGTAGTATTCACCACAAACTTATCAAAATGAATCAGGATCGTTAACACAACATCTGGACGTACTAGCCATATTAAAATAGTAACATAAAGTTTATCGATATTAATGTAATAATGACTATTTTCTAACAAGGCGGGAAAAAAATTAAAATGAGGGTAGTCGACAAACTAGAGCTGATGAGTTGAAATGAAGTATGTGAATATATTGTCCATTACCCATGTTATCGACCGTATAAACAAAAAGAGCTGCACCAAACAAAAATATTTTTTTTGCAGGCCTGTGTTATCGCTTTCAAGTTGCGATGGAATTTGAGTTAGCTCTATGGCTAACTTAGTATCATTATGTGGCTTTTATTACTACATAAATTGATAACCTTACGCCTATTTGATGACAGCGAAACGGCCATGTCACATATTTTGACTAAGTTGTAGTAGTCCAGTCAATGAATGCTTTAACGACGGTGTAGAGAGAAATCCGTGGAACACAATTTCTGACCTCGGGACTTTATTTAGACTAGTTAGGAGGTGAACATAGCAAAAGTCCCCGCCCTTAGCCCTTGAGCCGGCGGGGTGAGGGGAGTTTAAAGGTACCACTTTTCGGTTTTTCGCTTAATCCTCGGAAACTATGCGTTCTAGTGACATGACTACTATGAACCAAAAAAAGCTTATTCAATTTGCTACAGGTGAGATAGTCAAGTTTTTCTATATCTTGTATAGTTTTCGCGGCATCTGCTCTCGAAGGTCTGTAATATTGGAAATTTTATTTTTGTCTTACATATTCCCAACAGGAGAAAATCGACTAAATCAATATTGAGCAAACATTCTAGACATGCGGGAGTATGTTAAGTCTAGTTTCAGGGAGGAGACTGCACCGTGCGAATATTTAGACGAACCACTTTTGACTCCTCATCACTCAAAAACTACTGTGCATTAACACTTCAAATTTGGCACATGAGTTGAGACTTGCAAGATAAATATCAGCTTCAAATTTCATAAATATACCTCAAACGGTTATTTAGATATTAACGTTCAAAAATCGAAATTCAGTACACTAAAATCTATCTATCACCTGTGAAATGTTAAAATTTACTGGTTTTTTATTTGTTCCTTTGTATTTACACATCTACTTATCTGGATGCCAAATATGAACCTTCAAGGTCCTCTGGAAGTGGTTAGAATTTGATCTATAGGTCAGACATGTAGATTTTTGGACGTCAATACCTAAAGAACCGTTTGAGATATATTTATGAAATTTGAAGCTAAAGTTTATCTTGCAAGTCTCAACACATGTGCCAAATGTAAGGTGTTAATGCACAGTAGTTTTTGAGTGATGAGGAGTCAAAAGTGGCTCCAAGTGGTTCGTCTAAATATTCGCACGGTGCAGTCCCCTCCCTGAAACTAGGCTTAACATGCTCCCGCATGTCTAGAATGTTTGCTCAACATTGATTTAGTCGATTTTCTCCTGATGGGAACATTGTAAGACAAAAATTTAATTTCCAATATTACAGACCTTCTAGAGCAGATGCCGCGAAAACTATACAAGATATAGAAAAAATTTACCATCTCACCTGTAGCAAATTGAATAACATTTTTTTGGTTCATAGTAGTCATGTCACTAGGACACATAGTTTCTGAGGATTAAGCGAAAAACCGAAAAGTGGTACCTTTAAACCCCCCTCTCCCCGCCGGCTCAAGGGCTAAGGGCGGGGACTTTTGCTATGTTCACCTCCTAACTAGTCTAAATAAAGTCCCGAAGTCAAAAATTGTGTTCCACGGTTTTCCATCTATAATGCTTTATTGACTGGACTATAGAGTTAGAAGCTTGGCTCTACATGAGATCTGATAACGTTTTCAAAGTGCGAGCTATACGGCTCGTCTTGGCAACATTTAACATGAAGTTTTTTTTTTATTATGTACTCACCTATAACATTACTTTTGTTGTCAAAAAGGGGGACTTACTTGTAAATACAACTTTAATGCCTTTAACTTTACGGGATACAACCCTGACTGACGGAGACGAATGTCATCGTTACCTTGTCTACGGCCCAACCGTATAGAAAGTACCTTTTTGTTTATGGCTTAATCTACATTTCTCTAGGGATGTAGCCTAGTTCCTAACCAAAATCTCTAACTTTTATCAGTACCTAGTACTAAATTATATTCCCAGTAGATAGACTGTTAAATCTGTTGAGTTTCGTCCAATAACTGGAAATTAAGCAAACTTGATTACAACTTCAAGTTAGGTACATATTATAAGCAATCTTTGTTAATTTTTCAACTTACTGATGTCTGACATTAAATACTAGACATAGCCCATTGTCTGACATGTCCTCTGAAACAGAAATCATACTTTTTTCGGACTCTTTGAATGTCTGACAGCAAACTTCCAGTAATTACAACCAGTCATCACCATCATCATCATTTCACTCTTTAAAAGTCCACTATCCTACTAATATTATAAATGCGAAAGTTTGGATGTCTGGATGTCTGTTACTCTTTCACGCAAAAACTACTGAACGGATTTCGTTGAAACTTAACAGTATTATTGTTTGTAACCCAGAGTAACATAATATAGGCTATAATTTATGCCGATCTGTGATACTAAATTTCACGCAGGTGAAGCTGCGGGCAAAAGCTAGTTGGAAGTAAGCCATAAGTAGCGTCACAAATAACGATCTCCCACTTAACTCTATTTTACTTTACTTTCCATGTAACTATGAATTGTATGTTACAGTCAAAACTCATAACCGGTTAAAACCACTTTTGACTGCAAAAATCATGAATTATCCTGATGTTGTGTAGAAATATTATACGCGTAAAATGTATGCAAATTTGTCTCTACACACAAACGAATACACGCGAAAAGTCAAGCACCTACCAAGTACCTATTCACAGTTAAAGTGTTTGAACCCTGGTGGTCAGACTCCAGACTGCAATCTATTACTGGCGACCATTAATCATGTCGTTCCTTTTAATTTAAATACGTGATTTTGGGAGCCTCTAAAAAGTCACACGTCCGACAAACTTAGGCTGAGTTGCACCACCTAACTTTGACCGTAACTATAACGATAACGGGTGTTTTTGTATGGAGTTTGACAGATTTTTGACGTTTGTCAAAGTTAAAGTAAGATGGTGCAACCCAGCCTTAATGTTTTAAATTTTATTTAGCTACAGTAAATGAAAAACGATTTCTGTCGGTGCTTACGTGTCTCTCATCTAAGATAAGATCGGGATTCAATGGAGGGCATTATACAAATTAATTAATGTAGACATTAGGATCGCAAAGAAAAAGGGTCTAAATCTTCGAAAGTACCTGAAATAGCCTTTTGAAACAAAACATCTAATGTCAAGTTGCTTTTTTCACTCAAAACCAATGTTAAATAAATGAAACAAGCCGTTCCATAAGGAACATACTAAGGTTCAGTTGCACCAACTTACTTGACCGGTAACAATAACAATAACCGGTGTTTTTATGGAGTTTGACAGATTTTTGATGTTTGTCAAAGTTAAAGTAAGATGGTGCAACTCAGCCTAACTGTTCCTGTTACCGGAACTGTGACAACAGCAGTCGCGTCGCGGAATAAATAATAACTGCACGTCACCCGGACTCAAGTGATACTATCGACACGTGCAGTAAACTCACAGGCATTAAAATGTACTTTACAGCGTTATGATAGGATTTAATTTACACTGAAGTTTATAACATTTTTGCCCGTGATTATGTCGATTTCGTAAACACTAGCGTACCTAAATGCGGCCAGGAGGTAATGATTACCTATGCTGTAATAAAATGCTGTTATTTTTAATTGAAATAAAATAATCTTATCGAAAGAGCAGGATACCCGAACAAATATGAACAATAAATTCGAAGTGAGTAAATAAACCTGGTTAAAAATCACGTTATTTTCGCACATTAATGCTACTTCAATAAATAAAGTTATATTCTGTTCTTGCACTAACAATTTCGTTCATTTCTCAATTCGAGTATGAGCCTTAAAGTCAACATGGTGCGACTGATATACTATTTTCTATACTTAAGACGGCTGGCTAAGCATTATAATACCTTATGTAGTTATAACAGACGATGCTATATTGCATAAATTGTATAACTTAATATGCTGGCGCCTGTATTTCAGCAGCTAGAAATGGAAACATTAAAGGAAAAAACTCGTCGTATTAAGTACATTTTTAGGGAGAATATAATATACAGAAATCTTGGGGCCGAGATATTAGGCTTTTTATGTTTTTAATATGAAAAATATTCAAAGCATACGGAGTAAAAAATGGGGCTCACTTAACAAACAAAATGTAGGTACTAGCACAAAATATCATGTACCTATAGTATATATGTTACGGTCAAAGTGATAAATGTGAAAATTATGAATAATCGCCGGTTATTATGAATAATTACCGCATGATTTGGTAAATGTGATTAATATGAGGTCATTTATGTGTGTATAAAACTAAATAGGCGGCTTAGGGGTGGCCCAAGGGCCACCCCCGCCGCACCTTAACCTATTTTTCACTTTAAATCAAAACATTATGTTATAGGCATCATGGAAAAGTAATATTATGCAAGAAATATTCCAAACTCATTATGCCAAATTATATTAATATATGATATCAAAACGTTCAAAAGTTTGGCTGTACACGAACACGTACACAAGATGTTGTTCTCTTTTATGAAATTTGTTAGTACTAAGGTTGAATTATTAAATAATCACTGTTAAATGTGATTAATTTATCACTTTCACCGCGACTGTCGGGAATTATTCATAATAACCGGTTATTATTAATAATTTTCAATTTATCACATTAACCGTAACATATACACAATAATGTGAACTATAGATAAGTACTATTTGGCCGCCTTGTTGTGCATCATCTTGGTATCCTTGAACGTATGATTAGTAAATTAAGTCTAAACGGTTAATCGGCTGAATTAAAGATGCAAATTAAAAAATGAACTGCGCAATTGCCTTCTAATTAGATCATCGTCAAAAAATAGGTAGAGTCGGCCAATACTTTGATAACTTTTTACAAGATATTGAAAAAACAACGGAAACAGTTGAACTGAGTTCGACGCTGCCTGGCTTATAAGTCATAGCATAATACACTTAAGGCTGGTGTCGCGGAAGTCTAAGGCTACGGCCACAGAATAAGTAATAGTACACCCCCACTCGGGCGATGACGGAACGCCGCGGAGGTTTTAGTGGGTACACCCCGTCCTTTTCAGGACGGAGCAGCGCCCTTTTCAGGGCGCCGGGAGTACTCCGTCAGTGGTGACGGTGCGCAAGGCATTTCCTACGCGACAAAAAAAGCCGATTGAGTTTTATATGTTAGAATTGATATAGCTTAATTGTCTCAGTTATCCGAACATTTTTTCACAATGCAAAGGTCAATTTCAGTCCACGTTAATGACCGCGTGAATGCAAGCAAATTAATTGGGGTGGACTGTGCTCGTAGTAAACGTTTCGTCAAAATTGACATTCAGTTTGGCAAATTGACATTGAGTTTGGCAATGTCAAGTACATTGGCGGCACAGGCACGCACGACAATGTGTATAGTTACAGATAACAAGTACAGCAGAAATTGTTGCAAAACGGCATAATTATTACAAGTAACTGCAGTGTTTAGCTTAATGTGCCTTTTATACTTGTATTTTACTTACAAATGGCAATAATAATAACTAAGAGCTAGGGTCACCAAGTGTCCGAATAAGGCCAGACTAATATGATTAGGCATTTAAATACCTAAGTGGACAATAGAGCTTAGAAACACGATTTTGTCAGACAAATGTACAGCTATATTTTAAGGCCTGAAATCCCCAAACCCTACCAAATCCTGACCACGATATAATTTTAATATTACCAGAGGCAAACAGTGAGTGACATAACCATGTTATTGAATTTTAACTAAGGATAAAATTTCATCGGAAAATAGTTTTCCCGTTTCAAAATGTTTATTTTGTACATAACGTATATCACAGTATGAATATTCACTCTGAATTGGTCACTGTTTTTTTACTACAATGGACGCAGAGATTTATAAAAATGAGGTAAATATAAAAGTTTTATCATAAAAATAATGCTTTATTTTTTACCTTATTTTTTACTACCTGTGCCTACGACTTTGTACGCCTGAAAATTGTTTCAATATTTTCCCGTTTTCGCAACATTTTTCATTGATTCTCTGCTCCTATTGGTCGCAGTGTGATGGCATATAGCCTACAGTTTTTCTCGATAAATGTGCTATCCAAAACCAAAATATTTTTTAAAATTTGACCAGTAGTTCCTGAGATTAGCCCATTCAATCAAACAAACACACAAACTCTTCAGCTTTAAAATATTAGTAAGTACCTATAGATATTGTATTACTTATTATCACCTCTTAAACTTACACGAAACTATAGGTATTCACACGAAATTTTTGTCAATATTGGCTCTGTAAGCTTACAAGTGTTTTGTACTAATAACTAATTAAAAAAATGTTTTTGATTTCCAATTTTGTCATAAGCTGAAAATCATGTTATTATTTAAGTGTGTTTATTTTCTAAATAGGACTTAGAGCACAATCACACTGTAGAGTAAGAATGCACAAACGGAAAAGTGATTCCGGCGATAACATTATCTACGCTTTCGATTTCAACCGCTCGGAATTGACCGATTAGAACGCGATCGGTAACGAACCAACTTTTCAGGGTTCCGTGAGATGTTCGAAAACGAAACGTGTCTGAAATATCACATTTTATTTTAAAATAATTCAATCTTTAGAATTTATTGCATAGAAGCAAATATCTATGATGTCACAAATCATAAACCCAATAAAGGTTTAATTTAATTTGCACGTAATCCATTTTAGTTCAAAAATCATGAAAAATCCAACAAGATTTCACACACGAAGCAGTAATATCCAAGTAAAAAACAAGAAATAAAAATACAAAATAACTCTACCCGTAAGCACAATAAGTGTCTAAAACTGATGACTGGACTAAAGATTAGTACCTACTTACTTAGCTATAATTAATCCGTAATTAATTTGTGCACGTTTAGTAACATACCCGGCAATTTTCCCCAAGAATTTCCTTGGAAATATTGCTCCGGGTAACCACCCATTCCTAACGTCCGATGGGCCAACACTTCTGACCAAGTTTTTCCGAGAATTCAAAGCTAACACCATTCAGTCGCTCACTTCCATCTATGAATTATTCAGGGAGTCGATTTCATCGCGCAATTTTCAATCAAGCGCATCGAATGGCCAATTTTTATTATCTCGGGGTCACTAAAAAAGTAGATAATTTCCTTCTTGTAAGATACACGACATTTACTTATATCTGTCGTTACCTTACTTATATTAATATTTATTAGTTCGTTCGTTCGTTCGTTTCAGCCAAATGACGTCCACTGCTGGACAAAGGCCTCCTCCAAGGTTTTCCACAATGCACGGGCACGGTCCTGCGCTGCCCGCATCCAGGCTCTTCCCGCGACCTTTACTAAATCGTCGGTCCACCTATTAGGAGTTATTAGTACCGCTTACCTATTTGTTGCAAAGTTAAAGAGGAGAAGGATGTCATATATTATTATTAAATGTATCCTTTGCACTCATGTTTCAGTAAAAGAAAAGACTGCAACATTCTTTCACTTTGTTCGCATATCACTATTGGCATGGGCATTTTGTGTCAATATCAGTCGGACATATTTGTTTTCAATATTGCTAAAGTTTATTGGCTCGGACTATACGAGCCATACTACTCTTAGGTCTTGAATCCTATAACCAAATTGACAAATACTTCAAAGTGGTGATACTTTACAATACAAATATTGAAATGCGATAAATGTTTGGATGATTATGGATACGATTATTATGGATTTGAAGAATACTATACTCGTAAATGCGATAGTAACACCGTCTGGCTTTGTTTCTTATCCTTCAATCACACCGACGCGTGCAGAACGCCATAGCCGGCGCGATCACGCGCGATCATGGCCAATGACAGGTCGCGCGAACTGTCATGGGTCGCTCGACCTGTCATTGGCCTTTGATCGCGCCGGCGATGGCGATCTGCACGCGTTGGTGTGGTTGAAGCTTTACATCATCACCACCTTTGAGAAAGACAATCGTTGAAAATATTTAAAAAATAGTTATTTGAACAACATAACGTGCGTCACATAATTTGTCACATGCTTCAGCTTGTGTAACAAATATGACATATACTTGTGCGAGCATTTCGAATTGATATCTATAGCGAATTTACATTGACTGCAGACGAAGTTAAGTGCATTTAAGTATAAGGTAACAAACGTCTAGCATGAATTCCGAAAACTTTTGTTCTGCGGTTAAAGTTGCTTTACCTACGTTCTCTTGGCGCAGTCGTGATAGTTGAAGGCCATTCAACAAGCACATAGATAATTGTAGCGTAAACATAAACTGCTATTGCAAATCATTAAACACCTGTGTCATAGACTTTATGTCATACTCTTTTCATTGACTATAACATGGACACCTCCACTATCGATGGTAGGCAGTCGGTATACAACACTCAGGTGTACAAATAATCTTAGTCAAGTTGGTCTTTGTCTTACTTGAGTGTTTCTGCCGTATTGGCTGAAATCTCAATACTCTTGAGATCAGATTTTTTATTGTATTCCGAAACTGAATCTACTTCGAAAAACAATGTCGACATTTCATTCTCGACTCTATACATCTCTCTCACGCATGGAAGCATCTTACGGAGGTTACTGAGACAGATAGAGATGAAAAAGTGAGGTATCCTGGAATAGACCCGGTATTTTATCAATGCTCCAGGGTATAAAAACAAGAAAAATAAATAGCGAATGAAAATAGCTTTTGCGTCCTCATTCTTATTCCATCGATATTACTTTGTTGTTGGATATCTTAAAGGTGTTGTTATACGAAATTTTCATTTTGTTTATAGATTTTATATGTGATCTAAAGCAGTCTACACAACAAGCCCGCCGATACGGGTCGTTGACTTTTGACATATCGTCAAAAATCATAGTCGTCAACGTGCTTCTTTTACCAAGCCGGGCTTGGTGTGTAGAGTCCTTAAGAAACCAGCTTGTAAACTCTTTATTTGGTTTAAGCCTACTGACCTATTTGAATCCAACACAATATTATATTCAAATTAACCCTTTTAGAGATTAAAACAAAAGCCATCAATTTAACTTGGTCAAACACAGGTCCATTTTGACGTAAAATTTGAATAATGTTCGTTAGGTTATAGGGCAGATGGAAGGTAATTTTTTCTTCTAAAATAGGTCAAGTATAAAAAGTTCACGTTGGCCAAAAGGCTAAAGAGACCTCAGAAATTATTTACGAGAGCTTCAATATCAAACCAAACAGAAGAACTAGAATAGTTTTTAAACAAAAACTTTGTGAAAGCTTTTCACCAAGATGTTTATTTTTTATTTACGTTTGAAAATTATGTATTAGATAAAAATAGAATAGACAGATATAGATAGATAATGCTACCACAAATCAATTATACTCCGTTACCTACTATTTTAAGTGGTATACGGTCTATATTGGGTATCGGAGTCACGTTCAGCAAACATTACCTATCAGACTGGCAATATCAGATCATAGCAGACTCCCCGTTATCTCCAGACCAATGCAGGAAACGTGTCTAAAAGCAATAATTTGTATCTTGAACGATGAGATTCATCAGATAATGTCTTCATTCGTAATAGCAATCTTTAAGAATAACAGACGGATCTAAACAATTTGTAAAAAAAAAATTTTTACTGTCTACAGTAAAACAAAAATGTTTAATGTAGGTAAGCACCTCAAAATGAGTTGAATGGTAGGCCGATACAGCAATATAACACTGCGGAATATTAAGTCGTTGTAAATAAAACCATGCTTTTTATAAACAAAGACTTGATCCATTTCCGAAGTAGTTTGGTGGATTAAAACGGTAGAGTAAATGATACACCATGTAAGATAACAATCTTAAACTTAAGGGCGAAATAAGAGAGCCTTTTGTATTGCAGCTGTTACATTTAATGTGCGGAACTTTATAGTGAACATCTGGCTTGCTTGCAATTTTGGTGTATTCAATATCTTGGAGTAATTTGGCGAGATGTAAAAAAGACAAAAGTTTATCTTTTTGGTCATAGTGAGATGCAAAGTAAGGGTTAAGAAAAAATCTTTGATTGTTACTTTATCCCAACAGAGGGGAAAATAGCTTTGTCCGACCTTACGCGTTGAAAACCATTGTGAAATGTTACGCATCTCACCCCGGGGCATAATACGACGATCCCGTTGATAAAAGTGTTGGATACTTTACTGTAGAAATATAACAAATGTAGCTAGTTATATTTGGGGCATGTATTAAGTGCCCTGAAAAGGATCTACATATTTATAAAGAATTGGAATTTGAATAACAGGCAGGTTGATTAAAGTATTTGAATACAATAATGTTGTTCAAATCACGGGCTTGTGCCGTAAAAAATATTATCGAACACGATTGAAGATGACAAACTTCACTATTAGATAAATAAAGTGAAAATTATACTGGTTAATGGCAATAAACATCATTAAACGAAATCAATTCAAATACATAATTGAGTTCAATTTAAAAACGCAAGTTCTCCACTATTGGTTGAATGAACTGAAAATTATAAATATTAGTTAATGGTAATAAACCTGCAATGGAAGATGTAATTGAAACATTCATGCAAAACGTGCTATTGCTATTAGATAAATATACTGAAAATAATATTACCTACTTAATAGACTTAATAGACAAATAAATATTATCTATTATAACGGAAATAATTGAAATACTCATGAATAATGTAATCAAATAGTAACATAACATAGCAACAATATTCTCGTAGATCCTAATAAATATGGATGCCGTGAATGCCACATTCATTGATATTACATTAACTTCCTACATAGTTTCAATTAACTATAGGAAAAATCTTATTCTTAGTATACTACTTAGTGATTATTACAATGCTAGTACCAGTACATTTCTGAGTATAGCTTACTCGTATTATTGACAATAAATTCACAGTATTTTTGTGTTATTTTGAATATGTACTCTTTTACTAAGCTATGAAAGGGATTTCATAAAATCGTATTCTTAAAAAAAAATTACAACATTGAATTTGTCACAATTTTCAACTCAACCACATGTTATTTAAAAACTTATTTTCCCATATGAACAAATCTATTGTTTTTGGTATTCATTAGCTGTAATACTAATAAAAACGCGACCTTAATAGGCCATTGTTTAAAGTATTTAAAAAGTTTTGACGATCTAATTCAAAGTCTGTGATGGCCGAAATGTAAAAAATCGTAGCAATCATGAAGGTATTAAAATGCTGCCATACCAAGCTTGCAAAATTCTTAGCATCAGGGATTTTAAAGTGTATACTTTAAATTAAATAAATTAGTACGGGCCCGCCCTCTCAACATGAATATGCGGTAAATTGCCTGGAAACAGTGGCGATATTTCATTAACGAAACTCTTTGATGCCTTTAATAGCTCTTTCCGTCCCAACGTTTGACTCTAATAAAACTTTAATTTTAAAATAAACGAGAGTCAAAGACCTCGTCTTGAATATTTTCTGTGTCTTTAGTCTTTTTGCACCACCAATGATTTGGACTGTGGTTCAAAATCCAAATCGTGAAACTACAGAGCACTATTGCAGAGCTTGTACCAAGTGTCCAGTCAAAGGGTATATAATCGTATTTAAATACTTTTTGTAAATACATTTAGATAACTGAATCCCACAAAAACATTTTCATGTTGACAAGGCGAGTTGGTTGGGTTGCATTGTAAATAAGTTATTAGATCTCTCGCAGAGCCAAGCTTCTATCTCTACACGCCATGACTCTACAAATCCTTACCAAATAGGTATACTTTACACCTTTCTTAGTAAAAATATGTGGCAGAAAGAGCTACCTAAATAAAGTCATAAAAAACAAGAATTTTGAGCAACGAAACTTTTAAAACGCGCTGTTAATTTAATAAAATGTTAGACCTACACAAATTATATCACTTTAAAACAATATTACTCATTGCTTGCAGAGCGACATTTTAGTCCCCACCTTGTGATTACGTCATTGCACAAGATCTTCATCCGTGATCCGTGAACGACAAAAAACAAGGTGCTTTTATTACTCAGAGCTGATTTGTAAGTATTTACTTTGTAGACATTGAGTTAAAGTTGCAAAAAGTTAATGCCAGTTGTTAGGTAATTCAACGTAAGTACCGACGATTTAGGCGGTGGAAAACTTATGATAAATGGAAATGTCGTAGGTAGTCTGGAAAAGTTCTCTGTGGTATCGAGTTCTTTCCCAAGTAAATGTAAAAGTGCCTTGTGATTTTGATTAAGTAGGTAAGGAGAGGACGTTGCTTAGAGAAATAAGTATTTTTAACTTAATTATACTTATAAATAAACAAAAAACAAAGTTTTATGTATAAATCAAATATGATATTACTTAACTTCAATGACAAATTAACAATCTCAGCATCATTAAAATAATATCGTAATTGAAATGCCCATTTTCCTACGTTTTTTCGATTTCCATGTTTTACCTATAATTCCTGTGTTTAGCTTGCCTTTTAATACTATTTTCAAAACCTCGGTTTCTATATAACAACAGAAATATACACAAATAACAGGTTACCACGAATATCTATTAATATTCCAGCCTTGTTTCATGGAACTGAAAATAATATAAAACATTCTAATTTCCAATATAATATACCTATCTATTATTGTTTTTTCGCGAAAAAAACTGTTGTAAGTTTTCGTCATGTATTCCTTAAATGAAAAATTTCATTTACCCTTGGGTGTCTAGACGTCAAATGAACCATCTGTCTTCGGTCGTCGATCTGAAGATATTGATACACTGTGAATTTCATGAAAAGACTTATGACGCGCCTTGTGAACTATTTACATCAGCCATTGACGGATTGAAACACTTGTGTCTTGTTGACAATCCTGTCTGTTCCTATAAAATATGTCATTCAATATATTGTACAAGACGTAGGCGTATACTATACCTAGTTATTAGTCTAAGTAGTGCCTACATTTTTGGACTTCACAGGAGCTTCTTCATCTTCTTTTCGAATAACTTAACGAATCATAAAAGTTTAAAGGCCTTCAAGCAAAAAACGAAAGAATGATCTGTGTTACAGGAACAAGCATCTTATTAGCTAGCTCACTCTACAATAGATTGCATCTGTACCCCTAGTGTGAAAAGAAACCACCATAGACCACACAGCATGTAGGATAAGGATTTGTAGAGTAATATTTCATTGCTTTTCGACATACAAATAAGTGAATTAGGTTCAAATTATGGTTACATTATATTATAATTCCCTAGGGCCCTATAAAGCCTGACGCGACGGTTTAACGTGGCTTCCCTCGACCTAGGTCATCGGAATTAGGTGGGAGGCTTATTTATATTAATTAACAACATCAAATACATTAAGTGTTTAACGTAGGCATTGATTAAACGTAGCCAGTCAGATGTCGGTAGGGAATAATTAGATTGTGACGAAGCGACGGTGTAGGTAATAATTCTAACGTGGCATGCCACAAAATTTCGACAAAATAAAACAAAAAACTAAAATGGTAACAGCTTTTTAGTCACTCCCGGATGCGGTTTTGTTCGAAAATACTTGTGTTACACAAATGTTTGTTGGGTAACATTTGCTTTTGCTAACGAGTATTATGATTGAGTTTGTGCTGAAGAAATTTAAAAAAATTGCGATAGGTTTGATTTTATTGAATAATAATTTTCAATAAAGGGTTCACTAATCTGGGGGCACGGCAGTGCCCCCACCAAGTCGAGCAAAAAAGCGGCACGGCCGTACCATCCTTTTCTCGAAGCAATTCAGGCCATTTTCGACCCCCTGTATCATCGTTGTAGATAAAACTAGAAGACTGAATTTTCAGTATCCATGCAGGCATTGTAAAGACACGGTATATTTTAAAGGATGATGGGCACAAATGTATGGAAAGTGGTACCCGCTCCAATAGCCATAACCAATATATATTTTAAAAGGCCTTTAGATGTAGGAAAATGTCTGCTATGGGGCCAGTTCTAATTCACGTTTTGAAAGCAGTAATTCCACTAAGTATTATAATGAAAGTATAACACAATCATCCATGTATACGAGTATGTATTATGACTACATTCTATTAATATAACTAAAAGAAGCATTGAAAAGGAAAGGATTATACCTACGATGAACTATCCAAGCTATTAGCCCTTTATTCGCTTTCATCATCATCATCATGATCATTTTAGCCATAGGACGTCCAGTTGAACATAGGCCTCCCCCAATGATTTCCACAATGGCCGGTCGGTGGCGGCCTGCATCCAGCGCCTTCCCGCTACCATTATGAGGTCGTCGGTCCATCTTGTGGGTGGACTTATTGGGTCTTGTGGGTTTATTCGCTTTAGCAACCCATAATAAAACCCTTAAGAAGTAATAAAACTTCAACCCCTTTATACACACCAGGTACACCCTAGTTGAACTCTGGCTTAAATTGTCATTTGGTATGGAAATGTCATTTTAATCCAAGGTTCTTCCTAGGTGTAACTTTTTATTAATAAGGGGGTAGTACTTCTTTAAATAAAAATATTTATTTCACAACTATCCCCATCAATAATATAATTATAGAGTTAAGGAAGGATGCTGGAGCAGTAAACCCTTCCTGCCTCGCATAACCTAAGTACCATACGATGGACACGTATGATACTTCTTCTTCTTCTTCCTCGGTCCCTCACTGATGAGGATCGCTACCACAGATAGTGTTCCTCCACAGACTGCGGTCATAAGCTGTGTGGACCGCACGATGCAAACTCCCGCCCACCGTCTTCCTCACCGCGTCCGACCATCTCGTCGGTGCCCTGCCCCGAGCGCGTCCCCCTTCATACTGTATGATACTTATCTAGGTTACACAAAAATATCTTTATCTTCGAACGCAACCAGATCTGGGGCTGGTGGCCATAGTAAATGTTGTTCGTCTTGGTAAGACCTTTCAAATGACACTACAAACATAACTATTGGAGCCGGGTACCATTCTGCAAAAAAGTATGTATATCTTCGTACACAACCAGATCTGAGGCTGGTGGTCATAGTAAAAGTTGTTCATCTTGGTAAGACCTTTCAAACGATACTAGACACATATCTATTGGAGCCGGGTACCATTTTGCCCATTGTCCTTTCATTCAATTTGAACCAGTAGTTTAAGAATTATAACGGGTCAAAGTTTCTTAATTTTGTCACTCACTGACTGACTGACTGACTGACTGACTCACCGATCATCAAAATTATTCTAAGGCACTTCTAGCAGACCTAGAAGCTTCAAATTTGGAATATATGTAGTGTTTGGTGTATGAATCAAGGAAAAACTAAAAAATTTGGGGGCACGGTAGTGCAACCGCTAAGTCTAGCAAAATTTTTCAATTTCGGTTCAGCTTTATAAATATTTAACTACTTACTTAAATAACTTTGTAATACCATATAAATATAAAGGCGCACGGTAGTGTCCCCGCCAAGTCGAGTAAAATTTTTCAATTTTGGTCCAGTTTCCTAGATACATAACTGCTGTCTACAAAATACAAAAAGAAACGAGATCCCATCAAAAACAATACTTGTCAAAAAAACCAAGTCTCGCAACTCAGTTGTTCTACGGTAAAAAGTTGTGAGATCCATGTAATACCAAGTCCAGGCCAGGAAATCTTTAACGTTTTACATAAATATAATATTGACTTGGCCATCGCATGAAAACACGTGTAAATTAAATTATTTGGTGCGATGGCCAAGTCAATAATTTATGTAAAACGTTAAAGATTTCCTGGCCTGGACTTGGTATTACATGGATCTCACAACTTTTTACCGTAGAACAACTGAGTTGCGAGACTTGGTTTTTTTGACAAGTATTGTTTTTGATGGGATTACCTTTTTTATTGAGATAATTGACTCTTTCTAAATAAATATTTCGGTAGGGTAAAATGTGCATTATAATGAAAGTACTGATACCCATTTAGCCCCAATCTATTTTGGATTTTTGGACCATATCTTTTTCATCACCAATTTTTCTCCACACTTTTTATTACAGCTCGTCTACAAGTCGCAAGACTGTGGCAACCAAATCACAGTCACGTCTAGCGGTGGAATTACAGAACAATCGCGAGTCCTATTTATCCCCAGTCAATCTCATGCAATTGGCAGACATGTAGGTATACTAAGATAAATGTAGTCTCTACCAAACATAGGTAACGGTTGTTTGTAGTTATCGAGGTCAGTTATTATAACCTAAGTTATTCCTATCGTACTAATTTCAGCGTATTTAATTCCAAGTTTGTGTCTTTGTGTGACTTGTAGTGCATTCCTGGGACATCCAGTTAAGAATTAGACATTTAAAAATAACTTTAGGTCACAATGAACCTCTTCAAAGCTTTGGAGACGTAAGAATCCAAGAATTTTATTGTTTCTATTTATTACAATATCTTATTTAATTAATAAATTTCTTGCTTGATATTCAAAAGCCTAAATTCAAAATTTCAAGACAGACATTATTTATTAATAATTAATCTCATTTATATCAAAACATTATCCTTATCAACACCATTTCCTAATTAGCGGCCGCGTTGAACAATAATGAGGAAAATCAAGGAAATTCGTGTACCTACTTAAATTTTGGCCTTGAGCGCTGAACAAATAACAGGCACTTAGTTAAACAAGCTGTTCAAAATTAAAAAAGGTCGGCATTTTTAGTAATAAAAAGCAAGACTTTTTGTTCTGGCTTGCAGAGGGTTCTGTACATTTTAAACGCATTTCATATTAATCAAATGTACTCACGGCCACACTGTAAACTATCCATTTCCGTTTTTGCTCTCGCTCTCATCAAATGGTGATTCTTTGCGATAGAACGAGAAGACATGACAGGCAATGGATAGTTAAAACAGCAATATCTTCTAAACTTTTCTTTCTTTATAGTTGTCTCTTAAACATTATAAGAACCGCATTTAATAGTATTTTACGGCTTCGGGGTCGGTGTTTTACAATTACAATCATAAAAACCCACGAAACCTCCCACAGACAGAACTCATTTAAAAAAATATCTATGGAAATCTCATTTTGCATTTCAAAACTCTCTCTCAAAATTGGAATTTTGCACTCGGGTATTTTCCCATCAACACCGAAATTCGTAACGAAGCTTAAAACAGAAAACTTTTGTTCGATTTTTAACGGGACTATTCCCACTTCTCGTTCCCACCTTTATCAGAATTCAGTGCCGTATTTTTAGGGCCTTCGCCCACGGCGACTTTTTGTAGCGATGCAGTCGCGCTGCTGGCGCGTTGGCATTACTTCTGTAGTGCGTTGCAAATGCGATCAACGCGCGTTAGTAGTTAAAAGTCGCCATGGGCGAGGGCCCTAAGCATGCAACTTTTAGTGTGAACCTTGCGTTATGGCCGCCACATATTTTCACTTTTATGACTTTCAACACCACACTATTCGTAGCCATTTGGGCGTGCCTGATAATCGCTAAAGTAGACCAAATGTTATAGCCTGTAATGACTGGTCAGCTCGAAATATAGCAGAAAATGACAGCTTCGCGACTTGGTACTGGATATTAATGTTTCAATAATCTGGTCGCTATACGAGTTATAGGTCTAGCCACAGAATACATAATAGTAGCAACAGAAATTGCACTCCTTTGTGTAGGATCAGATGCCTACATTTTAACGGTAATAATAATAATGCAAAATATCCAACGGACATGGTGCATTCGAAATCGCACCTTACTACTACGCTCACAAGAGCGCAAAGGACAATGTTCGTTCTCCATACATTGTTCGCCTAAGAACCAACAATTTTGACATATTACTACCCGAAAGCGAAATAATACGATTCTGTGTGTAAGAACAATGATTCCTGATGGACACTTGCCATAAAATTAATGATTAAGAATATTAAATCACAGCGATTTTATAATATGTCGTTTATGATAACATGGCGTCTAATGTATTGTGTGAATGTATGAACACCGATTCGCGAAAAATGTTTTGTATTGTCATCACGCCGAGTCGCAGCCAAATTGTATAAAATAATAGAACAAGTTTTAGAAATACAACTCGGCATTCCACTTTTATAATATGCCCACATATTGCACGTAAATAAACAACATGAATCGTAGGTTGTTTCCACCCTTGTCATCTGACACATGAAATAAACTCCTATTGTATTATAGATATCGAAGCCGAATCGTATATAATAATATAATGGGTTTTGGAGATCACTCGGGGTTCCACTTTTATAAAATACCTACATATTGCATAAAAATAACACGCATCATGAGTTTTCTTTTCACCATTTACATCTGACACGAGATAACAAACTCCTATCTCCATGACTACCGTCGTAGTCTATGCCAAAGACTACAATATTTTAAGCAAGAAGTTTCAAACCTTAGCGGCTACAGTAACCCCTGGGCCACATACATCGTGATAACATTCGGTCGACACCGGAACGAAGTCTTGCGATTATGCAAAAAAGCACCGTATTCTAGTGCGGCTATATCACGTTCAACCGGGGTTTTAATTCGACTAAAGTCCTGACTAAAGACTGGAAGAAAATACGCCGCATTGTATGAGCACTTCGTGTTCGTTAAAGCGGCTTCAGATCTAGAGCCTACATAGTTTTCTTTCCAATAATATCAGAAAGTAGCGCTGCATGATCTTTACAACAAAAACGGCAATAGTTATTAAGGTGCCAAAATTATATCATTACTTTGACACGGTATTATACACGTTCGAAGATTTGTCATTTTCATTCATTTCATCATCATCATCATTTCATCCACAGGACGTCCACTACTGAACATAGGCCTCCCCCAATGACTTCCACATCGCACGGTTGGTAGCGGCCTGCATCTAGCGCCTTCCCGCTACCTTTATCAGGTCGTCGGTCCACCTTGTGGGTGGACGTCCCACGCTGCGTTTTCATTCATTTATTATTTTCTTAAAGTGCCGGAAAAAAAATAGTTTCTAGCTGTCCCAGCAACTTCGTCAATAAAAAGTTGTCTTGTCTTATCTTTAAAATCGTAATATTAATTTCTGAACGTATCCTGTTTGACACCTAATAATATTATTTGACATAGCTGGCTCGGCGAATTTCAGCAAATTAATTTTGACATTGCAGAATATGACTTTTGATAGGTTTATCATAGAATTCGGCGGGGATATCCTCACGGAGGAAGTTCGAAAAATAGCGGAACAAGATCTTATAATAATGCAAGGCCGAAGCTGTAACGCGCGTGCCGAAGCTGTAATGTCTGGTAAATACTGGTAATACGTATCGTTCGTTCGTTCGTTTCAGCCGAAAAGACGTCCACTGCTGGACAAAGGCCTCCCCCAAGGATTTCCACGAAGACCGATCCTGCACCGCTCGCATACAGGCACCTCCCGCGACCTTCACCAGATCGTCGGTCCACCTAGTGGGAGGCCTGCCCACGCTACGTCTTTCGGCTCGTGGTCGCCACTCATGAACTTTCCTGCCCCAGCGGCCATCAGCTCTACGAGCTATGTGCCCCGCCCCGTCTATGTCTATATGCGCTACGATTACAGGGTATCATTTTGCATAGTCGCAAGACTTCACTCCGCTGCTGTCAAATCAATGTCGCATAATGTTATCGCAATGAACTTTCCTGCCCCAGCGAAAGTGTGTGGCCCTTGGCCAAATCACAGAAGCCTATGCGAAGAAAGAGCACTTGAATGACAATGAAAATCAGGGTTACCATTTTATAAGATCTCCTCACTATTGAGGGTAACAAAGTAACCTTAATAATCTAGCCATTAATTACATTTATTACCTATACGAGAAAGTAAAGCAACATGCGGTTTTATTTTAATTTGTAAAATATTTGTAACAGTTTGTTCTAAGTTTAGTTTTACAACAGTATTGCTGTGAAGCTTTGGGAAAATAAATAAATAGAAAAAATATTAACATAAATATTTATTTAAGTTTTTATGTTCATTATCATAATATGCCAAGTTACACTGTGTGACAGTCTTTGACACTAAACAAACTCTTCAGCTTAATAATACCTACCTACAGGGCGTTTTTATAGTTACTCTTGCTGATGAAACAAGAAGGGTGATTCTACTACTGAAATACAACTACTTTTCTTACAGGACCAATATCAAATTCTCAAAAAAATTCACATCCTCGTGATGGTGATAATTTCTATGGAGAGGTTTTTTTTTTAATATTCGGTCTCTTGGGATAAGTTATTCCATTTGAGCAGTAGCATTAATCCTTTTTATTTGATCACATACAAAAATAACACAAGTGTTTAGGAAAACTTCTTCTTTGGTATGGTATCACCACGGAGTTATAATGGCGGCAACTCTGTATCACTGACTTGTAACTTTCAAACAGTATGAATAATTAGGGCACCACATTGGTTTTCTTTCTGAAAAAAGGCGTTCACTTTTAGTACTAACCCTTTAGCACTATTTCATTGAAATAAAAATACATTAAGCACAGAAGACTGAAATTGAGTCAACTGACGTGACATTTATAATTTGTTGACATTATGACAGTTTGACAAGACTAGGGATTGAAAAAGTTTTAATTGAAAAAGTAAAATGACAATTTATTAAAACGATTCACAAGGATATAATCGATTAAAAATATTTATAAAATGTTCTGATACTTGCCTGTAGCGATTATCCAATCCTGGTTTCTACTGAAAAACTACCTCGTGGCAAGATTTTAATAAAATAATAAAATCTTTATCTTCTCTTTCACAGTCTATAAAAGTTCATTTGGTCTATTATTATACATGTGCTATGAATGAGGGTTTTCGCGATTGAAATATCCGCGAGATGGCAATACGTAGACGCGAGGTCCAAATGCTGCATGATTGGTGGATTTTGACATATCTGTCAATGTCATGTCAAAAATAACCAATCATGCAGCATTTGGACCTCACGTCTACGTATTGCCATCTGGCGGATTTTTCAATCGCGAAAACCCTCATTGGCATAGATTATGAGAGACTGGCAACTATACTAGGTTGATATATGTTTCTCTCACTTCAACTGGCATTGGATTCAACATCGGATTCTGACACTTTTACAGTTATGATACCATGAATATCAGTTTATGGTCCTAATTATTTTTATTTTATTTACGACCTTCGACCAGTTGGACACTTTAGATAGCTTCTTGTAATAGTGTCAATATCTTTTTAGCTTTTATAGCAAATCTAGTCTTCAAAGCAGTTTAATCGATTTATTTTATTTTCAAAATCGATATTTTATTGTCTATGATGGCCGCAGGAACATCACTATACATGGACTCCCAGCAATAAAGTACGCTAATGCCTCGTACAGATTTTATCGGCAAAAATTATGGAACTTGATAGGTTTTAGACCATGCCACGCACCAAAACGTCCGGAAGTTGTAATAGTATTATAGAATAAACGTTAAAAGACTTATTTATTTAATTTTTCAATGCTTAAGTGTCCATTAGAATGAATGGGTGCTTAATGTATTAAAAAAAATAGAAAATAATTATGATGGGTTAATGTTTTTGGGCGGTTTTTAGGCGGTTTCTGACAATGTCCTTTTTTGTGTTCAGAATTGATCTACCTCGCAGCTCAAGCGTCAGGGTTGTATAAGCAAAGTAAAATAAATAATAACTTAATTTTAAGAAGCATTTATTGTATTTACGATTGGTAATCTTTAATCTAGTGGTGTTTGTATAATCGTACCATCTCTAAAGTACCTATTAATAAACTTCAGTGTTGCAATAATTCGAAATTGGACAAATAGTTTTAAAAGGTGTAGTGTCGGAAAATAGACACGGTGAAGTAAGTTAATGTTTATATTAGCTACAATAATTTTTTTGCTACAGTTTTTTGTCATAAGTATTTCAAAATTATTTAAAAAGTGTAGTTTTTTTTAATTATTTAAATTAGTACAGTTAATTATTATTCCTAAATACTACGATTTTACATTAAAGAAGGATAACAGTGCTGTTGGAACAATAAACCTTGATTGTGACGATGATCGACCGAGCGTGTTAGAAATACGCGTGTGCTCACAGGCGCGTGGCTGCCCTGACTGATTTGCAACTTGAAGTTGTCGCGCGCTGTAGGTAATTATCTCGGCCGGCATAGGCGAGTGACGGAGGCCTGGTCTAGCGCTTAACTCAGTCAGTCCCTGAGGTATGGGAGCGGCACCGAAGGGTGCTTTTGAGACGTCAAACGTCAGTGACACTTCAGATAAGCTTCAGATTTGTATGGTCTGTCACTTCATAATAATGGGGCACACTGAAAACCAGCGTCGTGCCCTCCCTCACCGGGGGCCACGGCATATGCTGAGTGGGGTCCCATTGCGATGGGCATCGCTGTGCGACAGGGTGGCACTGCTTAGTTTACTTGCTCTTTCATTGCATGTTTTATGTCACCTCTGTCTTATTTGCTTTTTTTTTATTTTACCTCTTTTGTCTTTTGTGATGTCCATGGCAATAAATGTTTCTTTCTTTCTTTCTTTATTTCTAATATGTCAATGTCATCCCTCCCGTGCCACTGCCATACCTCAGGTACTGACTGACTTGTAGTTTTCATACGTGTTGCCTGAGGTGACTACGAGATACTTAGCCTTACTTAAAATAGTCGTTTAGATGAATTTATTTGCCATACTCTTACAAAAAGATGAATCTATTTATTTATACTTTGGCCTTGTTCAAATTCAAATGGCGTATAAAGGTGTAGCTTTCATAAATAGACTTCGTGATAGGTACTAAAGTCACAATACCTATTTATAATAATTATCAATGTTATTATCAATTATAATAATACTTCTTTTGTAGTTATATGACATACCGTACGAATATAATTCACTAGCTTTTGCCCGCGGCTTCACCCGCGTAAAATTTAGTTTGTCATAGATCGTCATAAACTACAGCCTGTATGTTATTCTGGGTTATAAACAATAATACTGTAAGGTTTCATCATAATCCGTTTAGTAGTTTTTGCGTGAAAGAGTAACAAACATGTTCACATCCAGACATCCATACAAACTTTCGCATTTATAATTAGTAGGATACACGAGTTGTTGGAAAGCATTCATACAATTCCAAAGATCAATTGAACCGTATTTGTTTCAAGTTTGTAACGAGCTTGGAATTTGTAAAGGTCTATAATTACTCAAAATAATTGGAAAGTCAGTCTTTATAGGAGTGCCTAATTTATAGGTCCTTTGTTTAAAAGCTATACGGCATGTAGACAGTCGTTGTGGTAAATAGAAAAGTTTGATTATTAATTAAATACAACTCGTAGTAGGGGAGACCGAGGTGAGTTGTATCAGAGGAGAGTTGTGACATTGACGATTTTTTGGAACTTATTAAGTACTAGTAAGCACGTACCTAACAGTGCGCTTCAAGTTTCGAGCTAACAAATGCGCGCTGTTGGGTGCTCGCTGATTGTTTGCATTTTTACCAGTATTTAAGTTTGAGAAATGGCACATGTAAAAAAAAACAAACAAAACCCGCAATCAACAACCTTTTATCGCATACTACACAGTTTAAAAAATCAGAAATATTGGATGTAGCTCTACGGGCTAGAGGTAGTAACGAAACTATGATTTCATATACGAAAAATCTCATCGTGATTCAAATCATGTTTTCATATTAAGTATTTAATTACCAAAACCTTGAAAACTGGCCATATCCGTAAAATCTATTGACATCACTAATTAGACAAACACTGCATATATTTATTTAGATTATATTAATTAAGCATAGCTGCCTAACATATTATTTGTTTTAAATGTCAACAAGCGAGTTTTTTATAATAGGATGTAGGATAAGTTCATTAGTCGATTTTTTCGTAGAATCAGTTCTTAAATTATAGGTTTAAAAAAAGTTATGTAATATGATTCTAATATTATTCCGTTGAGATCCTAGAAGATATCATCTTCAAGGGACAACAACAGTAGGTACATTGTAACTAAATAAGTTACGCAATAAAAATATTTTCATTTTCTTACGTCTTACAAATCTTTACAAGCAACGTTAATGCAGTTTTTTCATCTTTTCCTATAAATATATTTGCTTTAGTATTAATTACTATTATTAGTTCTAAGCATGACGCAGACATAGCTCATGGAACAGAACTAACAAAAAAAAATGACAACCTAAATTAAATATACAAACGAAACGGAGTAAAAGAGTCATAATACCCAAAAATGTAAACCATTTTAATAAAGTGAACATTAAAAACATAAATTATAAATTTTACGAGCCACGCTAAAACCATAATACTTTCATAGTCCCTTTAAAACGTAAGCCAATTTCCAGAGGCAATAAAAAATTACACGTTCGCGTCAAAATTGGCCAAGTTAAATCTGTCTTTGACTTTTTATTAGCAGCCGAAACGAGATAAACCGGTTTTGCATTAAAACTCCGAAATGACGTTGTTTTAGTGCTGCCATTTATTGTTATCGATAAATTCATTCGGGACGTTGGAAGACAATTGGAACAAAATATCTATAAAAGGGAGTAACTCTAAATTACAGTCTATCAATATCAACAGTAAAATAAAATTAAGCAATAATGTGCCATTGAAACGGACCTTGGAAAGGCAGCAGGAAAACTTATTAGCTTGTTCTATAAAATGACCTAGTTAACTTTATTTTCCTAAATATTGTAGGTCTTAGCTAAGCGTGTTGTATTTTATTGCAAAGTAGATAGTATAGAACTTAATTTTCCACAAAGCCACATTATGTAACTTTTAATTAATTAATTGTAGTGACATAAGTGTCATAAGTGCCACTTGTGGTCTAAATTGAATAAATAATTTTGATTTTGATTTTTGTAGATTGGCAAGGAAATACTAAAAAAATTACGCTTTCAGCCAGAAATCTACGATTTTCAAGGTCAACCATATCGATATCCATCGATAGGTTCGTTACATCACTAGTTTGTTGTGAAACGTTTATTGCCAAAAAAGTGCGACCTCATTTATCACCTTAGGCTGTTGAACGGAAGAGATGTACTTTTTACTGGATGTGCCATCTTTTTAGTGCCACAATAAAAAGGACAAATTCTAATTTGTTTAACAAACCTAGACCGTCATTTGGGTAGGAGCCTAGTGCTACATAATCTCATAAAAACAAATTTTCTATCTGAAAGATGCAAAAACTAGTAAAATACAAGTATTAACATTTCGGTGAAGAAAAGACAATGCTAACAACTTTCCCTTGAATTCTCTGAACTATCTGAAAATCAGTGAGTGATCAATGACAAAAATAAGAGAGATATTTCGGTTCCGAGTATTAAAATGTGTGCAGATCCCTTTCCAAAGAGATGCTAATTTTTAAAGTTTATTTAATAAAATAATTAACTTTAAAAAAAAATAAAACCGACTTCAAATGCGTGAACACAAAAAAAAACTAAAAATTTAAAATATCGCGTATAAAAAAGTTCATCCCCAATTTTCCACCCTTGGGGGTGAAATATTTTCTTCAAATTCGCATGAAACCACCCTTTTGATAATACCTATTCAACAAAAAAATAATCGTTCAAATTGATTTATAATCGGCGGAGATATTGCGTATAAAAAAGTTCATCCCCAATTTTCCACCCTTGGGGGTTGTTTTTTCTATTATTAAATTTAAATGGGACCACCCTTGAGGTATTACCTATACGCCGAAAAAAGATTTGTTCAAATCGGTTCATAATTGGCGGAGTTATCGCGTAACAAACATAGAAAAAAAAAAAAAAACATACGGGTCGAATTGAGAACCTCCTCCTTTTTTGAAGTCGGTTGAAAAACATACGGGTCGAATTGAGAACCTCCTCCTTTTTTGAAGTCGGTTGAAAACATAAATAATAAACGCAACAAACTCATTACTACAACCCAAACGAACGCCATTTCAACATTCTCTATATCTTTGTTTCAGAATAACCTGCCAAAATGGGGAAGGATGAGAAAAAAGGGACACTTGTCCTCGACAACTTTAACTCCACGTAAGTACCCGCAAAAACTCTACCGATCCCTTTGGGCGCGCGCCGCCTGAAGTTCGCTATGTGAATACAAACTTGTCGAACTGTATTTATTTATTGACATAAATACCTACGGTATGCAATTCGTTGCGTTTTCACTAAAGTGTATATAAATTGTAGTTCACTTTAACCCTAAGTGGACGACTGAAACCGCAGTAACAATATTGATTTCTATTGTGTCTCGATTCCTTGATACTTGAAGGGTTAAAATAATTTGCTTTGTCCTTAATCAAAATTACCTTAAGGTAAGAATTAGGTATTTTACAGGCACACTAAATTCCAACAATTTAAAACATAGCAGTATGCCGTATTTGTAATATGAGACCGCCACGGGGAAATTTCATCTAACTTGCTCCGAGCAGTCTACGTGCTATGAGTAGGTACGTGATTTATCTAGCTCACTTATTTAAGGCGCCAAGACAATCAATCGTGGAAGTAGGATATTTATTATAATAAGTTTTGCCACTAACTTAATAAAATAAATATTTTATGCTGTAATTAGCAGAAAGAGGGAACGGAGACCGTGTGTTTAGTAATATTATTATTTATTTTGATTGCATATGTTTTAATTAAATTGAGTATTTGAATGATTTATTGTTTTTGATGTTAATAAGTATTTCATAATACCGTTATTGGGACTCACAGTTTATTCCTGCTTAACAAGTCAAACTGCAATAAAATTGTTAGCAGTTAAGTTATTATAAATACAACCAAACATCAAATCATTCATTTCTTGTTGCCAACTTAATAATGAGTGATTAATGCATGAGTATATTAACTGTTATGTTTTTTGTACTTAGTAATTGATATAAATATCTAGTGAGTACACTTAGTAATTGTAGTCTACAATATTTAGTGAGTTTACCAAAAAATATTCCTTGCTTGAGGAGGCCCTAATGAAGGTAACATATTATGTTAACGGAATATTTTTTGTGATATTGAGCCAAAAATTATAACATTATCATTATAATACGTACTTAATGATGATATGTGTTTATTTTATCCACAAAAAGTTAGATAGGAATATTTATTCGAAATAAAATAAATTACAATCACACAAGACGTATGTTATGTCAGAAGCTTTATAGTATAAAATAAAATAATTTATTACTGGTGAAAATATAAAAGATCGACAATTTTTTCTGTTAATGGTTCGCTAGTGGAATAACACAGATGCGTATACTTTAATAATCTTGCATGTATTAATTTCAGGGCTAATCTAGCATCAAACCCTGGCTTCCAGTCGACTCTCAGCCTGGGTTCGAAAGAGGTCATCAATGAGAAAGCCTACAACCCCTTCGAGCACAGAAATGTAGAGCATCCGAACTCGTAAGTATTTATGTACCATCGGCAACAGTGTTAACTATCCATTGCCTGTCATGTCATCTCGTTCTATCGCAAAGAATTACCATTTGATGAGAGCGAGAGCAAAAACGGAAATGGATATTTAACAGTGTGGCCGTGTTGTACTTACCTACATTTTACTTACTACAGTAACCCGCAGAAATAAGAATCACACATTTCAAATTGCAAGAACTTTTAAGTATACCAGAGATATTTACGTAATAATAAATCTTTCTTTGGACAATTTCACACAGCGCCAGCTAGCCCCAAAGTAAGCAACTCAATGCTTGTGTTATGGGTGCTAGCTTAACGGATATATGTACTACTTATATACTTTTTTTTAAATACATACATATTATACATAGTAACACCCAGACTCGTCACAGAAATTAAAATTCATCATTTCAATTTCTGTCCGGCCGGGAATCGAACCCGGGACCTCTCGGAATAGTAGTCCGCTCTGAACCACTACACCAAACGGCCGACTGATAATGTAATAAAAAGTACTTGATACAAAGTTTCAAAGAAAGCTGATAAAATTTGTTAAAAAAATATTTTAAATCTCTAACTTCTATAGTTAAGAAAAAAATTAAATTTTAAAAGTGTAATACTTAGTTTTGCAGGTCAGTATATTTGAGTACAGCTGCACCCGTAACGTCACCGTCAACGACAAACGTCAACAGTTACCTTATAT
Organism: Ostrinia nubilalis; assembly: GCF_963855985.1. NCBI lineage: Eukaryota > Metazoa > Arthropoda > Insecta > Lepidoptera > Crambidae > Ostrinia > Ostrinia nubilalis. The sequence goes on from NC_087094.1 coordinate 15,862,067, forward strand.
TTCAACCGCATTGCTCACAGTATATCCCTTATATGGTTTACCAATTTAACAGTACAAGGAAAATATAAAACTGTAACTTTTGAACTATCTTCCTTGTTAACTAACATTTTATGTATTGCACAATTAATTATAGGTACCATTAATGCTCGTATTTAATATTTACATGTTTTGTCTAAAGAGCAAAACATTAGCACAGCACATCTTATAAAATTAGCCTGTAATGTTGCCTATACCATGTTTTATGCAAAAACAATTAATTAATTTTATTTGATTAATCGGTCTAATATTTTTTTACAGTAGCCCAAACTCCTAATAACGTTACTAGGCTAAAGTTATCTGGGGGCACGGCAGTGCCCCCACCAAGTCGAGCAAAAAAGCGGCACGGCCGTACCATCCTTTTCTCGAAGCAATTCAGGCCATTTTCGACCGCCTGTAACTTCGTTGTGGATAAAACTAGAAGGCTGAATTTTCATTAGCTATGCAGGCATTGTAAAGACGTGTCATTGACTTGGCCATCGCACTAAATAATTTAATTTACACGTGTTTTCATGCGATGGCCAAGTCAATATATTTATGTAAAACGTTAAAGATTTCCTGGCCTGGACTTGGTATTACATGGATCTCACAACTTTTTACCGTAGAACAACTGAGTTGCGAGACTTGGTTTTTTTGACAAGTATTGTTTTTGATGGGATCTTGTTTTCTAAAATGTCAGTCAGGCGGTCATCAAAAGCCTAAAGCTCTCGCTAAGTAATTTTGTATTAACCACAATATTGAAATGTTCGAGACCACATTTTTTCCGTTCTGAAGCATACTTTCCTTTCATTTTTAAATTGGTTATCCGGACCGGATACGGAAAAGAAAATTTTCTGCTTTGGTTTGCATGACAAAACCCGTAAAAGGCATTGTCCTTTGAAGGCTTGAGCGCCGTTGTGAGCTCGGAATCTTTTTTCAGTTATACATTGTTAATGTAATATTCGCCAGACATGCCGATGGTTCTGTATATTTTCATCGTAATATTCATACAAAAATACATTTTTCATTTCTTCCAAGTTTGTTATACCTACTTGTTATATTTTTACAGAGTTCGCGATATCTTTAGGATCTAAAGGGTTCCTCGTGGAACTCACTGCGGTACTCTAAAAATGAGCAACCGCGTGGCTTAAACGCTTTCATCGTCATCTTATTAGACTAACCTAATCACAAGTCCACCGCTGATAACACTTCATTAGTTTTAACACGTATTTCATTAATCTACTATATAAAAATAAGTCAGGTTTTCCTTCCTGACGCTATAACTCCAGAACGCACAAACCGATTTCCACGGTTTTGTATTCGTTGGAAAGGTCTCGGGCTCCGTGAGGTTTATAGCAAAAAAAATTCAGGAAATTTTGACAAACGAAATTCCACGCGGGCGAAGCCGCGGGCGGAAAGCTAGTTACAAATAAAAGTGACCTAGAAAACACAATGATTAAAAAGTACTTATTAAGTGCATTGTACACACGACGGCACATCTCTTTCTGTATACATAATTACATATACGTATGTCTTGCCTGCTTGTATACCTTTCTTTCAAATAAAAACTATTCTATTCTATTCTAGAGTAAAATCTGTATCTTATACAGTAAATAGATGTTATTGTGCAACGTTACAAGTCCGATGTGCGGTCGACTGTACATAAGTAACAAGAAATAATCTACAACTAACCTTTTTGAGGTATCAGCATCAGTACCTGTAGACAATAAAGCATTCATTCATTATTTTGAAATCTGTAAATTACAAAGTTTTAAGTAATAAAATTATTAAGCTTAAAGTTTTAATTAGTAATTAACTAATAAGATCGTGCTGCTTTGATTTATAAATAGTTAATGAAGCTGCCAAACGCGTAATAACAAAAATTAGATTTTCAAAGACTTTTAGACCTTATGCAAAGTTCATTAGTGATTGGTAGAGTCAAAAAGGCACTCAATTTAAGCCTATTTCTTTAAAATAGTGCCACTAAGAGCCAAAACACACAATGCGTTAGGGCGCTGCACCGCTCGATGTCCGCCCTTGCACAGGCATTTTTATGTAAGACACCGCTTCGGTGTCGCACTGGCGTTGCAACACATCGTGTGCTTTGGCTCTAACAATGTGACGTCATTTTCGTTAGCGTATATCGTTTCAGTAGGCATTTAAACGTTCGTTTGTCGTGTACTACATCCAAAACCGGTTTACAAAGTTGATTGCCTAGACCTACCGTAACATCATTCGAAGTTAATTCACATTTACCTTATTACTGTATCTTCAAGGTGGATTGATATAAATGCCATATTTATAGAACCAGTACCGTTTATCAGATATGACCTGGTGTACTTACATTAATTCTCGTAATAGAATTCACTAAAATCAAGTCTTAATGTAATCTCGTTAAAATAAATGTCAGTAAAATCCCTGTGTACACTTCAAACGATAAATAAGCAGTTATGTTTGAACTCTCAGCAGCTAGGAAGAGCAATGGAGAGCAAGGTAGTACTGTTTTTCAAAGCATCATTGAAACTGTTAAAAAAGGTATATCATAATCACCGACATTTATATTGCAATCACCATGGCAAAATCGTTCGCAAATATGTATTCCAACAGAAAATAAAAAAAGAAAACAAAGAGGCAATGAATTTCGTGTCAAAAGTCGCCAGCTTATCATTAATCAAAACACACAGCGTGTCCCGACTGTGATTTTCAGCGGCTGCCCTCAGCCTTAAATAATTTGTCTTAAATGCTGCGACTGTTGCTAACCAGTATAATACTCACTATGGAGGCGACTATAGTCCTGAAGGCGAAAATACCTCAAAGTTTCTTAAAATAATAGCTCAAATTCCCAAAGGCATTGCCGTTTCTATTTTAGAGTAACTTTAGTTCGATCCCCGTCGACCAGTGGATTTTGGTGAATCCACTCAACACACAAGCATTTATTTAACTTATCAGGAATCGTCCAAAGTTTCTAAAATTATCTCAAAGGTCCAGAAGCACTTCTATTTCGATCCCCATCGACCGATAAACATTGTGGTGAACCCACTCCTGACATACACTAATACTAGCTGTGCCCGAGACTTCTTACGCGTTAAAATAATTTTAATAATTAATTTTTTTTCCCATTTTTGCAACATTTTCCTTTACTGCTTCGCTCCTATTGGCTAATATTATATAGCCTAAATACTTCCTCGATAAATGGGCTATCCGACACGAAATGAATTTTCCAAATCAGACCCGTAGTTACTGACATTAGCATGTTCAAGCAAACATCCAAAAAAACTCTTCAGCTTCATAATAATAATAAGTATAGATTAGCTTATCATGAATCGCCTACCACAGCTGACCAACACTAGTCCCCATTGGGAATGTTGTGTTGTTAATTAGAAAACTTTGACTTCAGAAAACTAAGGCCAAAGCTCGCCACATTCGTGATTTTAATGTTAATTAAGTCAACGACTAAATGGCGTTGATCCGACTACAGCTTAGTAGACTAGAAAGGCCATTAAAGTTTACGTGTTTACTATTTACTCTATAACCTATACCGTGTCTGAAAGTAAATAAATGATTTGATTAACTTATTTAGGAAAAGCTGGTTTGATTTTTTCTATTTGTTAGGAAATTGTTGCCATTGTGAAAAATAACGATTGCCGCTTGGTCTAGCGGTTTTCGAGTCCGAATTTCCATTCCCGACGGAGATAAATGTCATTATGGTAAGCATATCCAAGTCCAGGTATAAGACTTGGATACGTTATGTTTATGTATGTTCATCAATATGTACGAGTATCTATTTATGCGCAATGTATTAGTATCTAGTCAGCTGCTTAGTTCGTGACTAAATAATTAGTGAAATAATCAGAACAAGTAAAGCAATAGGAAGCTAAAGTAGCCATAGTATTAAACCCCACTCCATGACAGAAAAAAGTCACTTACAAAAATCTACTGAAATCAGTTTAGAGAATATTATGGGATGACCCCGCGCACCTAGATATCCAAGCAGATCAGATTTATATCTATAAAAGCGAAAGGTCACTGACTGACTGACTCACTGACTCATCACGAAATCTCAGAAACTACAAGTGCTAGGTAGGAGTCTCAAATTTTGCATGGGGGTTCCTTTTAGAACGTAGGTGCTCACTAAAACGGGATTTTGCAAATTCAACCCCTAAGGGGGTAAAACGGGATCCACGCGTACGAATTTGCGGGCGGGTGCTAGTCTATATAATAAAAGAAAGTCGTGTTAGTTACTCCACTTATAACTCAAGAACGGCTGAACCGATTTAGCTGAAAATTGTCAGGGAGGTAGTTTAGAGCCAGGAAAAGGACATAGGATACTTTTTATCCCGTTCGAAATAAAAAAAAAAGTCTGTTTATTTATTGCCATTAAGGCGGAACAAAGTTCGCCGGGTCAGCTAGTTTATTATAAAATAGCACTTAAGATGCGACAGTGGAGAGCCTGATGTGCTTTAATCCATAACTTAAATAAATTTCATTTTCCAGAACAATCGGTTCGCTGGTGCATCTCTTGAAGTCCTCACTCGGGTCGGGCATCCTGGCCATGCCGGCTGCCTTCAAGAACGCAGGATTGGCTTTCGGAGCCATCGGGACCATGGTCGTGGGATTCATCTGCACGCACTGTGTTTATATTTTGGTAAGTTCATTCGCTTTCAACATCAATCATCAACGTGTCAAAGCTGTATGTTTTGTCCCGCGTTCCTGACTTATATGATTCATATAAGATTTTAAACTATCGCGTCCCATTTCAACTAAAATAGTTAGACACGGGTCTTAACGCGACGTTTATTAATGAGTTACATTATGTACTCACGGCTTGACGTTTTAGCTGCTATGCTGCAGCCGTGGTCACAAGTAGACTGGCGGTTCGCGGCGTCGTCTGTTCGGGCGGGCTTGAAAATTTTCAACTACCCTCATATTGTCATTTGTTACACTACCACTAGTGATTAATAAACGTCGCGTTAAGACCCGTGTCTTACTATTTTGTACGATCATGGCGGACACCGTCAGGTTTTAAGTGGTTATGCCCTGCCACTCTGGTAGGTAGAGCCCCACATAACCCACTAGTTGCCCCTGCGGCTGGTATGTTATGTTTGTTTTATAAACCACAGAATTAGGTGTCAAATCATCTTCTTCGAAAAAAGTGATGAAGGATTACCTACAAAGATTTTTACAAAAAATATATTAGTACAAGAGGTAAAACATTACGCCAGCTAGTAAAACGTGGGTTAACTTGACATCCCATTTGATCCGGAGTAAGCAGTAAGACGAGACAATAAAATCATATTCTTGCTATGAAACACCATTGTAAGTACGTGTTTATATGGTCGCTTTAAACATGCCATTGAAATTAAAGGCGTGGCTTCTCTAAGTGTGTAAAGATCACTAGTCAGCCTTGTAGCATACCAGTCGTTAACAACTTGAGGTCGAAAACCCCAAAAAGAATTTAAAATGTTAAAATTCATTTCGGGCAGAGCTGATACGTACAAATCAATATAGTTTGTATTATTAATGGGAAAGTTGTATGTTTGGTGTTTGTTTTTAATTAGTCTACACGGTTCTAGTGAATTTAGGTATGGAGTTAAGATAAAATGTACCTTGTAGAGTAGATGCACTTGAGTTTCTTTTTGACAAAATAAAAACTTGGCTCTTACTAATTTACTTTAGTAATTTGTACTCGAATCATAGTTGTATTAGTTACTAATGAAGTAGTTGTGAGTCACTTTCATATAATGTTACGGCAGTTACATAGCTATTTCCCTGAGGATATACGAGTAATTACACCAAGGCCGAAACCATTTTATAAAAAATATAATGAAAGATAATTCCATCATAAGAAAGCGATCTAAGGTCAAACCAATATCAATTCAAGTAACAACACATTCATATTTCCTTGAATTGACAGAATGTATTCATTACCTACCTGGGGTTTTCCTTGGCTTTGTTTGCACTGCTTAGTTACCTACCTACTTAGTAAAATATTATTAGGAAACTCAAAATTGTTTAAATAATTATCAAAACTGGAGTTCATTCAGATGATCATTAATGTTATTTGAAATGAAATATAAAATAGGCATCGGTGTTACCCGTATTCCAATATTTAATGTGAAATTAAATAGTTGTGATAGGTTTCATTTTGTTACGAATATGTATTGCCATAATAGTTGAGTAAGCTTCATCATTTCTATTCAAAATGAAAATGAAAGATTATATCTGAAAATCCATATTTTGGGAAATTCGGTCATTTTTGGTATCTTTAATGCGCTGTCAACTGTAAGTATGTGTCAACTGTAAAGACAAACGTGGAAACACAATAGCCATAGAGGAGAAGAAAAAGAAGAAAAAAAGATTAACCCTAAATGAAGGCAATGGTAAAGGTAACGATGAAAACGTTGTATTTGAGCTAAAGAGATGACCAAATAAAATACAAACAGATCGTTTTATAAAGCTATATTCGTCTTTTACCATATGAGTACAACCAAGGTCGCCAACCATTAAGCTCACATTATTTTATAGATAATCGTAATTGATTTCTGCAATCATTTTGTAAGCTTCGGTAACCATAGTAACCCCCTCACGATACTTCGCGGTCTTTTGGGGAAGCCTTTGATTAAAGATGGCAAATTCTTTTCAAGACCACATTTTTTTTTGTATTCAAACGATACATAATAAGGAGTTCAAAAATCTAATGAGCACCTTTCTTTGCAAATAACAAGGGTTAATGAAAATGAAACATCATAAAATGCTACTAACCACATCACTATTACTACTGAAAATTAAACAGTATACCTATTTTGTATAGGTGGTTAGCTTGATCTCTCTATTAACTACATTTTCAGAACGCACAAATAAAAGAATGCTGCCTACTAAGATATATTTTTACAAAAAACTATAAAAATATCATGTTGTTAATGACTGACTTTACCATAATTAGGTATACAGTGCCCGGTTTCGCCAGACTTTCAGTGCTTTCAGCCTTTGTTTCATCCGTAATACAAGTCCACTGAAGTTACTCTACAACTTTAACTTTTAGCGTAAAACAAACTAAACAAGCGAAACCTTATCCATCGGGTTGTTTATAATAATATTATATTTAGTATGAAATAAACCTAAACATAATTAAGTATTTACATGTCTTATGCTACGGACGAGGGATTAATAAAACGAAAAGGAACATTTAATATACAAGGTGGAATTTTGAAATTCCACCTAGAGGGAAAGTACTCTTAATACTGTAGATAAAAAATACTCAAAGAAAACATGGCTTTATTTTTGAAAAGAAGGAGAACTGCAATCAAACATTTCCAATTTTTTTCGAAAATTCACCACTAATACCATACAATTTTCTGTAAAGACTTACAATAATTTAAGATCCCATCAAAAACAATACTTGTCAAAAAAACCAAGTCTCGCAACTCAGCTGTTCTACGGTAAAAAGTTGTGAGATCCATGTAATACCAAGTCCAGGCCAGGAAATCTTTAACGTTTTACATAAATTATTGACTTGGCCATCGCACTAAATAATTTAATTTACACGTGTTTTCATGCGATGGCCAAGTCAATATATTAAAGATTTCCTGGCCTGGACTTGGTATTACATGGATCTCACAACTTTTTACCGTAGAACAACTGAGTTGCGAGACTTGGTTTTTTTGACAAGTATTGTTTTTGATGGGATCTCATTTCTTTTTGTATTTTGTAGACAGCAGTTATGTAGAAACGCAACTCAGCAACTCAGCTGTTCTACGGTAAAAAGTTGTGAGATCCATGTAATACCAAGTCCAGGCCAGGAAATCTTTAACGTTTTACATAAATTATTGACTTGGCCATCGCACTAAATAATTTAATTTACACGTGTTTTCATGCGATGGCCAAGTCAATATATTAAAGATTTCCTGGCCTGGACTTGGTATTACATGGATCTCACAACTTTTTACCGTAGAACAACTGAGTTGCGAGACTTGGTTTTTTTGACAAGTATTGTTTTTGATGGGATCTCATTTCTTTTTGTATTTTGTAGACAGCAGTTATCTAGAAAACTGGAACGAAATTGAAAAATTTTACTCGACTTGGCGGTTGCACTACCGTGCCCCCAAATATCATTTCTTTTTGTATTTTGTAGACAGCAGTTATGTATCTAGAAAACTGGACCGAAATTGAAAAATTTTACTCGACTTGGCGGTTGCACTACCGTGCCCCCAAATATTTTAGTTTTTCCTTGATTCATACACCAAACACTACTTATATTCCAAATTTGAAGCTTCTAGGTCTGCTAGAAGTGCCTTAGAGTTTTGATGATCGGTGAGTCAGTGAGTCAGTCAGTGAGTGACAAAATTAAGTAACTTTGACCCGTTATAATTCTTAAACTACTGGTTCAAATTGAATGAAATTTTAAATATACCGTGTCTTTACAATGCCTGCATAGCTAATGAAAATTCAGCCTTCTAGTTTTATCCACAACGAAGTTACAGGCGGTCGAAAATGGCCTGAATTGCTTCGAGAAAAGGATGGTACGGCCGTGCCGCTTTTTTGCTCGACTTGGTGGGGGCACTGCCGTGCCCCCAGATTTCATGGTTTTTCTTTAATTTGATTTATTAAGTTTGTTAGTGAGATTGCATCCTTATCAATCCCTAAAAATCGATACAATAAAAATACAGGGTGTAATTTTTATATTTTTTTTAATGCAGTTCTATTTCTTATTTAGATAAACAGAGCTTTTATCTATAAACATGGTGTTATTTTAGGTAAAGACGTCGCAAGAAGTATGCGTGGACGCCAAGAAGCCGTCGATGGGTTTCGCGGAGACCTGCGGAGCTGCCTTCGAGTTCGGCCCGAAGAGGCTCAGGCCGTGGGCTAACTTCGCCAGGTATAGCACTTTTGTTTTAAGACTGTATTCTGAATCTCAAGTATGAGCTGACGTTAGAACGTTGTTACATAGTTCGTTCGTTTCAGCCAAATGACGTCCAAAAGCCTACTCCAAGAATTTCCAAAACGACTCTTACTGCGCAGCCCGCGACATTTACCACCTATTGGTCTGGCAGAATTATCGTCTTCCAGCTTTTTAATCATGAATTTTAGCGTAACCTCAGCGGTAATCAGAGTCGTCGCATCTTCGTGTCTTCGGTCGCGAATAGTCGTGCGCTTGTTTCTTTACAGTCCCGCAAATCCCGCGGGATCCCGCACCCGTAATCCCGCAGCACGCGGGACTAAAAAATGATGCGGGTTCCCGGAATACCGAGATCTCGGTATTGCGGGATTGGAAGCCCTAGTCTGCCCACGGTACGTCTGCCTGCTCTGGGTCACCACTCGAGAACTTTTCTGCATCATAAATGTTACATAGAGCTAATTTTTTTAACCAATACGAGGAATATATTGGTCTACATCACCTTTGATTAATAGAAAACTTAAGAAAGCAACCTCAGGAATGAAGAGTTTATTCCGAAAATTTAACCCCCAAATAAAATATCGCATTAAAAGGAGAGTTGTTCCCTTAAGAAATGAAGTAAACTTTGGATGTTCTGTGTGTATACTTGCAAAATTGATTAACTTTTTGTTTTGCTCGCTAAACAAGATTTTATTGTTTAATTTTGTACCATCGCTGTTCAAAGTACTTTCAGTTTAAAATTAGAAAAGTTCCTACTCAAATTATGATCTGTGATATACTTATTTTAAACGTATAACACCATGCTTTAGACAAGATTTAAAAACAGGACAAAAATTAAGTTAAGTTCTGGAAAAAACAGGACATTATGCGACGTGATACTCGTAGTATTCTTACGATTAGATAAATTAAAATGTATCTAAATGTACAGATGAAATTCCAAAAACATAGAGCACCCCCTATTGTTTTTAACCAGGTGGCAACTGTTTTTCATCGTTTTCCTTTTTTCACAGAACGTTCACAGACTACGCCTTAACGTGCACATATCTGGCGGCACTGTGCGTCTACATCGTGTTCATAGCTGAAAACTTTAAAGAGGTAAATAATACTTTTACGTTATGCACAATTTAAGATAATTAAACTTTATGTAATTCCAAACTTTCAGGAAAATAGTAAATGGCAATGAATTAAAAAGTCAATTATCTGAACTACGTTTAGGGGCAGCGATATTACTCAAGGATAGTAAAAATGTCCACATCATGTCTTTAGTGCATTTTGTCAAAGAAGATACACCGTAATATCGCTTTTATGTTACTTAAAAAGGTATTGTAAGGGCTTTATCTCCAGGAAAACATATTTTACCTAAAAGGAAGTTTTAAAAACATGTTTATGTAAATGTGACTGTTATGCGTGAAATAAAGGCTGTATTATTATTAAGAAGTTCAACATGTCTTTTCACTTGAAAAAACGCAAAATCACGGATCCAAATTTTCACTTAAAGTAGTCGATCATTTCAAGTGAGAAAATATGTTCTGCTGATAAATATTGAAAGAAAAGCTAATAGGTATCTTACATAAAAATCTACATTTATTTTTAAGCAGCTTCATTTTTGAATATTTCATATTCTCTATCAGCACGTCTATTCCATAGGTATTCTAATTTTATTGGATTTATTTGCAGCACTTTAGGGTCAACATTTATATTACTTGCACTGAATATAAATCAGTGAAAAGCAATATTCTTTTACCAATGTGTGTGCTTCGCACACTGACCTTAATTTAAGTGAATCTAAATGTATCTAGGCTAAGTTTTATTAAGTAACTAGCTTACCGCCCGCGGCTTCGCCCGCGTGGAATTTTGTCTGTCACGGAAAAACTTTATGAATTTTGTCTCTTTCAAAAACCGGGATAAAAACTATCCTAAGTCCTGTCCCGGGACTCTCTCTATGCCAAAGGATGATGGGCACTTTTCTATGGAATCTGGGCGTAAAACCAACAGAAATGTAACTACTATTATTTGTTAGGACTTAATATCAGAAATATATTTTCATATAAATAACTACCAAAAACTCCCGGGTTTGCTTAGAAATTGACATAATGTGTAATAGTAATAGGTGCTTTATTGCGCAAACAAAAAATATTGTTAATTATTATAACTACTTATCTACTTACATTTTAAATACATCAAGTTATTTATCCATTATTATGTCCAACAGTTCAGGAGTGGGGCCAACAAATGGTATATTTAAACCATGTTCTACATTATAAGCGTAGGACCATACCTAGGTACCGTTTAGAGAAACGACATGAACACAGTCATGTTTCAATGGGATTTCTACCAGTTAAGTTGTAGTGTTGTCGCATAATCGATTCTTAATCGATATGGCCAAATAACGATTTATCGATTAAAAATTCTATTAATCGATTTTATTGATTACCATCATTACTATCATTTGATTGTTAATTCAATTCCTTATTTTCAGCAATATAATCGATTATTGCAATCGAATAATCGATTATGATTTATTCGGTATACATACTTTACTAAATCGATAGAATCGATGGTAAGATATGATACAATACTCTCAATATGATCGATAAAAGCAATCTAATTGACCTAATACTATTTTTATTACCCTAATGTGATGTGAAATACTATGGAAACTTTGCATATTCAACGACCTCTATCTCCGTATCCCCGCGTATTTCAGGATTGTTGTCATAGTAGGAAATGAAGTACTAGTATTAAGCTTTAATTTAGTATACATAGCTTTAATATAGTATAAAACTGGTAAAATCGTCGAATGGTCGTGTTTAGCAATGAAAACTTTGACCTTTAACAATTTCTTGTCTCTTTTGTAAAAAGACAAAAGCTTTTTCGAAAAACCATCTGACTTGGCCAGCACTAAAATGTTATTCTAATCTCCACAGGTACTGGACGAGTACATGCCAAACTACAAGCTATCAGTTGAAACATACTGCGCTCTCACCCTAGTGCCCCTCGTGCTCATCTGCCAGATTAGGAACCTCAAGTGGCTGGTGCCATTTTCGGCCATCGCCAACGTTCTGCTGGTCATATGCTTCTCCATCACCATGTACTACATCTTCAGCGATCTCCCCAACCCCAAGGACAGGGAGATGGTGGCCAGTGTTACGCAATGGCCGTTGTTCATCAGGTAATTTGTCTCGTGATCGTTGCAGCTTTTACGTCTTTTTAGAAAATAATGTAACAGAAAATATGAATATTATTCATGAACTAAAACGGTTTAAAAATTCTACTTACATGATTATAAGGAGGATTATAATATAGAAAGGACTATAATGTATATCCCGCTGCTTCTTATTTACTGCATCCATTGCTATAATAGAAATACACTGGTCTTAAACTCAGCCTTAAATGTCGCTTTAAGACCCGTGTTTTTTTATTTTAGTTTGAAATGGAACGCGAAAATAAATAATAAATAAATAAATCTTTATTTTACTCACACAAAAAAATCGAACAGAATTACATAGTGAATGTATAAGATACGTTTGATGTTCATTCTTGTGTGAGTCTGATGCCTATGCTAGGTATTTAGTATAAGGTAAACGGCTACTAGTTCGTGATAGTACGTAAGTTCGTAAGTTTTTTTTCTAGCTCAAATAATAAGCAAATGGAATATTATTTATAAAAACTATTCATTACTACAAAATCTCTATTATTTAAGCTATCTAAAAAACCAAGTACCAACATTGTGGCGCCAAAAATGAGAGCAATACGAAGCTTCAAACTCTCAGAGAGCCAAAAACATCCGTGCGGCTTGCAAAGGTTGCTCTCACCGTAAGGTTAGCGCTCCAACTTCTTAAGCTTATAAAAAGGCGAAGGAACGTCCATTTAAATAAAACTTGTAATAGTGGTTTCATGTGTTCCTTGACAATTGATTTGGCTTAGAAAAAAGTTATATGAAAACGTAGAATTCCTTTAAAATTGCGATTAATTGACTCACGAAATAGCGTACATATTATTTTTCGGGTGTCCCCTATTTCGTGACACTACCGATTCAAGGATATTATGGATAACATTTTGATGCTTGGTTTTTAAATAGTTATTTATGATAAATTAAATGTAAGTTATGAAACAAATAATGCATTTATTTAAGTTTCTCATGACCTAAATTCGGTATATGTTTCGTTCACTAGAATTTATATGACACGAGTCTGAAGTTCACATAAATAACCAATTTTAAGATAAATTAGCATAAGTAGTACCAGCATAATTTTGGTTTTATTTCGATTTATTTTATTTATCTTTGTTTATTTGTATTGTATATGGGATAGATAATAGTTAACTGACACATTTTGACAATAATCCATGAATTTTACTTGGGGAATTTGGAATAATCAGTATCACGAAACGAGGAACCGTATTATTGTTAGTTTTTTCCAAGTTCGTGATATATAAATGTATGGTGTTAGGTACTTTTATGACACATACCATCAAAATAAATCGACATATTTTTTAGTTTTTAATACTTACCTACCTAAGAAATTAATTAATTACTTACTTTTTATTATGAGTCATTGGCGTATCTGGGGTTATTTTCAGGGGGGGGGGGGGGGGCTACGCTCACTTGAAACAACTCCAGGGGTGGGAATATGGGGAGAAGGGGGGGAGGGGGTTAGTCCCCCCTTATCCCCATAATCCCACCCCTGGCATCTAATGGCTTGTGTAAATATTTTCACATACTTATCGTTACAAATAACCAAATCAAAATTGTATGGGTACGAAGAGGGGGGGGGGGGGGTAAGGCCCCCCACATTTCTAATGGTTAAATAAATATTTTCACATATCGCTAGAAATTACAAATCAAAAATTTATGGGTACGAAGGGGGGGGGGGGGGTAAATTTCCTCCCCCCCCTACATTTCTAATGGTTATATAAATATTTTCACATATTGTTAGAATTAACAAATCAAAATATTATACGTAGGTACGTACCTAGCTAGACTAACATTATTTCTTATGAATATTTCAGGTAAGTAATATCGTCAATTTCACATAATAATAATTTTAAATTTATTAAACCCTTAATCATTATTAAAATATCCTAACTGGATGCATAAAACCTTATCCCGAAATAGGGGACATGAGTTCACGAACTTAGAAACAGAGCAAAATTTTGTCACGAAACAGGATCCAAACAAGAGGTCCACAGAACAATTAATATAAAAAAAAGTTCAAACTATATAACTATAAATTATGTATTAACTTACTGTCAAAAGACCAAAGTTTAGCATAAAAAAGTTTTCATACTGATATCATGCTTGGTTATTTTTAAATAAAATGTTAAAGTCGTAAGAGTCTTAATATACCGAAGTAGGGGGCACTTACCTTACCTGTATTACAGGTCATCAGGCTCCCACCACCTCAGGTCACTAATAAGCTTTTATTTTACACTTTAATATTAACTTACTCGTATCAGAATTACAAGAAATACAAGAAATATGTGTGTGTGTGTGTGTGTGTGTGTGTGTGTGTGTGTGTGTGTGTGTGTGTGTGTGTGTGTGTGTGTGTGTGTGTGTGTGTGTGTGTGTGTGTGTGTGTGCGTGAATGTGAGTGCTTCTTTAGAGAATGTTAAGTAAATAATATATTAACCTATACTACCATAATAATAATAATTTCCTATTTGTTTTGGTATTTATGTTAACACTGTTATCAGCTTTTCGGTTTCATCATAGCTCAAGTCCATGAGCCACTCTGAAACTTTCTTTTTACACTCACGATGCAGAAGAGGGTAGATGGCTACCCTCACCATCTATTTTAGCATTATTGTTGTAGAGTCGGTTTCCCAGAAAACAAAAGAATCTGTGGGCAAATTTTGTTTGGAATTGGACGGTGGAGCATACAGTACCCTTCCTGCGCTTGTCAGCGTTAAGAAGCGGGTTATATGGGAAGAGGGCGTGTTTGCGAAGTATGACAGCAAGTACAAACAGTTGTCGGACAGTTAACACTTTCCAATGTTTATATACCTCTGTTGTGGGATGTAGAATGGGTAAGAATGCACCAACCTTGAGCACCGCTCTCTGCGCCCTCTCCACTCTCAATAAATGAGTTTTTGCAGCACCACCCCAAGAGGAGATACAGTACCCTAGGAGGGATTGGCAAAGAGACAAATAGATTGTCCTTATGACCTTATAGCCAGCAACATGGCGTAATGTTTTAAATATATATATTAGTTTCCTTATCCTGGAAGCAAGAAGATTTAAGTGGGGTTGGAAGTTGAGGCAGCAGTCAATCATGACACCCAAATACTTCACAGAGTCAGTAACTAAAGTTAAAATCATTCATTGCTATGTTTGAAACTTTCATAATATCTTACTAACTTAGCAAAAATGAACTTTCCAACATCCAATCTTTCCTTATTATCAGACGATGGCAATAAAATCGTAATCATTTTCCCTAACAGCACAGTAATCTTCGCCATGGAAGGCATCGGGGTGGTGATGCCTGTTGAGAACGAGATGGCCAAGCCCCAGCAGTTCCTTGGCTGTCCCGGCGTGTTGAACGTGGCCATGACCATAGTCATCTCGCTGTACGGCATTGTCGGGTTCTTCGGATACTTCAAGTATGGCGACGAGGTCCGAGGCAGCGTCACGCTGAACCTCCCACAAGATGAAGTGTGAGTTGATTTTATTCCTTTGAACTTATTTGGCTTTAGGTATGATAGTTTCTGTGGGACTGAACATGTAGTAAAAACCTTTCAAAAGTAGTATAACATTTAACCAATTTAAAATTATTATATTTCAGACTCGCCCAAAGTGCCAAGATCCTCATGGCTCTCGCGATCCTGTTCACATACAGCCTCCAGTTCTACGTGCCCATGGAGATGATCTGGCGTCAGCTTCACACCAAGATCGCTGTGAGATACCACAACATTACCCAGATCTCTATCAGGACCGCTGCTGTGGTTGGATCAGGTAAATACTTAAAGCTTTTCAACAAAGTGAATCTTACTTTAAAAACTTTACATGCGTATCTTTCGAAGGTGATGTAGTAAAACCAAAAGTAATTCTTGCATTTAAAGGGTACAGCAGCACTTAAAGCAAGACAACCTTAGGCATTCTATAATACCTGAAATTTTGCAACATGTATGTGAAGTAATGATGGCCCTCATCATGTCTAATCCATGTCATCTATGTCAGTTTTTTTTAAACCAATGACGATATGTTTTTTATTCCAGTCGCTCTGGCAGCAGCGTTCCCCGACCTGGAGTTATTCATCAGCTTATGCGGAGCCATCTTCCTCTCAACCCTGGGACTCCTGACTCCCGCCATCGTTGACACCGTCCACAACTGGGAACGCGGTCTCGGTTTCTTGTACTGGAAGTTATGGAAGAACATCCTGATCGGATTCATCTCTCTGATAGCCCTTTTCGCTGGATCCTACGTATCGATCAGGAGTATGGTTGAAAAATTCGGTCACTCAGAAAAAATTGTGCCAACGGAAATACTGCCAGCAATTTCTGTTTTCAATGACACAAGTGTGTGAGTTGCTTTCCATGACAGTTGGTTGTGAAGTATTATTTTGACTGGATAGAGATTGTCGTTGACTTATTACATTCCACTAATATAGAAGGCCTCGCTAAAAGCTCTACGTTGTCCAGTGCTATAGAATACAACACCTTTTTAAATTGCCTAAAATATCGTGCTATTTATTGTACGATATTTCTCTGACAATGGCCATCTAAAGGTAGGTATGAATTGAATAAAATAGTAATTATATTTTTTATAGTACATGCCTTTGTGTTGAATAGGGCTGGAATCATCTCTAGATGAGTTTGACACTCACTTTAACAACAGACCTTTTTTAAATAAGTATAACTTACCCTTATTTTTTATGACAAATAAGACATTTTTAATAACTATTTTGTAAGTGCATGTCATGTTACTTAGACATAAAATAGACTCCAGGTTGTGAATAAACAAAGTTTCTGGTTGTGTATTTATTTGAATGACTCAAATCGTTTTCAAATATAAAAAGAAAGGAATACTTATTCTGTGAATTGATAAATTATGTACTGTCATCAAAATTGTATACAATTATAATACCTAATTAGTTAGTATAAGTAATATCTAAATTGGAACGTTGTATTGGCTCAAGTTTAAAAAACTCAATACAAATTCCAAATTTTAATCCTCGCTTATTTAGTTCCATATTAAAGATTTTATGTAATATGACATAATTTAGTCTATGAGACAAATTAGTTAAGCTGGAGTATATTTAAGTTAAGTTAGTTTTAAGTGTAACCTGAACATTTTACGACGAACAAGTAATTTTAGGACTTTTATTCTGAATCGAGTCAAAATCAATCCATTCCAATCTTCAATTGGTTGTAATGTTGCATGTAACGATAACTACCTATGTCTTGACATTATTTTTCAGTTTGTTTTGTTGTAACATATTTTTATTTGTTCATTGTTCAACTCTTATATTCACATATTTTCAGTACAATTTAAAATAGTTACCAAACCACATTTTACATTTTCATTGATTTTAAACTATAATATTATAGTGGGGCGAACTTGAGTGTAATCTCTGTAAAATTTATATGACCCTAAAGGGCCCACGCCTATTTGAAAAAATTTACTTTACGTTAAAGTTTGACACATTGACAGTTTTTGTATTTGAAATATATTTGAATCGACATTCTCGCAAAACATTAATTTCAAAGTTATTTGATGATTGAAAAGACGGGCCGTCACATTAATAAGTGGGTTTGTAACATTAAAATTGTTAAAAACATAAGTATAATTTTATAATAACTTTGTATTGAAATGTGATATAATAATGAATTTGTGATCCGTCCAAATAATGCCATTTCAAAATATTTGAGACGTTATCAAGTACAATAATGTTTTTATAATAATAAAATCCTGTTGAAAAGTAATAAAAACGAAATGTGATACTTAGTTTTTTTAGTATTTAGATTGTAACGCTTTAGTAACTATAATAAAAATATTATGAAGCAACTTTTTGTTTAATTTAAAATATTCCTAATACCTTATCGCAGCGCCACCTTCTGGGTACATTATGAATCCAAGCTTGCCAAGAATCTGAAAATGTATGAAAATCGCACTTAAGCACGAACTCGTGCTATACACGTGTTTCACGGAACTCCGTGATTTACACGTGGAATTTGGGATCCATGTTAATATCCAGAAATTTTAATGGGTGCTAAGCTCATAAGATATGGCTCTGGAAAGTAATCTCTGGATCTTAATGCTTTAAGTAATATAACATACTTCTGCTGCCTCGCCGCGTTTTCTCGGCTTGAAAATTACTTGGCACGATTCTACGTACTCCGCAACTAATAGTCCCTTTAACCCTTTGTGGTAAGCTAAATATTTACGCTTATGTTACGAGTGGGTTCACAACAATAGTCCAGCGCGGCGGGTTTCAAACCGACGTTCCTCAAATCTCCAGTCAGGCAGTCCGACGTATTGTCGCATCTGATCTTTAATACATTTATTAGTTAACCATTGAGTATAACGTCAATCATTATTAGCATTATAATCTCATCAACCTTTGTCGGGTAAATACTGTTTTGTTTTAACATTTTGAGCGGCGCCTAATCTGGATGGTCGATTAAAATGGATGAATTCACCAGCTGGGCGGAACAAAGCGAAACTAATGAGCGACCCTTGTTCAGTTTGTTTACAATAACTGTTTACATTATGTAAAGGGAAAATTATACAGCGGCGAGATTAAGGAAGCTGTATGAATGAATCAATCAATCAAGGGTTAATAATGTCGATTGTGAATATAAATAGTTTATGTAACTAATAATAGTAATTTAAATTCAAGTTGTTTGTTAAAGAGGTATTATATTACGTCACGTAGGGTTGACAAAACTGTCGTCAAATCAAATCGTCAAAACAAAGATGTCGTCTGCGGTGTTTCCGGACGGATACGACCTGCAAGCTTTCAAGAGGAGAGCGTATCTTCACCTTAAAGGCCGGCAACGCACCTGTAACGCCCCTGGGACTGCGGGTGTCTATGGACGACGGTAATCACTTACCATCAGGTGATCCGTCTGCTCGTTTGCCTCCTGCCACATTAAAAAAAAACTGATATAAGGTATGAATTACCTGAGAGTTTGACATCACTCATGTAATTTACACCGCGATCGTGAGGTACCTAATCCTGCTTGGATTTAATATCTTATGCATCAAAATCAGAAACGCTAAAGAGCTGGAAAAAGGATACCTAAGTATGCACCGTTACGTCTCTACATATTATGTTAATATAGCGATAACCATTTTTATCGTGAAATCTTTCTATTAAATCTGGTTAGATATTTAACGTTGAATACAGACAAGTCGCTTACACAATTAAACCCCTTAATATATTACATTTCCCAAATAAACCTTACATCTAAAACCAACCCACGCATTCAATTCAGAGTTTCTTAACAAATCTTACAAAAACTTATTTAATTTATTGCTTGACAAAGGCGCGCATGAATGGGGCAAATTTAATTTTCGAAAAAAGCCTACACAATATTCAGATGATATTTCGAAGTATTTTTGTTGCTAAGAGACAAGAACAGCCAGTCCCAAGCCGAATTCTGGGTAGTTTGATTGTGTTAGGAAACGCGAAAACTTCATATTCGCGGATGGAGGGTAATAATATAATCAATGAAGCCAAAAATATCTCGAGGGTAAAAGCGAAAATGGCTGAGAACTTATTGGTTATTGGTACCAATCATCGGAAAATTTTGCTATAATATACGTAATGAGAATAGAAATGGATCAGCATGTGTTTCGTAATTACAATAAATATTATCTGATCTGTAATCGAGATATCCAGATGAAAATCTAGATCGTAACTCGGTCGGAAAAGCTTAATGCTTTGTCGAAATCTTTACTTCGTTTCTTAATCATATAGAACTCTCAGTTCTCAACGTCGCTCGTTCCGCACAAGAAATGTAGAACTGAACATTGAAATCCTTGGGTCTAAAATTCATAATAGGTTCAGCATTAGACGTAATTTGAATGAAATGATGATGATTGCTATTTGTGCTAAATTTAGTTTTAATGAAAATAAGAATTATGGAAATGGAAATCCTTGGTAGAGGCCTTTGTCCAGCAGTGGACGTCATTTGGCTGAAACGAACAAACGAAGAATTAAGGTAAACGGCTACTAGTTCGTGATAGTACGTAAGTTCGTAAGTTTTGTTTCTAGCTCAAATAATAAGCAAATGGAATATTATTTATAAAAATTCTTCATTACTACAAAAACTCTATTATTTAAGCTATCTAAAAAACCAAGTACCAACATTGTGGCGCCAAAAATGAGAGCAATACGACGCTTCAAACTCTCAGAGAGCCAAAAACAGCCGTGCGGCGTGCAAAGGTTGCTCTCACTGTAAGGTTAGCGCTCCAACTTCTTAAGCTTATAAAAAGGCGAAGGAACGTCCATTTAAATAAAACTTTTAATAGTGGTTTCATGTGTTCCTTGACAATTGTATTGGCTTAGAAAAAAGTTATATGAAAACGTAGAATTCCTTTAAAATTGCGATTAATTGACTCACGAAATAGCGTACATATTATTTTTCGGGTGTCTCCTATTTCGTGACACTACCGATTCAAGGATATTATGGATAACATTTTGATGCTTGGTTTTTAAATAATTATTTATGATTATTTAAATGTAAGTTATGAAACAAATAATGCATTTATTTAAGTTTCTCATGACCTAAATTCGGTATATGTTTCGTTCACTAGAATTTATATGACACGAGTTTGAAGTTCACATATATGACCAATTTTAAGATAAATTAGCATAAGTAGTACCAGCATAATTTTGGTTTTATTTCGATTTGTTTTATTTATCTTTGTTTATTTGTATTGTATATGGGATAGATAATAGTTAATTGATACATTTTGACAATAATCCATGAATTTTACTTGGGGAATTTGGAATAATCAGTATCACGAAACAAGGAACCGTATTATTGTTACTTTTTTCCAAGTTCGTGATATATAAATGTATGGTGTTAGGTACTTTTATGACACATACCATCAAATAAATCGACATATTTTTTAGTTTTTAATACTTACCTACTTAAGTAATTAATTAATTACTTACTTTTTATTATGAGTCATTGGCGTATCTGGGATTATTTTCAGGGGGGGGGGGGGGGCTACCCTCACTTGAAACAGCTCTAGGGGTGGGATTATGGGGAGAAGGGGGGGGTAAGTCCCCCCACATTTCTAATGGTTATATAAATATTTTCACATATCGCTAGAAATAACAAATCAAAATTTTATGGGTAAGAGGGGGGGGGGGGTTAAGTTCCCCCCCCCCCTCTACATTTCGAATGGTTATATAAATATTTTCACATATTGTTAGAAATAACAAATCAAAATATTATACTAGACTTACATTAATTCTTATGAATATTTCAGGTAACTAATATCGTAAAGGAGAATGGGCAAAAAAAACCCAGGCCCGGCGCCAGTCGAATGTATCTCAAAAAATAGACAATATTGAGGACATCATTAATCCATAGTAGCTTATCCAAAAATCGATGGCTAAATGTGAGATATTGCTATTTTTTTCCACAGGAGTAGTTATGGATTTTTGCAATGGATCTTTGTGGACCTGGCAATGCTTTTTGTCTTTAAAACTTGTATGCCTCAAGTTGAAGAGCTTGTACGAAAACGCTACAATGTCAGTCCGCCTCCAGGATCAGAACTCGAAACCCATCCAGCTGCAGCGAGGGGTGAGACAGGGAAATGTCATATCTCCGAAACTGTTCACCACCGCCCTGGAAGATGTTTTCAAGCTTCTGGACTGAAGCGGATTCGGCATAAATATCAACGGCGAGTATATCACCCACCTTCGATTCACGGACGATATCGTATTCATGGCCATGGAGGATCTAAGCACAATGCTCGATGGCCTAAGTAGTGTCTTTCAACAAGTGGGTCTTAAAATGAACATAAACGAGACAAAAATTATGTCAAACATTCGTGTTGTACCCACTCCTCTGAAGCAATATCTCACTTTTAGCCATCGATTTTTGGATAAGCTACTATGGATTAATTATGTCCTCAATATTGTCTATTTTTTGAGATACATTCGACTTGCGCCGGGCCTGGGTTTTTTTTGTATGGACTGCGCCCATTCTCCTTTCACATAATTATTTTATTCTAAATTTTTATTATGGTTTTTAAATTTATTAAACCCTTAATCATTATTAAAATATCCTAACTGGATGCATAAAACCTTATCCCGAAATAGGGGACATGAGTTCACGAACTTAGAAACAGAGCAAAAGGACAATGACCAAAAGTGGTCCAAATGTCCACCACTAATGAGACCTATATTGGCTTATAGTCCATTAAATAGAGATTAACTTTCAGTATGGGACGAAAAAAAAATAAGCTGTCAGTAAAAAGTTATGACCGTATGAAAAATTGTAGTAGTTTACGCGTTAATCTCAGGAACTACTGGTCCGATTTGAAAAAATATTTTTGTTATGGATAGCCCATTTATCAAGGATGGTTTTAGGTTATATAACATCACCCTACAACCAATAGGGGCGGAGCAGCGACCACCCGACCATAATTCCAATATTGTTGTCTTTCTTCTGAGCTTATGTTTTTTTCTTTTAGCGAGAATCTAACACGGCACACTAAGCGACATGACATAACATGCATAGATTAATCCAAAATGTGCGATGGATAGAACGATATCAAGAACATTTTTCGGATGAAAAGGTAAAAAACATGACTTTTCATTCAGTCATAACTTTTTACTGACAGCATATTTTTGATTGCCGTTTGGTTATAATGAATCAGTATTTAGTAGACTATTTTACTACATAGGTCTCGTTAGTGGTGGACATTTGGACCACACTCCATACATTTTTGGTCATTGTCCTTTTGTCACGAAACAGGATCCAAACTAGAGGTCCGCAGAACAATTAATATAAAAAAAAGTTCAAACAATATAACTGTTCCGAACGGCCTCTTTTGATAGTTTATGGT
Source organism: Ostrinia nubilalis (assembly GCF_963855985.1). Lineage (NCBI taxonomy): Eukaryota > Metazoa > Arthropoda > Insecta > Lepidoptera > Crambidae > Ostrinia > Ostrinia nubilalis. The sequence goes on from NC_087094.1 coordinate 15,885,007, forward strand.
TTATACTTTTATATTTTTCTATATGTCACTTGTCATCTTTCTGTCTCTTCTTTATCCCTGTATTCCTGTATCTTCCCTTAATCCTTTCATTATAGCGCTTTCCTTTCCTTGAGCCTGGGTATCATTTATCCCTTTTCTATCCCGATTCCTAACATTTTTGGTCCTTCTTCCGGCAAAATTTATAAAAAAAAAATTCAAAATTTATTCCCTTAATTTTTTCGCTTACCAGCCATGATCACTCGGGCTCAAAGAAAAGCGCAAAGCCAGTCGGGTATGGCCGAGGCTACGCAGCCCATACGGGGCTCCCCTCACGCTGCCGCACCCGACCCCGCACCAGTCGCGACCGCCCCCGCGGCGGCCGCCGACGCGGCATCTGTTACAGGATCGTCATCTTGTTCATCGGCCACCGTTCGAGCACGCATCCTCGCCGTGCAAGCTAAGTTCGCTCGCAGAGCTGCCGATGCAGAGCGAGCGCGCGTGGAAGCTGAACGCGTGCGTGCCGCTGAAGAAAGAGCGCGGTTAGAAGCTGCCGAAGCCGTGGCGAGTGAGCTTGAGCTGCAAGCGGAACTCGCCCATATAGAAGCCAGCTTCAGCCGATCTCGCTCCAGTCGTCACAGCAGCCGCAACTTTACGGAGTGGTTGGAGGATACGGCGCCTTCAAATCAGGCATCGTCTACCAGCAGGTTTGCCTCTCCGGGTGCGCCTATCTCTGCGTGCCCAGGTAAATCTGCCCTTGTTAACGTGCCTATTTTAGGACTACCTGGAGCTGCCACCGGGGATGCGCCTACCTCTGCGCATCCCGGCCGTTCCGTTTCTATGGTTCCCGCGCCCCTTGACCCAACCCTCCTGCTCGCCGGTCCCAGTGTCCCGCAGGAACACGTGTTACCTGTCCGCACTTTATCTGAACGGCCCATAAACAAATCGTTGTGCACCACAGCCATCGGTTCTTCGCCATCTGTAAATAATCATCCATCACAATCTGTAATTATTATACCAAATTGTAATTATTGTCAACAACAACATTTGATTGACAACTGTCATAAATTTCGTCATCTAGACATTATGTCAAAATTCAATTGGGTCCGTAAGGAAAAAGTTTGCACTCGGTGCTTGAAAAAAGGTTTTCACACTTATAAGTCGTATAATCCAAATACTTTATGTCAAGTCTCCGGTTGTAAATACAGACATCGACATCGATATCATGAAAAATTACGCGCAGTCGACGTCCCTTGTGCTCCTTCCAGTCTTAATTCTCCTCCATTATCTGGCCCAGGTCTGCTGTCTTCGTACGATGTTTTAATTTTCCGAGTTCGAGAGGATAGAGATTCCTGTTCAATTGCCATCAAGGAGATTAAGATTGGATCCCAATACAAGGACGTACGACACTTCCCATGTTGCGATCTTTCCTATTTGCCGTTTCGATCATCTTTAGTGCTGCATGAGGTGCAAAAGCCAGTGCATTTTAAAGATTTTTGGTTTTCGACTATTCCAGAGGCACCCGCTCTTGTGCCTTCTGAGCTCAAGTTTGTAGATAGTAAATAAGTAGATAGTTTTTGGGTTTATCCGGTATCCCATACCTAATCAGTAGGATTTCAATATTTCTCTTTGGTTACTAAGGTCAACCAACACATTATCCCACTTCCAATTTAATTTCGTGTATGTGTTATGGCTTAGTACACTTGTTTCCATTAATATTAGAAACATTGTTATTTTTTGTTTCATTTAGAAAGACATTAAAGAATTAGTCTTCATATTTATTTAGTTCTCACTTTTTTGTTGGAAGTCGAAGAGGTTTCGCCATTAGCAACTTCCATTTGTATATTATCGGTATTTAAACCATTCATTTCCATTATCTCACCTATATTATTTTTGTGTGTACGGATCCGTGCCGTTTCAGCCAATGGTTGCATTTTTTCGTTTCAATAACGATCGCGCATCAGTTCATCAGGCGCTTGTAAGGTAGAGCTAATGTGTGTAAACCTTGCACGCTCCTAGCATTTCAAACTGTGCAATCCTAAGTTTAAATTTATTTTTAATCTTTAACTTTGGCTACTCTAGTTTTTTTATTTGTCTTAACTTTTGCAAAGTAAAATTTCGACGTGTGGTTCTGATTTAATACCAAGATGGTTATTGTGGCTCTCGGTAGTATCTAACTGCTTTTGAAAATTGGATGGACCCTTCTGTCGTCTTGAGTCGGAAGTCTTGGGTGGAACGCATCGAGCTAGTGGATTGCAGACGTGTCATGACCACCAACGCCTTGCTCACGGCATACCAATATGGTCGTTGATGGGATTATTGGATACTGAAGCTCCATCGGATTTACGGCTCGCCATCTTCAATTTCGTCGTATCCAGAAAGGGACCGTTCGTAGCCAGTTGATGCCAATGGTAGCCGCTGCAGCGTTGACACTCCGAAATGGTTGGAGAATACGGCGCCTTCAAGTCGGGCATCACATATCTACAGCTCTGCCTCTCTGGGCGCGCCTATCTCTGCGGGCCCAGGTAGAGCTGCCGCAGGTTTCCCTCTCCGGGCACGCCTATCTCTGCGTGCCCAGGTAGACCTGCTACTTCAAGTGTACCCGATTTGCAATCTGGAGCTGCTACCGGGGATGCGCCTACCTCTGTGCATCCCGGCCGTTCCTTATCTAAGGTTGCTGCGCCTCTTCCTTCAACTCTGCTGGACGCTGCTTTATTTACGGTTGCCACGCCTCTTCCTTTCTGCACGACGCCTCATCTGTTCACCTGACTGCAAGACTCCACCACCCCCTGACCCGAAGCCAGCACATTTCCCCCTGACTCGAAGCCATCACATTTTGAACCACCACGTCACGTCATACGTCGTTAAATGAACTTTTAACTCTTTTGGTAGCCCACTTTAAGGCCGGTCGTATCAATCTCTCCCGCTCTCTCTCTTTTTTCTTGATATTCGTATTCTATCATTGTTGAGAGAGAGGGAGAGATGTTACGAACGGCCTCTTTTGATAGTTTATGGTTTATACTTTTATATTTTTCTATATGTCACTTGTCATCTTTCTGTCTCTTCTTTATCCCTGTATTCCTGTATCTTCCCTTAATCCTTTCATTATAGCGCTTTCCTTTCCTTGAGCCTGGGTATCATTTATCCCTTTTCTATCCCGATTCCTAACAATAACTATAAATTATGTATTAACTTACTGTCAAAAGACCAAAGTTTAGCATACAAAAGCTTTCATACTGATATCATGCTTGGTTATTTTTAAATAAAATGTTAAAGTCGTAAGAGCCTTAATATACCGAAGTAGGGGGCACTTACCTTACTATACTTATGACGATCAGCATGAGACCTCATCAAGCCTTTGATTGAGAAGCAATTTCAATTTGGGATTTAGTTGAAATCAGTCACTGTTTGGTTAGCTATTCGTAGGTACGTACTGCGTGTTTTGCTAAATTTTATATGTACCTAGATGGCTTCATTTGAAATGTCCAAATAAGTTATTATTTTTAATGAATTATCGAACGTGCGAGTATTCTTACAGCAGTTTTTATAGAGCAGCTGGGCTGGAATAACATTTTAGATAATGCCATTGCATGGTTTACAATACCAGTGACCGACTCGACAATACGATATTTGTATTTTCGTCTATTTCTATCATGCTCACTCATCATAAGGTCCTCATATGAGTAAAAGTGACAGATATAACTTAAAAAATATGAACATCGTTGTACAGAGTACCCCGCAGGATGAATATTCAATCACGAGACTTTTCGGTTCCATTATTACTCGTATATTTTCACATAAGATTAATTTCTTTTCACACCTGCTGCGACACTGTAAGAGGTATTCCAGCGCACCGTCTCTATTGTGTAATTTTAAACTTCTCTACAACTCTATATTCGCGAAATTTTAATCACAGCTAAGTAAAGCTGCTTAAAGTGTAGCATGTAGTATGCATTATTTTTTAAGTAGGCTTTTGCAAAAATTAAAAATAAGTAATTTCTATTATAATAATTCGTTTCGTCTTATAATTTCGTAAACGACCAATGCAACGGTGTATTATATTTCAATCGATGTTTTATAGATATTTTCAGTACATAGTATCAGATAAATATAAAGTTAATTTGTTTGACAATGGTAAAATCAAACTTATTTGCCACTCAAAAAGGAGCAAGACTGGAAACTTAATAATTGTAAAGAGTTTAGATGGCAACTTTTTAATGGAATCCCATTCGCAAACTCCATCCCACGGAAAGCGATTGCGTTACACAATATGAGAGCTGAATGATATTAGCGATAGCGAGTTATTATTTTATCCCCTACGCATTGGTTCTAGTAATCCATTACCCGCGGGCTTTTTCCCAAAAGCTTATATTATAAGGCTTTCTCAGAACAGTGACATATCGAGGAACAATAAGATTTATTTTATTACTAGCGGCCGCCCGCGACTTCGTACGCGTGGATCCCGTTTTACCCCCTTCATCTATCTTACGCGGTTAAGATTTTTTCATACAAATGTTTTTTCCCGCTAACTCCCGTTCCCGTGGGAATTTTGCAATATCCTGTTGTAACTAAGCTTTAGGTTTACTAAGGTACTTGCATGCCAAATTTCAAGCATCTAACTTAAGCGGTTTAGATTTTTCATACAACGTGATTTTCCCGCTAATTCCCGTTCCCGTGGGAATTCCTAAGTATACTATAACCTGCCCAGGAGTATGAAGAATAATTGTACCAAGTTTCATAAAATCCGTCGAGTAGTTTTTGTTTCTATAAGGAACATACAGACAGACAGACATACAGACAGACAGACAGACATACAGACAGACAGACATACAGACAGACAGACATACAGACAGACAGACAGACAAAAATTTTACTGATTGCATTTTTGGCATCAGTATCGACCACTAATCAGCCCCTCATAGTTATTTTGAAAATATATTTCATGTACAGAATTGACCTCTCTACAGATTTATTATAAGTAGGTATAGATTAATCTTTAACCCATATATGCCCAAAGGCACGAAAACGACCCAATGGTACATGTTCTCTTGCGATGCTAATTAAAAAAAAACTGTACGTTTGTTTTCTGTTTTAATGCCACAAATATAATCTTGAAAGAACTTCCTATTCAAATATAACATTTAATAAGTTCATTCGCCTCCAGTTTTTTTCGAATTTGACATTGAACTTCAAAGATTTTTTTGTTGTTGAAATTAGTGCACCCAGTCTCACAAAACTGTAAGTATTCTTTTATGTATTCTGTTTTGAACGATTATTGCGATTGAAATAATGAAATGAATATATTTCCAAGGTAAATAAGTAAGAAGTGTTGTGAAAATATAAATATGTGCTTTGTTATTTGTTACAAAAGTTCTGTTGGTCGAAAACGACCGCATGGGCATATATGAGACCAGAATGTAGGTTTTCGTAGTATAAAGTATTTCAAATAAAAGTAGTGTTTATTATATAATTAGTTTATAATTTCATCAAATTATGGCAAATAGTGTAAAATAATGATATTTGGTTAATTTAGGAACTTGTATAATTACACAGTTAGTACAATTTAGCCATGAAATGCTGCAAAACACTTGTTTGTTTTTGCACACTGCACAATTTCTACGAATCTGACCGGTGAGGATCAAATGCTAAGCACACATACCGCCTTTTAGTGGTATATTAGAGGGCATTGTGCGTGTTGAAGGTCCAGGCTGAGTTCGAGGAGATCCATTTGTTAGAAGCAAATTTCTAGCACTTTACCTTCGAATCTCTAAAGTGTTTACAAATGCTCCAGGTGATCTCGCTATTATGGCAGAGTTATTGATGAGAAGGAAAAAAACGGTTTACGGTATTCTCACATGGTTGATTGATGTCACCGTCAATAATAACTCTGGAGTTTCGAAGGTAAATTGCTAGAAATTTGCTTCCAAAATATGGATCTCCTTGAACTCAGCCTGGACCTTCAACACGCCCAGTGCCGTCTAATATACCACTAAGTGTAAGGAGGTATGATGCTGAGCATTTGATCCTCACCGGTGAGATTCGTAGAAATTATGCAGTATGCAAAAACATTACTGTGAAGAAATGCAGTAAGTGCGGTATGAATTTCCATGAAAAATGTTTTGTAGCCTAAATTGTACTAACTGCATTATTATTCAAGTTCCTAAATAAACCAAATATGATTATTATACACTATTTGCTATAATCTGTTCAAATTTGTGAACGAATTCTATGATGAATACGACTATTATTTGAAAATACACTATACCACGAACATCTATACAGTGTGAGTCACGTTAAAGTGTACATATGAAAATAGATGAAACTAGACCTATTTTTATCGATAGAAAAGAGGTCAAAATTTTTTTTAGATTTTTTTTAAATTTTTTATAGAATTTTTTTTCTTCCAATTACTTATTGTAAAGAAAACGTAATAACTTTTAAACTAAGCGGTATATCCTGATAAAATAAAAACTGTAATAATGCTAAATAACAGGCAATACTAAAAAATACATAAAATATACAAAAAAGGCCAACAAATAATAAAAAATGATACATTTTAAAAAAAAACTGCTTTTAAATTCGTGTTTTTTTGGTTATTTGATCAATTTCTCCGAAAAATGCCCCTATAACTGGTGGTTATTATTACTTTGTATTATTCTCTATCGTATTACCTTCGTAAAACCAACAATCGCATGTCTCTATCCCTATCACAACGTTTGCAATGATCGTTTGAACTAAGCCTCTCCGGGCGCGCCATTCAACGCTTCGTTAACAACGAAACTGAAAATGGCTCTAGATTTGTAATTTTGATAAAGACAAGTTAGATTTCAAATAAAAACAAAAGATTTCGAAGTAAAATAAGCATTTTAGTTAAAATTAAATTTGTCTCTACCTGTAGCGGAGAATAATGTTGTGGCAGGCCTTTGTTCAAACGATCATAGCAAATGTTGTGATAGGGATTAGAGACAAGCGATTTTTGGTTTTACAAAGATAATACGATAGAGAATAATACAAAGTAATAAAAACCACCTGTTATAGGGGCATTTTTTGGAAAAATTGATCAAATAACCAAAAAAACACGAATTTAAAAGCAATTTTTTTTTCAAAAAGTATCATTTTTTATTATTTGTTGGCATTTTTTGTGTATTTTGTGTATTTTTTAGTATCGCCTGTTATTAAGCATTATTACTGTTTTTATTTTATCAGGATATACCGCTTAGTTTAAAAGTTATTACGTTTTCTTTACAATAAGTAATTGGAATAAAAAAAAATCTATAATTTTTTTAAAAAGTCTCAAAAATTTTTTGACCTCTTTTTTGTCGATAAAAATAGGTCTAGTTTCATCTATTTTCATATGTACACTTTAACGTGACTCACACTGTATTCTAGTCTCATATATGCCCAGGCGGTCGTTTTCGACCAACTGAAAAAAAAATAGTTTTAAGTACTGAAATCCAAAAACTCATCGTGGTTCATGATTAGGGGCCTATATAGAGTAAATATACCAAATTACATAAAAATCTGGGACCTAAATAGTTCTGGGCATATACAGGGTGTTTGGCGCATCGTGTGCCAAAATGATTTGGCGGATAGAATGGGCCATTTCCTATATTTTCAGCCCCCATAACACGTTCCATGCCAGGCGGCTACTTTTAAATTAATTTTTTTAGTAATTTCACCAAAATACCCAAATCGCATCATTTAATTTCGATTTAAAAAAAAAACTACTAGGCGTAGCCGCAAAGTAAATATTTTGTTTTGACGTGCATTAATGTAGGGTTACATCAAATCTAAATTTACTGGCAAATATCTTCTAGTTTTTTTTTAATTCAGCTTTGAAATTTTCCGAAAAGTTAAAAGTGGACTGAACATTTAAGTTTACATGGCTATAAAAAAAAAAATTAAAAGAGATAGCGATCTTCGGAGTTTATCAAAACTTCTCCAGTCTCTCCCCATTCAAACGGTATACTAATCTTGTTTAAATAATAACAACAACTTCACAAATTCCTTAAATTAGTGCATTGCCTCTACTCGGACTGATTTGCGAAATTTGTGTTTATAGCCCCTTTTTGTGTGAATAGCACGTTAAACACCTAACAGGTAAAAAATAATTATCTTATGCAATGTAAAAACCTTTTCCCTATCGTTTTTCAATGTGGATTTCTTGAAATTATAGACGAAAATAATTATTTTGATCGTTTATTAATTATTACAAATATTGTTCAAAATGTCCGCCTCGGCAACGTATAGATACACTCACGACATCTTCTTCTAATTTCGACTGTTGTCGTATGCAGCCACATTTCTCTTTTTATTACTACAAAGGCGTTTTCTATTCGTTGTTGTAGTTCTTCTATTGTTTGAATCCGTTACGTACACCAGTTCTTTAGTTTGTCCCCAGACGTAAAAATCTAACGGAGTTAGGTCTGGGGAACGTGCAGGCCACTGTATAGGGCCATCTCTTCCAATCCACGAATAGAAAACGCCTTTGTAGTAATAAAAAGAGAAATGTGGTTGCATACGACAACAGTCGAAATTAGTATACGTTGCCGAGGCGGACATTTTGAACAAAATTTGTGATAATTAATAAACGATCAAAATAATAATTTTCGTCTTTAATTTCAAGAAATCCACATTGAAAAACGATAGGGAAAAGGTTTTTACATTGCATAAGATAAATAATTTTTACCTGTTAGGTGTTTAACGTGCTATTCACACAAAAAGGGGCTAAAAACACAAATTTCGCAAATCAGTCCGAGTAGAGTCAATGCACTAATTTAAGAAATTTGTGAAGTTGTTGTTATTATTTCAACAAGGTTAGTATACCGTTTGAATGGGGATAGACTACAGAAGTTTTGATAAAATCCAAGGATCGCTATCTCTTTTAAAAAAAAAATTATAGCCATGTTAACTTAAATGTACAGTCCATTTTTAACTTTTCGAAAAACTTTAAAGCTGAATTAAAAAAAAAACTAGATGATATTTGCCCGTAAATTTAAATTTGATGCAACCCTACATCAATGCAGATTCTTCTAATTCGAAATTGAAGATGGCGTGACGGTCGGACGCTTTTGAATCAGCTCCGCATAAATAAATTCATAACGCAATCAATAACGTCAAATTCAAAACATAAGTGTGCAGTAATTGTTCGAAAGACTTTTTGTGATGCGCGTGTGCAAAAATCAACTATAAACTATAAAGTGTTACTGAAGAATAACTCCTAAAACCCAGTGTCAGTGCGGTAGTTCGTTTGAGTGCAAAAATATTATTAACCGATTGGTGGTCAGTCTCAAAACTATTACAAACAATCATCTTACTACTCATACAACCGTCCCAAACAGTGTCAGTTATTCACTCAATGACGTAATGAGCATACTGGTCTTGTGGCTGTGAGCGCGGTGCGTATCCGCTGTGACCCGAGTTCAAGACCCGATACCCGATGACTTTTTGGGTTGATATTTTTCTGTGAATTTGTTTCTTCGGTTTAATAAAATAAATAAATAAATATGCGATGCAAAGCGTGTCAGAAGGTATTAAAAAATACCGACTTGAAATCTTGTTCACATTGCGAGGGCACTTACCATTATTTGTGCTTGGGTATTACGGCCGCCGCTTATGCAAAGGAATTAAAACAGTCAACAAAGGTTGTATGGAAATGTCCGGATTGCAAAGCATCAGAAAAACGGGGTGACAACACTCACACTCCGATAAGAGCACAACAAGCGGAATCCCCCAAATCGGCATCCTCCGGTAATAGTTGCCAGTTGTTGACTAGTAACACGCTGATTGAAGAGCTTAAATCGTACATCGACGAGAAATTGAAGGAAGCAACTACTAAAATCCTATCTGACGTGAGGGCCGCATTGTCATCTGAGATAAAGACTGTGAACGGGAAAATCGAAGAGCTAAAGACAAGCGTGTCTTTCTTAAGCGCTCAGTACGAAGACCTCAACAAGTTGGTGTCCGATAAATCTAAAATCATCGATAATCTACAAAACGAAAACTGCAAACTAACTGTGGAAATTAATGACATTAAAAATAAATTAGCTACCATAGACCTACAATCAAGAGCATGTAATGTAGAAATTCAGTGTATTCCTGAAAACAAGAACGAGGACATATTGACTTTTACAAAACAACTCTCCAAAGTTGTTTCATTCCCACTGGCTGAATCCGATATAATTAACTACTACAGAATACCTAAACTGAACCAGGAATCGACTCGCCCCCGCAGCATCTTGGTTAAGTTCGCAAATCCCAGGATAAAAGACGGAATATTAGCAGCGGTCAAAAAGTTCAACAAGTCTCGTGGGACAGATAGACTGAATACTGCGCATATCGGAATACCTGGAAAAAAGCAACCATTCTATGTAACAGAGCATCTTTCGCCTGAAAATAAGAAACTGCACGCGGCAACCAGGAAGTTTGCCAAGGAAAATAAGTACGAATTTGTGTGGGTTCGCAGCGGACGCATATTTATGCGTAAAGACTCTATATCAAAAATCCACCGTATAACGAGTGACGTTGTGTTGAACTCTCTTTTATAAGTTCATTTTAGATACTTCTTTCTTTGTTTTTGTTAATTTAGGCTGAGGCTTTAATTGTAATATTCAATATTAAGATCTACTATCAAAATGTAAGAGGCCTTAGAACCAAAGTTGAGGAGTTGTATGCCGCTGTGCTGCACTGTAATTACGATGTTATTGTTTTGTCTGAAACTTGGTTGAATTGTACTGTCTTTGATTATGAATTGTTGGATCAGCGATACAACGTATTTAGACGTGACAGATCTACAACTGCTTCTAAAAAACGAGAGGGTGGCGGCGTGATGATTGCTGTCCTGAGGGAGCATGAGGTAATCCGTAACTTAATATGGGAGACTGAATGTGAGGACTTGTGGTTGTCGTTGAGGGTTGATGGAAACTTTAAGGTTCACATCTGCGGTGTGTACATCCCCCCTCCAGTAAGACTTGATGAAATTGATGTATTTCTTACAAACACTACTGATATAATTCAAAATAAAATAAATGCCTCTTCGAATGTCATAATAATAGGGGACTTCAATCTTCCTAATATTAATTGGCTCCACGATTCCGAACCAGGCTACTCTTCGGCTGGGTCGTCACTTAGCACTACAGAAGGAAGTTTTGTGGACGCGCTATCTTTTAACGACTTACGTCAGTGTAATTACATCCAAAACGAAAATGGAAAAATTCTAGATCTGGTACTCTTCAATAATCCCGCATTAATATCCGTGTGCAGGGCTGAACCTGCTATAGTTCCAATAGATCCCCACCATCCCGGTATCATTATTCGGTTGGGAAGGCCCACCAGGGCTTTTGTTAGGCCCAAAATGGTTGAAAGTCTCAACTTCCACATGTCCAATTACGATGAAATAAACAAAGATCTATGTAGGGTTGATTGGAGTCCCGTTTTGTTCGCTGAAAACATTGAAACTGCCGTAGATCTATTCTATGGCTTAACAATGCCCATTATAGAAAAACACACACCTTTGCGTGCAAAAAGTAACACGAAATACCCAGTATGGTTCAGTGTTCCGCTAATAAAAGCACTCAAGGAAAAGAAGAAGTACCATAAGAGATTCAAGAAATATGGCAACCCCTTGGACAAACTGACATTCTCACTCCTACGTAAACGCTGCGACGCAATGATAAAGTATTGTTACAATACTTTTAAAAAACGGGCCGACGAACATATGAGATCTTGTCCTAAATACTTTTGGAGATATGTGAAGGAGAGGAAATCTAATTGCACTTCCATTCCAAATGAGATGCGCCTCGATGAAGTTGTGGCAAAAGGTGGACAAGGAGTGGCAGATCTTTTCTCTCACTACTTTCAATCTGTGTATGGAACCATAACAAAACACAACAATTTACCCACTCATCCCATCATTGCTGATCAAGAGCTGAAGAATAATTGCCCTCTCCTTCTTAGTAAATGCATCATAACTGAGGACGAGGTTCTGAAGTCTCTGCAGAATTTAGACTGCAATAAGGGCCCTGGGCCAGATCTTCTACCTCCAATTTTCCTCAAAAATTGTGCAGACAACCTATGCAAGCCTCTAACAAGACTCTTTCAACAGTCCTTAGAGACTGGGGTTTTTCCAAGTAAATGGAAGCTAGCCCACCTTACTCCCATTCACAAGTCTGGAGACCAGAATAGTGTCAGAAATTACCGTCCCATTTCTATACTCTCCATAAGCGGTAAAATTTTGGAATCAATAGTGTACAAACAGATATTGCCTCACGTCCAGAGACAGATAAATCCCAATCAACATGGATTTCTCCCACGTAAATCAACTTCCACCAACTTGGTCGAATATATTACCGATGTTTCGCAGGCTCTTGACAATCAGGAGGAAGTGCATGCGATATACACAGACTTTCAGAAGGCGTTTGATCTAGTTAACCACGATCTATTACTTACGAAACTCGCCAATATGGGTATACATGGCTCCTTGTTGCGTTGGTGTGAGTCGTACTTATTAAATCGATCACAGCTGGTGGCTTTTCTTGGTTTTTCGTCGAAGGCTTCACCTGTACCGTCGGGGGTGCCCCAGGGTTCTCACTTGGGGCCACTTTTCTTCTTAATTTTCATCAACGACCTCTGTACTCGAATACAGAGCAATTTTAAAATGTTTGCAGACGATCTTAAACTGTACCGAATAATCTCGGATCAACATGACGTTACTATATTGCAAAACGATATAAATGTCATAATGGATTGGTGCGAAGCTAACGACATGCGTCTTAACCCTACCAAATGTTTCTTTTTAAGACTTACTAGAAGAAAAATACCGAAAATCGCGTCATACACAATTGGAAGTGTTCAACTAGAAGAGGTTTCGGTTATTCGAGATTTAGGTGTTATGGTTGATAGCTCGCTTAGTTTTCGAAATCAATTAGATCATATAATCGCCAAATCGTCTCGACTCTCTGGATTTGTCAATCGTCAGATGAAGTTGTTCAACCAGCCTTCTCTGACGATTAAGATATTCGTCGCCCTGATACGAGGTATTCTTGAATATTGCAGTGTTGTCTGGAGCCCCTGTTATCAAGTCCATATTGATCGATTGGAAAGAGTTCAAAGACGTTTTCTATACCACCTTGCGTATTCTGACAACAAATGCCGTAATTTAACGTCCTACACTCAACGCCTTTCGCACTATAAATTGGAGCCACTGTACATTCGACGTAAGAAGTCTGACGTAGTTTTTGCCTGCAAGTTGCTTCGTGGATCTTTGGAGTCTTCTTGCACCCTCGAGCGACTGTCACTCTCCGTCCCACGCCCAAGCAGCCGCCTACTGAATCGGAAAACTTTCGAAAATCCTCTATGCAAAACCAATCTCGGTCAGCATTCACCACTCTATCGCATTGCGTCGGGCTGTAATTCTGTCCGCACCGAAGTTGATATTTTTCACGGTTCTATCGCCTCTATCAAAAACAACCTAAGTAAATTTTATTGCTGCTCTGATGTTAAATGAAACTTTAAGTACATAGGCTAATAACTTTAACATTTTCTGTTTACACAATATTATTGTATGCATGCGGTGTTTGCATCTAGGAGGTTTTACATTATTAATGCCAACTAAGTTAAGTTTATTTTATGTATGTAACTTTGTAAAACCAGTTTTGCAGACCTAATAAAAAAAAAAAAAAAAAAAAAAAAAAAATGCACGTCAAAACAAAATATTTTCTTTGAGGCTACGCCTAGTAGTTTTTTTTTAAATCGAAATTAAATGATGCGATTTGGGTATTTTGGTGAAATTATTAAAAAAAATAATATAAAAGTAGCCGCCTGGCATGGAACGTGTTATGGGGGCTGAAAATATAGGAAATGACCCATTCTATACGCCAAATCATTTTGGCACACGATGCGCCAAACACCCTGTATAGGTTAAAGTCTCAAAGTGAACTTCGTGGTAACAAATTGATATTAACGTGTGGCAATCTAATGAATCCAAAAGGTAGGTAATCCTCTTGGATAGTATGATTGGTTTTTATTTTTTTATATTTGCCAACTTTTAATTAAACTCTTTATTACGTCCTTTGACCTTCATTTTTACATCAATTTATATTCTCATTACTTACACAGACTTTTGTACTCATTTGAGCCTTCGTTAAAAATCTAATTACGAGTTTAATTATTTTGTTTTGTGATATAGAGCCTTGTAACTGTTGTTGTCGTTAGAAAAATAGTTACTTATTTAAATAAGGTACTCAATTTATACCTATACCTACGTGTAAGTCACCACTGTTTAAAAGTAATCGCCTGATAAACGTTGTACAGCAATGTTTCTTCTGTGCGTTTTTATGCTCGTACTAAAAAAAAATATGGGTAAGTACTGTAAATGTCTCTGTCTCACTGATTAGATAGGTATTGGATTTAACAGCCAATGTAGTTCCTTCATAACAGTTGGGTAAAACACCACTGTTCATTTGGTGCACACTAGGGATGTTAAGGATATGTAGTTTCGGTTATGCCTAAACTAACTGCCTACATCCGAAACTTTTAAATCGGTTACGGTTTCGGATATTTTTTTTATTTCGGATATCCGAAAATTTCGGTTACGGTTACGGATATCCATAACTTCACTGGTGCACACCAATCATGCGCAACGCTATTCGCTGACAGATTTTAATGGGTAGCAATAACTAATATGGATTTCAAAACAACTAAAATCTAATTTTATACTTAACAAGCTGACCCGGCGAACTTTGTTCCGCCTTAATGGCAATAAATAAGCAGACTTTTTTTTTAATTTCGAACGGGATAAAAAGTATCCTATGTCCTTCTCCTGGCTCTAAACTACCTCCCTGACAATTTTCAGCTAAATCAGTTCAGCCGTTCTTGAGTTATAAGTGAAGTAACTAACACGACTTTCTTTTATAATATAGATATAGATTTGAAACATATTGAGGTTTCAGGACTAAATAAATTAAGTTTAATTTGAAAAAGTATGCCTTACAATGATTATACTTATTACAAAACTTTACGAAGTAGATGCAATTCAAAATAGAACACAACAAAGCCCACTTCAGCCAACGGAAGGTACTATGCAAGGCTCACCGAAGGCCGTCGAAAGGCACCGCAACTACCTACAAAACGAACTACAAATCGTCTGTCTGTACGCACAGTGACGCAATGTGGAATGGCGTATTAATTTGTATGACGAAACTCGCTTTGAAATGAAAACAAATGTGTCGCTTGAATAGCTGAGATGTAATAGCTGCTATTGCAGCAGTACAGTTAGTGCGAAAATCTGCTTAGTATAGCCTTCGCCGTTCAACAGTAGAGCTGCGCATGCTCAAGACCGACCATTCATTGATGATAAAGCTTGACATAGTGTACCTAGGTACTGCCTAATGTGCTCATTTACTGATGTTACGTGAAAATCAAAATGGAGTTCACAGAATTTACAAGGACCATGAGCCTATTTCAGAGAAAACACACTTTATATCATATTATTATTATAGCCTATGAAATCAGCCTTGAATTTTTCATTAGGTTTTCCCCAAGAAAAATTTCGTCACTAACGATTTCCATAAATAGATTAGCACAGCTGAAAATAGTCATTTAAAAATTACGACAAAAACCGTCCTAAATGAATATCATATTTTTCTACCCAAAATGTAAGAACAGAAAAGTGTATAAAAGATTTTGCGCGTGACTGTACTAATTTCTTAATACCGGATGAATTTTATCCGCATAAAGGCAATAAAATGAGAGCAGGTGTAAAGGAAGGTACTTTTAACTCTGGGGATTACATAAAATGTATGGTGTGTGGTACCCTTGAACAAGATGGAGCGACGTATTACATGGTAATCCGCAGGTGGTAGTGGTTGAGGAGAAAACCTGAGGATGGGAATTAGTAGCATTCATTAGAGGAGACCATGACCAAAAGTGGATCGAGTTTGGCTGATAATGATGTAAGGTTACAAACAAGAATAAAGTTCAAAATATATTTACCAACCAACCAACTTATTTATATGCATACCAACTAATTAACAAAAAGTTACACGCATATTGAATAGTAGTTTAAAAAGTCATTTCGATACGAAAGATGGTTAGTGTTTCTATTATAACACTCTTAATTTAATTCAGCAAAACTTACTTTTACAGTACTTACCTACTTACTTATTTATTATTCTGTGCTTTTACTAGATCGCATCGATCGGGTAGTTTGTTGCTGTAATAAAGGCATCAATCACTTTTACATAAATATGTATGCAAATAGACTTGATTAAATTCTCCTTTCATAGCCAGGCTTTTAAGCTGTCCAGTAAAAAAACTTACTTGCCTTTTTATCCATGCTGCGCGACGCAACGGATGCTAATGTTTACCAGCCTATTATGTACGTTTATTCCTATTTAAATTCTTATGTAACGAACTCGACACTTCTAGAAGAGTTATACATAATTTATTGGCAAGTTCAATTCCTGCATTGCCTGCGTGCCTACACAAAGGTGACGGCACTTCAAGCCAAACACTGGAGTATCTTATGTAGTTATAATAGAAGTCATTTTGTAAGAAAAACGTATGATCTAATGTGGTTTTGACTAGCTAGACAAAGCAATTGTCTTAGTCGCCTGTGTACAATTTATTATGTAAAACTGATCTACATCTAAGACTGGTGTTATTGTGACCTGACAATCATTTTAGAACGTGATGATATTATTAATAGTTATAATAATTTTAGTTTCAACAATGGTAATAAAATTGAGCATCATAACTATCATTAATACGCTGTCACTATTCAATTATGTTTGTTATTATTTCGGCCTATAAGTATAAAACTAACTTTACTATCCAAAGTTTACATAAGCCCTTCTCTCTTAACTAAGTCTAGGGAACGTAGCTCTTATAAAGCCTTATACATGTATTGAAAATTGAAATACACATTTTTTGCTTGTTTATTAGCATCTTTTAGTGTCTCAGATGTTTTAAATTTCAGTGGCTTGCTACTATTTGCCAAGCAGGCATAATAAACATTGAAACGCTGACTAAATCTATTTAAAGATATCAAGTTCGTTTTCTTCGCCGTAATAGCAAACAACAACAAAGGTTTGATAGAACCATAATATTACTCTTCTAAGAATAAAATCGTATTTCAGACTGTCAAGTTTATTCAAGCTTGATCACTGACCTAAAAACACCGGAAACAATTTTATTAAATCGCATCACGAACTTCAGCCCAGGATTTTCTGATCTCTCTCTTATTTCGAACTGTCTAACACCCGTATTCACAAACGATGTTTGATTAAGTGAAGCAACAAAACGAGCACATAGCGTTGAATAGAGCTCTGTGATTGGTTTGTGTGTCATCCTGTGCGTCCACGCGCACTGAGAGACCTCATTTGTGAATACGGGCGTATCTACTAGACTACGGACAAGTTTTAGGTAAAAGGGGCCTGGGAACGTTTGTATGTGATTCCTGACTCAATTTTTAAAATCGAATCTTACATTACATGGGAGTGCTCCTAGTTAAGCAGCAGCACATTTATAAGAATACTTCAATCACGGTAGCTAGTTATTGGGAGGTTGTAATAGTTGCTAATATTCTTTTATTATCATAAGCCGTTACTGACATTACACATGCCGCCAAAGGCCGGAACGAGATTATGTAACGTGAATGTAACGCAAAAACTACGTGTAAATGGTACTATAACTGACATAGAGGGCAAAGCTCGCGCCGATCCATATACGATTGGCTTTTGGCACGAACACAAAGGCTCGACACAAAAGAACAACTCGAACACGATTTGAAAAGAGTTCGTAAGTGACTTCGACATGTGCACTACCTTCACGATGGATTGTGTTACACGTTACACATCTGTGGATCTGGAATAAAGTTACAACAGGCCCCACTGGAATCGTAGCGACTAAAGCCCGCAACGCCTTGTGGTAACTACCTATAGTCCACTGTTACAGATATCTTTTGAGTATCATTGGCTTAGAAGTTAGATTTTTTTCACAGCTCCAAAGGATAGTAAACCTGAGTATTTGATAAGAATTTCAGCTTGTTCCTGAGAAAAAGACATCTCTAAAAAGAGACTGTCGCAGTTGTTGAACTTCGCAATCAAGGATTTGCTATCAAATTACTAGGGAATTTAAAAGCGCGGGGTCAATTTTAATCGAATTTATTGGTGTGCAGGATTGCCAAAGACTATTAACGCATAGCAAACATAGTTTTTATCCACTGACTATAATCTACGCGTGTACCAAGGCCAGCGGGCAAATAGACTGCGACAACCTTTACTAGAAGTGGATCTTACAGTTGTTTGCCTTCTTCTGTGGTAAAAAAGCAAAGCAACTGGAAAAAATATTCCATTGGACAACTCCCGTACTACGAGAAGCAAGTAAAAGTTATTTCGTTCTCGTAGTTCGTGGCTTTATGTACTAATAAATATTTCAAAATAACTGGACTGCTCCTAGGAGAGACAACGTAGTGAAAACACTTCACTGTGTATTTTTTGAAAATTGATTGATTAAAGTAAATAATTAAGGTGAACTTTAAGCTAAACTTTAAGTTAAATTTGAACTACGTGCGACATCTAAAATGCCTCATAGAGACTTGAAGAAATATCTTTCTACGTGTAGGCTTCTGTAGCATAGCTATCTCTAAAACTCTCCCTTTCACATACCCAAAAACAAAATTACGTAATTTTGAAAAGAAAGTTGACTTTGTTTTCGAAAAAGCATTCTAAACTTCAAAGAAAACATTTTGATGAATAGCCCAACATTAACCAGCCAGCATCCAATCCAAAAATCGAATATTTACGATTGTCTTTCGTCTCAATGTTTATTAACGCGACGGCGCGAGCGCACGCGTCCGTTAAAAAATCTTCCGCGGCGCGAATTTGTTTTATTTTTTCTGACAAAAAAGCCAAGGGATTCAGATTTCGTGCATAATAAAGGAAGAGGAAAGTGAGTGATTTATCGATTAAGCTTGTTTTGTGGGTAGAATATTTGAATAAGTTTTGTTTTGTTTTGTTTTGTTTTGGGTGCGCGAATAAAATAAGCATTAAGTTGTGTCATTAACCGTGAAATAAAGTATAAACAGGGAAAATACAAAAGTTCTAAATTAATTGGGCTATCAATAATATTTATGTGTTTTGATACTGTATACGGGTAATTTTATCTTCAGTTGTTTTTTAGTTACGAGTAAGTGCACCGCAGATTAATTGCTAATGAAAAATTCTCATAATATTCTGGCATAAAAATATTTTGTTTGTTTATCCTAAACGCAGAATTATGGTAGCTTTTTTTCGGGCATGATTGTAGATTTTAAACCTCAAAATTAGTATTTGTACAAAAATAATGTTTTTTTAAATATTTCACACGTATTTTAAATTCGACAAACGAAATTCAATTAAATCACTGCTTAAATAAGAGTTCATTAAAATTCTCAAATTAAGTAAACTAAGTAGGTATGCATAGTAAGTACTAATACAATAACCTAAGATAGTTTTCATTTTCCTGTGAAGTTACTAATTTTGACTCACGTAATTTTTATTTTACGAGATGAGATCTCATTGATGATTTAATCAATAAAAATATATTTTTAGTCTCTCAGTTTATAAAGAAAAATTACCTGGTTTCTTTTTAATCGATTTCTAATTGCCTGGTAATCGACCACGCGACTCTACCGTGGCCTTTACGCCACCGATCCATCGAGGGTTAATCACGCGTTATCAGTGAAGTCAATTAGTGCGAAATTCACTCGACAGTTAAAATTCTTAATTAAGATTTAATTGTCGATTCAGAACCCGCATGCAATTAAAGGCATTGTAAAGGGTTTTAAGAAAAACGTTTAAAGTAATTTTGTGTTTTTGACACAATTTTGTCGTCTGCAGCCTAGCGGTTAACGCACTTAACCACGTAAGCTACCGTTGCGGGTTTGAATTCCGTTGTTGAACTTAATTAAGACAAAAAATCACTAAAACGATCGTAATCTTATTACGGAAATAAAATAAAATGTTTCGTTTGGAAAGTGCCAAAGGCTGATAGGATATAATAATATACACTGACGGACAACTATAAATAATGCAGTAAATAAAATAGAAAATTGCAACAATTTTCATTGAGTTATCGATGTCGGTCCCATACAAAAACTTATTTTATTTAAGCCTGAACCGTCTTCAGTTTAGACAGGTTTTTAAAACTTGTGTTAAGGTTGAATAAATAATTAATCTTTGTAATTTTAAACGGCAGTGGGTGGACCGATGATTAATTTTAAAACATTGCAGCAAGGCTGCAGTGAGTAATATTGTAAAATGCAAGTCCGTATTCAACACGAGCGCTTACTCAAGGGCTTCCGAGTTCGACAGGCATTCCGTATTGTATTACGGAACTTTACGTTTATTAACACGTTGAACGCCAGTTTAAAAATTTAGTGTTTCCATATAAACCATGGAGCTCACCGGTGAGCCTTCCCCTATTGAACCGTTCAGGCCACGAGGGTCACCGATCCGTGGGTAAGGTTCAACAAAAACGCTTCTCTAATTGAAGATATTCCAATAATACACATTTAATTTTGTCCTTGATTTATCCTAATAACTGACAGGTTGAAAACTTGAAGCTATCAGAAAAAACAATTGAAGGCCAAACTAAAACTTTTTTGCTTTTTAATCGAAGGTCACAAGTTTTTTGTAGGATATCTTACGAGATACAACTTACAAAAAACCGCACCTTCTGGCCGACCTTGTAGGGTCAGAAATGTGTTTTTATATCGCAATGATGATGAGGATGGATGAGAGGGAAGGATGGGTTGCCCGCACAAACTTTTATCCCCAATTTACTTCCATTGAGATTTATTCTAGCGACAAAAGGTAGCTTTATTTATATCCTCCTCTTAGATATATGGGAGTATATTAACAAAATTGGTTGAGCATTTGAGACTTGGAAACTTTTCGCATTAATAAAACTAATGGTCCTACCTTTTTAATTTCAGTGCACTGATCATCATCATTATCATCGTTTCACCCATAGTACTGATGAACATAGGCCTCCCCCAATGATTTCCACAATGGCCGGTTGGTAGCGGCCTACATCCAGCTCCTTGCTGCTGTATATTCACCTTTATCAGTATGTAAGAGCACTATTAAAATCTTTTTATAAATCACACGTGAGAACAAATATCTGCAGGCCGCTACCAATCGATCAACGTGGAAAGCATTGGGGGAGTTCTATGTTCAGCAGTGGCCGTCCTATGGCTGAAATGATGATGATGATGATGACAAATATTTGACTCATATTCGTCTTTTGCGACTACGACAGGAAGAGTGGAGGTGACCCTATCTTATCAAATTCAATTCACCCAATGCAAGTACTTGAGTTTGAATTCCGTTTTGAACGTCGTTTCATAACACATGTAACTTCCAGTTACATAAGGAACACATTAGCTATCGATACAATGACAAGGCTTATTACCTACGTAACAAAAATGAACTTTCCCGACTAGCGTTATGTGCATTTAAGATCTGAATATCTAGCACATGTGCAATCGTTTTAACTATTTCCTTCGTTATTTAAATTTAAAATCAATTTCTTATTACATAAAACTAATAATAAGTACCCATTTAATTTATTACTTATTTTATTTCACGAAGGAAGTACTAACTTACAACCTATTTCTACTTAACTACTCAATAAAAGTTTCACTAATGTCTACAGTTGATTATCTGGTAGTATCAATTTAACGACAGCCTAATATTTAACACATACTATAACACCAGTCACACTGTTATAATAATCATGCCCAAAACCATTCAACGACGACGAATACTAGTTCCTAACCTAGATCCAAGAAACCTAAATTAATCTATCTGACCCCAACTATCTATTGTCACTTACAAGGGTACGTGGGACCAAATATGCCACAAATGTTACAACCTCGGGTACAACGAACCAACATTAATCATTAATTACCTTCGAACCAAAACTAGCATGAGTCAAGCAACTATGCCAAAATAATCGATCGAAGGTCAGCGAACAATCGGCTCATCTCGAAACAATAGGTCAATATCATCTTCGGAGTCCATAAACATAAGCAAAACTCTCTATTGTTAATAGATTTTCGTAAATAAACAATATGGGAGACGGATTTTTGAAGCATTCGAATTCCTTTCGTATATTACGCCTCTGTGCAAATTGTATAGGATTATTTCGTATAAAGTGTCGCTTTAAGTATGGGTCAAAGTAAAGAATTGATTCTACTGTTCAAAATAAACGGAAAGCTACAGAGAAACAATATCCAGACCCCCAAAAAAAGAAATTGACGTCCCCGTACTAATTAGCTGATTTGATTACAGATGAAAATCTGTATGGGTAGGTTTTTTGTAAGATTTAAAGGCGTGTTGCATCAGAGCGGTAGAATTAATGTTTTGTCTAACCGATACTTAAAAGTGACACCCTGTATGTTTTGAGTTTAAAAAGCACTTCAAAAGTATATCTCCGATAAAGTACATAATATAGTACCAGCGAGACTGAATCACAACACCTATTACATTCTATTCATAGCTGGAAAATGTCAAGGTGGCTTATGATTACGTTGTTATCACGCTTAGTGAACATTACTGTATTGTAATTTAAAGGTTCACACAGAATACTCGAATTTAACAAATAACTTTACGTGAATTTATAGAAATAACTGCTTCATAACATAACATAACATCAACCCACCATACCTCTTATGATACTTATTCGGAAAACGCTATGACTTGCAGTAAGATTTTTGGCCTTTCTAAGA
Organism: Ostrinia nubilalis; assembly: GCF_963855985.1. Taxonomy (NCBI): domain Eukaryota; kingdom Metazoa; phylum Arthropoda; class Insecta; order Lepidoptera; family Crambidae; genus Ostrinia; species Ostrinia nubilalis. The sequence continues at coordinate 15,907,754 of NC_087094.1, forward strand.
TAGCGTAAAACCTATGTAAAATTATTGTAATATTTTCCAAATATCGTAGAGTCATCTTAACAGAACGTTAAGAACCACTGCCGATGAGTTGCAAACTATCGAACAAAACATTTTACCGATAAATGGAAACATTCGTTTGAACAAACAACCACTCACTCTTAACGCGTCGAGGATGAAAATACATTAGAATTTTATGTTTATTGTTTGTAACCAATCAAAACTTGCGTTGCTATTCGGTTCATGTGACAATATTTGGCTCAAACTTTATTTAATTCATTATTCATCTTAATGTGACGTTTAAAAAGCCTAAATATAGCATTTTATCAGACAAACATTGTAGATGCACGTGTTTCTGCATTAAATATCGTTTAAGGTAGTTAACTTTATCTGCCACTGGTGACTTGCTGCTGCTAGAGTTGCTGCATCATTTAAGTATATTTTATTGCAACTATAGAACTTCAAAATCACAATTTTGAAAGAGTTACATGATTATTTTTAAAAGTACAAATAAAAAAGTTATACAGGGTGGAAACGATAAGTGATCTCACTCGATTATTTCTTAACTATACAAAATATCAATAAACTAGTTACTGATCCTGAAAGTGCTTCATGAGCTCTATCAAACGGTATTAATAATAGGTTACAGAATAAACTGGATCTATCCGAAAATTCAATGTTTCCAGCTTCCATACATTTGGTAAAGTCACTTTATTTTAAAAACTACACATGATATCGTAAAACTGATTACTGATTCTAAAAGTGCTTCACAAGCTCTATCCAATGGTATCAATAATAGGTTACAGAATAAACTGAGTCTATCCGAAAATTCAATGTTTCCTTCTTCCATACATTTTATAGTACCACATTCATGACACTCATCTCTTGACAATATTATAGCAAGTAAAGCCTAAATCCAATGTTTTCCATTAATAATTTAAAATAAGAATACAATTTACGAGTTTATTTTAAGAGTTTATTATTAAATAAAAAAAATACACTTCCAATATTGTGTGTCTGGCATACATTTAGTATGGAAGCTGGAAACATTGAATTTTCAGATAGATCCAGTTTATTCTGTAACCTATTATTGGTACCGTTTGAAAGAGCTCTTGAAGCACTGTAAGGATCAGTAACCAGTTTTTCAATATCTTGTATAGTTTAGAAATAATCGAGTGAGATCACTTAACGTTTCCACCCTGTATACTTTATGTTATTTCAATTATACTTTATCTCAGATAATGATGAAAAAAATACGATTAAATAATATTGAAGACTGTTAAAATCGTTCAAAGATTAAATTTTAAAGTAAATGCTTTAAACTGCTTTTGTATTCTCATTTCTCATTGTCATTTAAATAACTTTAGAAGAACACAAGTCCAACTTAGACTAATATTACAGAATGCGAAAAGTAGAGTCGCTTGACCTTGATCTTAATAGAAAAACGTAGGTAGATCGTTAAATAATTTCGATAGCCACTCTTATGCAAATAAAAACATTTCCAAAAAAGAATCCATTAAAATAATGTCAATTATTTTTTGGTGTCGAGTATGATACAAATCAAACACGTTAGTTATTTTGATTGTACTACATAAAGGTCATATTACCTAAATAAGGACATTGACATATCATTTTTTGCGTCGGGAAATGCTATATATATTAAAAACCTATCTTTTTGTTTTATACAATGAAAATAAACAAAATACCCTCATATTTATACAAGGAAAACCCTAAGTAATTCAAAATAATGTCTTTACACGTTCAGTGATATAGATCTCTGATGAAAATCTATGATCACGACATAAACCGCACATTGTCTTACGAATAATGATTCCAAGTATTGGAAAACTTAACTGACTATTGTGAAGTATGATGACTTAAGTATGATTGATTTTCTTTTGTTTCTTCATTGTAGGTACCTATCGTAATTTGGAAAATCATCATGTGAAAATTACTTACTTCTGTACGTAACTACACTGATATTGCCGTACTCGTATACAGTATGTCTCCTTTATCTATTTATTTATCTATATCTATAAAAGCGAAAGGTCACTGACTCACTCACTCACTCATAACGAAATCTCAGAAACTACAAGTGAGACTCCTAGTCTCAAATTTTGCATGGGGGTTCCTTTTAGAACGTAGGTACTCACTAGCATGGGATTTTGCAAAATTCATCCCCTAAGGGGGTAAAACGGATCCACGCGTACGATCTCGCGGGCGGCCGCTAGTTATAAATAAAACTCAAATCTCGTTAGAGTAAGATAAGTTTCTATGGAAACGTCACGCCGTCGTTACGTGACGCTGTACCTAGTCACTTCGTTTGTATGCCTAGTAATTACGATTTGATTAAATTCTCGCGATTTTTATTCCAAAACAAATAGAAACAAGAGATAAGTAGAAACAAAGGAATCACGACATTAAAACGAGATTTAATTACGATAAGACGACATCTAACATGCCAGCTTGTTCTCTTAAAAAACCCCAAAAGCTGCAATCTCTTTTAATACGGAATACGGATTTATACCGTCTCATTTATTTGGGAAAATTAACATTCAGAAAACGATTAAAACATCTCAACATGTTGATATTTGTTTTCGTAATAGGCAATAATTAAATATCCCGGTCACGTCTAAATGCAGCGACCTCCGGATATGGTACAAGGCTCACGGCACTCGCGCATTCTCGGTGGAAAAACCGTAGTTAGGCTGTGGTATGATGAGATGGCAATGAAAATTAAGTCTTATAGTCCGTTGACATATGGCTTAGTATTGTATGTGGTATAAGCATAATTTAAAGTTATCTGGCATTTTGTAGAGATGCGCCACTATTTTACATTATTTACCAACAAAAGAAATCTACACTAATATTACAAAGAGTTTGTAAGTTTATTTATTTGTAGGAAGTAATCTCCGAAACTAAAGTTCTTTTATCAGTAAAAAGCATTATGTTATTCCTTAGTGAGATATTATTATGTTACGGAAATTCACATGAAATTCTATAAACACAAACAGTATAATAATATAGGATCTTATAGAAATGGATAAAAAAAACGTTTGGTTGTCCTTTGAAAAAGATCAAACAATATTCCGTACGTAATCTGACCTCCCTGTCTTTATCATTTTTTCCTTTACACCCTGAAAAAACTTGTTAAAGACCGGATCAGTCGTCGACCTCTAACAATATCCAAGCTGATACCAACCAAAGCCCACAGGCGGTCGAAATCCACGCGAAATTGAGAGTCAAATTTTTCAATAAGGAACTACAATCGGCGTCAAATAAATCGCACCTCCCGCGACAATTACTTCAAGATTTTTTTAACCCAAACATGGTTCACCATCAATATCGGTATCATTTGAAAGCCCAATAAATAAACTTAAAGAAAAACCCATTTTATTACTTAATAAACGGTTAACATGCACCATAAATGTGACTTGAAGAGGCCAATGTTGTGCCTCAGCAAGACCAACATTTTTGTGGTTATAAAACAAAAAAATGATCTCACGTGTCCTCTTTAACAGGTGAATAGTGATTAATCCCAATTTAAAAGTTTTATAACCATACCTGTCGCTTTAAGAAGAGTTTGTCGAGGGAGGTGCGATTTATTCGACGCGAGTGTAATATAAACCTTAACTTAAAACAAAATGAGTCTATCCAGATCTTTTCATTAGAGGCTGATGAACTGGCTGTATTGGCTTAGGTTGATAAATAAACTAAACACCGTCTTAAGTTTCACATTACTTCGAAGTGCACCCAGCACCCTTGTTATTATTGTTTCGAATAACAAAGACGTCGCATGTTCGTTACACTTGTTTGTTACATTATTTGTGCTTTGTAGATCATTTCTATGTAGGTATATCAAGTTTAGGTCTATAGTACAAGAATTCGTGGATATGGAATTATTGACACAAGTTTCTTTTTTATTCTTGGTATATTATTAGTGAACCAACGAGGTACCTATAATGCACCTTAAGGAAATTCGTTTTTATTTTATGCAGTCGAATACTTCGTGAGATGTTTTATTATACCTTTGAAGATAAAGTGAACGACCCCTTGTACCAACCAAAAAAAAACATATTTCGGAGCTGGCCTGAACTGGTCGCGTACGTATGTTACATTATACCAGACTTAGGCCCAGTTTTATGATTCATAGTTAAAAGAACTAATTGTTGAATTTTGCTACTAATGGTTAAATATTAACAAACTGTAAAGTAATGGTTAAAAAATGTACTAAAAGTCAAACTAACCATTGTTCGAAAAACATTTTTTTCTGATATTTAACCACTTGTCACTTGATTGGTTGTTTTAACTACGAATCAAAAAACTGGGCCTTAGTTGCAAAAACGCTTTTAAAAATACTATTATAAGACATCACAGTATATGGCTAGATATACCGGGATAAGCCATGACATCCAACACAAGGCTGACAAGGGACTCTACTCCTTATAAGAAATTATAAACAGATGACAGGAACAAGCATTCGGTCCCAAAAATTAAGTTCAGCCATCTTTGGTCATGACCTTACAATAAAAGGTCAACACCAAACCTCCAACCTGAATATGATCGTCTTCCGATGTCATTGGGGACAGCCTTAAGGATAAATGCCATAATAAGGATGTTTACATGATAACATAACATCACATAATTATTGTTCTTTTGTACTTACTACATTTTTTTTTTTTTTCAATATTTGCATGACTAATAATTAAGTCCACATGTGGACATGACAATTGTAATAATAATATCTTGTAAAACCATGTAAAAGCAAATAAATATTTCTGATTTCTGATTGTAATAATGATAATATTGCCTACTAGCTGGCCCGGCTAACTACGTACCGCCTGTGTTCATCATAAAGTGAAAGAATTTTTCAACCCGGTCCAGTAATTTCGAAGCCTATTCAATACAAATAATCTAATCTTCCTATTACTAGTAGAAGTAGACAACAAAAGATAATATTTGGCTTACATTTTATAACTTTACCTGAGGTGGAAGTATCTCAAAAGGTTGGAATGTAACCTAAAGGTACCTACTACTTACATTCCAACCTAAAAGGTTACAGTTTAAGAATTCGCAAACAGAGCGGGCGAATAACTTCGTTAAGAGAGGGACTCGAGAGTCGAGACTACAAAATGCAAATGCGAATCTTTAATACTTTACAAAACGTGTTCGGTCATCGACCTCAATCTCCGAGACAATATCTGAAACCAATGTTTTGAGTAATTTATTATTTTGAGACTTAATTAGATGTTGTTAGACGACATTTTCCTTGTTTTCATTTTTGAAATGACTAATGGCTGGAAGAAAATATGAAAGCCTGGAACACTGAAAAAAAAAAAAAGTTTTGCGAAGATACAAAACACTCTGAAGAAGCCTATGCCTTTGCCTAATGAGGGCTATCGTTTTAGCGCTTTCCAGTTAGCGCCACTGTAGAGTAAGGTCCTGTCACTTGCTAGTAGCGAAGACAGTGGCACCAACTGGTGAGCGCTAAAGTGGTAAGAGGACTATTCTGTCCTGTCAATCGCCAGGGTTGCCAACTGTTAAGTATAAAAACGATAGCCCTCATTGGAATGAAGGAAAAGAAAAAACTTGTTATTTAGCATTCAGAACGTGTTACAGTTCATTGCGTATTACCATTGAACCCCATGGCCTTAATCTAGTTACCCACCTCGAAGAAAATTACCTGATGTTGTCAGTGCTCATATCACCAACACCTATCTTTATACCATTGAACAAAACTATTGAAGAAACCGAACAATTCAACCGGTTGCCAATTTATGTAAATTTTTATGGCAAACGAGTTTTATGGCTATTAAATTATTTGATACGGTTACATAACAGGTTAATTTTAATTATTTCTAATCGGTTAATGTTACAAAGCCTTTAAATTTTTTGCATGGATACCAAATCGCTTCGGCATAGTAACTAATACCTACTGAGAAAATTCTCAGAATCGGAAGGAACATTTATTACGCAAAATACGATTAACTTTATTATGGGTATATTGATGTAGGTAATCGGAAATTAAATAAGGTACTTGTCAGTATGTAATTACAATACTTTGTAAGAAGGATACCAGGAAGCCCTATTAAATAAATATTCTACTACATACTTGGAAAAGCAAAAGCCTAAAATAACACGATGGCTACATTTACTACCTACTACATTATAGTAGATATAGCACTAAATGGAATGCTATGTTGAGATCTACTGTTAAAGATCCCAGATCTAGCACTTCTTGAAATATTCTGTCAGATTCAAAACCGCATTGAATAGCGGCGAATCCTTGACTAAGTACGGTCGCTTTGGTCAACTTGTAGGGACCAAGTACAACTAGACTAGTGAGGTACAGAAATCAGTGCTGAATTACTCCATAAGCAAATTAAGCAATTGCTTAGGGTATCATGTTTTGGGAAGCCCAAAACACTTATTTTCCGTCGCGAATTTAAGACCCGTAACGTCGCATTTCAATTTGTAATAAGTAAATTCTTTATTAAAGACCGATACTACCCTACAAGTAGTCTTAATGCCGGCACTGGCAGTAATGTCTAGCATATCGTTTGTACGACAGCCCGTATGTTGCCCACCTTGAAGACCAAACAGATGCAACACTGGCATTGAAGAGTGTCGTCAATTGAACTTATTCACGAGCGAGGCTGATCAAGACACCTGTGCAAGTACGATTCACAATGTATTTATTAGCAGAAAGTTACATTTTAGATTGACATTGACATGATGATGATCGCTTAATAAATAATTTTTGGCTCTTGGTAAAAATTAAGTAATTTATATTAACCTCCTAGGCCGAGATCCATGTGAAACCATCAAAAACGATGTTTGTAATAATTTAAAAAATCGAATTAAAAATGTAATAAAAACAAAGAAAACTGTTTGGCATAAGGTTTTGTCGATATTTTCGATAGCTTTAAACTGGTAAGCATTGCGGAAAACCCCAGGATGTATGCAATTCTGGACCGGAAGTTGTGGAAACCCTTAGGGAAGGCCTTTGTGCAGTAGACGTATTTATATTGAAACGAAAGGAAGGAATATCTATACAAGTATTACTATCAATATGCTCGGAAAATTTACGATATTCGGGCAATTCTGCATCCGATAGTGACACGGCTATGTTTCTTACTTAATTAATTACTTTGTTCGCTATTACATATATGTTTGATTATGATTACATAATGTTTTGGAATTGAACATAATACCCATGATATAACCACCTTTTATACCAAAATTAAAAGACGTTACAACTCAATATGAAGGAAAAATATTTAGTCAAGACACGTAATTTGTAGCAGCTGTGAAAATTCGTAACGGCAGTAGACATTGTCAACTAAAACAGTACTATAAATGAGCACTTAATTTTAAATGTAACATTAACGTAAATGTACATAACATACCTAATTTTCTTTTAACGTTTTTTTTTCCAGTAATTTGTATTAACACGTTAATAGTTGGTAGAGATCCCCATATGTCGGTCAGGGTCGTTGTTTACTATTGCGCCTCGGTTGTTAACCGGTTAATGAGCATAGTGTATTTTTGCAAGGACACAATTATAGTAACGTAACTGCGTTTATTAGAGATTGCTAGGGATACTTTGTGTATGTCTGTCTAAGGCCCAATTTGACCAAACTTTTTTCCGAGAATAACTCCTGGTATAACTGGCACATCGACAGTTTCAGTATGTAAAATATGTCAAAATGTCGAATTAGGAAACCCTTAGGAAAGTTAGAAAACCCAATGTATCAGGAGAAGAATAATACATGGGCATTCTATTCTTTACATTATTTTTAAATGTATGCAATGCAAAATAAAAGTAAGTAATTCAGAAGTGTTTGGACTTGGCAAGATATTATACGTATCTACGTCATAAGTATAACGAACTGTCGTATTGTTTTCTGAATTTAATTGTCATGGTAATATACTCGTAGTTTGTATGCGCATCTTTGCATACTACTTTAAAATTCCACTCTAAGTTTATTTAAAATCATAGTCAAATCATTAGTTCAGCCAATCTACAGCTGGACATAAATCTCCCCTAAAGAAGTGCGATCCTCCGCTTCGGTCAACATTGGAGACATCAGTAAATTTTATTATTTTCAGGATAATGGCCGAGAGAATAGCTTGCTCAAAACATGAAATCCTTAACTTTCTGCCAGTCAATTTATAGCAGCCAGTGAAGTGTTTTCACCAGCACGTACATTTTACTAGTCCGTTTACGTTTTCATTTCTTCCATTAATGTTCATAGCCACAAAATTCAATCGTGTAAATCTTGTAAATTTATTGTTCATAGAAACAAAGTGCATCGTGTATTTTTTAAAGTAACTTGAAAAAGTCGAACTGCCTAAGGTGGGAATCTAACCCACGACCTTTCGTTTGCCGGGCGACTGCTCTTCCATCTGAGACACTTAGAAATTTTCGAGTATAATACCAGCCACAAGGTGAACCGACGACATCATAAAGGCCGCTACCAACCGGGCAACATGGAAAGAATTGGGGAGGCCTATGTTCCGCAGTGGACGTCCTATGGTTGAGATGATGATGATGATGATGAATACCAGCCAGCGACTCTTAACGCTAGATTTTTTTTAATAACTATGCATCGTTTAAGCTTGTACACAACCACAACGCCAATGGTTAATTAACTAAAAGGGGCAATGGCACGCGAAAATCACGCTACAATTTAAACCATTCTCAAATAATGACACACACTCATGTTGTAATCACGCGACAATGAATGACGTATGCCAATAACCTCCGTTAATAATATAGACAAATATTATACTGTTAGCTGAGAAATGCGTCTGAGGAGGCGGGGTTTGGCTGTGACGTCACATGGCGTGATCGTGGCCTGTTCGGAGGGGCGCGCACGCCGCTGGGAGCGAGCGGGCTGGCGGAGCTCACTTTTGCTGCTGCTCTCGGATCGGACGGACGTTCACACCCTTGCTATTTAATTGTGTCGATTTATTAATTATTCTTTTCGGTTATTTTTCCTTTGTTGTAAATTAAACATTTTTGATTGTTGGAAGTTAGTTTTTTTTAAATAATAGCTGTCTAAAACGCTAATTTCAGAAGTGGGATAGTAACCACGTCTGTGTTGGTTTCCTAGACTGTTCGTAGCGCAGTTTAACGGTATTTTTATAATATGAACGTTTTTAAATAACAACGGCGCGCGATGTCTAAAGAGGGTAGTAAATCTCGGAAACGTGGACGTTCTTCCGTTCCAAATATCGACGAGCAGCTTCAAACGATTATTTCTCGTTTGACCGCTTTGGAAGATACTTCCAGGAAGCCCTTGAGTGAGGCCAACGCGTGCGTTGGTTCACCCGCGCGCTCACACACGCCACCACCGCCGCCGCCCCTGCTCGATTTATCGAGTGAGTCGACCACTTTGGTGGCCGCTCGCGGTGATGCGCGTGGCGGGGAACGTGTCGGGACGTGTGCGGACGCGCCGGTGCCCAGCGTGGCTTCGGGGATGGCTAGCGTAGCTGCATCACTGCCGTCGAGTGCTCCGGCTTCGAGCGCTGAAACCATCATGAGTGAGGTAGCAGACAAGCTTGTCACCGCCATCAATGCCATAAACCCGGTAAGATCCAACCATAATATTTATATTTCGTGTTTCGACCCGTCGTTTAATGATTTTATTGTGTGGTGTGACGAAGTTGATCATTTGCGTAATATTCACGGATGGGACGACCGCGAATGTTTAGCACGAATAGGTAATTGTTTGAGAGGCGATGCCCGCGTGTGGCTCAATGAGTGGACAACCAAAGATCGTTCTTGGTCCAATTTTAAGCGTAATTTTCAGGCCTTATGCCCACGTAGGGTAGATATCGCAAATATTTTATTTGATGTGATGCAAACTAGCTCAGATCGCTATACTACATACGCAGAATACGCTAGGCGTTCGTTGTTGCGGTTGCGCATTGTCAGTGGGTTGAGTGAAGAATTAATTTCTGCAATTATTATTCGCGGAATAACTGACCCGCAGATTCGCGCGGCTGCGACTAATGCCAATTTACTACCCGGTGATTTAGTTGGTTTCTTATCAATTTATATCAAACCCACTCGCAATGTTCCACCAGTTCGTACACGGCCGCGTGGTGCTCCCAATAATGACTTCTACGATAATAATTTAAGTAACAGGGAATACCCTGGTACGAAACCCACATGCTTTAGGTGTAATAGTTTTGGCCACAAACAGTATCACTGTCCCAAACGCGTAAAATCGAATGATTCTTGCGATAAGAACGTAGCCTTGACTTCAAACTCGCCTGTTTCAAATACCGCCCTGCATAAATCTGATCCATGTAGTTTTTGTAAGAAAACTGGGCATAGACTTGAGGACTGCTTCGCAAAACAGCGCAGTGAGTCACGCGGGAAGTTGAATGCTAACTTTTGCCGTGAAAAATAAAATTAATAGACAGAATGACATAGCCGCAGCGGTTATTCAAGGGGTACCCGTAGATATTGTGATAAATAGTGGCTCGCAAAATGTTTTCTTTAATTGCTGAATTGGTCGTAAAGCATTTTCAGTATACCCTTAACGCCGTCTTTTTGTACATTACGCGGATCTATGTGGCATAGGTAGTCAAAAGTTCGAGTTGAAACTCGTGAGTTCCCCGAGATTTCTCTCGAAGTCGATTGTCGATATTTAAATACGCCCGTCATACTAGGTACAGATGTAGGTACTCAATAGAGGTGCTATGATGGACTCTGAACACTGCTGGTTTTTCTATTGACTTATGAAATGTACATTTATTTTCTGGCACTAGAAGTAGAATGCTTAGGACGAATGATCAGTTACGGTCAGGTAAAGCCGAGCAAACACAAAATAGAATTATTGGTCAGAGCTCGAACGTAAACGCTTTAATTGTAAACGCTTTTACTGTTATGTTGTTACGCTAGTAATGTTGTTTTTAATTGTAAACGCTTTTACTAAATATTGTTTGCTAGCTCCGATTTTTAGACAAGACACTATTGAGTTAAAAACGCATTTTTGAGAACGCTCTTACGCTATTTGGTACGCTATTTCGCTATTTAGTACGCTATTCTGCTATTTGGTGCGCCTCGCTTAATTGTAGCTGATCGAGGACGAATGTATGAGAGCTCTTGGTTTAGAAATTGGATGAAGGACTTGGGATGTGAAATTCACTTACTGCAGAAATGCACCAAAGTAATGGTCAGGTTGAGCGGTATTGTTGCACTGTTATGAATATGATTCGCGTAGAACAAACTTCCGCCAAGAAAGTTGGTCTAAAATTATTTGGAAATTGCAGCTCAACCTGAACATCACAGTGCAAAGACCTACTCAATGTTAACCTTGGAATTTGTTAATTGACAGCAATGGTGTGACGCCTGTCATACGATCCGTGGTTCGCGACATCGCGATGGATGCAGCCAGCCCCAACCGAGAGTCCTTGCGTGAGCTGGCGCGACAGCGCGCTAGTGAGCTGTTGGACGAGAACCGAGTGCGCCAGGATGCTCGTGTGAATGAGCGTCGCCGAGCACCCCGGTCGTTTCAACTCAACGACTTGGTTGTCGTGCGCAAGACAAGCCAGTCCACGGGGCAAGTCAGGCTCCGATTGGTCACTGGGTCGCATGGCAAAACTACACAAGCCGTGGCCGCATGGTTTTGTGGCGAGAAGAATGGACCCCCGACGTGTGTATAGCATTCTTCGACCGTGAGTATGTGGTTGAGAAGTGCATGGCGCGCATCCCGAGGGCTCTGTGCGAGTGTTGAGTAATAACCTGAGGGCTCTGTTATTCCACTGTTGTCTGGTACACCCATGCATTAGGCATCCTGAGGGCTCTGCCTATGGTACATCCTGAGGGCTCTGTACATGTGTTGTTGACTGTTGTGGCACCCTGAGGGCTCTGCCAATTGTATACATCCTGAGGGCTCTGTATATTGTGTTGTTGCGGTAACCTGAGGGCTCTGCCGTTCGTACACCCTGAGGTAGAGATTGCAATCCGGATTATTCGAAATTCGAAAATATCTGAAAAATCCGGATTTTGAGGCTATAAAAAAATCCGGATTTTTACTTTGAAATCCGGTTTTTTCGAATATTTTTACCCCAAAAATTTTATCATAAAATCATAAACCAAAATATCTATTGAATGCAACATGGATGCAAAACAAGCGAAGTTTTGATTGAAAGCACCCGCACTTCGTCGCACAACACTCACACCTGCACTGTGCCTGCACAATGACGCGTCATGCCGCATGCGTAAGTGAATTCGCTAGTCGGCCAGTGAGTTTTATACGAGACGCTGATTCTGAAACACCATATCGCTGAGTTTTAAAGAGCAGCTAAATCGGCAAATATCCCTTGCAAGTGTAAGTCATCATCATCATCATCATCATCATCATCTCAGCCATAGGACGTCAACTGCTGAACATAGGCCCCCCAATGCTTTCCATGTTACCTGGTTGGTAGCGACCTGCGTCCAGCGCCTTCCTGCTACCTTTATGATGTTATCGGTCCACCTTGTGTGGGTGGACATCCCACGCTGCGTTTTCCGGTACGCGGCCTCCACTTCAAATTCAAATTATTTATTGCATGTCACTCCAGAACCTTGCTGCCCCATCGGCCGTCAGTTCTGCGTACTATGTGCCCTGCCCATTGCCAATTCAGCTTGTATCCGTCGGGCTAGTATGTCAGCGACTTTAGTTCGTTTACGGATCTCCTCATTTCTGATTCGATCTTGTAAAGAAACACCGAGCATAGCCCTCTCCATAACACGCTGTGCAATTTGAGCTTCTGTATAAGGCCTATAGTGAGAGGCCACGTTTCCGAACCATAAGTCATCACTGGTAACACACATTGGCTGTAGACCTTAGTCTTCAGGCACTGAGGTATTTTGGATGAAAAGATGTTGCGTCGTTTCCCAAACGCTGCCCAGCCGAGTTGGATTCGACGATTCACCTCTTTCTCGAAATTGGACCTACCCAGCTTAATCGTTTGTCCGAGGTAGACATGCTTGTCAACAATCTCGAGAATTGAGCTCCTAACCGAAACTGGGTAGGGCGCAACATGGACATTGGACATAAGCTATGTTTTCTCCATATTCATCCGCAGGCCATGTGTAAGTAGAGATCTTCAACCTCGCCCATCAAATTCACCCAACGGATCCGATTTGCTTACATTAATTCATCTCGAAATGTTATTGTATGAGAATGGGGGTGATTGTGGAGAAATCCTTAAAAGAGTTCTAAACAGGTTGTTGGCTATACCGCCAACCATTTAGCTGGGTTGATGATGGAGTCAAGAGGTGACCATAGGAACTCTTAAACGAAACGGCGGAATCGCATCGAACTTGGGTTTGTTGGATTTGTCTTTTCGAGCACTTTAGTGCTAGATGATGCCCAGGGTCCTGATGATGGATTCTGGAGGTGGCCATAGGAACTCCTAAACGAAACGGTGGAAACTCATCGAATTTGGGTTTGTTGGATTTGTCTTTTCAAGCACTTAAGTGCTAGATGATGTTCAGGGTCCTGATGATTAAGTCAGGAGGTGGCCATAGGAACTCCTAACCGAAACGGCAGAAACTTATAGAGTTTGAGTTCGTTGGATTCGTCTTCCCGAGCACTTTGATCGTAAATAATTACCAGGGCCCTGAGATTGAAATTAAATACAACTTAAAAGTGTAAAATAAAATTATAATAAAAAAATTAGCTCCCCTGGCCTACCTGGAAATCTTTATAGACTTCGGACAGGTCTGCCGTAGTAAGGACAATCTGTTCAGGTGTCAGGTAGGGATTCTTAGATCGATCAAACTTGGAGTGCAAGTGTGGTTTTGTTCCCTAGTCGACGAAGCATATGATGTCGTGCCCTGCGTGCCCAAACAACTGCAAGCAGGAAGATTTAATGAAGGCTACTGACAACGCCACTCTTGTGGCGGAGTTTTGGGCTGACGCTGTGTAGGTTTGTTGTCGACACGACAAGAAGAAGAATAAAAAAATATTTTATAGGTACAAGCAAGTTTTTATTCTGAAATGCAGTTGTACTAAAACGAAAAAAATAATGCAAGGTTCAAATAATTTCGAAAGCTTGTAGCGCAAACCGAAAAAAAGAGGGATAATTTCCATGCGCGATAATAAAATAAAACGCTTTTCTTCAAATACTTACATCTTTTTGAAAAAAAACTAAGTTTTATTTAAATTAAATTGATGGTTTAAAAAATTTACCCAATATTCGAAAAATCCGGATAATCCGGATTTGTACGTAACACAAATCCTGAAAACCGGATTTAAGAAAAATCCGGATTTTGCAATCTCTACCCTGAGGGCTCTGTACGGTGACTAGTATCCTGAGGGCTCTGCTAGTTAGGTGGATATTTTTGTGTTTGGCATCCCGGGCAATGTCTTACATAAAAATAAACACAATTTGTTGTTTTATGAGACGTGATGTCTTATTTTTGGATGTTGCTCTATAGTGTTGAATGTACTCTAATGCAAACAATATCGTTTATAGGTAACGATGAGGAGGCACATGACAGTGCCTCTGACACCGAAGATGAGACAACGGGAGGTCTCCAAGAAGTCGAAGCGGAGGTCCATGCTCAGCCACCAAGATCACGCCGCACGTCCACCCAGCCAACGCCACCAGACCCTGATGATGATGCGGTCGAGGACGCCCCGCTGTCAGGAACGGCCGTGTTAGCTGAGAAATGCGTCTGAGGAGGCGGGGTTTGGCTGTGACGTCACATGGCGTGATCGTGGCCTGTTCGGAGGGGCGCGCACGCCGCTGGGAGCGAGCGGGCTGGCGGAGCTCACTTTTGCTGCTGCTCTCGGATCGGACGGACGTTCACACCCTTGCTATTTAATTGTGTCGATTTATTAATTATTCTTTTCGGTTATTTTTCCTTTGTTGTAAATTAAACATTTTTGATTGTTGGAAGTTAGTTTTTTTTAAATAATAGCTGTCTAAAACGCTAATTATACATTTTCCTTAAATGTGTTACAATTATTTGAAGTGCGGTTTGCAATAGACAAATTACACGCAAACATGTGACGGTTTGCGGTTTAGTAATTTACCTTGCGATTGTAATATTGAAACGTATATGACAATTACAGTCATAATACCATGCAAAAGCAATATCAACCTGTGCCTGTGTAAATGCAGATCGAGTTGCGGTTTTAAGTAGTAAATTTTAATGTGATGAGCACCTACGCTAATACAATATTCATTCATATTTAATGAAAAACTATGATACTGCCTTAATCCTCATTTGTACAGTCGCGGAATGAAAAGGTTCGTCACCTTAGTGTCGGTTTTCGCTTGCACTAGGTACTGTAAGAGTCAAACCTGAGAACATAACCGTGCAAGAAACAGTGCTGCTAACATTTAAATAAATATGACGTTTGCTAACGAATAAGGTTTTGCTTGTTTATTTTTCTATCCCATCAGTGCAATGTTACAAAATGTAGTTTTTTTTATTTAATAGATAATGGCAGGTTGAACCAACAAGAAGGTTTTAGTTTATCAATCATAATAATCTTCTTGACAAGTTAAATCGTCAAACAACTTTGATCTGAATAATTTTGAACTTTACTGACGAACAGTTAAAGATTATTTTCTCTAACTCGAGACTATTCTGTAACATAGTTTCAAAAGGTAATATGTGCTCGCGATTCGTTGAAGGAATCAATTTGAAAACTGACGAACCTTTTCATTCCGTGACTGTACATAAAATATCACGGTTAATTTTTTTGAGCATCATTTACGTATAATTAATACACCTAACAACACAATAAACACCGATTTCAAAGGTGAGGTGAGATAACTAGGTATTTTAGTTTTGTTGAGTACAAAACTAAAAAATACCCAGTTATCTCACCACCTACAACAATCTAAACAACTTTGATATTCTCAGCGATATCAACATAGCAACCACTCGGAATCATTAAATTATATTTAATTATTCTATCAACGGCGAACCGAATAAAAACTGGTTCAGATTTTGCGATAACTTTTTGCTATAGGCCTTCGTTAATGTATTGTTAGTTCCAACCGTCTCTAACGGCCGGCATCAGGTAAAATAGAGTATCGTAATTATGATCTTTATGTTTTTAACAGTTGTATTGTATTCAGCGTTATATCTTAGTTACAAGAACTACACTCGTCGTCAAATAAATCGCACCTCCCGCGACAAGCACTTTTAAACGTATGCATCCCCACTTCCCACCAATATTGGCACCATTCAAAAGCCTAGTTCTAAACTTCATTTCATTAAAGGAAAGGTTTTTACCCTAAAATGTGTCTTTAGAAGGATCCAGAGTCACTTCTTCAAAAAATAGGTAGTTACGTTTGAGCCAACTTTTATGGCCATAAAACTGTTAAGTTGGGATTAATCGCTATCCATCTGTTAAAGAGGACACGTGAGATCATTATTTGGTTTTATACCCATAAAATTTGGCCTAATTGATCCCAGAGGTGAGACAAAAGTGAGGTCTTCTTTCAAGTCACATTTATGGTATATGTAATCTTTTATTAAGAAATTAAATATGTTTTTCTTTAAGGATATTTATTGGGCTTTCAAATAACACCAATAATGTCGGGGTACCATGATTGTGTCAGAAGAAAATCTTTAAAGTTCGCGTCGCGGAAGGTGCGGTTTATTTGATGTTGAGTGTATTTCACCTTACACAATGTGACGATACGGCCACGCCACATTTATTTTGACTAAGGTGTAGAGTTTGTGAAGTAATTGCGAGTAGAGTTAGATCCATCGATCGCTAATAAAGTTTAAATCTGATAACTTTTTCACGGTTCAAACCATATTAGCAACGTTTCATAATAAAATATTTTAGTTGAGATTTCATACTCTCTACAACTGACTGTTGTCTCGTAATGAAGCGTTTGGATTCAACGTTTGTCTCGTAATGAAACGTTTGGCTTAAGTGTTTACTCCGAACACCGTAATCTGTCACTGTCACTCATGCAGGCACTTAAATAAGACAACGAGGAAGGAATGGATTATTCTGAAAGGAAACGGCTTTAGGGGTAACATGTATAAGTATGTATATGTATACATATGTGCACGCCACCAATTAGTTACTTAATCGACGCTAATATTATAAAGAAGAAAGATTAGTTTGTTTGTGTAAGCCTAGGCGCAGACCACCGACTTTTAGTTGGCCGATAGTAGGGTCGGACTGTTAATCAGTATGGAGATGTATGAAAGTGCGCACATTACACCGATTTAGTATCGGCCGATTCTTCATACAAATTAAAATCGGGCCCAACTATCGGCCAACTAAAAGTCAGTGGTCTAGGCTGTAAGTACTGATTTGAAAAAATATTTTACTATTACAATTCTACATCATCCTTGACGAACATAGGAGAATATGGATGGATAAAGACATTAGACCGAAATTAACGCCGGCTAGTAATTACAACGCCCTGTGGCACTGTGATATTGAATTCCTCCCCAACCCGTCTGGCCAGCTCCCAGTAATTATGTTCCTTGTTGGCCAGCAAGCATACAGCGTGGGGACCATAATCTTCTGGTCGACTTTGGTATATTAAGACTGCAAGACTTGATGATGATGATGAATTATTGGGAGAGCACAACACTTATACTGCATGAAACCTTTTTTAAATTTCAACCTTCAGTTATTTGAGTTCATTTCATTCCATTAGATATTATGGTAATAGACACTTGCACACAAAATTACTACTGATAAAATATCTATCACATTTCCTTTCAAAACATATTTCGACTGCTAAGATACTAGGCCTACTGACACATATCCACATATCCTTACCTACAAATCGAAAATTTGCCATACCTAATAACATTAACTATAGGTAATTAGGTATGTCATAGACCGGTAATCCCAATATTCCGAGAAATTATTTAAATGACAGCTCATAAAACGTGGATCAACAGGCTTGAGCCTACATCTCTATTTAATTACAATTGTTTTCGATACTGGCATTACCCAGCTCCAATTTTAATTACTTTGGCTTTCAAGGCCTCACGAGGGACTGGACTTCCCAATTCGCTAAGAGCGCGGTGAATAATTTTAGGTAAATATATAAGGTATGCTCTTGTCGAAAATAAATTAACCGTGTTTACTGAAGTAGACATGACACACACACAGATCACTAGGTACTATTATTATGTTTAGTTCAATTCCGGGCTATGTAATGAATGAGCTACCGAGTGAAATTACCTCACCTTCTAAGTAACTTAACTAAGATTTATCAGCTAAACGTGTAAATGGATGATTTTCAGATTCAATTAAATCCAATTACAGTCAAGCCCCAAAGTTTAAAATTCATAACAACTATTTATTGACTGAAAATACTAAACTAAACCCTAAAAATCAGCAAAATAGAGAAACTCTGGTCTCAACTGCTAGCATAGCAGCCGAAACATCAAGCCGTGAGTACATTATGTAGCTCATATAAAAAATGTCCCGTCTCTATTTTAGTTGAAACATCAACAACATGCATAAATTACCGATGTAATAGACAAATGTTTTAAGAAACACCAGTTTATTGTAATTCGTGCAATAATACATAGACCAAATCTCTTACCAACAACCTAGATTATTCTCAGTTTAACTATTCCACAACCACTTCCATAAATCATTACGTATTTAGGCTACTAGTTTTGTAGCTTTGAACTATAACAGAATTCCTTCATAATAGTTTGTAACAAACCTCTCACAATACCTTCTACAGGTGTACAGTCGCCAGCACATCAGACTCTACATTTTCGTTGTAAAATACCCTGTATTACTACGAGATAAAAACTGTATTGTGTTTAGCTTGATTTGCTGCCGTCCGTAAATTTTGAAGGCACTCTATTGATCCATTCCCATCAATTTGCTCTGAGATTAACGACCTGCCATTTTGAGGATTTTTTGCAATATCTTTGATCATACTTTGCAAAACAGATTTGATAAATTGACTCTGTCCGTCTCCCTCAATGCCCTCAAACCAGCTTTAGGAAGAACTAGCGGCCGCCCGCGACTTCGTACGCGTGGATCCCGTTTTACCCCCTTCATCTATTTTACGCGGTTTAGATTTTTCATACAAATATTTTTTCCCACTAACTCCCGTTCCCGTAGGAATTTTGCAATATCCTGTTGTAACTAAGCTTTAAGTTTACTAAGGTACTTGTATGGCAAATTTCAAGCGTCTAACTTAAGCGGTTTAGATTTTTCATACAAAAGGCTTTTCCCGCTAATTCCCGTTCCCGTGGGAATTTCGGGAATTCCTTTCTTAGTGCACCTCTACGGTACCTAAGCTACGTCCCTTCCAAATTTCAAGTGCCTACGTTTAGCCGTTTAGGCTGTGCGTTTGTTGATATGTCAGTGAGTCAGTTTCTCCTTTTATATATTTAGATTTGAGTGTAGTAGTACCTAATCATAATTTTTGATGTCCTGTCGATTTTAATTAAAACATTATAGGTCTATTAATGTTTTTTATATTCATTTCTAAGGTCACATTGACTTACTTGACTTATGGTCCTATGTCCCCTAGATGGGGCAGAGGGCGTCATATCGGTCCGGTTTCTTGTTGTGTACGTTTCGTTAATCGAGTATTTTCGGGCAAGTGGGTGATTAACCCGCTGTACCCTAGTCCGGTGGTGGGGCTGCCACCTCAGAGCTTCTGGACTAGCTCGGTTTTTTTCGGGTATCCTCCCTAGTGATGAGATTCTGTTTTCAGGCGCAGAATACTCGCCTTTCGCCCTGCATCCTCAGCTCAGCTGCAAGTCTAGGTAGTGGGCACGCAAAGCGTGGCTGCAGCAGGTCCCAGGGTGGACGACGAGGACGTGGATGACGCGGACTGGCCGGGGTTCTGCTACATCGGTGTTCCACTACTTAACACAGCAGAGGGCTTCTTGGCATTTTGTAGGCAATGCTGACCTCACTACGTCAGCGATTACCACCAAGACCATGCCCCGGCTTCCCCCCCCCCCCTTTCAGGTCACATTAAATTGGACATAATGTTTTTATGAAGTATACTCGTATTATGTCGAATTGCCATTCATTTACAGCCGCCATTAAAATAAAGTACACCCGGCTTTCTCCAATGTCTCTGAGGTACTTTACAAGGTTTTACAGATCTAATTCATGATACTATGGTTATAAGAAAAGTATGGTTTTGAAGTAATTTCAATTTAACTTCAACTGGTTTTGGTACTTCCCTTGGAGTCGGTTACCACTTTCCTTAAAGTGTTTGTTTTAGAAAGACAACAAACAAATAAAACGGACCCGTACTAACAACAGCAATGCAATTTTCCAGATGTTTACGATGATGTGAGATAACGAAATGTTAGGAAAGATACACATTTATTGTTCGAGTGTTGGAATCCGATATACGAGTATTCCTCCATTCTTTTTTCTTTAATTACACTATTCTTATAATTACAAAATGATGACTAGATTAGAAATATACGTCAAGAGGCAGAGATAAACGCATACCTACTATTATTATTCATGGAACATACAATTTAGTCGTGTTGTTTAATAAGATTTTACCTACTTTGGCTACATTAGTAACTAATCTAACTTTTATACTATGATTTCACCCAGTCGAAATAGGCATATAATTTTAAATGGACACATCACAGAAATATTTAAAGTGCTTTGAAATATTTAACTGTCTTCAATATTTCAATAAATAATGTAAATTAAATTATGTTTATGGGTTTCTCACAATGACGATGTGAAGACTATTTCTGATTCACTGCGTCCAGGGGAAATAGGTAGAAAAGGAAAACTAAATTCCCAGTCTCGGTATATGAGTACGGATCAAAGTATTCGGCATCATCCTGTAAAGTCTTTCATTGAGCGCTCGCTACTCGGCGAGCCGCAACCAAGAGGTGCGCACGAGTCGATGTAGAAGATAGAAAATAATAGTTTTGAGTGAAGAAAAAACATTGTAGCTGATATAAATAAAATTGAGTGACTTTTAACGTGAATTTAAGTCAGTGACATCAAGGATTCTGTGGAAAATAGTGTATTTTAGAATAGTATTTCAAACATAATAACGCTGACGTGGTAAGCTATTTTTATTATTTTTATTTAATAAAAACAAGAGATTTTTTGTTTAAGGATTAAACGCAGGCCTTAATTAAGGAAAAGATTAACTTGTCGGCTTATCTTGAGTACAAAATTTCACAACGAATGGTTTCCAACCGTAAGCAAAAAGAGGATGTCGGAAGAACAGGAAAGGCTTATTGTTAATGGGATAATATATTGCTTCTGTGCAGAACAATAAAGGAAAAACAATAAAGTATTAATAACTTATTTTTAGGGCCTGAAATTGTTTTAAATTACTTTTGGACCCAAAAGTGGACCCCAATTCTTTGTAACCTACAAGGTGCAATTTTTGTCGCTCCGGCATGATTCTATTTGCTTGTTACGAGTGTATTTACCACAATAGTCCAGTGCACGACGGGTTTGAACTAGTGTTTCTGGAATCTGGAAACGGTCATTCCGACACCGACCTCGATGATCCCGATGAGCTATTGTCGCCTCAATCTAAATATCTAAATATATAAAAGGAGAAACTAACTGTCTTAGTGATATATCAACGCACAGCCTAAACGGCTAAACGTAGGCACTTGAAATTTAGACGGGACGTAGCTTAGGTACCGTAGAGGTGCACTAAGAAAGGAATTCCCGAAATTCCCACGGGAACGGGAATTAGCGGGAAAATCCTTTTGTATGAAAAATCTAAACCGCTTAAGTTAGACGCTTGAAATTTGGCATGCAGGTACCTTAGAAAACTTAAAGCTTAGTTACAACAGGATATTGCAAAATTCCCACGGGAACGGGAGTTAGCGGGAAAAAATATTTGTATGAAAAAATCTAAACCGCGTAAGATAGATGAAGGGGGTAAAACGGGATCCACGCGTACGAAGTAGCGAGCGGCCGCTAGTTATGTATTAAATGAACAACCCTTACACTTGGTAACAGTACAAAAGCTATTTTAATCTAACATTTCTTTTTAAAGTCCAGCTTTCCCTGCTTATCCTCTTGAGCGAAAGAGATGGCCAGATCTAAAAAATATAGACGTCTCGTTCAAGTAGACGCTCTTTGTTGAATCCCAATATCACTGCTGATGCGCACGAGTCGATTACTGATAACAGATAACGGATGCATCTCACAGATAACACTAACGTGCTACAGTGAGTGGTGTGCCTAGTTAACCGTGTAGTAATTAATTTGTGTTGTTAATTAATTTCCTATGTGGATTTCGACGTATTAGTTTGTATCGAGAAACTGTTGTTTTCGTGTAAGTCCCTGAATTAAACATAGTTTGACATACTTAACTACTGATATAGTTAATTTGTTATCTGATTAATAAGCTAGATTTCAACTGACTGAATTCTATTAAGTTTTTTGAAACAAATGGACTGTCAAATCTGTTACAAAAGATTTGCTTTAATTACATTTTGTTCAACTACGAGTATAACAAGATTATTATTGGAATGGCGGTGTTTAATAGAGACAATGATCTGTAAATTAAACTGACGGACACGTGGCATGGTGGTTTGCATACCGGACTAAAGAGGAAATTTTAATATAAGAGGCTGGTTCAAATCCCTCTAAGTGCAAGTTTAATATAATGAGACCATCATTATAATTTATAATGATACGTGCTATGCATAAAATATGTCATAATTATGTTTATACGCTAGCTATTCGTAATTATATAAGTTTAGGGCTAGATAATTGGGGTATCAGGTTAACATGGTCAAGTAGATTAATCGTTAAAATTCGATTTTTTTGTATGCTAGACAAGGCAGGTATTTGACCGCAATCGCACCTGGTGTTAAGTGAGATGCAGTCTAGGATGGTACATATCTGCCCTGTAAGTGCCTATTCACTCTCGCCTTCGAATATCATTTAGAAATCAAAGAATTCTCCAACTAAATGTACATACTTGAACCAAGAACTTATTGAAAACGTATCATGCGATACCTAAGTACTTGTTATAAAATATTAAATGATTTTATAATATATCTAAACCTTTATTCCTATTTGACGAACCATCCACAGCGACAATAGTCCACTTCATATTTCAATGAATGTGTTCAGCAAACAAAAGAAGAAATAATAAAATACGTGTTAGATAAGAAGTGTCATAAATTCTAATTGTTATGATAAGGTGTATGTAAGATTTAATTTGAAATCTTTACAAACGCTTTGGAAAATTACGACTGAAATTTAATTACTTGACTATTTTTCCATTCAGAGATCCGTTTCTCATTTTGTTAAGAGTCAATATCTATTGGCGATGATATCATTGAACATTAGGTATTAAAAGAATTTCGATATGTTGAATTACTTCTAAATATACATATTGGAGCAAATTAGCAACTAGGATACTACTTTACCTTGCTAATTATCTTATCTTTTCATAAATTAAAAACCTGAAAATTAAACCAGACATATTCAACGGCCTTGGCTTCACATAAAACTCAAATACCTCAACAATATTTACCGTTTCATAAAATTGAGCACATTTAAATGGCGCTAGTATAAATAACATAATGACTGTGAAATACTTTAATCTCCACTAATCCGATGTCTGTACTTAGAGCACTTAATTTTACTGCATTATGTATACAGGGTGTAAAGGACAAATTGGCAAAAAGTAATTAAACACTACGGCACGTTATACAGTTGTTTAAGAGCGAGTTTGCAGCAAGCAAACATGTATAATGTACGTCGTCTATGCACAGACTACTCCCTGTAATCACTGGAAAAACACTACCAGTAAAATTATAAAAACCTGGAACTCTTATAGAAAAGTACTGTAAGAGCTCTACTTACAACACTATGGCTTAGGTGACTGCGTACATTATTTATCCACCGCATAACGATGTAAGATAAGATACATTCTTATTTTGTTTTACGAAAGTTAAAACAAAAGTAATCTCATTATTAGTCTAAATGTATTTTTAGCCTTCAGTTTTCATACACCCTGTAGAAGTATTCACGTTTTCACTATTTTAGTTACGTGGATTTAAAAGATCTCTACATAAGGATGTAGAGATCTTTTAAATCCACGCATTTTACGACCTAAGTTTATGGCTGCGCTAAGCCTCTATTTACATTGTTTTTACCATGTCACTATAAAGGTAAACATGAAAACGTAAGTAAGTATGGAATTTACACGCAGTTTCTGAAGTAAAAATAAAAAAGCAACATAATTTTTCATAAGAATTGCAGGTTTATACATCTAAAGGGCTTAGTCAAAGGATCTTAAAAAGAATTATCAATATTCAAGGGGATCGAAATAGACAACATTAAGTATTTTATCACAAACGAAATCATAAAAGCAATAAATCAATACAGTAGTTAACACTTTAACTGTTATTTAAAACTTCATTAAATGTCAGTGATCATTTTCATGAGCCGTCATCCGTACTTAACGTGCGAAATCAAAGCAAAAGATAAAATTTACCTTTGAGAAAAGTTATTTTATTTGTGAACACAAAGCTATATTAAAGGACTCTCAATTAAGATTATTGATAAGTAGTCCACTTGGAAAACAAAGTTCTTTTGACGCAATCGCTTTTCTCAATATCGACTTCGAAAAAAACATTTCCGATATTAAAGAATCCAGGATGGAGTAAAAGCAGGAATAGGTATTACATATTTTCGCCGACTTATTACTTGTCCTTAAGAATAATATTGCAAGAAGTTAACTCTCGTATCAAGGGGAAATTTCTGCAGCAGATATTTTCAAAATATTTCACAATTAAAAATTTCCTAGTCCGACAGAATATTAGTCAAGGATTTTTTTTCGGACCTGTTTTTTAACAACGTCTTTAAAAACGACGACTGATAAATGGTCTAGGCTTCTTTCATTGCTTATTTTTTTGAAATAAGTCCTGAAAGTCTTTACAGTTTCATTATTGCCCCAATAGCGAACACGCCACAAGTCTCTTCATCAAATTCAAAGTGTATGACTGTCGTAGTCACTGATCTTCTAATTTTTGATTATACAAGATCAATCACCGATTTATTATGTATTTATAAAACTAGCGACCCGCCCCCGCTTCGCACAGGTACAATTTAAACCTTTCTCTTGAATTACTCTATCTACAAAAAACCGGCCAAGTGCGAGTCGGACTCGCGCACCGAGGGTTCCGTACCATTGATTTATGAAATTAAAATTATATTTTTTTATTTAAGTTATTAGTATGAAAAATTACGCGGTAATAAGCGGTTTACGATTTACGAGGTATTAAAAAAAACTACTTACTAGATCTCGTTCAAAACAATTTTCGTTGGTAGTTTTTATAGTAATGTACATCATATGTTTTTTTTAGATTTTTCATTTTCTTATTTTAGAAGTTAGGGGGGGGGACCAACTTTTTTCCACTTTGGAAGCGTCTGTCACGCACACTATTCGGTTTAGAAAAAAAGTATTTTAGAAACCTCGATATCATTTTTGAAGACCTATCCATAGATACCCCACACGTATGTGTTTGACGAAAAAAAAATTGTTGAGTTTCAGTTCTAAGTATGGGGATGGGGAGCCCCCAATATTTATTATTATTTTTTTATTTTTGCATCAAAATCTTAATGCGGTTCACAGAATACATCTACTTACCAAGTTTCAACAGTATAGCTCTTATAGTTTCGGAAAAAAATGGCTGTGACATACGGACGGACAGACGGACGGACGGACGGACAGACAGACAGACAGACATGACGAATCTATAAGGGTTCCGTTTTTGGCCATTTGGCTACGGAACCCTAAAAAAACGCATCAAAAGCCGTTGCGTAGTTTTAAAGATCTAACCATACATAGGGAGAAACAGATAGGAAAGCGACTTTGTTTATACCTAATATGTAGTGAAGCTTACAGAAATTTTAAAGCGCTAACTATTAATCAGTATACACTTCCTTGTATAATTTTATTACCAATATACTATATTATGAACACAACAGTATGCTATTAGCCAAAGCACTCCTCGAGAAGTTGAAGTTCTCTAGCATCCCGCTCGCAAACATTTACTCATACTTCAGTTACAAACTACCCACAAACAGCCCCTCTCATATCCGAGTCAGTTTCAATATGTAGGTTACACAAACAAGTTTATACTTTACACTATACAGGATATGGTCGTGAAAGACTTAGGCTGGGTTGCACCATCTTATTTTAACTTTGACAAACGTCAAAAATCTGTCAAAGTCCATACAAAAAGCACCGGTTATCGTCAAAGTTACCGTTAAAGTTAGGTGGTGCAACTCAGCCTTAATAAAATTAATTGTAGGCAACCTTCCTTGCGGATCACGAGATATGCTATTCATACAATTATTTATCCGACGGATTAAAAGATGAAATGACAGTGAAGATATGTGTGCAATTTGCAACAAAGTAAATTGGCCTTAAAAATAAAATCTTTATAATCCAGTGAAAGTAACAAGTAATTTAAATAGCGCAAACAATTAAATGATCCTTTGTAAGGATAATCACGTGCAACGTCACGTGCTATGAGAGTGACTTATCACTAAAAGTACAGAACTATAATTCTCTCAAGTGTCACTTTTCATTTATCTATATATATAAAAGAAAGTCGTGTTAGTTACTCCACTTATAACTCAAGAACGGCAGAACCGATTTAGCTGAAAATTGTCAGGGAGGTAGTTTAGAGCCAGGAGAAGGACATAGGATACTTTTTATCCCGTTCGAAATTAAAAAAAAGTCTGCTTATTTATTGCCATTAAGGCGGAACAAAGTTCGCCGGGTCAGCTAGTAACTGATAAAATACGTTTTAATTTGTAAGGATTGTTACAAAAATATTTTGATAAATCAGTAATAGTTAACATTAATCATTTGTTACGATGTCGTCGGTCCACCTTGTAGGTGGACGTACCACGCTGCGTTTTCCGGTACGGTATTGCGGTCCAGGGAAGCGCTGGACGCAGGCCGCTACCAATCGATCAACGTGGAAAGCATTGGGGGAGGCCTATGTTCAGCAGTGGACGTCCTATGGCTGAAATGATGATGATGAATCATTTGTTAAAAAATCAAACGCATATGACGTATAGTTAATGTGAAGCAAATACGCATTAATATGTGATTTTATTACAAACAACTAAAGTATTTGACATTGAATGAAATTGGCGTGCCTTTGAAAGGATAATAGTCTCAATTTTTCTATTTACACCATTCAGTTACGTGCGTGTGTCTCTAAATTAATCAATGAGTCGATTTGTCTTCGGAGAACAATACGTGTTGGTACTCGGAGCAATCGCTTGTCAATGGTTTGCAATTGTGTTTGACGCAAACTTATGAGGCCAATAAAAAAGAACGACGTTTTTAACAGTCTAGACAGCTGCATCGAAAGTGGGAAAAGCCTCTTAGAATAATATGAATGAAAAGCTAAAGAAAAACTGTTGGGAAATGTTTTTGGAATGCAAAGTACTGAAAAACAAAAACAAATCTGTTGAAGCATGCTATCAAGGGCTTAGCTCAAAAAGAAAAGTGCCGGCTACTTTGCTTTTAAAAAGTTCTTATTTACCTAAATAGTTTTTTTGTTTCTTTTTCGATTTCAAAGAAGGAGGTTCTTAAAAAAATAAAAGCTGAAGGTGGATCCACTCACCGTATAGCTTCATTAAGGTTTACTAGTTTTCAAAGTGCTTTACTTGCTCTTTAGTGTGAAATGAGTTGATACAGCGAAGTTGTACCTCGATAAATCATTTAAACTTTTATGTAATTCCATTCCATCATGTCGTAATCAACCGTACTCTGCAGGGTTTAATACATCATCGGAAGACTGTCATAAATTTAAAAGTCCAACAGCGGGTATTGCGCTTATTGAGGTCCGATCTCGATTACAAAATGGCATGTTTATTATTTACACGTGCCTTCTTACATTTAACACGTAATATCCATGATTCAGTGTATTCTCACGGCTTGATAGCCGTGTAAGAGTTACTCGTATTTCGTAATGAGATATCGTTCCGACCATAATAAGTGGCATTTATTGCAATCTCCGTGTTTCGGATGGAAGTAAAAGCTAAGTTGCTATAATTCTTTAGACTGGCAAGGCGCCAGAAGATTGACGTCTTGATAACACTGACAGTAAGGTTTGGGGTTGTATAATATAGAGAGTAGCATTTGTGGCAGATTTAATTTCCTGATCGCTGCGCTACGTCTCTACAGTGCAAGATTTATAAATATCTTTTAAAATATCCTTGGTCATTTACCCAGCGGCAACGTACCGTCTAGCGTTGAACTAAGAAAAACCTAATTATAATACAGTGATGCCCGTTTTCACCATAAACCCCTTATTTTTAAGTGACCGCTATGAAAACAAAATTGCTGTTAGGGGTCACTTAAAAATTAGGGAATGATGGTGAAAACGGGCATATAACACTTAAAATTCTAGACACAAGTACCTACTCTCCAATTAGTTTTAACATCTAATTAATCTCTAGGGTAGAAGTTTCGCCATCGTTTTCCCCATCTGCATTTGGCCAACGGGTCCTATATTACACTGTTTTTAACCACAAACGGAGCTCTATCCTTCAATGTTTATGTAAATGAAATATTTTGTTCACAGGTAAAACCAATCCAGCTGGTGGTCATGTACGGATGAAGTCAACACAAAATAACACATATTAGAAAGTAAAGCGGGACAGGAAAATATTAAGAAATGGAAAAGGAAAAGCCCACAGCCCCGCCACTAAGAGATGTGGACGCCTACAGTTCCAAGTAAGTACTTTGGAAGAACTTATAGAGCCGCTTTGCGATAAGACAAGAACTTACATGCGCTGCCGACAGCATATCAGAAATAATTATAATATAATATTGACTTTGTATTGTGTTTATTCTACATCTATGACATTAATGAAACATTTTTTTTACTAATCTATTATATTTAAATGTAATTTAGAATTTTTTTTCCGCGATTTATCTGACATTATATTCTTCTTTAACTAAATGAAAATTTATAAGTTTAATTTATAATTTTGCATGCCAAAAGGTGGAAGATTGAGATACTAAAATACCTATAACACCTACTTTTAATACCCATGTTCGCAAATTAAATATATTTGATTTGATTTGAATATTTTTGTTGCGAAACAGCACATATTAAAACTACACAAAATGTAACTACGAAAAAAACTTTACTGTATGTCAAAAGATTTATAATAAAATATATCGTTATTTTCCATCGTTAGATATCATTGTTTTTATTAAAATTATGCTTTCTTTACCGCAATAATTAACAATCATAAATTTTCAAGCAACAAATTGGCAATTATACCTTGGATAATGCCTATTTCAGAACAATAAATAGCTTTCGCCCTTAATTTAACTTCATTTCTCTAAATGCGTTCGTGCTTTACAACGTTAATTTGAAACAATCTAAGTTATTGCTTTATTTTAATAATTAGCAACCATTTTCTATTAGTCTAGTTAAAGATTCTAGAGAAAAGTTTCCATTAAAGTTGTGTCCTGTTTGTATGCCCTTTTTAATTATCTATACAGTGTGAGTCACGTTAAAGTGTACATATGAAAATAGATGAAACTAGACCTATTTTTATCGACAAAAAAGATGTCAAAAAATTTTTGAGATTTTTTTTTAATTTTTTATAGAATTTATTTTCTTCGAATTACTTATTGTAAAGAAAACGTAATAACTTTTAAACTAAGCGGTATATCCTGATAAAATAAAAACAGTAATAATGCTAAATAACAGGCAATATTAAAAAAATACATAAAATACATAAAAAAGGCCAACAAATAATAAAAAATGATACTTTTTGAAAAAAATCTGCTTTTAAATTCGTGTTTTTTTTGGTTATTTGATAAATTTCTCCAAAAAATGCCCCTATAACCGGTGGTTTTTATTACATTGTATTATTTTTTATCGTATTACCTTCGTAAAACCAAAAATCGCATGTCTCTATCCCTATCACAACATTTGCTATGATCGTTTGAACTAAGCCTCTCCGGGCGCGCCATTCAACGCTTCGTTAACAACGAAACTGAAAATGGCTCTAGATTTGTAATTTTGATAAAGACAAGTTAGATTTCAAGTAAAATCAAAAGATTTCGAAGTAAAATAAGCATTTTAGTTAAAATTAAAATTGTCCCTACCTGTAGAGGAGAATAATGTTGTGGTAGGCCTTTGTTCAAACTATCATAGCAAATGTTGTGATAGGGATAGAGACATGCAATTTTTGGTTTTACTAAGGTAATACGATAGAGAATAATACACAATAATAAAAACTACCTGTTATAGGGGCATTTTTTGGAGAAATTTATCAAATAACCAAAAAAACACGAATTTTTAAGCAGATTTTTTTCAAAAAGTATCATTTTTTATTACTTGTGGGCATTTTTTGTGTATTGTATGTATTTTTTTAGTATCGCCTGTTATTTAGCATTATTACAGTTTTTATTTTATCAGGATATACCGCCTAGTTTAAAAGTTATTACGTTTTCTTTACAATAAGTAATTGGAAGAAAAAAAAATCTATAAAAAATAAAAAAAAAATCTCAAAAAATTTTTGACCTCTTTTTTGTCGATAAAAATAGGTCTAGTTTCATCTATTTTCATATGTACACTTTAACGTGACTCACACTGTATACAGGGTGTTTCTTGTAAGGTGTCAAGCCGAAGGCAGGTGATAGGTGAGGACTAGACCTATCGATTTCACCCCCATGTCGATGGCTCCTACGTATAAGGGCGAAACTGCCGCTTACGCCTTTTTCCAATTATTTAAGCAATGATTTCACTTTGCTCTAATCTATAACATCAGTAAGAAAAAAAAATTTTTTTTCCATTAGATACAAAATAAAATTTTAGGCAAATAGGCGTATGTGCAAAACTACGCCACGTATAAAGCCCAATCATACGATTCGTCAATCTATACGAGTAGTTGCTTACATAAACATATATTTTTTATAATCCAAATCTTAAATAAAGCCATGAAAATATTTAGCAAATTGTTTTATTTATAAATTATGACACATTATATAGTTATTTAATTTTTAGCGTTAAGAGTCGCATCTCAAACTAATTTGAAAATTATAAATAACTTGAAAAAATCGAACTGCCTAAGGCATCGTGGGTTCAATTCCCGCCTTAGGCAATTCGATTTTTTCAAGTTATTTATATTTTTTAAAAATATGACACATTATGTTAAAAGACCTAACTAAATCTCGAGCACAGTATATGGGCGTATTTGCGTTAAAACGTAAAACGGTACATTAAACGACTTTTTCTAACTGATTTATTATTGATATAGCACATGATAACAATTAAAATAATTACATGCATAAATAATGAGAGTAATCGCTTAAAATATTATATTTACGTTGTCATTTAAGTCTCTTTACGTTGAATAATATACATGAAATTATAGAAATACGCCGACGTAAAAGGGCAATGCGTAAAATCTCAAAATATATAAGAAAAATATAAAAATTGATAACAGCAGTAGCAAAAGCATTACATGTTAAGGCTAAATGTGAAATTTCATTAAATTCGTTTTAGTAGGTCAGAAGATATGACCCAAAAATATGGTTCTGGCCACTAAAATGGCTCTCCTGTAAAATTTACTTTTTTCACTTACGCCAGTATACGTAGGAGCCATCGATGTATGTTCTACGATTTTTCATAGTTTAGAAGTTATCGTTAATTTTGTGATTTTTTCAAATTGTATGACCCAGTAGGCATTAAATTTTTTTATCTTTTTTTTGGGTCGACTTTTCTCAGATTTCTTTTTTTTGACAGATTCCCTATTAATTGCAGATTTTTGAAAAAAATAATCAACTTCCTATCTTTGATGCAAGATACAAACTTTTTGCTAGAAACATAAAAAAATATGCTTTTAGCGGAACATCCTAAAATTTTCAACTTAAAGGTTTGAAAAAAATAAAAGAAATTCCGTAGGTCCAAAATAATTTTAAAAACTGCGCAGTTTTCTGAACTTTCATAATAATACAAAAAAACATGTACTTAATAGGCCATTATTTTCTGTAATCGCTCCACTAAAGTGGTAAGTCGGAGATTCCGTTACATGTTTTTGACTTTCTTAGGACTAACTAATGTTTGCAATTCTCTAAGTTTACGTTACGTAGAACACATTTAAAGACAATAACTGAACAGAACATTTTTTTATCCACAACGAGGAATCTCTTGCCATTCATCTGACCTGATGGAAACTGATGGATGATCAGCGAGCTTCACTCGGAATCCTAAACCACAGAGGAATTGGCTGTCCTAAATAGGTGGCCTTACCACTAGACCACAGTGGTGGTTGTTACTTTACGATTAAATTCGATATACCTACATATCATTAGAGTGTGAGAGAAAGGGAAAGAGTTTGTGTGTATGTGTGTGTGTGTGTGTGTGTGTGTGTGTGTGTGTGTGTGTGTGTGTGTGTGTGTGTGTGTGTGTGAGAGAGAGAGAGAGAGAAGGGTGTAATGATTTAATTTAAAGTAAATGTTCAAAATGTCCGCCGTTGACCTGAATGCACATTCGACAACGACGCAAAAAAATTATTTGTAAAACCTTCTTCTTCATTTTAATTTGGTTTTGTGCTTCAGTCAGCTTTGTCCGCAGTTCATCAATATTTTCATATTTCCTATTGTATACCAGATGAAGGGCAAGAGCTTCCTCGTTGTGGATAATAAATGTTCTTTTCAGATATTGTCTCTAAATGTGTTCTACATAACGTAAACTTAAGGGATTGCAAACATTACTTAGTCCTAAGAAAGTCAAAAACATGTAACGGAATCTCCAACTTGCCACTTGAGTGGAGCGATTACAGAAAATAATGGCCTATTAAGTACATGTTTTTTTGTGTTATTATGAAAGTTCAGAAAACTGCGCAGTTTTTAAAATTATTTTGGACCTATGGAAGTTCTTTTTTTTTTCAAACCTTTAAGTTGAAAATTTTAGAATGTTCCGCTAAAAGCATATTTTTTATGTTTCTAGCAAAAATTTTGTATCTTGCATCAAATATAGGAAGTTGATTATTTTTTTCAAAAATCTGCAATTAATAGGGAATCTGTCAAAAAAAAGAAATCTGAGAAAAGGCGACCCAAAAAAAAGATAAAAAAATTTAAAGCCTACTGGGTCATACAATTTGAAAAAATCACAAAATTAACGATAACTTCTAAACTATGAAAAATCGTAGAACATACATGGGGGTGAAATCGATAGGTCTAGTCCTCACCTATCACCTGCCTTCGGCTTGACACCTTACAAGAAACACCCTGTATAAAAGAAAGTCGTGTTAGTTACACCACTTATAACTCAAGAACGGCTGAACCGATTTAGCTGAAAATTGTCAGGGAGGTAGTTTAGAACCAGGAGAAGGACATAGGATACTTTTTATCCCGTTCGAAATAAAAAAAAAGTCTGCTTATTTATTGCCATTAAGGCGGAACAAAGTTCGCCGGGTCAGCTAGTTAGTTATAAAGAAAGAAAGAAAAGTCAGAAAATAACTTTATTTGGCAACAAAAGACATACACATATACAGTGACTTTGTTATCAGTATCCAAATTTTTTTAATAAGCTCGTTAGAACAATTTGACAATACAACTTTATCGTAATTATTTTTGTGGTATTTTTCGCAAAAAAAAATTGAAAGTCTAATTCGCGGGTGCCCATATCTTAAGTTTTAAAGGTTATTGCTTATTTTCGCTCACCATTATGTCTATTGAGCTTTGCAGTTAACTGTGTGTACATTTTTTTCCATGAACGAAGCAAATTTTCCACGTGAGTCAATTTGGAAACCGCGCGCAGCGGATGAAAATATTTAAATATGGAGAAAAAAGTTTTGTTTTCTTTACGTAAATCAATTAAGTTACTGATTCTGAGTCGATCCTGAAAGTTTGGATACTGATACAAAAATCACTCTGTATAATTTAAAAAATAAATGAAACGATATACCTATGTAGTAGCCAAAAACCACTCAGTACCATCTTGATAGTGTAACTGCCAAGACACTGATTTTCAGTGGGTGCCTTTTGTCAGGCCTGGCTCACTCCGCGCGGTACATCCGATAATTACCTACAGCGAAGCGCCCCGCCGGCGGGTATTATATCAGTCGAGTGTCACGCGCGCGAAGCCCACACTCGGCCTCGTCGGCACGCGCACCGACGATCGCCAAACGGCTAGAGTACCTTCTGTACTCGCCACTCTGCCCGGTGAAGTTGGAAAAGCTCTTCAAGCTACCAGCGCGCGTCCCGTCAAAAAAAAAAAAAGCGCCCGACGCTGGCGTGCCTTGTAGTACCTAATTCTATGATCGAAGTATTACATATTTAAAAATAGACATAAAGAGAAAGAAATATTGTGCGGCGTTCGGGTGTTTAAATTCGAAAAGAAATCTACCGGATTTATCTTTTTTTTCGCTTCCCAAAGATGCTGAAAGGTATGTTAGCCATGTAGGTAATCAATAATTCTTAGGATAGTATAGGAACCTAACCTACCATGACTACTGCTCAGAATGCGTTCGTTCGTTTCAGCCAAATGACGTCCACTGCTGGACAAAGGCCTCTCCCAAGGTTTTCCATAATGAATGCGTACTTACATACATACGTGTCATGAGGTACGTACCTCATGACATATAAGTAGATTAATTATTTTTTTCACTAGACAGCAACCCTAACAGCGTAAGAAGAGTTCAGAGGCACGCGATAGAAAGAGACAAAACTTGTAGGTGAGTAAAATTGTAGGTACGTAGTGCTGTGCGAGCTGAATTCTACTGTATCGCGTCGCAGCAAGTCTCGCATTTATTTAATTCGTCTTGCGGAGTAGGTAATCCTTCTGTACCTGTACTATTACTTATTCTGTGCTTTTGTGCAGGGGTTTACAATAATTAAGTACAAAAATAACAATGAAATATCAATTAATAAGCAAATGAATCTGTCTCGTTAGGATAGAGGAATCTTAGTTTTGCGATTGTTTGTGATGTAGTGAGATACTAAGGTGGAGATTACAAGAGGTTGTTAACCTTTTTTATTGAGTTATCGAATGTTAAGCTTGTTGCCAAGTCGTGGGTGTTGTGCGTGAGGTCAATGCTTTTTCGTCACCATAACATCATATTTTAAGGATATGTTAAAGGAAATGTAATAATAGAATATTGGGTTTATTGAGTTTACTCGGGTTCGCATCGTTTGAATCTGAATAGAAACAAATCAGAAGCGCTTTTGTGGCCTTTCAAACGTTTTAAAAATAAAACGTTTGAAACCCAAACCGTTATTTGTACGCTTGTACAGTCGAGTTCATAAATATATTGGCAGTGCCAATGTTTCAAAATATTTTTAGCGTTAATTATTCAAAATATTTAACTATTCATAAACATGTTGCGGTAGCGCAGTATTAACTGTGCTACAATATTTTGAAATATTGGCACTTCCAACATATTTATGCAATCGACTGTACCTAAGTATGTTATTTTCCATTTCAATAATGGCAAATAGTAGTGCGACTTCCACTTGGCCAGGTTTTTATTTCCAAGTTATGTAAAAGATATCGACACTCAAACAAAATGTTCTCGGGATAATGTCGTAAGCGAATATCATTTGCGTATACGACAACACACCATATCTATGTCTTGATCTGTTTTAATTATACCAGTTTCTCTCCATTTTATGCTTGAAAATTACAACAGTCAGGATGGGGTTTCACTTTTAATTGCTAATTATGAATATTTTTTTACGTCCACTTACTATAATGTGCTGATTAGCTCCAAGTGTCTTACTCCATTTGAATATTAAGTGAGGAACTTGCGATCGATACCCTGTATCAACTGCACTAGTTTTCGAGTCGATTCCAGCTGATGTGGTTAGTTAGTGCAGTAAGTAGTTTCTGCGGTTTTTGCATACGAGTCATAGAATTCCAAATGAGATGAGGCTCAAAATATACATCACTACATAGGGTAAACCGACAGTCATTGGACGCTGCCAGTCATTGGACAAAACAACCCTTAAATTTTCTTAAAATGAATATTCCTTCAAATACAATGATAATTCCTTCAAAAAACGCCCTTTTATCTCCATCAGTCGGAATCTCTGTTGTTGAAATAGAAATGCTATTTTTAATTCAGTAAAGAACTGTCCAATAACTTTCTTAAGTGTCCAATGACTGGCAGTTTACCCTAGTATAAAACAAAGTTGCTTTCTGCTGTCTGTCCCTATGTATCCTTAGATCTTTAAAACTACGCAATGGATTTTGATCCGATTTTTTTAATAGACAGAGTGATTCAAGAGGATGGTTTATATGTATACTTAGCACCCGTGCGAAGCCGGGGCGGGTCACTAGTTTCATTATCTTTGTCTGCGAAATTGTTAAATACGCTCTAGTAGGTATTTAAGTCATCTCATTCACAAGTCTATTTATTATTTATTTGTCATAATCAACGCAGCTTACTACGACATACCTATCATGAGCATTTCTCTTAAGGCTTATGGTATTACGAAACGATGCTAAATACTCTAGTCAATCTCAACCATTACTTTAAGCAATGAAAAATATTTAGTACACAATACCTATGCTTGCTTTTGAATTAAGAGTAGGCGCACACCGTTGATTTTTAGTTGGCCGATAGTTGTGCCCGATTTCAAATTGTATGAAGAATCGGCCAAATCGAATCGGCGTAGTGTGCGCACTCTCATACATGCCCATACTGATCAAAAGCCCGACTAAACTATCGGCCGACGAAAAATCAACGGTGTGCGCCTACTCTTTTAATCGAATGAGTGTAATGTTGTAACAGTATTATTAACGTAAGATCAACGAAGTCATCATTCTCGGTAATAAACACCCATCTGAGCAGTTACCATGACTGTTAATCTGATGGCAAATTTCCACAATCGTAATAATGGAGAGAACTTCATAATGGAAGGAGATCGAGTAGGCTTTATTGTGTACTTTCAGGAAAGGTACAAAAACATAGTTATTTAATTTTTAGCGTTAAGAGTCGCATCTCAAACTAATTTGAAAATTATAAATAACTTGAAAAAAATCGAACTGCCTAAGGCGGGAATTGAACCCACGACCTTCCGCTTGCCGGGCGACTGCTCTTCCAACTGAGCTACTTAGACACTGGATGAAACCGTCGAAATTTTCATGGTCGTGGGTTCAATTCCCGCCTTAGGCAGTTCGATTTTTTCAAGTTATTTATAATTTTCAAGATACAAAAACAGTTGTGAAAATCTCTCTCGTGCTGAAACTTTAGCACAAATCAATGAGGTTAATGAACCCAAAAAATCTGACATAACGTAACCTCGCAGGGTTACTTACTCTATTAAGCTTCATTCTATCCTGTGTACTCGTTATTTGAAATAGTATCTCAGTCGAGTCAGTCGACACTCGGCATACCTACCTACGGTGTCTTTCTGGTGAAGGGAAGCACCTAGATGCGGGCAGCGTAGGACCAGTCATTGTGGAAATCCTTAGGGGAGGCCTTTGACCAGCAATTGACGTCATTAGCATAAAACATACGAACTACCTATACCTACTTTATACATTTCTATTGCGGCAAGATAAACGGACGTAAACAAAACCACAAAATTGCCATCAACTGGGCCATTACCCACGGTGGCATGTTGCAGCCATGATAGGCATGCGATGCACGCCATTCTGAAACATTCAACCACGCAATAAATAAAATAAACGCGTCGTCTGTGTGTCCGAAGCTCAATTATAAATGTAGTTTATTTACAACAATTTAACACAGACAAACAATGGGAAAATCAGCACTCGTGCTGATGATCGAATGCTGTCATAAGAAATACATAATCATAAATTGATATATTTACTGAAATAGCTTCGTGAAAATAATAACAACGAACATTACTAATGAAGCTAACCCGTAAAAATATCACTTTACTTTTCACTTTTACATAAACAAACTCATAAAACAAAACAAAGCAAATTGAATAATAATAACATCTAATTCCATCCGTAGAAACTCTTTACAACGGTATAATATTATGTTAAATCTCGTAGTCAAACTCACCATTGTGAAAATTATATTACAGATTTATTCATAGAGAGAACTAAAATTAGAGAGATGATTTAATTATAATGTGTAAACACAAGGTAACAGGCTGAACTCGGGAGCTATAGGATGTTCAAAATACGAAAATTATAATTTTATTCAAACCAGCTTTTCATTATTATAGAAACTCAGTCGCGTCATGTTTCTATGTCTGTTTAGGACATAGTAGGTTTCGGTGAACCGGGGTGGAAATGACAAATAAACGCCAAATGAACTGTTTGTTTGTTTAGTTTTCACGCCTGAAGCACTTAAGCGATTTGGACGAATTTTGGACACACAACCCATTTGAGGTCTTTGCAAAAAAGCTTGCGTGGGAGATGAAACATTTTAAAATTTTTGACTTATTACATAAATACTGACTAAAAGAGCTTTGGAATTCACGTACAAAAAGTTTGGAATTCACGTATTCGTTACAAAAAGCTCCTTTTTGTATCGAATTCTTGCTATTTATATTAAAACCTTTAACTGGATTCCACCACGCTTAGAATACAAGATTTATTCAAATTTTCACGCGCAACTCTTCAGAATTAAATCAGCAAAGCTACTTACTGCATATTACCGATCAATTTACATGTCAATGTGTCATTGAATGATGCAATAAAAAATACACATGTCATCACATGGATCGATTGGGGTCAAATCGAAGACACTTCAGACCAGCGGGAGAGGACAAGTGGTATAACCTATATGTGATCAATAGCAACATAGTAAGCACTTGAACGGTCCGTATTAAAGGAGACATCAAATCAATTCACTGTCAGAATCGAAGCTCAGTCATTCGATTATGTAGGTAAAGACGTAAAGTTTTTGAAAAAGTAGAGTCGTCCTTACCCTTAAAATTAAATAAAACAGCCCAGACTGGGATTATTTACGGCGACGATAAGTTTAAAGTATTATAACAACAATAGGACCGCAATCACACTTGACATGATAAGTGATAAGGTCTTTGTGGAAATCCTTGGAGGAGGCCTTTGTCCAGCAGTGGACGTCTTTCGGCTGAAACGAACGATGATAAGTGTAGATGAAGCTTAGCGTCTGCCCAGTAAATTCTATTCATACTTGACTAAAAGAGGCCAAAATATTATAGTTTGAAGTTGTCAGACATGTCAAAACCACCAAACTATGATTATCCCTGCAGTCGTCAAGCCATCTAAATTATTTAACAAACTTTTTACAGACAGTCTGAGTGATAAGCAGGATTTGCTTATGATCTTAACTAAACATTGTCGTGCACACTTTAATACAGCTCAGACACGTGTTAATATTACGTAAATCCACTTTGTAGATACCAAAACCTTTTATTTTAATGCACATGTTATCACATAATTGACATATCTGAATCTGGTAACGTGTTAGCGGGATTACACGATGGACCTGTCTTGTCTAGATATAAGATTAACAATGTATTTTCGTTCTAATTGAATATTATTCCGTTTCAGGGTAGAATTGGCGTACAATGGATCGAGAGAAGACTTGGACCCATATGTACCCTCCGACCACAGACCCCTCAGCTCGAGTACATCGTAAGTTTCAATTTAACTTTTATTTAAAAATAGCACCCAAAATTGGAAACCT
Organism: Ostrinia nubilalis; assembly: GCF_963855985.1. Classification (NCBI taxonomy): domain Eukaryota; kingdom Metazoa; phylum Arthropoda; class Insecta; order Lepidoptera; family Crambidae; genus Ostrinia; species Ostrinia nubilalis. The sequence continues at coordinate 15,947,362 of NC_087094.1, forward strand.
TAAGCACATTCATTGGATTGAGATGAATAGATCAGTAGGATTTAATTTTTACGCAAATCACAGACTTCAATCGATGCAAACTTGATAAAGTTAATTCTTTAATCCTTCAACTTCGTACTCCTATGTTCTTCTAATTTCTTTGTGGGTCCAATGACAGTTTAACTCTCCCCCGGGACAAACTTGACCTTCACTGGTAGGGTTTTCATTTGCGGTCAAGCTGTTGATTCTAGCTACACAGGAGTTGCAGCGATGGGAACAAGAGGTGGGAATAGTCCCGTGACTAAATAAATAAATAAAACATTAATTATATTTACTTACATTAACCCTGCGTAATGTGTCTTAATTAAGTGTGGAGCCAGTTATTGTAATTATCACACCGATTACCTTACGCCAAATTGAACACCTGGGCGAAAACAGTCTGTACATTTTTTCTTGCAATGAAAGTATTAATTAAAACGAGAAAATAAAGTGGATGCTAAATCTTTTCCGAAATTGATTGCTAACCCGAAAATCCAAACCAAAGTGGATGCTAAATCTTCTCCGAAATGATTCTGAAATTGATCCCATTGGATTTAACACACAAGTAACAAAATACAATACAAACGTGTACTCTTTTTCAGTGATTCATCAGAGATCTTTAAAACAAATTAGAAAACGTAGGCTAGGTCGCACCATCTTACTTTAACTTTAACCCACGTCAAAAATCTGTCAAACTCCATACAAAAAACACCGGTTATCGTTAAAGTTACGGTCAAAATTAGGTGGTGCAACTCAGCCTAAAGTTTAAAAAGTGTTTTTAACGAAGTCAGAAGTCTAAACGTAGAATTGAGTGAAAATTTTGTTACGTACCTATACGGTACAATGACTCGTGTAGTCTATTAATAATTTAAATTCAAGTAACACATGCTCACTCTATGTGGTATATTTTGATTCCTGTTTGTAACAATTTAACTGATAGAGTATGTTTTATCTCGCAACATTCATTTCATATTTTACTATCGTATCATTTTATAAAGGATGTGGACAATCTGTTCTATGTTCTTTCATCATTTTATTTGTCCATGCCATCATTTCAGAGTGTGTAAAAGGAAAGGCTATAGCTAAATATACTTCGAGTTCGTTCCCTTAACGTCGCGGCGCCGCGTCGTCCATTGAAATATCTGTGGGGTGAGAACCCCTACAAGCACGTTGCGGAGGGGTGTCTAGTGAAATTCGCATTCACCGATAGATGGCGTTGTGCTGACTTAGCTCGCGATATCGAAGAATTTTTTGGGATCTTGAATTGGAGTACCTCATATTTTAACGTCACTCCCAATACCGACGACCTAGGCATGTCCTAGACGACCCGGACGATCCTATTACCGAATTTTTGAACACAGACATCACTGCCTTAAGCACGCCAACTACTCCACAACACAGTAGCTCGTTACACCGTACTCGCCGGCGAGTACGAGGCCCTGCTTTCCATTTCGGACGGTACAGACACGTACCGGGCCGGTTCTCCCCTATCCGTCCCCCGGACACGGCCTGAGTCGAGGTCCGAGCCTACCGTGGCGCCCTCAGGCCGCGTCCGTAGTCCCCTCGATCGGGCCCACTAGAGTGAGCCCGCCGTAGGCTGGACTTTGGTCCAACACCGCGGTGGGCAACCCTCTAGTTGGGTTCGCCACTGATCGGGCGCCTTATGCGCTCGATACGGCCCGATCGCGAACGTCGGTCTGCGACCGACGCGGACGAGCCTGGGCTTCGCTTCGCGAAGCCCACACTCGGCCTCGTCGGCATGCGCACCGACGATCGCCAAACGGCTAGAGTACCTTCTGTACTCGCCACTCTGCCCGGTGAAGCTGGAAAAGCTCCTCAAGCTACCAGCGCGCGTCAAAAAAAAAAAAAAAAAAAAAAAAAAAAAAATTAACGTCACTTAGAATAAGAGGTAGTGGTTTTTCGATAATGCTTGGTAGTTACTTATAAACATGTAGGCCTTTTGATCTTTAGGTAGGGTTTTTAGTCTTAAGGTAGGATTTTAGTCTTAAGAGTAGGCTTTATCTTAAGAGTAGGCTTTTATCTTTATTTATTTATTTATTTATTTTATTTATTTATTTATTCATGAATAGAACGGTAGTACCAATTACACTATTCAAACAAGACGTAACAAAGCTCAGAATAACATTTAAGTAATTAAAAACAATTTAACTTAATTTAATTTAGGAAAAGTACATAAATCAGATGCGATTATTTTCACAGTAACCCAAACATTCTGCTAGTAACGTACTCCACCCCTCTGCAAATACGTCACATTTTGGGTTTTGGTCCAGGAAACGATTGAGAGCACTTAATGTACGTGGTATAAGTGATTTCGATCTTGAAACCGTGCGACACGGAGGAACAGCAAACAATGCATGCCTTCGACTACGATAATAGTTGTTCGGTGCGAACAGCCTCAGTAATTCATTGAGTAAGCCAGTAGTAATTTATAAATGACGCAATTTCAATGCATAATTGATTAATCGTACCTGCATAAACTATTTTTGGAAGCTGCTTCGAAATCCTTCCGTAAAGGATGTCGAAGTGGCTTAATATATTAACAACGCTCCATGGGTCCATTGTGCCCGTGGTGAAAGAGTGGAATTCATTGATTCCTAAAAAGACATTAAATGAATCTTTGAGTGAATGATAAGAATAAGAAATTTATTTATAATGTTCATTACATGTCGAATTTTCAAATACATTTTCTTATTAATAATAGTTAAGTTCTACAAGTTGATAGTTCCGAGACTTTAACGATAAAGTAAACACTAATTCTTTACTTTTGCTTTCTATTGTCGTATTAGACTGTTTTGTAATAAACACTTTACACAGTACTAATTAAAAATTAATTAATGAAAGCATATACGAATGCTTATTGTATGCTCTGACTAAAATCTGAATATTTCAATAATTACAGGGTCTTAATCTATATATATAAAAGAAAGTCGTGTTAGTTACTCCACTTATAACTCAAGAACGGCTGAACCGATTTAGCTGAAAATTGTCAGGGAGGTAGTTTAGAGCCAGGAGAAGGACATAGGATACTTTGTGTGTGATTGTGTGTTTTTTCTTAGATATTGTGTATTAGAAAGAAAGTAAGAAAGATACATGTATTACAATGGACATCACACAAATACAGATAATTACATAGACGTGGCACATAATAATGGAAGAAGAAAAAAATAAAAACAAGAGTAAACTGAGCAGTGCCACCCATTTACCAACAAGATGCCCACTGCAACGGGACCCCACTCAGCATATGCCGTGGCCCACGGTGACGAAGGCCACGGCGCTGGTTTTCAGTGTGCCCCATGCCGAGTGAGGGTCACGGACCATCGGTAAAGTATTAATTGTTATTTCTTTGTTTTCCAGGAGTTTCGGCGCGTTGGCCCATCTCTTAAAAGCCTCCCTGGGGTCGGGAGTGCTGGCCATGCCGCTGGCCTTCAAGAACGCGGGGCTCGTGGTGGGCTCCGTGGGCACCATCGTCATCGGATTCATTTGCGCACACGTCGTACATATACTGGTAAGATTACAGAATTGTTTGGACCGATTTCACTTTAATAGCGTGAAAATTAGTTGACGATGCCAAATTACGTCTATGTTTGGTAAGGTTACTGAATTTTTGTGATCGATCTATTGTGGTGAAAATTAAGTTCCTAAGGCCTGATTTTATTCGATAATAACTCCTGGTATAACTTACACATTGACAGTTTCAGTATGGGAAATATGTCAAAACTGACGATTTATTCTGAGATTAATATTTACTCTTGTTTAGTCGAATCCACCCTAAATGTATTTGTATGATAAAATAATAATTGGTTTAAGCAGTTTTCTTTTGACTCGGATTGTTAAAAATTACATTATAAATATACGCCTTAATTGAACCTTTGAATAATTTTGATGTAGAGACATAAGAGAAAGACAATAACAATCATTAGGGGGATGAAATAGAAGATGAAAGCTCGTATGGGGACCTGAACATTTTTATGAAATTTTAGGGTAAGAAAAAAATATGTTTTAGAAAAGGTAACATGTTATAACCGCGTTTCGTCTTGTGCGTGATAAATACTCGATATTGACGCGAACAAAGCTGCAAACAGTAGCTTATAATAATTTCATTGCTTATAAATATATTCGGTAGAGATACCATCATCATTATTTATTAGGTCGAGATATCTACCATCATTATAATGAATTATTTATTATGAACCACATAATGGAAATAGCAGCAGTTGAATGCACACTTAATAAGTGTAAGAGCATAATATTCCTGTCCACAAAAATGAGCATCCTGTATGTGACAGTAGATAACATTTTTAGTATATTAGATCTTTGATAACGTGTCACTGACATTTCAGTCGGCACAATCCAATAAACGCTATTCCTGAATTTGTCAGCTCCAAATGTTTAATTTGATTATTGTTACAGAGTTTGTTGTAATTCACTTAGGACTAAATAAGAATTTTTAAAGTACTGAAACTACAAAGACTAATTTCTTAAAGTCAGGCTTCTCATTGACGTAGAACGTGACTCAAGTAAAATCATCATTAACACAGACTCTAATTAAGATCGAGAATTATCCAAAGTAAATCAAATAAGGCCGGCAAAACCCCTCATAATAATAAAGCCTTGTTTGCTAGACAAAATTTATCTGCAACGCGAACGTCATTTGCATTAAATATTATCGTAATAGAGTTCGAATCAGAGGGTTTAAAAAAATCCTGAAATAGAAACCCTTTTTCTTTATATAGTTTATATTCTCTAAGGTTCACGAACTGCACAAAGGTGTTCATAAGTAACTACGAGTAAGTCTTTTCTTAATATAATTTGAGTAATTCACTTCAAGGCGATTTTCAAGTAAACTTCTTTCAAATTTTGGTATGAAGAAGGAATGATGACGTTTCACAAAATTCATAAGGCAATTAGTCAAAAGACCATAGTAATAGATTGGAAAATAGAGACAGCAAGCAAAATATCCCTCGCAGAACCGATGAAAGGCAATCCCCATTAGCGAGTGGTTATGCGCAAAGTATGGACGTGTACAAGTGCCCTGGAAAAGGCCTGTACTGAATAAACTATTTGAATTTTGAATTTGAATTTCCCGGCGGAAAAAGGGTTCCTTTCTGAGCCTTCTGTAGAGTCATTTGATTATAAATACCGCAGAATTTACTCCACCAAATTAGGGCAAAATAAATCATGGGAAAGTGACAAGGATCGTGCCGCATGCCGTCGAAGGCTAGCAGGTGTGAACACAATGCCTGAGAATTTTCACGGCAATTCCAATTAGTCATGACATCGAAATTTAATGAAGAACTTGTACGACAGAACATACATTTGTAAATTATTTGGCCTACAATATACGCGTATTGTAGGAAGTAAAAAGTATTGTGTGATTAAATAAATAATTATAATACACGTGAACTTCTGTGGTAAATATTTACTTAAGACAAAACATTATGATTCAGAAAACTTACATACTTACACAGACACTGTTCTACGAGTAGTTTTACAACATTCATTCAGTTAAAATCCACGCTATCCTAACCGGTTACTACAAAAAAATCTATGATAAATGAATGAATCAGCAACATAAAGGTGCTAAACAATTTTACTAATAATGGTGAATTCAACGCGCTTCTATTATATTCACAAAGCCTAATTATTCTGTAATTAATTATACACCCGAGATAAAGACTAACGATACCTCCCAAGAAACAATGCCACAATGAAAACATAATTAAGGATAATAACTTTCGTAAAACACAACTTTGCGTTTAATAACTTTATGGGCAACCAAAACATTGTGATTGTAGACAATATAATGAATTAGGTATAGAGATGTTTCGTGATCGCTTTACCTTTTAATTTCACTAAATCTATCTATATAAATAAAAATGAATTGATGTTCGTTAGTCTGATTAAAACTTGAGAACGGCTGGGCCGATTGAGCTGATTTTGGTTTTAAAATGTTTGTCGTAGTCCAGGGTAGGTCTAAACGGTGAGCAAATACGCGCGCGATATTATTTTTCTGTGTCAGACAAAATAGCGGAAAGCTAGTTAAATATAAAATAGCAGGATAAAGGTATGAATTCAAATTCGAAAACATTTGTTTCGGCATAAAGTGACGTGTCACATGATTCGTAAAGCCAGGTCCAGATAGGTGTAACGCGTAATGGAATGTATCGTGTAATGTAATAGAAATAGTAAGGGCAGCAAAAGGGCAGCACATGTAATGCTCGTAGTGCCGTCCACACGTAGAATTAGAATTCGTTGTTACATTACACGGTGCATTACATTACACATTACACCCGTCTGGAGCTGGACCCTGCCTTAAAAGGTTGAGTAAACGCGTTATTCGTTACAAAACTAAAAATACAACCTGGGTCGTCCAGGTTGGAAATCCGCTCTACTGGACCTCAGGGAAAACCCTTAAATAAATATGCGACTGTAATAGTCTGTAAGCACCTTAAAAAGGCATTGTACTTTAATACATTTCAAGTTAGCAAAAACAGCGCGTGGGCATATAATAATTACGTCCATTGTTATGTTATTATAATAATGATGTAACAGCAAAATAGGAGATGTTACAAATTGAACTCGATACTACTCTTATTTCTCACAAATAAGACCTACTTTTGCAATGAAACTGTTACACTTGATGTGAAGTTATGTAGACAAAAGAATGTCAGTAAGTGCCGTTTGTTTCATGTCTACTTATCACATAATCGCTAATGTAAGAAATTTAAGACATATATTAACGTGATTATTTTAAATGATTTTCACTCACGTCATAAATTTTGAAACAGTAGATTCAGTATTAGTTTTCTCAATATTTGGAACCCGTTAACCCAACTTAATTAGCCTTGGATAATGACATGCCCTTATAAGAAGGTATACAAGTCGAAAGACCTAATAAACAAAAAGTAAATGTTATGTTCCAAATATAATATCACGACTTAGACGATTTAGCAGACCTTAAAATATTTACTCGGCAAAGTTCTTAGTTTTGTAGGCCCTAGGAGGTAATAACACAACGGAAACTTTCTAACTGCTGAAAAGTTACGTAAAGTTAATCGCTTCTATACCCATCCCGAAAGTTACTATCTGTTGACCTAGTTTTAGCGTAAAACTTGAAAATTAGGTCAGGTTTACCAACGTCTAAAGCTCAGCTGGTCAGAGCAGTCGCGTGACAATGGTGAGATTGTACGAGTATGTTTATATCCTACCCGAGGCAGTTAATTTTTTTAAGGGAAAACCGTATTTCGTTCGTTCGTTCATTTTAGCCAAGTGACAATCAAGGCCTCTTCCAAGGATTTCCACATGACCGATCCTGCGCTGCCCGCATGTAGGTCCATTTTACGACCTTCACTAGATTGTCGGTCCTCCTAGTGGGAGGCCTACCCATTGTAGTGTGGGTCCCACTTCCGGTACGTTTTGTATGAATATGAAACCATATTTGTTTTGGGACGAGATATTCCCTAATTACATGTCAGGGGCACATGTCTCTAAGGACACTAAAATAAATTATAATTCTTGACAACTTTCCACTTGCTTCTCAGATACCACTTTCGGTGGATATACTCGTACTTACCTTATTATCCCCTTGTAAATTAATATAATGAACCCGCGAAACGACAAGACACGAATTCCACAGTCCAAATAAGATTAAATATTTCACAGCTTTTGGAACTTGGAAAATGAGAATAATTATTATTAAGAAATTCACTTTCGTCTATTATCTTAACAGTTTCGTAAACGTTTCTCTACTTTTTCGTAAACTTTTGACAATTTAAACAGTGCATTATTTTTTAAGTATTTATTTTATTACTCAAAGCAGTATGGTTAATTAATAACCATTTAAATTTTGTTCTCTAAATCCAATGTTATGCAATAAACTTTTCATGATTAAATTACAAGAAGCTCTCTTTCAACTTTAATAACAACGCCACCGCCGTGGCAGCAATGAGGGCTATCGTTTTTATTATTACAAGCTTTATATTGACTTCACTTGTTAGTATGTGTGGGACAAATCTTGCAACTGAATTTAAGACCACTTCTCTTCAACCGATTGAGCTGAAATTTGGTATACTTATGTAAGTACGATGACAATGCAATGTTATGGTACCATTGAGCTGGTCTGATGATGGAGTCAGGAGGTGGCCATAGGAACTCCTAAACGAAACGGCGGAATCGCATCGAGTTTGGGTTCGTTGGATTTGTCTTTTCAAGCAGTTTAGTGCTAGATGATGTCCAGGGTCCTGATGATGGATTAGGGAGGTGGCCATAGGAACTCCTAAACGAAACGGCAGACACTCATCGAGTTTGGGTTCGTTGGATTTTTCTTTTCGAGCAGTTTAATGCTAGATGGTCTCCAGGGTCCTTATGATGGATTAGGGAGGTGGCCATAGGAACTCCTAAACGAAACGGCAGAAACTCATCGAGTTTGGGTTCGTTGGATTTGTCTTTTCGAGCAGTTTAGTGCTAGATGATGTCCAGGGTCCTGATGATGGAGTCAGGAGGTGGCCATAGGAACTCCTAAACGAAACGGCGGAATCGCATCGAGTTTGGGTTCGTTGGATTTGTCTTTTCGAGCAGTTTAATGCTAGATGATCTCCAGGGTCCTTATGATGGATTAGGGAGGTGGCCATAGGAACTCCTAAACGAAACGGCAGAAACTCATCGAGTTTGGGTTCGTTGGATTTGTCTTTTCGAGCAGTTTAGTGCTAGATGATGTCCAGGGTCCTGATGATGGATTTGGGAGGTGGCCATAGGAAATCCTAAACGAAAAGGCAGAAACTCATCGATTTTGGGTTCGTTGGATTTGTCTTTTCAAGCAGTTTAGTGCTAGATGATTTTTTTTAAGGGACGCGCGCTGGTAGCTTGAAGAGCTTTTCCAGTTTCACCGGGCAGAGTGGCGAGTACAGAAGGTACTCTAGCCGTTTGGCGATCGTCGGTGCGCGTGCCGACGAGGCCGAGTGTGGGCTCACTCTAGTGGGCCCGATCGAGGGGGACTACGGACGCGGCCTGAGGGCGCCACGGTAGGCTAGGACCTGGGCTCAGGCCGTGTCCGGGGGACGGATAGGGGAGAACCGGCCCGGTACATGTCTGTACCGTCCGAAATGATATGCAGGGCCTCGTACTCGCCGGCGAGTACGGTGTAACGAGCTACTGTGTTGTGGAGTAGTTGGCGTGCTTAAGGCAGTGATTTCTGTGTTCAGAAATTCGGTAATAGGATTGTCCGGGTCGTCTAGGACATGCCTAGGTCGTCGGTATTGGGCAGCGACATCTTTCTGGGGTGTGTACGAGGCGGCGCTAACGATAAGAGGGTTCTTGTGGTTGATCGCTTTATCAAAGTAGCGGTGAGAAGCTTTTTACAAGCTTTATATTGACTTCACTTGTTAGTATGTGTGGGACAAATCTTGCAACTGAATTTAAGACCACTTCTCTTCAACCGATTGAGCTGAAATTTGGTATACTTATGTAAGTACGATGACAATGCAATGTTATGGTACCATTGAGCTGGTCTGATGATGGAGTCAGGAGGTGGCCATAGGAACTCCTAAACGAAACGGCGGAATCGCATCGAGTTTGGGTTCGTTGGATTTGTCTTTTCAAGCAGTTTAGTGCTAGATGATGTCCAGGGTCCTGATGATGGATTAGGGAGGTGGCCATAGGAACTCCTAAACGAAACGGCAGACACTCATCGAGTTTGGGTTCGTTGGATTTTTCTTTTCGAGCAGTTTAATGCTAGATGGTCTCCAGGGTCCTTATGATGGATTAGGGAGGTGGCCATAGGAACTCCTAAACGAAACGGCAGAAACTCATCGAGTTTGGGTTCGTTGGATTTGTCTTTTCGAGCAGTTTAGTGCTAGATGATGTCCAGGGTCCTGATGATGGAGTCAGGAGGTGGCCATAGGAACTCCTAAACGAAACGGCGGAATCGCATCGAGTTTGGGTTCGTTGGATTTGTCTTTTCGAGCAGTTTAATGCTAGATGATCTCCAGGGTCCTTATGATGGATTAGGGAGGTGGCCATAGGAACTCCTAAACGAAACGGCAGAAACTCATCGAGTTTGGGTTCGTTGGATTTGTCTTTTCGAGCAGTTTAGTGCTAGATGATGTCCAGGGTCCTGATGATGGATTTGGGAGGTGGCCATAGGAAATCCTAAACGAAAAGGCAGAAACTCATCGATTTTGGGTTCGTTGGATTTGTCTTTTCAAGCAGTTTAGTGCTAGATGATTTTTTTTAAGGGACGCGCGCTGGTAGCTTGAAGAGCTTTTCCAGTTTCACCGGGCAGAGTGGCGAGTACAGAAGGTACTCTAGCCGTTTGGCGATCGTCGGTGCGCGTGCCGACGAGGCCGAGTGTGGGCTCACTCTAGTGGGCCCGATCGAGGGGGACTACGGACGCGGCCTGAGGGCGCCACGGTAGGCTAGGACCTGGGCTCAGGCCGTGTCCGGGGGACGGATAGGGGAGAACCGGCCCGGTACATGTCTGTACCGTCCGAAATGATATGCAGGGCCTCGTACTCGCCGGCGAGTACGGTGTAACGAGCTACTGTGTTGTGGAGTAGTTGGCGTGCTTAAGGCAGTGATTTCTGTGTTCAGAAATTCGGTAATAGGATTGTCCGGGTCGTCTAGGACATGCCTAGGTCGTCGGTATTGGGCAGCGACATCTTTCTGGGGTGTGTACGAGGCGGCGCTAACGATAAGAGGGTTCTTGTGGTTGATCGCTTTATCAAAGTAGCGGTGAGAAGCTTTTTTCATAAAGTGATCAATCGATGGGATCTCGAAATCTCTATGGAGATTCGTGTTACGCACGAACCACGGGGCATCCGTGGCTCGGCGTAAGAATTTGTTTTGGAGGGTCTGGAATTTCTTAAGGACTGTGCAGGAAGTGTGAGCAAACACCGGACTGGCGTAAGTCAACACTGGACGGATGCAGGTTTTGTAAATTGTCAACTTATTTCTAAGTGACAATTTACTTTTCCTTCCAACTAGGTGGTAGAGTCGGTGGGTGTAGTGGTTCGCACGGCTTAAGACGCGTCTGAGGCGCGGAGCGAACGATAATCTCTGGTCGAGGGTGACACCTAAGTACTTGACCTCACTCTTCCAAGAAATAGTTTGGTCAAAAAAGGTGAGAATGGGTGAGAACATGAGGACGAGTGCGAACCGGAGGACGTTTCGCAGACAAAGCCCTAGAAAAGTACACTGCTGCACTTTTTTCGGGATTCACCTCGATACGCCACTTCCTGAACCATTCGCCTAATTGTGTGACTGCGCGTTGGAGCGCCAAGATGACGTAATTCCGATTACGTCCGGACTTGTAGAGTGCGGTGTCGTCCGCAAAGAGGGCTAAATCTGGGGATGTCATTGACGTACAATGAAAAAAGAATGGGTGCTAGATGATGTCCAGAGTCCCGATGATGGAGTCGGGAGGTGGCCATAGGAACTCCTAAACGAAACGGTGCGGCGGAATCTTATCGAGTTTGGGTTCGTTGGATTCGACTTCTCGCGCACTTTGGTGCTAAATAATGACCCAGAGATTGAGATACAACTAAAAAGTATAAAATAAAATAATAATAAAAAAAACTTTTTTAAAAACAAGCTTTATCCTGAAATGCAGTTGTACTAAAACGAAAAAAATAATTGTATACTTGGTTCCAAGAATTTCAAAAGCTTGTAGCGCAAACAGAAAAAAAGAGGAATAAATTCCATGCGCGATACAAGCTTTTGAAATTCTTGGAACCAAGTATACAATTATTTTTTTCGTTTTAGTACAACTGCATTTCAGGATAAAGCTTGTTTTTAAAAAAGTTTTTTTTATTATTATTTTATTTCATAAAGTGATCAATCGATGGGATCTCGAAATCTCTATGGAGATTCGTGTTACGCACGAACCACGGGGCATCCGTGGCTCGGCGTAAGAATTTGTTTTGGAGGGTCTGGAATTTCTTAAGGACTGTGCAGGAAGTGTGAGCAAACACCGGACTGGCGTAAGTCAACACTGGACGGATGCAGGTTTTGTAAATTGTCAACTTATTTCTAAGTGACAATTTACTTTTCCTTCCAACTAGGTGGTAGAGTCGGTGGGTGTAGTGGTTCGCACGGCTTAAGACGCGTCTGAGGCGCGGAGCGAACGATAATCTCTGGTCGAGGGTGACACCTAAGTACTTGACCTCACTCTTCCAAGAAATAGTTTGGTCAAAAAAGGTGAGAATGGGTGAGAACATGAGGACGAGTGCGAACCGGAGGACGTTTCGCAGACAAAGCCCTAGAAAAGTACACTGCTGCACTTTTTTCGGGATTCACCTCGATACGCCACTTCCTGAACCATTCGCCTAATTGTGTGACTGCGCGTTGGAGCGCCAAGATGACGTAATTCCGATTACGTCCGGACTTGTAGAGTGCGGTGTCGTCCGCAAAGAGGGCTAAATCTGGGGATGTCATTGACGTACAATGAAAAAAGAATGGGTGCTAGATGATGTCCAGAGTCCCGATGATGGAGTCGGGAGGTGGCCATAGGAACTCCTAAACGAAACGGTGCGGCGGAATCTTATCGAGTTTGGGTTCGTTGGATTCGACTTCTCGCGCACTTTGGTGCTAAATAATGACCCAGAGATTGAGATACAACTAAAAAGTATAAAATAAAATAATAATAAAAAAAACTTTTTTAAAAACAAGCTTTATCCTGAAATGCAGTTGTACTAAAACGAAAAAAATAATTGTATACTTGGTTCCAAGAATTTCAAAAGCTTGTAGCGCAAACAGAAAAAAAGAGGAATAAATTCCATGCGCGATACAAGCTTTTGAAATTCTTGGAACCAAGTATACAATTATTTTTTTCGTTTTAGTACAACTGCATTTCAGGATAAAGCTTGTTTTTAAAAAAGTTTTTTTTATTATTATTTTATTATACTTAACAGTTGGCACCCCTGGCGATTGACAGGACCTTACTCTACAGTGGCGCCATCTTGATGAGTGCAAATGCGATAGTCCTCCTACCACTTTAGCGCTCACAAGTTGGCGCCACTGTCTTCGCTACTAGCAAGTGACAGGACCTTACTCTACAGTGGCGCTAACTGGTAAGCGCTAAAACGATAGCCCTTATTCGACTACATCAAGGGACTATTTTAAGTTAAGTTAGTTACCTACACTGGAGTATGCACTTTTCTAGAAGGATGTTTTTATGGTGTCTTGCAATGAAATACTAAAAAACACTTATCTTCGAGCAGCCTTTCCAATAAGCCTAGCCACATCCTATTTGGTTGTATAATGAAAACAAAACAATGAAGAATGTTCACTAATTTTGTTTTTTAGCTTTCTGTATTCTCTGTTAAAAATAAAAAATACACGTGAAAGAATTATTTCGATACGTCAATTAGTTTCCAAGATATTGAATTTTAAAAGTGCGGGAGGCGGCCAGCCCGCCATTTTATGCGCGTGACGTCATATTACAGTGACTGGCTTATATTTGTATGGGTGGAATCTTGCAAGCTGAATTAAGACCCACTTCCAGGCAACCGATTAAGCTGAAATTTCGCAAACACATGTGATTTGGATGACCATGCAATATTATGATGACATGGAGCTGATCTGATGATGGAGCTTGAAGGTGGCCATAGGAACTCTACGACGGCACAGTCTACAGCATCAGACTATACATTTTTATTGCAAAATCGCCTCTATCACAACTACATAAGTACACAGTATTTAGCTTGACTGTACTGTTCAACTTGATCCAAGCGTTTAATAAAACGACTTAAATCCATCGAGTTTGGGTTCGTTTGTTTTGTATTGACGAGTACTTTAATTTTATATAGTAATCAGGGTCTAATGATGGAGCTGGAAGGTAATTCGCAATAAAAGGACACAATCGCATCAAGTTTGGGTTTGGTTCAATTTTAATTTCTGTGATAGGTCTGGGTGTAAATATGTATAATAAGTTTGTATTTACAAAAAAAATGTATTTAAGTATGTTTATATCCGTTTTCTAGTGAGCGGATACTGTGAATGTACGTCACGCGGGGTCACGTGACCGTCGGCGGCACTCAATATTTAAGCGAACTTTGAATGCCTATAAAATCATAACTACTGGGTATTTTTGAATGAAATAAAAACTAATGTATTTGTAAATGTAAAAGCCTAACTGTAACATAGGTTTCAAGTGATTTTGCATACCTAGTAACATTCTCAATTAAGAGAAAAGAATTACCTAACGTGACAAGTCGTTCCAGCAATTAAAAGGCATAATGGTTCCCACAACATCGCTAGAAAACTATTGTTATATTCTAAATACAATAGAATAATTTGCGAGGAATATACTGGATTTATTATATCATGTTATGTGGTAACAGATTTCGATAAAGTCGCATACATTTTGAAGCAAAGATTACATAAATAAATATAAACATTTCAATACTCTTTAGTGGGAAAAAGACTATAAGTAGGTACCTACAGTTCCTCTTTAAAAAACTTACGTTAGTTGGTAATATGAATTCTGCCATCAAGTATCTTATATCCTAGCACTTAGCAAACTCTAGCTGGTTAAGCCTAAATGACAGTCAAATTACAGTTAGTTAATAGCACTGTTTCTCTAATGCACGAATATGAACTTAATCGCACAGGGACTTAGTCATACTATCGCACAATTAATGCTACAAATTTGGCAGTTGACAGCGACAAAACCTAATGTTAAGCTCTAACTTTCAGAGTGAGTGATTAAACTTACAGAAGGATAAGCTTAGTCAATTTAGCAAACATTACTAGCCTGTTATGTAAATGGTTTGTTCCAGAACCTTAATTTGCAATTAAAATGGAAATGAGTAATTAAGCTTAGAAAGCTTAAAGGTTGTGTGAAATAAGATATAGTGGAAATTAAAATGGTATATCTATTTATTTATTATGGTGTCATTTAGGTATATAAAACTAGGTTGATTAATAAATGGGCATGACTGTTAATGAGATTTTACAAGTAAATAGAACAACTTATAGCAAGTAGGTACAAATCTAATTTAACAGCTAATTAGACTAACCTATGACAAAATTATTAGTTAAAGGTTTATGATGACCCACAAGTCTGGCATACTCAGGCAGAATTCTAATAAAATTGCATAGCAATTTCTGTAATCAGTACTACCCATTTCATTTGATAGAACTCAGAAACATAAAGAGATTAGTACCTAATTATTTGGGCTCTAGATCAAAGCATGAACCCAGAATATCTTTTAATTAGGTTGGCTTACTTTTTGTGCAAAAGAATTGAAACTGCCCGTTAAGGATCCTTCTAGACTTGCGAAAATAATTCGCCCTAAATGTACATTAACAGGCCTTGAATAAACAAGGCATTTAGGCAAAGAGTATCCTAAGCCAATGTCAGTGTTAGCTCAAGTATAACACTTGAGAACCTTTAGGTTTAGCCAAAAAGCTCGAACATTTTGATTAATATTATGAAACACTTCATAAGCAATTAATATCAACACGGTTGAGACATGGTTCTATAGGAGCACTTTTGAAAGGTGGCAGTGACAGTTTTTAGTGTTAAGTTCAAATCTGCAATACTTTGTCTGTAGACGACAAAATAATCTAAATTAAATGTTTATTGACAACTAGCTACCTGACCCAGCTTTGCACGAGTGCTATGCTCTTGAATGACTCTATCTATTGCTTTTCAGCAAAGCATTAAATAAAAAAACGTTGAGTACTTTAAAAAAAATGTTTCGTACATACAGCGGGAGCGACTTTGTTTTATAATACGTAAAGATTAAACAATTACTAATGATTCATTTTCAAAGCTTTGAGATTACAATATGATATAAGTAATATAGGTACTTTGAACATTTAAGTAGGTACTTAACTCAGATCATCATATTAACGTTTCCAATCCATTTTGAATAACATAAGAATATCTCAAAATTTACATACACGAGTTCTCTAGATAATTCTTGAAAGCTACACAGAACCAATTTCCTCATTCCAGGTAAAAACCTCCCAACAACTTTGCGTGGAAGTGAAGAAGCCTGCCCTGGGCTACGCCGACACGTGTGACCTGGTCTTCCAGAATGGTCCCAAACCTGTCAGGAAGTTCGCCCCTTTTGCAAGGTATGTACTATGTACCTATTCCCATTTTACTAAGGGATATTTTCCGAAGAAGAAATCTGTTTCTTACGGGGCACTGCACGGGATATTCGTGTGCATTACTAAATGGAATCCTGCAAAATACAATATCTGTAAAAATCTTCTGTGGAGAAGAGCCTAATACTAAATGGAATCCTGCAAAATACAATACCTGCAAAAATCTTCTGTGGAGAAGAGCCTAATACTAAATGGAATCCTGCAAAATACAATAACTGCAAAAATCTTCTGTGGAGAAGAGCCTAATACTAAATGGAATCCTGCAAAATACAATACCTGCAAAAATCTTCTGTGTAGAAGAGCCTAATACTAAATGGAATCTTGCAAAATACAATACCTGCAAAAATCTTCTGTGGAGAAAAGCCTAATACTAAATGGAATCCTGCAAAATACAATACCTGCAAAAATCCTCTGTGGAGAAGAGCCTTTACGCTAACTCTTTTACCGCTCCTGCTCGAAACGAATCGAAAAGAAAAGTCGAGAACGGCAAACATTATTTCTAATAAATATTCTTTGATGTCGGAGGAAGGTTCTTTTAAAGAGAATTAGAAAACTTGATGGCGACATTTTGGATTTGAGAAGAAAATTAAATCTTTTTACTAACATTTTTAAGAGGACGTTTCAAGGATAGCAAGAATAGGCGGGTTAACTTCCAAATAATATTTATTGTATTGTGCTCTATGGTGTAGGTGAGGGTTATTAGATATTCAGTAATCAGTAAATAAATTGTAATGATACCGTGATTCGATGTAACACATTGTAAAGCTAAGTCAAACCCACAATAGTCAATCTGACACTGGAGTCTTGTTTTCAATTGTTTCATCCTACAATAGAGGGAAAAAAGCTAAAGGAGGTATTTTTAGCAAAAAGAAGACTAAACCCCCTATAATAACAATAACGAACTTCGATTATGACAGTCAATAGCAAACAACAAAAAGTTGAAAGTGCCTTCAACTCGCATGGTTATGTAGTAGGATGATGTCATAATAGGTGATCGCTTCCCACGGTCTCAGCAACCCGACCCTAAGCATGTTGACCTGGAGACCTTAATGTCAAACAATGACTGTGTTTGCAGATATTATGTACTCTTATAAGAATTTAGATAAAGATAAGCGACTTTTAAGTTTAGACCAGGATTTTGAAAGGCCATTAATATTGTCAATTCTAGCTAGATTACATTTACTAATACGAGTACAAAGTACAAGGTACATAGTAAAATATAATTACTCTAAATCTGAAAAAGTTACTAATATGTAATCTAATTATTCCTAAGGGAATTCATTGCTTACCATTTAAATATGCTTAGTGGTTTCAAATTTCCAAACAGAATTACTCTGTAAACCAATTTACTTAATTCCCAGTATCCTCATCGGGATATCCGTCTAAGAAAATTTCCAGTTTCCATTTATTCTCCCCTTTAAAAGAGAATAGCCAGGTGTCTGTTCCTTTGTACGAGTAATTGCGATCAAATCAAAGCAAATTCGTCCTTATTTCAAAGCATCTGCAAGTATCATACAGACTAATGTAAGACCAATCGCGTTCACAGCTACGTAATAACTCCACCGGTGCTGTATCAATCGGTCAATCACTTCAATGGGAGAAATTGAATAGGATCTTTAAATAAGTAATCGCAAAATCAATTTGCGGAAAACAATTTAGTCACAAAATTGTGTAATCATTAGCACCATGGGTTGGTGCTAATGATTACGACAGAATTTGAATTGCGATAACATTTCAGAGAAGTAGGTAAAAGTACGAGTATAACAAATTGCAATCTGTACACCTATGGATCCTGACCTATGGCACCTATGGACTGTAGATATCTAATGTAAATCTTATAAGTATAATGAAAAAATATCCTCGAAAGCTGAAACTCTACTGTGTCATAGTCAACCTTGCTATCTTCAATTTTACACGAGCTTATTTTTGTGCAAGATTGCCAATTTTTACTGACGCGAAAACCATCCGGACACTTTATTAAAGGTTGTATAAGATCGAATCGGAAATTAATGTTATTTGTGTGTATTCAGTGAATGGGAAATAATAACAATCAATGGATGAAAAAATCTTTGAGTTCCAATTCGTCATTATAAATGATAAAAATTAATTGTAAAATAACTTAAATCTGAAATATCTGGACTGTTATGATAAACAGACTTTTGTCTAAGTACTGCCAAGGAATGGCACTCGTAGGAAATGTGAAACAGCTGTAATTGCAAAATTTAACTTGCTAAACCTTTTATTACAGAGAGCTGGCTGATTGGGCGCTGGCATTAACACATTTGGGGGCGTGCTGCGTCTACGTGGTTGTCGTGGCCGAGACTTTCAAACAAGTAAGTTTCTGCCTTCACCGCTATCGTCATCATCAACTCCTTAAAAGCTGGCAGTTCTTCTCGCCCATGAAATGCTACAGACTGACTATGTCGTTTGCGTAAAACAGCTTCTTCCAACCCTAACTTGGTTGTCGGTCCACTGAGTGGATTTCATTAATCTTGTCGACTGCACTTTAAAACTGCAGTTTAAAATTACAACTGACTAGCCATAAAAACAATGCACATAGGTAAATGAAGTTTGAGACCGTCATTTGTACTAAAGACGATCATAATTGATTTATTAAAAGTGACGTTTATTTAATTCACGTCTTCTCAGATTTCAGAAGTCTACGGCGGCCCGATGTGGTCAGTCAAGATCTACTGCGCACTCTGCCTGGTAGTTCTAATCCCTCTCACCCAGATCACCAAGCTGAAGTACCTGGTGCCATTCTCGGCGATAGCCAACTTCGTGTGGCTAGGATCCATCTGCATATCCATCTACTACTGCTTGAGGGACCCGCCGAAGGCTTCGGATAGAAATCTTGCCACTTCTATTACGAGCATACCTACATTTATAAGGTTAGTGAGTTATATTACCTTGGCTCTATCTGCCGTTGTGTAATAGTATCTATCGTTTGTAGTCGCCGAAGACTCAAAAACATCGAGAGAGCTTTCGCTATCTATTCTCATTGTTGTTAAAAATTGTATTGAGCTAAAAACACATAGAATTTAAAAATATCTTGACCAGCTATCGAAGTGCAAGAAATTTCATTTGTGATGTGGTTTTGTTTGATTTTTGACAATTCCAATCATCTTGATGGCAGCAGTTCATTTTCTCCGAGTCTCTTGACAATCGCTTTAGATACTACTTCCTAATCATTTCTCTGTCCTTAGTACAAGAACTCATCGGAACAAAACAAAAACTGTATTAGCATCACTTTCTATCTTCCAGCACATGCCTGTTCGCGATGGAAGGCATCGGCGTGGTGATGCCCATTGAGAACGAGATGACGAAGCCGAAGCAGTTCCTGGGCTGTCCAGGAGTTCTGAACATCGCCATGAGCGCTGTGGTCCTGCTGTACGGGTTCGTCGGCTTCGTTGGCTACCTCAGCTACGGAGAAGATGTCAAAGGCAGTCTGACTCTCAATTTGCCGGCAGATGAAATGTAAGAGAATTTTATAAAGAAGTTAAATATGGTTCAAGTTCATTAACATCAGGCTATGATGATAGTCTTTATAAACAATGGAAAATTTTAGGAGAAATTAATTTCGTTGTAAAAGGAGAGGTAATTTCAATACATTTTTGTCGAGAAAATTGTAGATAGCCCAATTAATATCGGAAGGAAAAGATTAGTCGAGAACAAAAAATATTTTTAAAACATAATTTTCATTTTCATATCAAAGGTCATCTCAAACGATCGGCCCAAGGGGATCATTTTAATTTGATTAAATTAGTGGAAATAGGACAAAGGCTATCATAAAATTTACATTAGTCCTAAATTACTTTTCCTCTATCAACCATCATAGTTTCTTTATTCATTTTAATTTGATAGAAAAATGACCTCTAGAGAGTTTAAAAAAAACTATGTAATATTTTCAATATTATTTGTAGAAAATTCATGATAAAAAAGCAAAGCACGTCACATAATCCTTTCAAAGTCTTTCAAGATGAAGTTGTAACATTATTGTAAAACTCGATTAAGCAATCACGTAGGACACCTATGCTTTAGTATATGACCTCAGACCTATGATCACCGGGCTAGGATGCACGCTGTGATACTCTGATCGATGATTTATAGTCTACAAACATATGGGCTTAACGCGATGCGCATTCTAGGGCTACTGATCACCTAATCTCCAATGGAGAGAATCACAGAAAATCTAACATTAAAAATCTTTTCTTTCCAGCCTCGCCCAAACAGCCAAGATCTTGGTAGCATGCGTGATGATTCTTTCCTACGCGTTGGTGTACTACGTCCCGGTTGATGTAGTCTGGCGCAGGGTCCAAGACAAGATTCCCGCCAGGTTCCACTGGTGTTCGGTTGCTGGCATCAGACTAGCTGGGGTATTTTTAACAGGTAAGCAATTTACTAAAAGGAGTTTAGAAGAAAGACTGTGTTTTAGATTTCCATGAAGCTCTTATCTTCTTATTTTGAGCTACATCTATGTCATAACTTGGGCTACTGAACTTCCACAGGCTTCTAAAATACTGAAGCAAATCTATTACGATTTGTCCGATTCAGATCTAAAGTCCGTAAATAAAAAAAGTCCGTAAATTTGGAATACGGGCTTAGACATTAATAACCGTGTCTAGCAGCGGACGTTTGATGGTATCATCTGTTAGATAAAGATCACTTAATCCTAGCGGAGATAAAATTTTAAGTTTCGGCCCCGATTTAAAACATCTTTCTCAAAAACTCTTTCTGTTTCAGTTGGATTCGCCACTGCAATACCCCGGATAGAGCTCTTCATGGAACTCGTCGGTGCCGTCTGCCTCTCCATCATGGGATTACTCCTGCCAGCTGTTACGGAGACCGTCTGGAGATGGGGCAAGGACGTCGGGCCCTGCCACTGGGTCTTCTTCAAGAACTCTGCCATTGTCTTCTTCTCACTCGTGGCCATGGTCTCTGGGGTCGCCTACTCCATCATCACGATGCTGGAGTCGCTGTGATATAGTTTTAAGATGTACTGTAAATAAGCCATTAACTTAATTTAGAATAACAATACATTTATTTTGACATTTAGAGATTTTCTTTTCTATCTTTCTATATTTTATTTTTGTTACAATCGCTAATTCACTCTATTTAAAGAACATTTAACTTTTATTTCCGTTTCTAACGATATCGAATTAGCGAGTCATTGCCCTGAGGCAATGTCAAGTTTAATTCAGTCTTCTAGTCTGAATTAATTGAACTTTATGAATCCCAAGGAAAATCATTCATAGCATAACGTTACACCAACTGAATATTTAATTAGAAAGTTTTGGGGCCAAATCGGTGAGAGACAAGAAAGCCTATCGAGCTTGGTCAAAGGCAAGCCGAGGATTCATTAATTTTATATTAAAGCTTTACATAGTCTCGGTGGTAATGAAAAGATAATTCTACTATTAAGTGTAAACCGTTACAGTTAGGTTGCTATGGCAATAATATTAGAAAATATAGAATATTGAAAATACTGAAACCTGCCATTACTCTTATGAATATGGAATGAGGATATGAAGAGAAGGAAATTATTAATAAATCAGACGAGATAATGAATAAATAAGTGACTGTCCTGGGAATATATTCTAATAAAGAATATTATACTTGCATAAATTTCCTGTTACGGAGTTCCTTAACTCACAGACATACGAAGCGTCTACAAAGCTTACACATGATGTTAATATTTGGAAACCCGCTACAACTTCACAATAATCTGTTGCGGATTGTGTTTATCAAACAGTCAAATTATCATCCAAAGTCTACAAAGTTTGACGTAAGATATATCTGTCTGTAAAGGTTCACAAATGTTTTGTTTACCAGTACAGTTGCTCGTGTACTGGCTTAACAACGAGGTCTTTGACATAAATACCGTTATACGAAAAGATACTCAAATCTCGATTCAATCACATGTAGATGTAGATACGGGCCATGACTTCCACTCTTGGACAAAGGCCTCCCCCAAGGATTTCCACAAAGATCGGTCCTACGCCGCCCGCATCCAGGCGCCTCCCACGAACTTCACCAGATCATCGATACGCCTAGTGGGCACCTACACTACGTCTTCCGGCTTGTAGTCGCCACTCGAGAACTTTTCTGCCCCAGCGGCCATGAGCTCTGCGAGCTACTTGCCTCACCCACTGCCACTAGATTTTAGCGATTCTGCGGGCTATGTCAGTCACTTTGGTTCTCCTGCGGATCTTTTGTTCTGCCTGTAAGTGACTACTGCGGTGTAGTTGTAGTGAATCATTTTAGTGATCTTTCTACACTGTACGCTAAGCCTATTAAAAGAGATAAACTGTCATATATTTTATTAGAAAGTAACTATGATTTATCATCTCAAGAGCTACAACAACAGAGCACGCGCCTGCTAAAATTGTACATATTTTTGAGATGTAAAGCGATTTTGCTCTACAAATCATGGTCCACACGAATTATGTCACCATGTCATTTGTCCGTAAAGTGTTTCTTAGGCTGAGTTGCACCATCTTACCTTAACTTTAACAAATGTAAAAATCTGTTAAATTCCATACAAAAAGCACCAGTTTTTGTTAAAGTTACGTTTAAAGTAGGCTGATGCAACTCCGCCTTATTAAATATCGCCTAAGGTAACAAAATATTTTACCCAAAAAATATTTTGGTTAAAAGAATCACCGTAATGTATAAAAAAGAACGCGTGTAGTCGTCGAACGCGTCGCGAACCTAATAAAGTTATTTAAATACAAACACGACACAATTTAAATAAATATAATAATCTCTCGCATAATAACTGTTCAAGTTATTACTTTATCTTAACGACAGTAAATTATAACAATCATCAAACAAATTGCAATACTTATACAGATGATATTTCCTTATTGAAAAAGCTAGTTTTTTTTCTGACTTTATAACGACTTGGTAACTTATACATTTTAAGGTAATCTAATAAATATGGTAAATCTATATCTAAATATATGTATAAAAGGAGAAACTGACTGACTTAGTGACATATCAACGCACAGCCTAAACGGCTAAACGTAGGCACATGAAATTTGGAAGGGACGTAGCTTAGGTACCGTAGAGGTGCACTAAGAAAGAAATATCCGAAATTCCCACGGAAACGGGAATTAGCAGCAAAATACTTTTGTATGAAAAATCTAAACCGCTTAAGTTAAACGCTTGAAATTTGGCATGCAGGTACCTTAGTAAACTTAAAGCTTAGTTACAACAGGATATAGCTAAATTCCCACAGGAACGGGAGTTAGCGGGAATAAACATTTGTATGAAAAATCTGAACCGCGTAAGATAGATGAAGGGGGTAAAACGGGATCCACGCGTACGAAGTCGCGGGTGGCCGCTAGTAAATTATAGGGGAGAGTTCGGTATATTGTACCGCCGGGTAAATTGTACCACCCTCATATTTCGTAAAGTATTTATTGAATGCTGGAAATTGCAACACTCAGCGATACACAACTAAAATCAATTAATATCGGCCATGTGGTTTTTGCCGTGAAAACAAACACGTGTGTTTTATTTTGAAAAGTATTTTTTCATTGTTTTCAAGTAACTTTTGACAATTATTGTTTAGATTGTAATTTTGTTAAATTTAATCACAGGGTGTTTCTAATATATTATTTAGAAGCGTAAATTAGTGTGGATTACAATTATTTGAAACATTTTTCGGTATTAATAAGCTATATTTTTTACCGATTTTTTGAAAGCACTATCACCTAGTCGGCTAAATTGTACCACATCAAGTTGTATGGAACTTTACCAAAGGATTTTGAAATTTTTTTTTGGTAAGTCATATTTTGAAGTTATAATAGCGTAGTTATGTTTGACTAACAATAAATGAAAGCAAAAGACTGGCAAAGTAGATTAGGTACAAGTGTGCGTTACGATAATTGGAATTACAAAACGTGTACTCAAAATCGTGATAACTTGTAAAACAATATCGATTGTCTATGTTTTTAACTACTGTTCCTCTTCGTTTCCTAATTTGTTAAGAATGTATCGTATAATATTTTGCCATAGTTTTTTTAAAGACTTGAAATTTATTGAAATCTAATTTAGTTACCCTGTGGTACAAATTATCGAACCGGTTGGCTAAATTGGACCGAAGCTCTGAACTCGTACTTTGTTGATTTGTGCTAAATATACAACAATCATGTTAATTAATACTTATGAAATAGTAAGTTGAATAATGTATCTTTTATTATATACCATGGACATTAGTAAAAACAAAAGAAAACTATGTGTAAAATGGGATTGAAAAAAACTGGTCCAAATTAGCGGACTCTCCCTTACATTTTAAGGTTACCTATACGGATGATGGAGTATCAAGCTATTCGGTATCGTATAAAGGTTTTACGGCTGCTGTAACACAACATGAAACAGTACAGTACATGCTTGAAACTGGAAGATAAGACTTTTTATGAGCTGTCAAAATACAGTTTATTTATTTACGCCTGGGCCACACACATCACGATAACATTCGGGCGACAGCGGAGCGAAGTCGTTGCTACTAAGCAAGAAAGCTCCGAAGTATAAGGAAATAATACTTGTCTACAGACATCGCCTAGGGGTTAGTTTGTTTAAAATATAGAAATACTAACGGCCCACCCCGGCTTTGCTCGGTTGCAATTGCAATGGAATTTCCCGGCTTTTCTCTTCTATAATATGCATGTTTTACACTTATAAACCTCCCTCTTGAGTCACTCTACATTTGAAAAAACCGCATCAAAATCCGTTGCGTTATTCTAAAGATCTAAGCATACAATATAAGGACAGACAGCTGAAAGCTACTTTGTTTTAAACTTTGTCGTGCTGAATGCCTAACGTCATTAAAAGTCTTCAGTTTTGAATATAGTAACTGCATAGTCACAGTTTGACAATATGGATTTTTCTGATATAAAAAGGAGAACAAGAAAAAAAATATTTATGAGAATTAAAAGAAAAAGGCTGCCAAGGGTCAAAATAATCCTTTCTTTCGGGGTTTCATACCTCAAAAGAAAAAAGAAAACCTTACAAAGCACTGCGACCTCTGAAAACATATTAACATGAAAACAATGAACAAGGAAGTGTTGTCATTGATCCCACACAAGGCCTACGGATAATGACATGTTTGGGCATCCGTCAGTGGTCGTGGGGAGGGTTGTCACCTTTATAATAGTCATGAAAACCAAAGTTCTTTTATCTTTACTAATTTGTATCAAGTTCAAAAGCTTTGAGTCTGACTTTGTCATATTAGGAAGAATATTATACATAGTTATTTACAATGTCGCACACCGCCTAATAGGTTTTTCGAAATACTATTGAGAAGAAATACTATCACACATAAATTTCAAATTATTTATTTCTATTAAGCCACATCGAGAAAGTCACCTCAAACAATAGGTTTAGGATTTACAAACAAACACACCCATTTATTTCTATATATCTTGATAAATACTGCTATTACGGAGGTACCAGTAACTAATCTACATACTAATTGGCTGTTTGTTTGCACAGCGACAGCCCTACACGCAAGTAAAGTCGAAGGTCAGCGCAGGTCTGCATACACGTGACCATCGCTGATTGTACACTCGTACATTTTTAGACTCTTTATGATCTCTTCAGTTTTTGCTACCCGAAATAGAAACCTGTTTAATATTAATACGAGTTTAATTGCTACATAACCTTTCGGTTTGAAGCCTCCTATAAATTGTAGAGCACAATATTATGCGTCGCCAAAAAAGACGAACCTTTTTCATAAAATTATACTTCTTCTTCTTCCTCGGTGCCTCACTGATGAGGATCGCGACCACATACATTAGTGTTCCTCCACAGACTGCGGTGCTTTGTAAACCGCATAAAATTATACCTACAGGAGAGAGAAAAACGATAGTGCCTGAAGAATGGATCATTTCCGTATACAACTAAATTTTTTTACCGTTTGTATAATGTTCGCCCCTTTGCAGCGTAGGCGACGAAATGTAGAGCACAATATATGGGTAGGCTTCCTATATACAGAACAATGCCCTGAACTTAATAAATAATTAATATCCTTCGACATTTTACACTGCGCCTTCTAGTCCCAAACTAAGCGTAGCTTGTACTATGGGTACTAGACAACGGATATAAACATACTTAATACATATTATACATAGAAAACACCCAGACCCGTCACAGAAATCAAAATTCATCATTTCAATTTCTGCCCGGACGGGAATCAAACCCGGGACCTCTCGGCATAGTAGTCCGTTCTGAACCACTACACCAAACGGCCGACACGTTCTGAGGGCATTGTACACCGATTGCATTGTTCGCTTGCAATACATCACTTGCCTTTCTCATGCCATTTTCCAGGCTAACTGGGTCGCAACGAAGCACGTTTTCTTCCAGTACACAACCCTAGGGTCAGACTTTGAGCCGCCAGAGCCGTCCGAAATTACACCCCTGTAGTTATAGTAAAGATCAGTTACTATAAGTCACAGTCAACATACCAATTAACTTTACTACGTCATATTTAAGAGGTATAAATAGGTACCTATACTTATGTAGATACGCGTTTAATTCCCTACATCCTTGCAATTTGACTTAGTCGAGTTTGAATTTATTTCGATCCATCAAAGAAAGACCCTAAGAGTTTCCATACAAAAGTGTAAGATACTTATTAGCATTTATACTGAAAGGAATTTTTAAAGAAGCCGTAAAACTTAGTTTTATGAAATTTTGTGAGTAGATTGAGACATTTAAAAATATATTCATATTTTTATAACGGAAACGGACACAATTTAAGACGAGCTGTTTTTGAAGATTTATTTCTAGTGAAAATTTTAAAAATAAGCATACACTGTTTGTTATACGCAAATAAAAGTTCTTGAAATAAAGTTTGAAATAAAAATATAATCATTGAATATTGAATAAAAAATCGGCAATTTTATACTTTTATTAATTTCTATCTATTCTTGTCCCATTATAACTGTAATATAACGAGTGTTATGTCTTTAGAACTACATGTTTTTTACGAATAGGTATTTTAAAACATACTTAAATGTGATGACCAACAATTAAAGGTTAAATGAAACAGTAATAATATAAAATTAAGGTT
Source organism: Ostrinia nubilalis (assembly GCF_963855985.1). Taxonomy (NCBI): domain Eukaryota; kingdom Metazoa; phylum Arthropoda; class Insecta; order Lepidoptera; family Crambidae; genus Ostrinia; species Ostrinia nubilalis. Next base: position 15,974,594 of record NC_087094.1, read on the forward strand.
ATTAAATTTTCAGTGGTCTAAATGACATAATAGCATCAAATGACCCTCTAGATAATGGTTTTTTTGTTATTAGCTTGTGACGCCATTTCCCATTTCAAGCGATTATAAATATGTACCTAGGTAGGTACGAGTATCTACCTGAAACCACAGATTACCATTGCTTATAATTATAAACGTTTCATTTGTACTTCATGGAAACCATGAATTCGGCACGTCGAAGTAACATCAATAACTTGCGTTTACTTGCAATAAATCCCATTTACAATTTGTTACCGCCACATTATGGCGGACGATAGGGATTAGTGGTTGCGCAAGTGGAAGAATGAATGAATGATAGAACGGATAAAGTGAAGTTGGACGGAAAGAGTGAAAAGATGAATCTGTCAAAGACAACCAGCACTTTAAAAAATACAGGTTTTGTACAATGTTCGTTCGTTCTCGGACCAAGTGAGAAATCTAACCACCCTGCAACGCATCTTTCAGTTCGTGGTTGCCACTCGAGAATATTCCATCATAATACGGGCCCAGTACGGATGGATGCGAGAGGCGCAGGACCTGTCGTTGTAGAAACCCTTGGGGGATGCCTTTTCCAGCAATGGACTTCATTTGGCTGAAACGAACAAACAGACCCAGTACTTTATATTATGTAAAATGTCTTTGTCCTGACAGGAAGCAATAATGACATTGACTATTGATTTATTATTGTTATTTCAAATAAAATAAATGGTAAACTGAAGAGGTATTACATAAAATACAATATGTAAGAAAGAATACAAAAGAAACGAACGTTTTCTTGTAAGAAAAAACCTTGCGAATAATGTATGTATTGTTTGGGAAGGCTACTTGCACGCTTACCATGAGTGTACAAAAGAGTCATAAGGACATCAGCATGGAGACCGGAAGTTAATAATAAATAATGTTTCAGGAGATGAAAATACTGTGAAATAAAATCGATTTCTTAATCGTGTAAGTTGTGGTGACATCATAATGGTTACCAGACTGGCACGAGACTATTCCTACCGCTGCAACTCCTGCGTAGCCAGGATCTACAGCTTGACCGCCTATAAAAACACAACCAGTGAAGATTAAGTTTGTCCCAAGGAAAAGTTAAACTGTCATTGGACCCGCAACGAAATTAATCAGAAGAACATAGGAGGAGTTCGAAGTTAAGGTTCGATTTCCCTCCAGATGCATCCATCTACCTTGCAGATGACAGGTGACAAAACAAAGGTTGTTTAGGCAGCTACCCCCATTTTTCAAGATGGGAAATTAACTAACAAACCATAAGCGTTAGCACCTAGGCTGAAGATGCATTTGGCATAGAACCGATAACCCTTGATAAATCACTCTCGATGTCGTTTCAGGATCATTCGCTTCATCGTGCTTAAATAAGTTACAAAACATCTATTGTCCACAAATCCATGGTACCTAAAATAAATATTAATCGTTAAAATAATTTACAATCACACAACGCCATGTTCATTCGATCATCACGACAGATAAGTGGCGGGTTACCGACAATTATGTGCGGCATTGGCGTGACATATCCACGTACGTTCAGTTTAGTCTTCAGCCAACTATCGTTTGTGTGTGCTGTTCTCGTTTGACTTGTTAGGTGAAGCAAGTCCGGTGTCGATTGTCTATGCGAGTCTGTTTGTCCAAGTGTTTTGTTCTTATTGTGTGGGAATTTAAGTTAGTAGGCTATGTAGAGACACTCCAGTTTTTACTACATTGAAAAAGGCAATCTAGAGTTTCCGTATAATATAATAAACACTATTTTTAATCTCATGAATGAGCACGTAATCTTTATCATCATCATCATCATTTTAGCCACAGGACATCCACTGCTGAACATAGGCCTCCCCGAATTATTTCCACATCGCCCGGTTGGTAGCGGCCTGCTTCCAGCGCTTTCCTGCTACCTTTATGAGGTCGTCCATCGTCTTTATGAGCACGTAATATTCTGTCTTTATTATTAGAAAAAATATTGAATACCCTAAGTATTATAAAAAAGGTTCCAGCTAAGATTTAATACTTAAGAAACGTATGCGAACAACGCTAGTCTTAACTATACTGTCAGTTTAATCCTGTACATGGTTGAAATGACGTGTGAAGTGTCATGTGATTTCCAGTAATTGCAGCTTTGTCTTCTTGTCTTAGTAACTCCCAACTGTAGATAAGAGAACAATGTTTTGCAATGGTGTATGAAAAAGTATCTAGCTGTACGTTTTATTTATGTTTCTGTTTAAACCATCCGCTAGTAGGTATTCGATAAGTAGTTTTTAATTTCTCCGTTCATTTCACCTCTAATAAATTTTCTTTGGAAATTCGAAAATTTATATTCGCAATTGAAAAATGTAGGTACATTTTATAATTTATATTTCATCTAAGTTCATCTTCACTATTATCTTCACTCATCTTGTTTCAATATTTTGAGCTTAGCGAGAGCTTAGAGCTGTTTTAGTGTTAAGACTAGCTGTTTTTTAGCTGCTTACGCTGTTGGGTTTTGATTTTTAACTAACTTTTTGCTTTCATTTTTTCTCGTATAACGAAGTCTAATTTATTACCTAGCTAAAATGTTCGTTCATTATACCCCCTGCCTACCCCAACTTTATTAGCAAATCTGCCTTGAAAAATGAATGTAATGTTTCTTAATTGTCCCTTGTAAAACTTCCTGGGTGACTTACGTTGCATTTTTTCATGAGTACAAAGTACGGCAGTGACGGCACATAAAACTTAACACTGTGGCATCTATGCAGCTGTAATAAGTGTCAAGTTGCAATAAAAATGTCCGTCCGATGTGTTGTGGAAAAATCACAGTAATTTTTCGCAGCAGTTAGAAAAAAGGCAAGATCATTACGTCAAGTTACATGCTTTTTATCCGAATAATATGAGACGTTTCCTGTTTTCAAGTACCATAAATGTTTAGTTACTTTGTTGTTGTAGAGATGCTTGTCACGTGTTCGGACTTCGGATACGGAGATATGTATACAGAAATATACATGTAGAGTTTTGATAAGTATTCGAAAATCACATTTAAAGATGCATAGAAATTAACTACGAGTAAATTCATACATCCTAGATATAAATCAAGGTGAACATATTTTTTTTTTATCAGAACTAGTTTCAAATGCCATCTTAAAAAAACTAGATGTGCACCAAATTGCACGGATTTCGATCGTGGACAAATCAACTTGGGTCACGTTTGCATATAGAATCCTTAATTAGCAATATGCAACTGTAAAAAATTGTCTGAAAATGTTTCCTTAAGGAAAAATAAAACTCATAAAAACTAATTTAATTATTATTGAAAGTAGGCTTTTGAAAAGCACTTTTACACGTCCCAGTAATAACCCTATCACTGCTTTGGGACAATAAATGCCAGTAGTGCTGAGAAGAAGCGCAAGATACTGTCGAAAAAAGATTTTGTATAAAAATTATCAATGCCAACACTATAGAGGTATATTTTGTAAAAATCCTTCGGATACGGAATACAACAATCACATCTCTATTAACAACAAGTACACCCACCCAAGGTCGACTTAGAAGCAGCTATTACGGGGTCTGACCTGCACTTATGACTCCAGTCAAGCGTGACGAGATGTCACGTACAATTGTCAAGTACGTCATAGCAGTTGGCAAGATCGTTACCGGCCATTTTGCAAACTGCCTGGAAAATAGCGCCGGTGATAAGTCAGCGTACATGCATATGAGCGGAGCGCGAAGCGTAGGGTAGAGCATGAGCGGAAAAGTCATAAGGGAGAGAGAAATTAATAATGTGGTTCTGTGGACACGCTGTTTCTTTGTTAAACGAGTATTCGTGCGGAATTTAGGTTCTTATTGATATGAATATTTCTTATTTATTTATCTTAAGTCTAATTATAATTCGATATTCTTTATTTTTTTACTTTATCCGTGTTGTATGGTGCATACGTACTTAATACTTGTTATAGATAGACACTGCGAAAACCACTCTAGTACCTGGCATTAAAACTGGTAGCCAATGGCTTGAGTACTTATTTTCCTTACTTTTGTCAAGCTTGAGACGCACTTCTGATTGCTAACACGCAGTCTCTCCGAAAATAATAATATCGCTATTTAACGTAATGTGAATGAGTACAATCCTGAATAAGGGTAATGTAACCCAATAGGCTAGTTTCCTAAAAAAAATTTTTTAGTCCATTTTAATAAAAAAAAAATTGAACACGTATATTTTTAATTGTCAATCAAACAAATAATTACAAAGTTATAGTGTGTTGAAGTTCTGCGCGACGTCACAAAGTGCTGCACTTTTACTCACTCACTGACGTCACGGGCCTTTTCTTTAGAACTTTGGCACGCTTTATCTCTTTACATTTTCATTAGTTTTAAAAAGTGAAAAATACGTGTCGAGTAGTTTTTGATAAGCTAACTGACGGACTTATTAAAACTCTTGCTTTTTTACCCAGGAAACATCCCTATTCTTCATATCTTTTGGCACATTAGATGCTACTTTGGCACTGATTCACCAGCTCGAATAAATTATCTTCTTTTGTTTTCTTCGTACTTTGAGCCCCACAAACTCTTGTAGTACACAAGCGTGATCACAAACGGGTTTAATCTTTATACAAAAACTTTTTTAATAATACACATCACTCGCGACATTTGAGCGCAAGCTATTAATATTCTCGTGACGTCAAATCTAAATCCTGCAACTTTGTTGACGGGTAAACGTAAACGAGTTCTAAAACTCTCGAAACTTATTATGAAAACAAAAGACGAAATAAAGAGAAAAAACCGGGCAAGTGCGAGGCGAAATCGTGCACCGAGGGTTCTATTTAAACATGTAAATAGGTTAATCCTAAAATTAAATTTTCCAGCAAAAAAATCACGATGTATGGAAGCCGCACTTAAATATGAAATAAATATTTAAGTGTTTCTATTTAATTATGTTTTAGTACGTATTGTTATAGCGGCAATAGAAATAAATCTGTGTTTCAACTATCTGGCTACCATGGTTCATGAAATACAGCATGGTGTCACCATACAGACACACAGACAGTAGTCTTTGTAATAGGGTTCCGTTTTTACCCTTTGGGTACGGAACCCTAAAAAAACGGAACATTCTAAAGGACATTAAGATTACTTCAAAAAGGGTGAAGTGCTGAAGACATCTCTTGATACGACCATTATGTAAGGGAACGCGGATGGTAAAAGTAAAGCAAACAACGCACTGAGCTAACAAGTCAAAATCCCTTTTGGCTTTACACAGGCTAATAGGAAAAGCTATTTATCTTTTTTCGCGTCAGAAAGTTGACTTGAAGTTAAAGGGACGAGGAATTTGCAGGGTTGCTGCAATCCTTTGATAATGTTAAAATACATGATGTAGTAACTACTAAGTACTCCTTTCATCTGCTGTCTTTTTCAAGCCTAATCCTCATACTTTTGTTAATTTAAAAAAAAGTAAGTCATTTATCGCCAACAAAAGGTTATAACAATATTTTTCTAGCGGCTGCTGCACTAAGCTATGCTTGTGTTGAGGCAGCCTTAACAGAAGTTTATACAAACTGAAAATTCCTGATTTGAGAGATAAGTAATACCTAAATTTATTTATGCAGCCTATAAGAACGTGTCATGTCACTGAAAAGGTATTATGTAACAGCAGATCTTTATCCAATTATGGTGGCATTACGCCAATTTGCTACAGCAAATGACTCTATCGTGCATTTTTCAGTTAAAACTGATTCGATGACTGATTTCCCAGCAGATACGGAATTTAGTATGGAATGATCAAGTGACTGGACTTAACAGTGTCTAAGAAATATAAATAAATGTTTTAAATTTTATTAAATCCTAAGCTAACAAAGACAAAGTTTTAAGGAGATAACTAATCTTAGAATGGGAGGCTTGTGGCATGACAAAAAATGTAATGCTCGTGTAGCTTTATTCCAAAAACTCATTAAAATTAATCTGTACGTAATCTCCATAATATCAGAGTCGAATTATCGTTATATGGATCGTATAATACTTAGAACTTTTAAAAATGTAAAACATCTATTAGAAACCATGTAACAACAAGAGTATGTAAACCTGATCGTTAGGAGAAAATTATTTTCATCTTTCAGCTAGAAATATTACCTCAGGCGGTTGCTAATAACATAGAATATGAAAAATCTACCTCGATACCCTACAGGCTTAATTATTACGTATAATAAGTCGGTGTTAGCAATGTTTCCACGATCCTATAATCTGAAAGCTCAAGGCAGCGCGCTTTTGGTTTTCCAGATACCTTTTCCTCTTGTAATCCATTCTGCGGATAATTACTCTGCATTTTATTAGTCTCAATACCTCAAACACGCTGAGCTAGTTTGTGCTGTAGCTAGTTTATTAGATTAGAGTCTAATCCAGACTTAATTTTTGTCGTAAAATAGCAGTTATAGCCACAAAAATCAACAGCATGATAGTATCAAGTTGATACGCCGTCGTCTATACTTATGTAATAAGTTCTCTGATGAAAAACTCATGGAGAGGACCACTTGGTCTTATCGCCGAAAGCGATTTCTTCTAAAACGATAAAGGGAAATAGTGGATACTGGAGTGGAACAACGTATTGTGCTAAAAATATATCAATAATACCACTACACTTCCATTTCGCAAGCTAAAAGTAAGAACCACATTTTTCTATAGTGAACAGTTAAAAAAAATCTAGTAATAAAAATTCCTATTGCTTTTGCTCGCTCAGGACACACGGATTAACGGTACCATACAACGTCTCTGCTGATCCAAAGTACAACTTTTATCATATTTTGGAAGCAGGTTTTATCAAAACTGGAAAGTTTGTTTACGTAGTATACCAGACCAGGGTTATGACGTCAATTTTTGCAACCCAGATGATAGAAGAAAAGGAAGAAGAATATCCGACTTGGGAATAAATTCAAATTCTAAATAAAGGGGTTTTCCTACTGAAAACAACATGAAACGTTAATTAATATTACATGTTCTACCTACGTGTAGGTAAATTTATTTTACATTTTTAATTAAATAATCATCAATCATTCACTCAAGATGAATATAACTTTTCCATACAATAATTTATAACCCTGTTCGGCGTCATAACATCAATTTTACATAATTCGATTTACATTATAATCGCGCATGATGTTTCAACCGTAATCCCAACTAATATTATAAATGCGAAAGTAACTCTGTCTGTCTGTCTGTCTGTTACGCTTTCCCGCTTAAACCTCGCAACCGATTTTGATGAAATTTGGCATAGAGATAGTTTGAGTCCCGGGAAAGAACATAGGATAGTTTTTATCCCGGTTTTTGAAACAGGGACGCGCGCGATAAAGTTTTTCTGTGACAGACAAAATTCCACGCGGGCGAAGCCGCGGGCGGAAAGCTAGTAAAAGATAAATTGAACCGTCTAACTGCTGTGTCAATACGATATAGACTCGCTTACATTCATTAAGTCCCCATTTACCATTATCAGAAAAAAATACGAGGAAAACTACACGCGAACGAAGCAGATAATCGTCTGCAAGTATCCTTTGACGACGGACTTGCGCCAACTAATCGGCAGTCGAACCGGAACAGACATTAGAAAAATAAAAATAAAAACAAAAATTGTGCGTTCGAAATTTCAGTTTTAAAATTTCTAAATTTTGAATAGTGTTCCAACCTTTTTAAGTGTGATATTATTTTTAATTTACAGTGTTGAAATTTTAAATTGGGATTAATGTGTGTTTTGAGTTTTTAAGTTGAGAGAAAACTTTTTAAAAATGCTCGGGAAACACACGAAGTTGTTTTTCGGCGTGTCGCTCGTTGCATTGATTGTGTCTGTGATTTTGGCGGCCTGGGGCTTTCCTAAGATTGTCAGCAAACAAATTCAAAAGGTAAGTGGACACTAGAATATCGTAAAGTATTACAACTTTAGTTTACATTAAAAATACATTACGAGCTTTTGCTTCTTGTCGTACCTACTTCATTTGTAATATGTGCTGGTAACCGGTATAAAACTTTTTAACTAATGCTCAAGTATTTAGTCCGGTGCTAAAATTTCCACTCATTAATATTTATTTTGAACAACATAAACAAAACAAGGCTTAAAAATAAACTTAACAAGATGGTATAAGATATAAATAAAAAAGTGAACTACAAACTTTGGTAAAAAAAAAACTACTTCTTTAGAATTCTTAAATGTAGAGTCCAAAGAGACTAGTATAACTAAAAGTAAGACTTTTTTAATTTACCCACAACTGGTTTGCAATTTAGGATTTTATCTTATGTAATACAAACTTAGGGATCATGTAGCTATACAGTATACAATAATATTACCAAAAAGTACAGGCTGCTTGACATTTTTGAACAACAACAAGTGCAAAAAACAATGAAGTTTTATTTGATTTCGGACTAAAATGAGATGCATAAGGTTCAAAATCAAATTAACATGCAAACGAGCCAAATGTAACTGTTGAGAACAAGTTTCGACGTTGGCGCGAAGTTATTATCAACAAATTCGCTATGGACGTTGACCCACTCAGCATCAATACCTGAACATTCCAATTTGAAGGGCAAAACGGCCCATGCAGCATCATTAATAAGAATATACTTGACTAAAAAAGTACCTAAGCACAGAAATAAAAAAAAACATGACTCGAAGACTGTCAAAAATCACGGAACACACATAGGGGTGATTCGGGTAGCCCTAGTGATGCTCTACCACCCTGTTTAAAATTCTTGTTTCACAGTGTTTGTAAAAAAACTCCTACAAAACTGCTTGATCGGTTGTTACGAAATTTTGTGTGTATTTAGTAGGTCTGAGAATAGGACATACACTATTTTTCATACCTCTACTTAGGTGCAAAACAACGTTTGCTGCTTTAGCTAGTAGTTATATGAAATATTAACCTAAGAATATCAATGAAAATAGATACAAAACAAATGATGAATGCCCTTCAATAGCTCCTGTAGGACGGCGCGGCCTCTGACAAAATATTTTACTTGTTTACTCATAAGACACCGGAACAAACCAATGTTGTTACAAACCCAATACCTACTCGTACTTCACCATAACATTTCTGAAGTGGAAAATAAATAAAGAAATAATACAGTGCTTACTAAATCGCTTCCACCTTCGGCCTGATCGTCACTTACCATCAGGTGAGATACAGGCCAAGAGCTTCCTCTTTGTGGATAAAAAAAAATGAAAAACTCACGAAATGCTAACAATTTTAAGAAACTCATAAGTTGGAACCGCTGAATTTGGGCGGCACTACTCGTAGCAATAATAATGATGATTCATAAATGAAAAGAATAAAAAGTTAAGTCGCAATCATTACCGCGCAGACAATAAGTTGTTTTCATTGTTGCCATTTACACGCATATCTTTGTCTTATGTGGCTGTTGTCACCCGGTTGTGACATGCTGAACATAAGTTAAAATAGCGGTAGAAATAATCACAAACAAAAATCTTTACTGAGCGTCTAGACAACATATTTTTTAATTTGCAACTGAATCACACTATGACCCATTTAGAAGGAGTAGTAGATAAATAATCAAATCAATTTTATTTATCAACTTGTCCCTGTTACTTTAATGAGACCAACCTGTTGTCTCAAATGGTCATGGCCATGAGACAGGTCCTCCAACAACCAACAACGGCTAGAACCTGTGCACACTGCGTTTTATTCCAGGTGCCATCAACACACGTTAACGCGCTATTACACGATTTTCTAGCGATCAATGTAACTATGATCTATGCAGCAAAGAAATCTATCAGTGGTGCGCCCACTTGGCCCTTAGGATTAGAATTTATTTAAAACAATTACTTAAATTTAACCGCCTCTGTGGTCTAGTGGTAAGACCACCTGCAGACGCAGAGGTCCCGGGTTCGATTCCCAGTGGGAGCAATTTTTCTGTTCGGTTTGGTTGGTGGTAGGGCTTGTTCTAAGTCAGCCTGGCTAGCTACCACCATCTTACCTAAGTCTTTCGCCATAACAACAATGTTAACAGCATTGTTGTGTTCCGGCAGTTAGAGGTAAGATAGCCAGTTCCTCCGTGGTTGAGGATTCCGGGTGAAGCTCGCTTCCACCTTCGGTCTGATCATCACTTACCATCAGGTGAGATACAGGCCAAGAGCTTCCTCGTTGTGGATAAAAAAAAAATATTATTTAATTTTTGACAGAACATCCAGATCGACAACTCGTCGGTGATGTTCGAGAAGTGGCGGAAGATACCGATGCCGCTCACGTTCAACGTATACGTGTTCAACGTGACCAACGTGGAAGACGTGAACAACGGCGCCAAGCCCCGACTGCAGCAGATAGGGCCGTACGCTTACAAGTAAGTAACCTTTAACCGGCAGACAGTGGTGACTGAGTTTGTTGCGGCGCTTCTTCTCAGCACTTGCCAAATGTTGGTCTCGAAGCGCTGGTAGGGTAAAAAGATTATGAGACATGTAGAGGCTCCTTAAGAGCAAAATGACGATTTGTAAGAACTATTTATTAGTCTAAACAAATAAAGAAATTTTGACTTTGACTTTAACACGAAGTTTTATTTGGCTCTAGGTAAGTACAAATACTTCGGAAAAGTAGTGTAAGCTGGCCTCCCACTTGGTGAACCGACGATCTGGTGAAGGAAATACCTGGATGTAGGCAGCATAGGACCGGTCGTTGTGGAATTCCGTGGGGAAGGCTTTTATCTTGGCTTTTAGCTATCACGATATGCACAAGAAACTACATATGTTGAAAAATAACTTAGAAGTACTGAAATACTCTGTTGATTTCAATTTGATGAAAATGATAATAATGAGATACAAATGCTAGCATTGCGACTGATTTCTATTCATGGTGGTAAAAAAGATTGCGATCTTTTTCCCTATAGCCATTTGCCTAAATCGACTAATTCCCCAACGACAAAAACCATTTTGTGAACCAAAGCTTGAATTTGAATCGAGTTTGGCGTCTATTGGCCTTAGAGTAGGCGCACACCGTTGATTTTTCGTCGGCCGATAGTTTAGTCGGACAATTGATCAGTATGGGCATGTATAGGAGTGCGCACACTACGCCGATTCGATTTGGCCGATTCTTCATACAATTTAAAATCGGGCACAACTATCGGCATACTAAGAATCAACGGTGTGCGCCTACTCTTAATGTACTCCCTGATGAAGTGTACCAAGGGTGTAAAAGTCAAATCCAATTCCATTTATATGCTTAGGGTGAGTTTTTGGACATAAGTTTCCCCGTAGCCCTGCGGTGTCTGTTTTGTGATTATAACCAGAACACCCGGAAAATTACACGAAAGTTAAATTTCGCAAGAAAACAATTAACATGTTTACGCACACCACTGAAACGAATTAGGTAGCCCACGTGTACGTGTTCATTTCCACTTCAATGTAACTGTTAGCTTTGTAAAAGAAGCCTTCTTTGGTGAACGTTTGTTTGTTGTTGTCATCTATCAATGTTTGTGCACTAATCAACAAATAGTGCTGTTATGATTTATTCAGAAAATCTACAATGCTTTCCATTTAAATAGCCTTTACAGAATCCCCATCACTAATGTATAAATGTCAACAAGACACTTCCATTATTCAGCGTCATATCTGAACAATTTATAACGCTTAGTAGAATCAGTTGGTTATTAGTTAATATCCAGGAAAATCTCTTAACTCTCCAGTGACCGATTCATTTTTACATTACTCGTAATGAATAAAGGTTAGTATTAAATTTTCCAAGCACGTAACTTTATCACAACAATCCCTAGAATTAGTACCGAGGTTTAATCCTTTTGAACAACTGAGCAAAGGCTACAAAACCGCCATATTTCCAAAACTTGTATTAATTAATTACAGGCCTTGAAAACGTTTTTGCTAATGAAAAATAACTGCTAACGAGATTTATTTCTGGGAATGTTTGAGTGACATTCAATTTCAAAGACAATAACTTTTACGCAAACTATACCTAGAATTAATAGCGAAGTTTATTACTTTTTTACGTCTAGTCTAGGAAAGCCTATAAATAAAGCAAACATTTCCAAAACTTTGAATCACGTACGCACAAACTTTGATAAGTTAAATTTTATAAAAAAAAATAAAACCGACTCCAAAAAACCTACACTAAAAAGTAGAATAATAATTACTAATTACCTACTTATTTATTAGGACGAATTATTAATATTTATGTAGGTATACCATGATTGATACTTCTGGAGTCGGTGCCAAGATTATGAAACATGTAAAGTTTGCCTGCACCGACTCCAAAAGTATCAATCATTGTATACCTACATAAATATTAATAATTCGTCCTAATAAATAAGTAGGTAATTAGTAATTATTATTCTACTTTTTAGTGTAGGTTTTTTGGAGTCGGTTTTATTTTTTTTTATAAAATTTAACTTATTTCTTGCTTTTTAGTTAACTAATTATTACCTTGATGTTACCACTGAAGGTAGGCAGTACATTGAGACCATATTCTTAATGTATATTATAAAAAAGTTCATCCCCAATTTTCCACCCTTGGGGGTGAAATATTTTCTTCAAATTCGCATGAAACCACCCTTTTGATAATACCTATTCAACAAAAAAGTAATCGTTCTAATTGGTTTATAATCGGCGGAGATATTGCGTATAAAAATGTTCATCCCCTTTTCCACCCTTGGGGGTTGTTTTTTTTATTATTAAATTTAAATGGGACCACCCTTGAGGTATTACCTATACGCTGAAAAAAGATTTGTTCAAATCGGTTCATAATTGGCGGAGTTATCGCGTAACAAACATAGAAAAAAAAAAAAAAAAAAAACATACAGGTCGAATTGAGAACCTCCTCCTTTTTTTGAAGTCGGTTGAAAATTGATTTATAAATCAAATTAATTCGACCCTACAATTTGAATAAAGTTGGTAGTTTTTAACTCTGTAAGCCTTATAACAGAATAATTTGGTTATTACAATTTAAGTTATTATTATTAAATCATGTGGTTCTGACAGAATAAAACTCCACTCCTACTCTTCCCGTGGATATCGTGAAAGTACTTATAAATGTCCAGTCAGTCTAAAAGACCAGTACCACTAGCATGAACAACTTTCGTCTTCGAATCGTTTGCGTATTCGATAAAATTGAATACTCAATCTTCGAATTAAATGATAACATGACAATTTTGATTTTCAAAATAAGTTTCGTGCAACCACATCTCATACTAAGTTCACTTTACGAAACGTTCACAAGGGCGCTGTTGTAGTTTTCAACCGACTTCAAAAAAGGAGGAGGTTCTCAATTCGACCCGTATGTTTTTTTTTTTTTTCTATGTTTGTTACGCGATAACTCCGCCAATTATGAACCGATTTGAACAAATCTTTTTTCGGCCTATAGGTAATACCTCAAGGGTGGTCCCATTTAAATTTAATAATAGAAAAAACAACCCCCAAGGGTGGAAAATTGGGGATGAACTTTTTTATACGCAATATCTCCGCCGATTATAAATCAATTTGAACGATTATTTTTTTGTTGAATAGGTATTATCAAAAGGGTGGTTTCATGCGAATTTGAAGAAAATATTTTACCCCCAAGGGTGGGAAATTGGGGATGAACTTTTTTATACGCAATATTTTTTAATTTTTAGTTTTTTTTTTGTGTTCACGCATTTGAAGTCGGTTTTATTTTTTTTAAAAGTTAATTATCTTACTAAATCTTTTAATGGCGATTCGAGTACGTAAACGATTTGAACTCGAAAGTTTTTCGTGCTAGCCGTACAGGGTGGGCAGTGTATAAGGTGTGATCTCCCGTTTGGCTCTTGCAAATTAGAGAGGGTCGTGTTCCTGCAGCGGAGAGAAGAATAACATAATGATGATGATAACTTTAAAATTATTTTAAAACAGATATTATTAACGTTTAAAGTTAAATAATACCAAAGTTGTCTGGGCTACGACTCATCTCATACAAGTTCCAAGACTCGGGACCCACCTTTTTTACCGTACCGGGCAATTTGTACCTAAATAAAGGACTTTTCAAATAACAAACAAAGTTAAAGTACCGCTGCCGTTGGATCGGTAGGGTGGTGTGTCGTTCTACAGGCAGGACCCACTCAATGTTCGCTCGCGACCCACCACAGGGTCGCGAGTTCGCGACCCATAGTTTGGGAAACGCTGCTCTAAACAATATTAAATAAAAACAAGAACAAAGAGGCAAATTGAAATACTATTTTTGCACCGTTCATCCAATTTTAGATTCCTTCATTTTATTTTCGCTTTTTTCCAGAGAATACCGCGAGCGAACAGTACTCGGGTACGGGGACAACGACACAGTATCCTATACCCTGAAGAAGACCTTCATCTTCGACCAGGAGGCGTCAGGCTCACTGAGCGAGGACGACGAAGTCACTGTCATCCACTTCTCTTATATGGTACAGAATGCATTCATTATCGAGCAGTTAGTTATTTGACCTGCGCTTTAATAGGCATGATAATGCATGCACAGTGGCGTAGCTTGGGGGGGGCAGGGGGGGCCATGGCCCCGGGCGGCATATGAAAGGGGGCGGCGGATAAGAAAAAAAACATTGCATGAACAAGAAAAAAAAAGGTCGACTATGTCTACGTTGAGACTAACAAATCTAGCTATACTGGCAATTGAAAATGAGATACAATTTGATATCGACGATTGTGTAAAAGATTTTGCTTTAAAAAAAGCACGAAGAGTACATTTTTAATCTATTTTTTTAAGTAATAGTAACAAAAATATTTAAGGAGTTCCTCTAAAACTTGCGCCACAGATAATCTTTCGTGATAACTATTTACAAACCACTTTTTTAATTTCGGTCTATAACAAAAGTAATCAAGAAAAAATATGGTGGTTAGCTAGGGTACAACCCTTAATATTTTTGAAACACCAACTTTTTTGTCTTTGGTCCTGAATTTTTTATTTTTTAATCGTTGGTTGAGGTTGCCAAGGTGTGTTCAAAAAATTGAGATAAAATTAGAAAAACAAAATGGCCGCGCCGCCATCTTGGATTGAAAATGCGATTTCGGGGTGTTTTTGGGGAGTCGTAACTTTTTGATGCGCAATTGTTTTTGAAAATTTCTTTTGAATATTTGTGACATGTATAGTCTTCTTAAGAGCCACATTCACAGATTATAAAAAAACAAGATGGCGGCTGAGCCGTCGGCCATTTTGTTGCGATCAAAAAATTCCCAAACTTTGGTAGCAATTTTCCGGCAGATGGCGACACCGGAGTAGAGTACAATGTTCCGGGCGATTTTTGGTCTGTTATTCGAGTGTTGCCATGAATCGGAAAAAACTACCATTTTGGTAGAAAATTTTCCACCACGGCCCCGGATAGTAGAAAATGGAAATTTCCAAAAATTCCAAAAACTTAGTATGCAGTTTGGTGACGTTTGGGGACCCGAATGACATTTCACCATTTTTATGAAAAAAGTCTGGCAACACTGAAAGTTACGGGGAAAACAAATTTTCGCGACATGGGTGTCTTTAAAGTTAGTGACGGACAGAAGGAGTCGTGGCAGAAAAAAAATAAAAATGAGGTTTGGTCGGATATACGACCCAGATTAGGGGAAAAATCCGAAATGTCAGAAAATCAAGATGGCGGTGGCGTGGGCGGCCATTTTGTAAAAAGTTGAAAATTTCGAAATTTTGGAATTCATTTTTCGAGTAGTTGGCAACACTTTAGAAAGTCGAGTTGTATGGCGGTTGTGTGTCCTGTCGAGAGGTTTCGCTTGGGTGAAGAAATTTCTCCAGTGTTGCCATACCTTAGGAGATTTGGTCCAAAAATGTCGAAAGTAGAAATAACGACTTCCGGTCAAAAATTTGGAAGACGCCTCCTGCAGAGAGGTCGTGCAAATGACATTTGACCATTTTCGTCTCGATCATCTGGCAACACTGGGAGCTACGGGGAAAAGTATTTTTTTCGACATGGGTGTCTTTAAAGTTAAGGACGGATAGAAGGAGTTATGTCAGAAAAATACTGAAAATGGGGTTTAGTCGGTTATACGACCCAGATTATGGGAAAAATCCGAAATGTCAGAAAATTAAGATGGCGGCTGAGCGGGCGGCCATTTTGTAAAAAGTTTCAGTTTTCTGATTTTTCCAATGCATTTTTCGGGCAGTTGGCAACATTTGGGAAAGTTCGGTTATATGGAGCAATTATGTAGTTTCTCAAGGAGTATCGTTTGGAAATACAAAAATTTCCAGTGTTGCCATGCTTTGAGAGATTTGGTAAAAAAATGTAAAAAATGGAAATAACGACTTCCGGTCAAAAATTTGGATGACGCCTCCTGCAAATAGGTCAAACTAATGACATTTGACTATTTTTATCTCGATCACCTGGCAACACTGGGAGTTAGGGGAACTCAAAGTTTTGGGACAACGGTGGTTTTAAGGAATTGTTGAAACAAATGAATTCGGGATTGGGTGAAGTTAGAAAAAAAGTGAAAATGGTCCAGATTAAGGAAAAAATGCAAAATTTTGGAAATCCAAGATGGCCGCCAAGCGTTCACCCGTTTTCCTAAAGGAACTAAATTCTCCATACAAATTGTATGCAGGGGGGCTTAGCTAACGTAGAAAAAGGCGAGGCCGAAGGCCGAGCGATAGTTTGAAGCCTGTGAGTCGCCATAGATTTATTTTTAATTCTAGTGTTACATACATAATAAAGCTGAGCTATTTAAGAAAATCAAACTTCCTGTGGGTTTCCAGCAATTGCTTCTCTTTAATGTATTTTCCTTCTGAAGCAGTGCGTGGTAGTTTATTTTGACTTTCAACAAATAAGGTGAATAGTGTACCTGAAGTCCATTCAATATAATATTTAAACTTTAAAATATTTATAATTAAAATAAAGGGCGGCGGATTTCCGGACGGCCCCGGGCGGCGAAAAGCCACGCTACGCCACTGTGCATGCAACATACTAATCACTGTCTAGAGATTGAGGGTCATGTTTTTAAGGCTACATCTGAGATTTTAATCCAATTTAAGTACAGGCCGCCTTAATGTGCAACAACTTACTTATCGCCTATTTTCCGCCAAAACTATATTACTTGAGCGTGCATTAAGGTGGCTTTATTTTAACAAAAGGGTGGTGTGTCCAAAACTAGGTTATTTGAGCTTACAATAAGATAATCTTATTTTAGCAAAAGGGTGGACTAATATGATGTCAATATAAGATTAACTCAAAGAAATCTTTTTCGTTTTCTTGTTGTCTTGGATTTTTTTTCTGCAGTACCCATTAAAAAGAATCTAGAAACCCATATATATTCTCTACATTGTTCTAGGCTGCTATCCTGACAGTGAACGACATGATGCCCAGTATAACAGGCGTGGTCAACGGAGCTTTGGAACAGTTCTTCACCAACCTGACTGACCCTTTCCTGAGGGTCAAGGTCAAGGACCTATTCTTCGATGGCGTCTACGTCAACTGTGCTGGAAACCATTCTGCTTTGGGTAAGTGTTGGCATAATAGACACTGTCTTGCCCTCGGAGCATTCCATTAACTCCGAGAATAAGTTGCAAACCCATAGAACCTTTTTTTAATTCACAACGAGGAAGCCTCTTGAACTACATTTCACCTGTTAAAAAATAGATATCAAGTTTATAGTGGAAGCGAAAAAAGAAATTCTTTAACATATTAATTGGTAAGCTAGCTGTAGGCTGTAGGAATTTGAAACGTTTGGTGAAATATGTTTGCACGAACTTCTGGAAACCTCATACGAAAAGTTATTCGGTAAACCGCAAAAGTGGGAACTTCCGGAAAGATGTAAAATACTATGTATCAAAAACCACATACTGTTCACCGAAAAGTTATTTGATAATCATCAAAAGTGTGAACTTGCGGTAAAAGGTATAAAATACTATGTAGCCATTTCAAACATAATTTCGTCTTCTTCTTCTTCTACATGAATTTAGAAGAAATCCTAAAAGATGTTTGCCAACAGAGAGAGATGGCATTGTATCCGCCTCTACTACAACCGATGTGAAAAATGCCTCAACGTGACCACGACCGCTCTGCCATGAGCGTAACTAATAAGAAGAAGAAAATATGTCACTACTTTCCTAAAGTCCCATGTGAAATAAATGTCTATAAATAAGGTATCTTAACCACAACTTAATATCTATTTTGAGAAGTCGTTGAGGGTCTTCATCTCTGTGAATCAAAGACGCACTTAGCACGTGAATGCAAATGGTTTGTTTCATCCCGACAAGGAAAACATCACAATAGTATAGTTTTATTAGCGCTAAATCGCTTTCAAGTCAAACTAATTAGATACTTGAAACGGGTATTATAGACTCGTTCGCCTACAGTAGGTACTGCCAGGCCTGGCTCACTCCGCGCGGTACATCCAATAATTACCTACAGCGAAGCGCCCCGCCGGCGGGTATTATATCAGTCGAGTGTCACGCGCGCGCTCGTCAGGACGCTGGCGTGCGTTGTACTCGTAGTATGATTATAATTCTATGATCGAAGTATTATTTAAAAATGGACATAAAGAGAAAGAAATATTGTGCGGCGTTCGGGTGTTTAAATTCGAAAAGTAATCTACCGGATTTATCTTTTTTTTTTCGCTTCCCAAAGATGCTGAAAGGTATGTTGGCCATGTAGGTAATCAATAATTCTTAGGATAGTATAGGAACCTAACCTGCTATGACTACTGCTCAGAATGCGTTCGTTCGTTTCAGCCAAATGACGTCCACTGCTGGACAAAGGCCTCTCCCAAGGTTTACCATAATGAATGCATACTTACCTACATACGTAGGTCATTACAAATAAGTAGATTAATTATTTTTTCACTAGACAGCAACCCTAATAGCGTAAGAAGAGTTCAGAGGCACGCGATAGAAAGAGACAAAACTTGTAGGTGAATAAAATTGTAGGTACGTAGTGCTGTGCGAGCTGAATTCCACTGTATCGCGTCGTAGCAAGACTCGCATTTATTTAAATCGTCTTGCGGAGTAATCCTTCTGTACCTGTACTATTACTTATTCTGTGGTACTGCTATGCAAATACAAAGTAAACGTAACAGTACTCACAGTAACATTTTATAAAGACTTGGTTATTCAATAGACAATATTGAGTAAACATTTTTTACGAACAAAAAGATATGTAAAATAATTCGCGACGCTCTGCCAGAGTTGTGAAGTGTTGTTAATAAAATACTCACAATTGAAAATCAAAGGGAATGTATGTGAGGATAATTCTAATAAAAACAAAAGCCTTGTTCTGTATAAAAAAAACAAAGGTAGCTTACCTTTGTACTTTGACCCCGGTATCAAATTCAACGTTCTAATGAAGCTGTCAATAAAATAATGGAATGTAACAAAGGTATCTTCTTTGTTACATTCCATTATTTCATTCTCCATCGTTCTTTGTTAGAGAAATTAATTTACACTACAACGGCATTTCTTAAAATAAACAATACGGGCCTTATAACATAAAGTTAAACGCGAGTTGAACATTTACGGGACTATTCCCACCTCTCGTTCCCACCACTGCAACTCCTGTGCAGCCAGGATCTACAGCTTGACCGCCACAAAAGCCCAACCAATGAAGGTCAAGTTTGTCCCGGGGGAAAGTTAAACTGTCATTGGACCCGCAACGAAATTAATCAGAAGAACATAGGAGGAGTTCTAAATTAAGGTTCGACTTTCCATTGCAAAGCGGATGACAGGTGACAAACAACGGTTTAAAACCGTTAAACATTCAACCCACGTTTAACTTTTTTTGTAATAGCACTAAAGGACTTTGTGGGTATTCCGAAGCACCTAAAAGTTATACGTAATTTAGTATTAGGATATCCCGAAATGTATTCTTCTCAGTTGTGTCTCAAAGGTAAAGAAAAAGTTTTCACACTGGTCATTGCCTTTCCACTTCCTTCTATTTACGGAGAAATTATTCGGAAGTTTCCTTCGGTCCTTGATTGAAAAAGCCTAGTTTGCGGTCCATTTAACCACAGAGTTCAGCGCGTCCCTCGACCCACAATAAGAGGATTAGAAATGAAATTAGCATAATCTGGCATAGCAACAGTCCATTGACCGCTTATGGTCCCATAAATGCTTAAATTTCTAGGAATCTGCCTCAAGTTTTTTTAGAGCAATTCCCGTTAAGCCCATTACGACAGAATGAATTAAAAGTGAGTCAGAACTAGATTAGCAACAGAAAAAGTTATCTTAGGCTTGCACCACCTAACTTTGACCGTAACTATAACGATAACCGGTGTTTTTTGTATGGAGTTTGACAGATTTTTGACGTTTGTCGAAGTTAAAGTAAGATGGTGCAAGCCAGCCTTAATAAACGTTATATGGGACTTACGCCAATTTTCTTATTCATAAGTGAATTTAAAAAACTTTAAAGGTAAAGAATCCCTGCATATTAAACTACCTACCTAAAACCTATGTTGTAAAATCGTTACAGCAACGGTGCTTATTGGTGTTTAAGTAGTTGGATGGTTCATCGTCCTTACATTTAATAGCTAGAATAATATTGTTTACTTACAAATAAGTTATCAGAATCCCTTTTTAATCTTTACGCAAACAAAAAGGTAACAATCTTCAAAAGGGAAAGTTCCAAAAGAATATCAAGTTATTCGAAACGATAAAAATAACTCATGTTATAAATAAATTTATTCTTCTTTCTTATCTTTTGGGATGGGGCTTATTACCCCTAAGTTTTAGTCCCAAGAGAGCATGCTAAGTGCACAGAAATATTAGCAATAAGATTTTTTCGAAATATATGTACGAGTTTAATCCCTGTTGCCAGTCTCAAATATATTCTGGGAAACAAAAGAAAGTAAAATAAAAGAAAAGATCGAATTTAAATCTGAATGAGGAAAGTATTTTCAGGTTGAGGAAGTTCAGCAATCTTTTCAAGATGTCATAACATTGAGACATCTGTCTAATGGAGTCCTCGAGCCTCATCAACGCGTCCTTTTCACATTTTATGGATTGCTCTTCTTCACAATCCAACGAACAAGTAGGCCGATGAAAAAGCTTGTCCAGGAAATGTCTTCACAATTCACACTTCAATGGCTTTTTTCTCTATAGGAATTCAGAAAATATTGTGGGAATTATGTGTCTCGCGAGGAAAAAGTTCTATAAAATGTCTTACAACAATGTAATTATGTATTTTCGTATACATTTGAATTGTTTTTTTATAATTAAACATCCTCAAGTTTAATATACTAAACACATCAAAATCAAATTAACTGCTTAGGTCTGATAACTTTATAATACGGTGTTATAATTGAACCAAATTAACCAAACTTGGATTGGACCAAGGATTTGGTCTATACTCCCCACGCTCTGGCCAAACGGGTTAGCTTTATATCAGATAGGATATGGATAACAAATTGTTGAAATTTGTACCAGGAGCAATCTAATCATAGTAAGGCTGGTTTTAGTGTCACGCGGACCGTCCGGTGCGAACCTGCTCCGCACGGCCAATCTGTATGAACTTCTAGGGAGCGTTTTAGAGTAATGCGGTCCGGAGGAACCGCTCCGCTCCCTAGCAGTTCATACAGATCGGCTGTGCGGAGCAATCCGCACTGACAGTCCGCGTCACACTAAAACCATCCTAAATGAGAAGTTAATGACATCATCAATATAAGATCTAGTTTCCAGTAAAGCAGAAAACAGAAGAGATGACGACTTGTTGGTTCGTTACTTCCACATCACACATCATAAGGTGAACGACGACCTCATAAAGGTAGCGGGAAGGCCCTGGATGCAGGCCGCCACCAACCGGCCATTGTGGAAATCATTGGGGGAGGCCTACGTTCAGCAGTAGATGTCCTATCGCTGAAAATAATGATGATGGTAGAAGTCATCATCATAATTTTCATTGCATCCCCTTATCGCTCAGCTTCGGTTGGTGGTAGGGCTTGTTCTAAGTCCGCCTGGCTAGCTACCACCATCTTACCTAAGTCTGTCGCCATAACAACAATGTTAACAGCATTGTTGTGTTCCGGCAGTTAGAGGTAAGATAGCCAGTTCCTCCGTGGTTGAGGAATCCGGGTGAAGCTCGCTTCCACCTTCGGCCTGATCATCACTTACCATCAGGTGAGATACAGGCCAAGACCTTCCTCGTTATGGATAAAAAAAATCTTAGGTTATTCAAACACATCCCTTTTGTACCCTTTGCACCACCGGCCTGCACCACTGGTGGTGCAAAGGGTATTTTTTAATCCCTTTTGCACCACCAATAGTGCCGCCCTACCATTAACTGTAAAACGATTATCTATAATCATATAATATTTTAATATTATAAAGAGGAAAGATTTGATTGTTTGTTTGTTTGTACTGAATAGGCTCCGAAACTACTGGACAGATTTGACAACATAACATAAAAATTAATAACAACCATTTACCTACATACAACGAATAATATTCCTAAAGTACCAGGGCAACATAATCATAAAGGAGCTATATCAAATTCTTCTTGGTTGACCCGAGAAATAAACATGTATCATAAAATAGCTCCTTTATGGTTATGTTGCCCTGGTACTTTATTCGTTGTATGTAGGATGTAGGTAGGCCCGGGGTATCGTGGGTCTGAAGTGAAATGTTTATAGGCACTTACACACACACAAATTAAAACTTTTAGGAAGGTTTTGATTTATTTATAACAATTAAATTATTAAGTATTTTACAGTCTACTACTAGTTTTACAGTCGATGGTAGCACAGCACTATTTGTTGGTGGTGCAAGAGGGATTTAAAAATACCCTTTGCACCACCAGTGGTGCAGGCCGGTGGTGCAAAGGGTACAAAAGGAAACACATCTCCTCTCCTCTCCGCTTTGCTTTGGTGGAAACCGGGCCTAAAAGTTTACTTTACACACAGGTCTCGTCTGCGGCAAACTGAAGGCTGACGCTCCCCAGACAATGCGCCCTGCTGGAGATGGCAATGGGTTTTACTTCTCGATGTTTTCTCATGTGAGTACAATCCACAAAAAACAACAATCATTTTAAAGACTAAACAAGTCGAATTGATCAGGCAAAAAAATCAAGAAAACCTTATTGATGTTTCTTTGTCTTCTTTTTATCAGCAACATTGATGGCATTAATGAGGACAAGTTTAAATATTCCATTAGTTTAATGTTGTGCATTAAATAACCAAAAATAACCAAAAACTTAGGTTCATGATGTGATACCTGAATGCATTTGTGAACACTTCTCGTCTTGTTTTCTATCTTTTCAGTTCATTTTATTAAGTAACAGTTTTTCAGTTTTTACGCAGTCGAGTTTTATGATATTTCAATAAATAATTTGTTTTTACTAAAACAAAGGTTTATCTGAACGAGTAACTACCAAAATTTAAAGTAACAAAAATCACTTCTCTGAAAGTACAAAGGAGATATTTAAAATTCTCTTTCAGATTTCATTTCGAAACATTGTAGTTGGAATTATTAAATTAATAATTAAAGCTGCCTTTTAGTATCTAGAGGCTCAGAATTAATCTGTAAAGTAATAGACAGACGGACTAAAAAATAAGCACTCATTGTTTTCCACGGAATCCTAAAAAACCTGACTAAATTCGTTCGAAGCAGGAAAGTCGTCAGTAACCAAAGTCCACTTAGTTTTATGGATTTAACAACATGGCTTCAATGTAGGATGGACTTAGGACTGTTCTATTAATAACGACCTACAAATTACTGGTTTCTGCAACTCACACATACCTACGTTATTATTCAATTATCTAGATTACCATCGCAGGTGCGTAATTAGAAGCAGTACAGTAAATAATACAACATTAATCTAATCTGACATATGGCGTCTTACAAGCACGTGATATGAACCTGTACCAGTTTTGCTAGTACCTATAACAGCGCAATCAAATGGGAAATAATTTCCCATATATTTAATAAGGTCCAAAACTCGTTGTGATCCCTCAGTCAGATGTACTAAAATATTTAAAAGGCACATTAAGTATAACTACTAAACTGATTTTTTAAGTACTGGTGATAAAGTGCTATTTTCCAACGTGTCTGTCTGACTGATGAAGTATACCTCCAACCTCTAAAGTTTTTAAATTACCTCATTTGTAATTCTAATGCTGAGTCTTCATCAAGTCAAGCTGAAAATGCAAAGTTACTTGTTCTGCGTTTACAAATCAAAAGTTGAAGTTACTGATTTTCTTCAAATTCAAAACTCTTGTATTTTAGATGCATAAATAATCAAACAGTGGTAGAGAGAATATTTTTTGGTTTTTATTCTTAATCATTGCAAGAAAGTAAGTTACATTATTAATTGTCTTTATCTAAGTACAGCCTCATTATCATCAGGTCATTTAGTTTTCACTGCAGGAGCACGACTCTATATCCAGAGACAAATATAAAATTTCGCCCACACTCCCCACGTGTTCAAACGGGTTAGGGAAGCATATTGACCCTTTAGTCGCCTTTTACATCTACTATATGAGGGTGGTTCTATTTTACTTTACGACTTTCATTTTGACTATTTTTGCCAACCATGGCGTATTTATAATCTTCACCTTTTCAGATGAACAGAACGGAATCCGGGCCTTACGAGATGGTCCGAGGGCGCGAGAATATTAAGGAGCTTGGTCACATCATCTCATACAAAGGCAAAAGCTTCATGAAGAATTGGGGAAATGATATGTACTGTGGTCAGCTGAATGGGTCAGACGCGTCCATCTTCCCGCCGATCGATGAGAAGAATGTGCCGGAAAAACTGTACACCTTTGAGCCGGAGGTTTGCAGGTAAAATAAGTTTGTTAGAAGCCTCGAACACCAGATTCATTAGGATCAGTGGGTATAGTGTGACTTTACTTCAGACGTATTCAGTATCGAGTGCGTTAAAATAATCTATGAAGTTTTAGCTTTTGAAAGTATCCGCTAGGGGCGCTGTACAATCCGTCATACATCTAGAGTAGGCGCACACCGTTGATTTTTAGTTGGCCGATAGTTGTGCCCGATTTTAAATTGTATGAAGAATCGACCAAATCGAATCGGCGTAGTGTGCGCACTCCCATACATGCCCATACTGATCAACTGCCCGACTAAACTATCGGCTGACGAAAAATCAACGGTTTGCGCCTACTTTTAATGTATTTTTTTATGCAGTCGACATCGAATACGTTTGATGTAAACTCACACTAAGCCCCCAGATAGTTTATTTACATTTTCAAGTAGTAAGGATTGCTCAAAGTACCAAGAAGTCCTTGTTAGGCAAAAAAAGCGAATTGCCAGCGTTCTTGGCGTCCGATGTGAATAAATGGAAGATATCACACGGTTTCGTAATTGCGTAACACTAGAAGTGTCACGTCCGTCGTCCAGGCACGCTTTTAGTTTCAAGCAAAACCCTAATACTTGGATTGGAGACATCTGTCTTATCAAGTACAGCCTACTATTCAACTTTTAAAAAGGACTCAGTATTGAATTTGATCCCGTTAAATGTCTTGTTTACTGATCCTCCCTATAATTTTAGTATTTAACTTAATGTTTGTTTTCAGATCACTGTACGCAAGCCTGGTGGGAAAGAGTTCGATGTTCAACATGAGCGCGTACTACTACGAGATCTCGAGCGACGCGTTGGCATCTAAGAGCGCTAATCCTGGGAACAAGTGCTACTGCAAAAAGTAAGTTTTTTTTTATGCTAGACAAGGCAGGTATTTGACCGCAATCGCACCTGGTGTTAAGTGAGATGCAGTCTAGGATGGTACATATCTGCCCTGTAAGTGCCTATTCACTCTCGCCTTGAAAACGCCCGGATTATAGTGTTGTTTTTGTTAGATTTGTTATCAATGAGGGTTTTCGCGATTGAAAATTCCGCCAGATGGCAATACGTAGACGCGAGGTCCAAATGCTGCGTGATTGGTGGATTTTGACATATCTGTCAATGTCATATCAAAAATAACCAATCATGCAGCATTTGGACCTCACGTCTACGTATTGCCATCTGGCAGATTTTTCAATCGCGAAAACCCTCGTTCTCGGAGCCCAAGGGATGTATGCTTTCTACGTGGAGTTTTTCAAAAAGATACAAAATTATACTAACAGAAATAAGCATGACGATAATGGTGAACGGAATAAATGAGGAATACGAAAGTTCTAGTATTAAAACCCCGGTATAATAAACAATTTCTTAGCTATTAACAAGAACAAAAATTCAGCAATCAAGAGTCAGTCTAGTGAATAACAGACATCGAATAACAATTTACTTTTAGCAAATAGCACTTCGACAAAAAAGTTGAAAGATTAAAATATTCTGGAAAAGCTCTATGTATAATAAAATAGGAACTTTTCTAAGAAACAAAACGGCCAAGTGCGGGTACGCGCGGTGTAGGATTCCGTAGGGTACCAATAGGATTTGTTGTTATAGAAATATAAACTGTTATATTTATTTGTTTGTCAATTATGATAGAGTTATAATAATCATCCCCAATTAACGTGGCAAGAGGCCAAAAAAAGGGGTCCGTGGCCGAGTCCCCCAGTATTTGACGCACCCGTGGTGGACGCCCCCGATTGAAATAAATTTAATATCACATTTTTTTCGGCTTTTGCACTAAGTACAGTCAACGAAAAAAGTTTCACAAGCTAATTATTATACTATACTATGCATGTTTGACGCTATTTATGCAATCTGGGAGCAAAATTTTAACCCAAAACCAGCAGTAGTAAGAAACAAAAAACTTTTGTAGGAATTATTTTCATTTCATTAGATTCATTTTTGTGTTTAATTCTACTGGCCTAATAAATATTTATTAGTTTATAAACATTTTTGTGCCTGACTGTACATTTGATTAAAAATTGCTTCAAATCGAATTTAACTGGCCGGGGGCGTCGACCACGGGTGCGTCGAAAACTGGGGGACTCGGCCACGGACCCAAAAAAAGTCCCACTAAAAACATTTTCTTGCAAAACATTACAAAGACGAAACCATATGGTACTTTCAAGAAGTTTTCTTACGTATGTTAGACTTCATTATTAAATAGTAGTACAATAATGTGTTTAATCAATTATTTTCAATAATATTCATTGTTGTACAGTTTCTTTATTGATTTTAATATAAAATATGAGTAAATATGTAATTATAAAATGTTTTAAAATCATAATATGAGATATAAATGCAAAAGTATTATTACAGTAATTATTAAACTATTTTTAAAACATTTTATAAGATACTTCCGGTGGTCATGAAACCAACAGTAAAATGATTACTACTGTTGTGATATTGAGTGGGGAGAGTTTATAAAAATGGTTGTCGGCTCATTCTAGGGCAGTCTTGCGGTAACCATCAACGTGTACACTAGTCTAGCTTAAGCTCTGCCAGTTTGAAGTGAAATTAATGTACTGTGTTATTATGAGTGTAAAATAAAAATATCGGAAAGTGCAAGATCTTTTCTTCAAACACATCTCTCTGCCCTGATATTTATTACGTAGAGCCAAGTTTCTAACTCTACACGACCTAGTTTCACAAACTCTACCTACGTATACCTTAGTCCAGTGTTTTTCAACCTTTTTCATGACGCGACCCCCATAGTATGAAAAACTATTTTGCGACCCCCCGACCGCTCGTTTTTTTTTTCATGCATTTTATAATGTTACCTACAAAGATGTTGTAGGAATCGAATATTTAAATCCATACAACATTTATGCATTTCTATAATTTGATTTCGGATAAATCTATCGTTACAAAACTTTACTATCTTGGGTTTTTACGACCTCTCGCGACCCCCCCCCCGCTATAGAGACTTGGCGACCCCCCAGGGGGTCGCGACCGACAGGTTGAAAACACTGCAGGAAAGTATTATGGCTTGGCCGTTTCGTTACCGCCATATTATGGCGATAAGGCGAAAACTTAGTTCACTGTTGACTACTTTTCTAATAAATAATAATAGTTTAGGAAACTTTAAGGGTTTCTTGTTACTGCGAAACACTAAAAAAAATTAATTCGCGACTCAATAAATTGTGCGAGAAGTAATTTTATGCTCTATTATTGATTGTTCTCATTTTTTCACAAACGCTTAGATTAATTTGTGTAGTGAAATTTCATAACTTAGTTACATCAACTATTTCTAAATCTAAAGACAAAACACGTGGGTCTACAGACTCGTGCTGATATTGAAGATTAAGGTTTCTATTCCCAGTTATTTTGAGAAAGGTCCCACCACAACTTTAGAATATGGTTCAAAATTTGTAAATAGACAACAATTAGGTGAATAAAGCCAAATTAGATTTCTGTTAGTATTTTGTGTGAGGAAAAATTTGCTTTTTAATTTGTAAATCGAAACAAAAAGAAATATGAATATGAACTAAATCTACCACCTCTTAGAATTTGCCGCCCTGGGCTTCAGCCTACTCAGCCTGCAAATACACCACTGATTACCTTGAAAAGGGGTAGAAATATTCGTAAACTGTTTGATAAACTTTTAAAAGAACCTGAAACTGAAAAAAAAAACTGAAATCTTAATTTAGCGATGTGAATGTTTATTTTTTCTAGAGATGCATAACACTGGCATAAGAGAATGGCGAATAATTTTTTTTTTCTTTTATAAAATACTATTTTTGACTCTTTGGGTATACGTGACTATTCCCACCTCAAGTTCCCACCGCTGCATCTCCTGTGTAGCCAGGATCTACAGCTTGACCGCCAATAAAAACCCAACCAGTGACGGTCAATTTTACCCGGGGAAAGTTAAGCTGTCATTGAACCCGCAACGAAATTAATCAGAAGAACATAGGAGCAGTTCGAAGTATGCTCTTTCCCCTTTATATAAAACGTTACACCAAGGACAAACACTGGATTAAAATGACATTTCCATACTAAACGACAACTTACGCCAGAGTTCAACTAGGCTGTATCTTTTATTAAAAGGGGTTCGGATATACTCTTATTAGCGAAACTCGTTAATAGATAAAGAGCTAGCTGTAATAAATCATACAGTACTTAGTTAGGTATGAATTAATTGCCGACCTCCATATTGTACACCTACTGTCTACCCACATCAAATGTCTTACCCCGCAAAACATATTAAGCCATGCTTTCCAATCGCACTTTGACCACAATTTGTTTCGGATTAGTATATCAGAGAGATTATCATCTAAATGACGGGTCTAATGACGGTATTCGTCATTTATAAGTCGGCCATCAAACCCAGTCGTTAGAACATTACATTTGGTTAATTAGTAATAAGCTCTGAAAATAACGTCTAAGGATTGCCTGTATAATAGCATCGTTAATATTAAAGCACAATTCTGGAAACTAGAACGGTTACAAACCTATAGTAAAGGTGAAGTGTAGGTAGAGTAGTAAATAAAAATAATATCCACAGACTCCATGATAGAAGGGACCGATGTTCATGTAGGTAAAGCGAATTATCTAGTTGTTAGTTATGAGGTTATTCGTAATTGTTGGGAGATTTGTATAAAAAAGGCTTTCCATCATATATCAGTAGGAATTATTAGGGCTTAGATTTAATGCTTCATTCACGAAATTGGATTCGATGTCGTGCCGATGATCCTCCAATTTTTTGAGTTCAAATCAATGATCTATAAGTTAAATGTATAAAAAATCTTTAAAAGCTCTAAAAATTAGAGCAAAACTAATTTACACTTGATACCTACCCTACAAAACCATAAATAGGTAATTCAACGTAAAATTCTTCAAAAACTGTTGACGATTCCGTTCGTTCGCTCCAAAACGACACCAATCAATTCATTCATTCACTCTTCAAATTCTCTTGCCTAAAACCCGTCTTTAAACTTCAACATGCACTTACCTCAGGAACTGGAGTGCGAACCACGACGGCTGCCTCATCATGGGCATCCTAAACTTGATGCCGTGCCAGGACGCGCCAGCCATTGCCTCGCTGCCACACTTCTACTTGGCTTCTGAGGAACTTCTGGAGTACTTCGATGGAGGCATCAGCCCTGATAAGGAGAAGCACAATACCTACATTTATTTGGAGCCGGTGAGTAGTTTAAACTCATGAAGTATGGGACGGCGGGAGCCAAGTTTAATATTAAAACCCCCTTTGGGCTGATTTTTCAATTGTCGCATAACTTTTGACTGAAGAATAAGTTTGGCACTTTGGCAGTTACAGTATGGGAAATATGTCAAAATGACAATTTTATTCTTCAGTAAAAGTTAACCGACGATTAATCAGCCCTTAGTATTAAAAAGTTACACGCTTGTTGATCACTGTTTTAAAGTGTCATTTCTACACTAAACGTCACTTTAATTAAAACAAGCTGTTCAAGGAGCATGTAATTTTTATTAGTGAGGGGGCAAGAATAAAAGGGTTTTCGACTTTGATCTCTACCAAGATTTCAGATTATTCGTTTGTAGTTGTGCCGGACGGTATGGGGTAGCAACCCTGTGCGGACCCTGAATACCGTACGCCGACACGGCGCGATGCGGGGTGCAGCGCGAGCGGGAGAGCGAGACGAAGGGGGCGGGGAGCGCAGAAATAATAACTCTGTTGTGGTTGAGACTGTGACCGGTTCCTCGGAGCAGTGGCGAGAGCTTGGTGTTGTAGCTTGTTGAGGAGAAAACGCGGAACTGACTGGGTCCTTTTTTTTTTTTTTTTTTTTTTTTTTTTTTTTTTTTTTTTTTTTTTTTTTTTTTTTTTTTTTTTTGAAGGGACGCGCGCTGGTAGCTTGAGGAGCTTTTCCAGCTTCACCGGGCAGAGTGGCGAGTACAGAAGGTACTCTAGCCGTTTGGCGATCGTCGGTGCGCGTGCCGACGAGGCCGAGTGTGGGCTTCGCGTAGCGAAGCCCAGGCTCGTCCGCGTCGGTCGCAGACCGACGTTCGCGATCGGGCCGTATCGAGCGCATAAGGCGCCCGATCAGTGGCGAACCCAACTAGAGGGTTGCCCACCGCGGTGTTGGACCAAAGTCCAGCCTACGGCGGGCTCACTCTAGTGGGCCCGATCGAGGGGACTACGGACGCGGCCTGAGGGCGCCACGGTAGGCTCGGACCTCGGCTCAGGCCGTGTCCGGGGGACGGATAGGGGAGAACCGGCCCGGTACATGTCTGTACCGTCCGAAATGGAAAGCAGGGCCTCGTACTCGCCGGCGAGTACGGTGTAACGAGCTACTGTGTTGTGGAGTAGTTGGCGTGCTTAAGGCAGTGATGTCTGTGTTAAGAAATTCGGTAATAGGATCGTCCGGGTCGTCTAGGACATGACTAGGTCGTCGGTATTGGGCAGCGACATCTTTCTGGGGTGTATACGTGGCGGCGCTAACGATAAGAGGGTTCTTGTGGTTGATCGCTTTATCAAAGTAGCGGCGAGAGGCTTCTTTCATAAAGTGATCAATCGATGGGATCTCGAAATCTCTATGGAGATTCGTGTTACGCACGAACCACGGGGCATCCGCGGCTCGGCGTAAGAATTTGTTTTGGAGGGTCTGGAATTTCTTAAGGTCTGTGCAGGAAGTGTGAGCAAACACCGGACTGGCGTAAGTCAACACTGGACGGATGCAGGTTTTGTAAATTGTCAACTTATTTCTAAGTGACAATTTACTTTTCCTTCCAACTAGGTGGTAGAGTCGGTGGATGTAGTGGTTCGCACGGCTCAAGACGCGTCTGAGGTGCGGAGCGAACGATAATCTCTGGTCGAGGGTGACACCTAAGTACTTGGCCTCACTTTTCCAAGGAATAGTTTGGTCAAATAAGGTGAGATGGGTGGGGACATTAGGACGAGTGCGAACCGGAGGACGTTTCGCAGACAAAGCCCTAGAAAAGTACACTGCTGCACTTTTTTCGGGATTTACCTCGATACGCCACTTCCTGAACCATTCGCCTAATTGTGTGACTGCGCGTTGGAGCGCCAGGATGACGTAATTCCGATTACGTCCGGACTTGTAGAGTGCGGTGTCGTCCGCAAAGAGGGCTAAATCCGTATTCGGATATTTGGGGATGTCATTGACGTACAATGAAAAGAGGATGGGCGAGAGCACGGAGCCCTGGGGGACTCCGGCTCTTATGGGGCGGGGGGAGGAGAGGGAGCCATCTACTCGGTAACGAAAGGTGCGATTCGATAAAAAGTCACGTAAGATGTGCACGAGACTGTCCGGCACACCGAGTTCGTAAAGCTTGTAAATCAAGCCGTTGTGCCAGACTTTATCGAATGCCTTCGCTACGTCGAAGAATAACACTCCTGTCCCTACGGGTGGCTTAGCAGTGAGGCCGCTAAGTATATGCTCCGTTAAGCGGTGCACCTGTTGTACGCAGGAATGTGAGGCGCGGAAGCCAAACTGTTCGTTTATTAAGAGATTATTAGAATAAACATAATCTCTTAATCGAGAAACAATTATACGTTCGTATAACTTACCCATGGTCTTTAAGAGACTGATGGGTCTGTAGCTTGTGGGGTCAGCCAGTTTCTTACCGGGCTTCGGAATGCCAATGACTTCTGCCTCTTTCCACGCGTCGGGAAAGATGCAGTGAGACATGGCCGCGTTGAAAATAGCAACTAAGAGGTATACTAGGGGGGCGGGCAGGGCGCGTAAGACTCTATTAGAGATACGGTCCGGGCCGGGGGCTTTGTTGGGACGGAAACCTTTGATTATCGTTC
This sequence comes from Ostrinia nubilalis, assembly GCF_963855985.1. Taxonomy (NCBI): domain Eukaryota; kingdom Metazoa; phylum Arthropoda; class Insecta; order Lepidoptera; family Crambidae; genus Ostrinia; species Ostrinia nubilalis. Next base: position 16,007,103 of record NC_087094.1, read on the forward strand.
GCACCTCGTCGACGTTAGTCGGGTCTAGGGTTGTGGTCGGAGGGAGGGCGGCTCTACGTTCGACTTCGCTGTCCACCATGCGAAGGTGGGCAGAGTCTACTGGGAGGGTACTGGGGGAGCACTGTGCTTCTAGACTGTCGGCTAGACATTCGGCTTTGGCGTCGTCGTCAAACGCAAGCGTTTGATCGGGACGTAAAAGCGGTGGCGTGGACGCTACGGTGTCGGACTTAAAGGCTCTCGTCAACTTCCAATAGGCTTGGTGAGATGGCGAGATTTCTTTAAGTAGATCATCCCACTGATTGTTACGGAGTTCCGCGATACGAGCCTTGACAGCGCGCTGTAAGGAACGTAGGCGGGCTCTGTTTTCCTCGGTTGGATAAGCGTCATAATCGCGAGTGGCTGCGTTCTTTGCCCTCAATAGCTCTCGCGCGTCGTCAGGCAACCTGAGACGGTGGTTAGCCATCGCAGGCACTTGCCTAGACGAGTCGCCGATGGCGACCGAGATGTGACTAGTGAGGGCATCGATCGCGTGAATAGTTTCGTGAGGCGAAACTATATCGTCGGGGATTGAGGACAGTTGTGGGCTCTGACAGTTCCCAAGTTTTACCTTGAGTTTGTCCCAGTCCACAACTGTCTTCATAGTGGGTGTAGACTCAGGAGAGCCTAGTTGGAGTACGACCGGGCGATGGTCAGAAGTGAGCGCGTGCATGGTTTCTATAGAGTGTAGGCGGAGGCCTATATTCTTTAGAATTGCCATGTCAAGAATGTCGGGCCGATGCTCGACATTGTAAGGATAGTGAGTGGGCGTCATAGGGACTAAGATGTCAAAAATGAGTTCCTCAGAGAGTTCGCTTAGCATCATGCCGTTGGCAGTGGATGTTACGCAACCCCAATGGGTGTGTTTGCTATTAAAGTCGCCGCCAAGAATGACTGCACTATTCATAGCAAACAGGGCCTCAAAGTCGCTCCTTAAGGGAGTCTTGTTCGGGGAGAGGTAAACCGAGCCGATGAGAATGGGCTCGTGTCCAGTCATGGCTAGCCGACAGAGTGAGACTTCTAGGTTAGAGAGAGAAGGGGGATCGACTAAAGCACAGTGCAGAGAACGCTTATAGTAAATAAGCGTGCCGCCGCCACGTGTGGGCCTATCGTGTCTGATGATATTGTAGTTCGCTATCCTAGGATTGCGAATAGAGGGTGTTAGGAGGGTCTCTTGAACCAGAAAGATGTCGACCTGGTGGTCGGTAAGGAACTGAGTAACCTCGTCCTTCTGCTGTCTAAGACCGTTAGCGTTGAAAAAAGCTAAGGTGATTGACCGGGGTTTGATCCTAGCGGTGGGATTAGCCATTACGGAGCGTGGAAAGAAGAGATAGCGTAGCAAAAGTCTACGTGTTCGGCGAGGATAGATAACCTATCCATGATGTTGCCTTCGCCATTAGTCGCGCGCAGTTTTGCCGCTATCACAAACATCTCGCCGACATTAATTTGGCCAAAGAAGTCTCTGACCAATTTAATGTCAGCCGCAGGTGAATGTGTAGGCTGGGGCTTGGCCTGAGGGGCCGGGACTTTGTGGGCCGGTGCCTTAGGGGCAGGGGGACTAGGGTTAGGCGCCTGATGGGTAGGTGCCTTTGGCGTAGCCTTAGGGGCTGGGTGGGGTTGAGGAGCCTGCTGGGGCGCGGGTGGGGCCACAGCTGTTTGAGCAGGTGCGGGAGTAAGGCTGGCTGCCTGGGTGTAGGCCAGAGGCCTAGCCCAAGCATTGGGCCTATTGGGACGGAGGCTAGGAGCCTCACTTGCTACCGCAAAGTTGCGAGTAGCATTGATCTGCCTGGGGGCAGAGGGGATGGGGGCACGCGGCTGAGTGCGTGGGGCCCGGGGACAACCGCGATAATTCGCAGGATGACCCTGGGTACCACACAGTATGCAGCTCGGTGGTTCGGTGGCTGTGGCCTTGTCACGGACACAGTCGGCTGTGCCGTGATCGCCTAGGCACTTGACGCACCTAGGACGGGCGTGACAATTACGGGCAGCGTGCCCGTAATGTTGACAGCGGTGGCACTGGCCGGGAGCGCCGCGCTTTCGGGGTGGCTCAACTTTGAGCTCGGAGATGAAGCAAACCGATTTCAAGTTGAAAATCGATTTCGCTTCGTCGGAGTAGTCCAAGACTACTTGGACAAGGTCAAAAGGTTCACGTGTACGAGTCCTGTACAGACGATGAACCTGTTTGACGGGGAAGTTTTGGGCCTTGAGGTCGGCCAAGATGGAGGCGGAGTCTAGCTCCTTGGGAATGCCACGGATAACAACCCGCAGCTCCCTTTCCTCCTCGCGGGGGAAAGTATGATAACCGATACGGTTTTCATCAAGGAAACGTGTTAGGGCTCGGTGCTCGTCCGAGGTGGACAAAGACACCTTAATGCCTACATTGCACGACTTAGCGTGCGAGAAGTTGATGTGGCGCTCCTTGAGCGCGCCGGAAATCTTGTTCCAGGACGCCTTGTCCTGGACAAAGACTGGGGGGACTCTGGCAGTCCGCCCGGTGCTCGACTGCGAGCCGGAGGGTTGGGAGGATTGCGAGGGCTGAGAGAGGCCCGAGTTGGCCTTCAGCGCCTTCGCAGGGGGGGAAGGAGGGGGAGAGGCCGCGGATTTGCGGGTCCTCTTTGAACGACTGACAGTGGTGAAGCCACTGTCATCGGCGTCTGAGACATAGTCACATTCCATGTCCCTACTGGGAGCATGGGATTGGTGCTCTATGGTAAGAGAGTGCTCGTTAGTGAGCGGAATTGGTAGCGGGGCCGAGTTAGGATCGCACATGGCGTCCTCGGGACATGATGGGGAAGCAGGCTCCTCATGGATGGAGCTTGCGAGGGTCTTTGCCCGTATGTGGGCTTTAAACCCGGAGAGGACCTCCGGGTGAGTGGCCCGGAGGAACTTTAGGAGTTCCTCCGTGTCCATGGCATGGAGTTGAGATTCGCGACGCGTGAATCTACGCCGGTTCGCAAGTCGCAACCACCGAGAAGAGCCGGCAAGAAACTCGGTGGTTATAGCGGTGTGTAAGTCCCGCACAGTCGGTGTAAACCGTGCGGGGTGAATGGGAAAAGTGTGCCCTAACCAATGTAACTACGCCGCAACGTAGCAACGCCGCGACGTAGGGTGAGTACCTACTCCTAGCAGTCCTTCAGGAGGGCCCCGGTCGCAAAAACAACCAGGGATACGCTCCTTCAGGGATGGAAAATAGGGAGGGGTAGGGGGGGTCACGCCCGGCAGTGAAAAGACTGTGAAACCGAGTGTCTCAAGGGCGAGGAGGAACGCCTCACCCTCTCAAACGTGCCTTCCAGGAGGCCAAGGTTCACAGCCTAATATACCGGCGGCGGCAGGAAATTTCAGCGCCTTGAAAAAGCACTGTCGGTCGCTCCCAATCGAACCGAACCGCCTTTAGAAAGGCGTTTAACTACGCTTGTTCGTTATCACCGTTAGGTATCCCAAGCGCAGCCGCGGGCAAGCCACGTAATTGTGACAAAACACCACAGAAACAAGACTCGCAGAGCGAAGGCGATAAGCTCGAGGAACTCGGAGCGCAGCGCATGCGAGCGGGCGGGCGAGGCGGAGCGCACGTCCGTACCGTGCGAGCGATGCGAAGCGAATCTGACTGGGTCCGGATGGCACCCCGATATTTATTTACTTTCATTAGAGTGAGAAAACCTAGCTGCCTCTCGCTCTAATGAAACAGCAAATCTATTGCCCTCTCTCTCTAATTTAGACCCCCCCTGGGCGGCAATACCGTATAGAGAGCCTGTTTTTTATCTATTCGGTGACCTATTTTTTAACTATGACCTTGACCTAATTCTTATCGGATTCTAATTAGCTCTTCCACTATTCTTTGGAATCTATGTTATTTATTTTCAGACAAATTACTTCTTACTATTCGATAGGTAAATAAAGGTACACAGGTACAGGGTTAATTACAAATAAATCATTTGTACAAAAATTAGGGCTCATTTGGCCACACTATTTTACATTAATTGCCTTTATGGCTAATTAAGATTATCACCAATTAAAAGTAAATAACTATAAAGATCTACACATAATTATCTATCTAATTTACATAATATAAATATGACTCGACATTCATAACTAGACGAAACTATAGGTTTAATCGATATACATAAAACAAAGGGCTATCAAATTATACATTTCTATGTTTTTCTAAAATAAACTATGATTTATACATCTCCAACGTCCCACATACGCCTATTAATCAGTAATTAAGGACTCGACACATTACTAATTGAGAACCAACAAAGAGAAAGTGGACTGTATTACGAAGTTAAACTATTTACTGTCAAACTATATAAACGAAATAAAAACGATACAAAATTGAAACAAAACGAAAACTATTTACAACTATTTAAATTTCTATTCGGGGCCGTCCGTCGTGCACATTCTCCCGCCGTGTAGCGCTGGTTGACTCGGCGCTACACCTCACTCGGTGTCACGACGGTCGATGTGGGCAGCACGACGAGCTTCTTGGTGGGGCGGCGCAGGACTCCGGTGCGGGTGGCGACGTCGGCGGCGCGCACGATGCCATCGCGCCCAGGGTAGACTTGGACGACGCGCCCCCGGGGCCACACGTTGCGTGGCAGGTTGGAGTCGGCGATGAGCACGAGGTCGCCGATGTTGAGCGGTGCTCCGCTCCCGTGCGGCTCCCGCCGGTGTTGGAGCTCCGGCAGGTACTCTCGGACCCAGCGGTCCCAGAACTCGTCGGCTAGCCGCTGAGCTCGCCTCCAGTGGTGGCGGCTGGCGACGTCTGCTTCGGTGAACGTCCCCGGCTGTTGGATGCGGCCCGACCCCCCGAGTAGGAAGTGGTTGGGGGTCAAGGCTTCGGCGTCGTCGGGGTCCACTGACACGTGGGTCAGTGGTCTGCTGTTGACTGTGTATTCTGCCTCGCAAAGCAGAGTGGCGAGCGTCTCTTCGTGGGGGTGACGCTCGCGTAGGACGGTACTGAGGGCGTCCTTGACGGACCGGACGAGGCGTTCCCACGCCCCGCCCATGAACGGTGCGCTCGGCGGTATGTAGCGCCATCTGATGAGGTGGTTGGCGGCCTCCTGCCGGCTCGCCTGGAGGGCGGCCCGCTGGAGCTCGACGTCGGCACCACGCAGGTTGGTGCCGTTGTCCGACCAGATCTCTGATGGTTGCCCTCGGCGCGCCATCATGCGGCGCAGCGCGAGGACGGCGGAGTCGGTGGAGAGTGAGGCCGCGACCTCCAGGTGCACGGCCCGGGTGGTGAGGCATGTGAACAGCGCCACATACCGCTTCTGGTGTTGTCGGCCCACGGTGACTGAGAGCGGCCCGAAATAATCGAGGCCGGTGTAGGTGAAGGGCCGCTGATGGTGAGCGAGGCGTCCCGTCGGGTGGTCGCCTGTCGGTGGTACTGCGGCCACCGCGCGCCGAATTCTGCACTGCTGACAACTTTTGATCACGCTGCGCACGATGGGACGAGCTCGGATCACCCAGAAGCGTTGTCGGATCTCGTTCAGGACTGTCTCCACGCCGCCATGGTGTAATTTCTGGTGCGTCCATGCCACGTAGAGTTTGGTGTACTGGTGGTTTCCATCCAGCACAATCGGATGCTTCTGTTCTTCAGCGATGTTTTCTGCGGCCGTGATTCTTGATTTCAGCTTAATCACCGGCTCGCACGGATCGAAGGCCAGCGCGAGTGAGCGCAGCCGGCTGTCATTGGACACTGCTTCTGTCTTCTTTAAAGCTTCTAATTCGGCGCCGAACGCTTCCTGCTGCACGGCGCGCACCCACAGCTCCTCCGCCCACACGATGTGCTCGGCGGCCAACGGCGGTATGACGTCTTCTGTAAGGACGGCTCGGCGCGGCGTGGGCGGCGCGGTCGGCTTGGCGACACGGCGCCACGTCGGGTCGGCTTCGGTGTTTCGAGTTGTCCGCTTGTAATTGTTGACGTTGGCGCTCTGCGGGCGCGCCCGGCGCAGCGGGGCACGGAAGCGGTGTATCGCCTGGAGGACTCTCGCCGTGGCGCGTATCAGGCGCAGCCACGACGAGAATCTGTGTGGTGACGGTAATGCATCGGAGACTCTGGGCTCGACGATGCTTGATGCGACGGAGTGGGTCCTCTCTTCTCCGGTTGGGGCCGCCTGTTCTATTTTCTCGGCCGGCCAGCTGTCAGCAGGCTCATACAGGAACTTCGGTCCCGTGAACCACCGATGATGCTGCGTAAAGTTGACCGGCGCTCCTCTGGTGGCGTCGTCAGCCACATTCTGTTGGGTCGGCACCCACCGCCACTCCTTCGCCTGTGTGTCTTCCTCTATTTCTGCCACTCTGTGTGCGACGAAAGGCTTGAAAGAGCGGGGTCCCGCCCTCAGCCACGCGAGTACGGTTTTCGAGTCGCTCCAAAAGATTCTTCTGTCTGCCTTCAGCTGGTATTCGTCGGCGGCGGTGCGGGCCAGGCGGCAGCCCAGCACGGCGGCCTGCAGCTCGAGCCTTGGGATGGACGTCAGCTTGAGGGGCGCCACGCGCGCCCTGGCGGCGGCAAGCGTCACGTGCACTCTACCGTCTTCGTCTTCAGTGCGCCAGTAGACAGCAGCGGCGTAGGCCTTCTCGCTGGCGTCCACGAAGGTGTGCAGCTCGCGTCGGGTCGCCCGGCTGTAGCCAGGGTGACATCTTGGCAGGTTGACGTCTCGGAGCGCGGCCAGCTGCCGCACCCACTCACTCCAGCCCGTCGACAGCGGCGGTGGTAGGCGGACGTCCCAATCGACGCCTACGCGCCACGCCTCTTGTAGCAGCTGTTTCGCTACGATGGTGATGGGGGAGGCGAGGCCCAGCGGGTCGAATAGTGACATCACTGTCCGCAGAGCCTCCCTCTTCGTCGGAGTTTGCCCGCTGTCGACGTCAGGCACCCGGGCGAAGTTCAGATTAAATCCCAAGGTGTCGCAGGTCGGCCTCCAGGTGAGGCCCAGGACCTTCTCTTCGATGTCTTCAAGTGTGACGTCCCGAGTGGCGGCAGCTTCCGCCCGATGGACTTCTAGTACTTCGGAGCGATTCGAGGCCCACTTGGCCAAATGAAAATTGGCATCCGCGTGCACTGTGCGCACGTCGGTGCTCACTCTAACTGCTTCTTCAACTGTTTCAAAACTCTGGAGATAATCATCCATGTAGTGATGACGCACGATGGCTTCGGCTGCGTCCGGATGGTCGGCCCGATGACGCTCGGCGTTGTGATTCTTGACAAACAACGCCGTGCACGGTGAGCAGGCTGCTCCGAAGATGACCGACTTCATCCGGTACTCTGTGGGCGGTCCCTCCCGCCGGTGTGAGCGCCACAAGAAGCGCAGCGCATCTCTATCTTTCTCGTGCACTTGTATTCGCAGGAACATCTCTTGTATGTCCGCGGCGACGGCGACGGCGTGCTGGCGAAAGCGCATCAGCACCCCCGGCAGCGACTGCAGGAGGTCCGGACCCGACAGCAGGTGGTCGTTCAGGCACGTACCCTTCGTGCGAGCGGCGGCGTCGAAGACTGGCCTCACCTTCCCGGGCTTGGCTGGATGGAGTACCGGGAAGTGAGGCAGGTACCAGATGCGCCCGGTGGTCGATGGTGCGGTGGCGGCTTCCTCTGCGTATCCTTTTTCTATCAGCTGTGTCATCTGCCGCTCGTACGCCGCCCCGAGCTCCGGCTGCTTGTCCAGCTTGCGCTCTGTGCTGTGTAGGCGCGTCAAGGCCTGGTCGTAATTGTTGGGCAGCTCGGGGTGGTCGGTGGCCCAAAGTAGGCCCGTTTCGTAGCCCGCTGTCGGCAGCTTGATGGTTTCACTCTCCAGGATGCGATGCGCCCGCTCTTCGGGGTCGGCGCGCGTTTTCTTGGGCGTCACGCCCAACGATTCGATTGC